>NC_035445.2:161181915-162381915 GCF_002127325.2 Helianthus annuus | reverse complement strand
GAAACTGAATTTGTGAGAGTTGTGGGTAGCCTTTTCTTGATTTGTAAAGAGAGTAATGGCAGCCATAGGAATCAGTTAGGGTTGATTGATAAAAAAAAAAGCTGCAGCTGGAAAAAAAAAAACGTGAACAGTAAACGTGAACAGTACTGGTGAACAGTGACGGCAGCTAAGGTTTGTATATTAGGGTTAGGATGGACCAGCTCTGATACCAAATCAAAGCGTACGTTTGGTTGTATTTGTAATTGGTTTTTTTTATTGATTATGAATAGAGAATACAAGGCCCTATATATAGATAAACTAATTACAGTTTAGTACCCTCAATAATAATAATCTTGTCTATCTAAACAATTTAGTCTAACAGACAACATTATCCAAATATAAGCGGCATGCGGTTTCTCTGGTATAACCGCACCATAACCCATACCGCATGTCGTTTTTTACATACCCCTCAAAAAAGACAAAAAATATATATCTCTACATTGTGTAAAGGGGTATAAATAATATCCTCATATACCCACGAGCACACGTGGAATATGCGGAGATGACACACACGAGCCCGTACAGGTGTGTCAGATACTCAGAACCAGCGTTGTTCTTTGGACTGTGAAAGCCGCAACTTAGGAATAGGTAAACCGCATCACCTTGAAGTTCTTCAAGCTTCAAATCCCTCGTGTCCGGTTCACAACCACAGAGGGTATGCAAACAGTTTCTCCGTAGGGAGAAGGATAGGAATGTACACGACCGCACATCAGCAACCCTGACTCCTGATCCTTCAAGAGCTACATCAAAGAGAAACCTTCCTTCAAGACGAGTCTTTTGACAGAGACCGCAGACACTCACGAGTAGCTGCGGCAGAACGCAACCACGCGAATGGTTGCTACGGAAGAGCCACGACTAAGTCACCACGCGGATGAACAAAGCTACTTCAAGGAAAACTACTTCCCATTGAAGTGTGAAGGAAAGTGGCTACAGAACGACTGCGAACTAGATTCCCAATCACCTAAACAGATCTCGTTGAGCAACAAGCGAACAAACAGTGGTAACAAGTCTGCTTATGACTTTGTTTGCCCACTTATAAGTTGGATAGAATAAACAATGGTGGGCACAACCGTGCCTATGACCATGTTTATTTGACCATTATCCAGATTCACATTGTTCGACCAAACACGGCCAACAATGACGCAAGTACCCCACATTGTTCGACCAAACATGGCCAACAATGCAAAGGAACGAGGTAACCGCAAAGGACGTGTGGTTACTTGAGAGCTAATTGGAAGAACATTAACACCCCACAGAGTAGGGATCATCATTACATGTCCAATTGCTGAACATAGAGCTTGAGTAAAGCCACTCAGAGCATTGCGTCAGCTACCGCAAAGGTTACAACTAGAGTTGCGGCTGCGGATATCTTCCGTCACCGTTACAAAGGTTGGTTCGAAGCCTACTCTCTTCTTCATTCACCACCTCAAAGGTTGGTTCGAAGTTTGTAGACATCTTCAGCCACGATCTCAGAGGTTGGTTCGACACACCAACAGGTGGCACCCAACCCTGATGACATCAGAAACAGGTAGCCCATGCTACCAGATCAAAACCCTTGGCTGAGAATTTCGCATCAGACGAAACTTGCTCACCGGTACGGAAGAGGCGTTGCACGACTCCCCGGCTTGATTTTCTAGAAGCAGGAGCCATCTACATGGCCTAGAATCTTCTACAACATACGCACTACCTTCTAGACACCATAGTCCAGTACTCCTCCCACATGCAACTTGCATACGGAAACAGCACTAGACTGGGGGGACTTGAAAGGATATGGTCCCAGATCTCGCGTCAGCATGACCGCGAGTGACCATTACCCTTATCAAAACCCCCACTAGCTAAAGACTCATCTGTGTCCGTGCGGACACGCGCGAACACAGAGGTCGAATCCAATCTGTCCAATGATGGAAGAGGAGTTACCTGGAGTATGAGAACGGTATAACAATGCGGCGTGGCACCACATCTAGTGTATGAAAATGGTGTACGCATAGCGATGCGGCCTAGCACCGCATCCTGTGAACACTTCTGTCAATACAAGGGATCTGGATAACAGCAACAGTCACCACAAGTGGCAATGCGGCCTGGCACCGCATCCCACAGTCTTTGCCAGAAAGACAAGGCGGGAACAACTGCAGTTACCGCAGGCAGCGATGCGGCGCGGCACCGCATCCTGCCCACAAGGCAAGTGGGACTGACATCACAGAGCAAGTGGCACCAATGAGAGTCGCCTGTCAGGCCACACGTAAGCGGCAGACTGACACTGCAGTAGGACGTGGCTTCACCTCTACAACCGACAAGCCTGACACATCTGCATAAGGGCAGCACGTCATCAGTCTCTCCATTCAACTCCTCCTTCACTCCTCGGCTATAAATACCAACCCCAAACCAGGTTTGAGGTATCTCTTCACAACTCTCTCATTACTACTACTATCATACTTTGCTTCCCAAGCAAACTACTGATTCTCACGCCGGAGAGTGGTAACAAGGAGCACCCCCACCCCATCCTCCTTGTTACGAGTCACGGCTTGTTTCCTTGTGCAGGAGATCAACCGGCGGACGATCCAGCCAGCGATCCTCGAGAGGAAGGGACTAACCCTTCTTGACGAGACCAGTGAGTTAACCTTGCCCAGTTAACCATTGTTTCATCATATAGGTTTAATTATGATGATAAATAAGATTATATATTTATTTAGGTGATTTCTTTTCTATATCTTATGTTTTGAAATATTATTAGTGGTGATGATGCATAATATGTTTTGATGATGTATATATAGGTAGAGGATCCTTTACATTAATCCAGAAATGTGAGAAGTGTGAGAAGTCTATTATAACACTATATAACACCATATAAACACCGTATAACACTATATAACACCATATAACACCATATAACACTATATAACATTATATAACAAATATAACACTATATTTTGTCTGATAGCATGTCCATGATAGATATATAGTGTTATATATTGTTATATAGGGTTATATAGTGTTACATAGTGTTATACGGTGTTTATATGGTGTTATATAGTGTTATATATAGTGTTATAATACACTTCTCACACTTCTGAATTAACGTACACTATCCCTACCCTATATATATATATACATATATATAGGAAGGTTAACGTACATTACGGCTTAACGTACATCACGTACGACAGGTAAATACGCACGTTCATTTTAAAATCACGCACGTCATAACTCAAAAATCCAAAATCACGCATGTTAAAACACAATAATCACGCATATTGAAAACATTAATCACGCATGTTATATAACAAATCACGCACGTTGTTGTACGTGAAGTAAGCCGTAATGTACGATATACTTTTTTGATATATATAAAGGTTATGAATTAAGAAAAAAGTGAATTGAGATTGTGATTACTCCATGAGAAGCTCATAAATATATAATCTTATCGAAATTTAAAGTTGTTACATAGATAAAAAAAACTTTTGGTTACAGAATTCTAAATAAAAAAAATTATGTTACACTTATCCATTGGTTATGTGAAGCGCATTTATGGAAATTGTTGCAAATATATAAATAAAAATATTTATGAAACTAAAATAACATCAATATTTTGAAATAAAAGTAACATATGAATTATCGCGGAGAAATTGCAATAATATAATTTATATTGGCTGTTTTTATCGCTAATACTAATTCGGAATATTTTATTATTCATTTATTGGTAAAATCTAAAATATTCCGAGTATTCAAATAAAACAAATAAAAATATATACGTTCATAGTATATATCATAATGAAGATATTTATATATAATATGAATATTAGGAGAAGAGGTTTGATAATATTTTATAAAACATTTATTATAATATAACAGGGATTAAGAGGAGAAGAGATTTGATAATATTTTGATAAAAAATTTATTATAATATAATAGGGATTAAGATAAGTAAAGTGATATTCATATATTAAATTAAAAAAAATTGTAAGATTAAAGGAGCAAATGCCATATGACATTATTTATAATTCTTTCTTAATATTAAATGCCATGTGGCATTATTTATACTTCTTTATTAGTATTAGATTAGATTTCCAGATGTAGTTAGTTAGTGAAAAGATAATTAATTTATTATATGGAGCTCTCAATAAAAGTACCCTGAATTTCACGAATGATGCATTGCTACGTTACTTTTACTTTCAACTATTCTTGAACCATCTTAAGACCATCCTTAGTGCGGGGTTTTTTGTCGTTCTCAAAGAGAGAGAGAGAGAGAGAGAGAGAGAGAGAGAGAGAGAGAGAGAGAGAGAGAGAGAGAGAGAGAGAGAGACGTCTCATAAAGCTCCCCCACTGCCCCACGGGCCTTTTTCTTCAAAATTTGGGTTGGGGCGTTCCAAATTAGACGCCGGGTTGAGATTTTTTTGCCAATCTTGCCACTACACCCATTTCTTCATTAGTTTAATTAAAAATAATAATTTGGTAATCATTGGCTGAGACATTATTGGGCATTATACCACTACACCCATTTTAAACAAATGTCTCATTGCTGACTAGACCGCCACGTGACGAATAATGCCCAAAGATGGGGCGTTATCTTTCTTCACCCTACCGTCAACATTACCCTAAAACGTTTTTTTCTCCTTTTTTTAGTGAAAAATAAGTTAGATATTTAACTAAACTTTTATTTAAATAAATTAAAAGTTACATTAATTCAAACTGAAAAATATAAAGTACAAAAGGTTAAATAAAAACAAGCACATAAAGTAGAAAAAAAATCTAGAACTCACAAGCCCAACCATATTGATGCGCTGTTTCATGTTATTGAGTTAGAATTACTTTCAACATCGAACTAATCATATGTTCGTGTGATTTCGTAAAAGTCTTCAAGTCCCGGTCATGCATCTCCGGCCCTCGCGTTGATCCGTCAACAACGCTATAGTTTATTCTTCTTAATTCTTTTTTATTTCCGTCAACTCCTCAATCATCTTTTTGTACATTGATGCGTACACACCAAGTTTTTCAGCCAAACCACTATTGCTTGATGACTCTGTGTGTCTCTCTTCTTTTCGATTTGGTCATCTTGGTGCGACGTCTTCATTGAAGTCCCGCATATAACTAGTTAAAGCATCGTCGGGTGTAGATGAGTAGTAGTTTTCGGAATCCGATGACTTTCTCCTCTTATTGGAATGACTATCAAATGCTTCACTCATCAACAAGACTTGGTACCATTTATCACGCGTTCTTATAATCCCCCATGCATCAACATGAGGAAAATTGCATGGATAATTTTTTTTTTTTTTTTTTGGTAATCATCTAACACCTTTTTATGATCACATCAAGATCGGCGCATCCACTAGTTCATCTACGGTTCTATTTAAAATATAAATTAATTCATTTATAAACTAAAAATAAATTATAAATAGATATTATGCCACTTGAACCCAATATCATTTGAACGCATTCATTTATGTATTCAAAGGGGTCCATTTTGAAGATATTTGACAGAACCATTTGAGTGCTTCCACCCACGAGTGAGTTAAAATTTTAAAAACCGCGTTTCAAAAACTATTATTTTTTATGATATCCGATTTTCTTGTTTTCAGAGCAATAAATCCATACTTTAGCCAAATTTATTTCTTGCTCGTTTGTCCATGGTTGACTCTTTGAACGTCCTTGGAATCGTCCTTCATTTGCATCACCTTGGCCATCTTCATCCAAATTATGTTCTTGAAATTGTGTTTTTGGCACAACGTTGTCATAATCACGATCTTCAAAACCAGGAGCGGTCGTTCCTCATAGTCACGTGGGGACCTGAAAATCTGGGCTTCTCATTTCAAACGGATCGAATGGTCGTTGATCTTCTAAATCGTATTCGTATTGACAATGTGCAACTAAAGTAGGACTTTGTGGTAGAATGGGAGCTTGTGGTTATGTACACACATTGTGGCTTATAGGCATATGGTTGGTATAGAAACACCAGTGGTTGTGGCGTAAAAATTGGTTGCGGTTTATAACCTTGACAACTTGAGCTTGAACCACCTCTCAAACTAGAACTGACACCTCGAGATTTAGAGGATTTACTGGTTGCATCAACCTTTGAGTTTTATGAATCCATAGAAAGATATTATGTGTGTATATAGAATATTGTTTGTATTTGGTTGAAATAAAATGGTAAAAAAATATTTTGTGTATTTAAAAAGTAAAATTGAAAAGAAAAATATTACCAATTACCATTATTATTACCATTACCAATTACCATTATCATTACCTATTACCGATTATCAAATACTATAATTACCATTACCAATTACCAAATTACCATTACCAATTATTACAAATTACCATTACCAAATTACCATTATCATTACCAATTACCAATTACTAATTACCAATTACCATTACCAATTACCAATTACCAATTACCAAATACTATAATTACCAACATTATTAAGCATATGCGTGTTGTAACTTGTGCTTTGGGGGTTTTAAAAAAAAATGATTTTTTTTTTTTACTTTTAGGCCAACACTATTGATTCTTTACTTTTAACCCCAAAACTTTTAATTTGTACTTTAACTCAAAATTATTTGATTTTTTTTTACATTTAACCATAAAACTTTTCATCTTTTGCAATTTAACCTCACAATTTTTTTACTTTCTACTTTGGTCCTATCTGCTTTTCATTTTTCGCAAACAAAATTTTTGTTTTACGTTCCATTCAAAATTTTGTGAGTTAACACGGCACAACGTGCGTGTGTGGTTAAACATTTTTATGTTGTCTATTTTTCCCCGTTTGACAGATTTATCGTAACGCGCGGGTCCTAGATCGACTTAGTTATTCTTTTATATGTTTTACGTTTCGATTTAGTTTCTTCTTATTAACACACCGCAACTTCAGTGTTGATAGTCGCTGACAGTAGTGTGGCATTGGTGTTCGCCCCTGCCGCACCATGGGGGTGCTTAATACTAGTTTATTTTTAATTTCTAACAACAATAATGTCGTTGAACAACAACAATTAGGGGTGAGCATTTTTAGGGTCGATCCGAAAAGAACCGAGAACTGACCCACTAACTAACCAAACCCGACCTGTACTTTAGCATGTAGGGTAGTATATCGGTTCCTGTTTATGACCAAAATTCGGGCCGGGTCGGTTCCGGTCCAAAAAGGCAAAGAAACCCGAGAATGAAGTAACCGAACCGAAAAATACAATATAGTATATCATTCTCGACATTGTTTGGGTCCATTAGTGATTTAGAATTAATCTCTTAACCTAATCAATATTTACAGCCGCTGAATCATTCAATCAATCGAATTCCTTTTTGATTTACAAGTTACAATTGAAGGCACTTAAACTTCATTCAACTTATTAGCTGCTTCTTCTCTTCTTAATTCTTCAATTGACAAGGTACTAGCTCTAAAGGTACTAACTCTAATACTGAATCAATAGACAAGAAACATGTAATCCACAATTAGATTCTTAACAATACACCCTAGTTATAGGCTAGAATGCCGCTGATTGTTCATGTTGTGTGTGTAACAGTGGCTTTCAACTAATGTGGGAAAAGAATCAAAGATGTAGTAAAGAGTCGGGTCGGATATTCTGCTCCGGACCGATATACCCAGACTATTAATAACCTGAACCGACCCGATACTTTAGGGTATTAAATCGGGTATGATTATACAAGGGTCTCGGTTCTCGGGTCGGGTCGGGTAGTTCTCGGGTCGGGTCGGGTCGGGTAGTTAAAAACGCTCACCCCTACAACACCTTTCATCGGCAACCGATTTCACTTCCCGGTTTGGTTCACCGAATAGGCGGCGACCATTTTACTAAATCGGTAACACCACCCAATTTGGTTTACCTGGGTACGTCTAGGGACCGTAATCAGGGGCGGACCCACATTGGTGCCACCGGGGTCCCCGGACCCCAATCTTTTTAAAAAAAATAATAGATTCGGTATATTAAATTGTATATGGACCCCATAAATACAATTAGGTGGACACCATAGAAATAAAAAGAAAGCTGGTGTAGTGGTAAATCTCCCTTTTTTCCACCAAGAGGTCATGGGTTCAATCCTTGATAAGCCCATTTTTCTTATTTTTTTTAAAAATCTAGTTCAAACCTCACTTTAACACGACCCGAACGAGGACCGACCCGAAAATGGACCCCATTGAAATAAAATCCTGGGTCCGCCACTGACCGTAATCTTCAAGCATATTTTGATTATCTTTTTTTTATAATGATTTTTTACGTCTAACCTTGCATTTGTAAAAAAATTGAACTCACACTACTTTACTGTGAGTGTATATAAGGAGAAAAAAAATGAGTTAATTACTGTTTTCGTCCCTATGTTTTGTTAAAAATCACTATTTCAGTCCATTAGTTTAAAAATTGCGATTTCAATCCCTGTGGTTTCACTTTTGCAACCATTTCAGTCCATCTCGTAACCATTTCAGTCCCTGTACTTAACAAAATAATGGACTGAAATGGTTATAAAAATGAAACCACATGGACTGAAATGGTTACGAAAGTGAAACCACAGGTACTGAAATCGCAATTTTTAAACTAATGGACTGAAATAGTGATTTTTGACAAACCACATGGACGAAAACAGTAATTAACTCAAAAAAAATATATAAATTAAGTGTTCATGATAAGATAAAGATAAAGATGGAGACTTAGATGTGGAGGTTTTTGAAAAATAAAAACAATTAAAAGAAAGCAGTGTAGTTAAATTATATAGATAGAGATAGAGGGCCTCAGACTGTGGGGTATAGTGGGGCGTGGGTTGGGGGCATGGTGCGACACGTGGACTATGGGACACCCAAGACCAAAAACCAATTTCAAAGGGGTATGATGGGACGTGGGTTGGGTAGCGTGGAAAAAACCAATTTTAAAGGGCTAGTGCTCTAGGCCAATGAGGTTCCGCCATGTCATGTGATAGCCCGGCCCCACACCCGGCCTTAAACTCCCGCCCAAAGGGCCACGCCCAAACCCAAGCCCACCCGAGGTGGTGACTTGAGCGTTTCTCTCCAACCCACGCCCCAACCCCCGCCCCATACCCCATAGTCTCACCAATCAAAAAGAAAATTTTTGGGTCCACCACAATTGAGAACATTAGCTTATTCTTTCTTATTAGTTTTATAAAGAAAATAGCATGTTAAAAAGGTCTTACTTTATTTTACTTTTTGAACAAAATACATAAATATTCCATGTGGTTTGTTAAAACTTAAACCTTAAAATTTTTATTTTATACAAATTTAATACACTTTGAATAATCCAAGTGGTTTCTTAAAGGGTCCTAATATTAATACATGGCAAAAACTTATTTACACATGGTGTATACAGGCCGTATATAGTTATACGGCCCGTATACACCATGTGTAAATAATTTGCCTGGTCGTATACAATGTATACGAACGATGTATACGGGCCGTATAACCGTATACGGCCCGTATGAAACGAAAATTAGATTTTACCCAAATTATTTAAGGGATTTAAGGTGTCAATCACACGAGACATTTTACAGTCGTTAGGTGGTCAAATCTTTCTAAAAGTAGAAAAAAATAAAACATTAACAAGTAACAAAGATTGAAGAACAAGAAAACGTGTCGTATGACTGTAATAAAAAGGAAGGGTGAGGCATTTGATGAGAGTTGTAAGGAGAAGCGTTTTAATCACTTGTTTCGAATCATCATAGAAGACGTGTCGGGTTCTGCTAGAAGAGTATCAGGATTTTGTTGGTTTGTTTCCAGGTAGGGTTTAGAATGTTTGAAGTATTCTTAGTTCAATACCAACTCTTCTGAAAGACAAGAATACAACGTCCATGTATCACAAGGAATGTCCGATCTAAGGCAGAGAACCTGATTTAGATACACAAATTCATCACCGGTTTCTACAGCACAAGCACATACACAATTTGTTGGAAGAACCCGACACGTCTTCTACTAGTTACTCTTTTCTCCGATTTCAACAAATCTTTCAAGGTCTTAAGAGATGGACAATTGGTTAAACGATGTAGAAGAGTTCGTGTAGAGATCTTTACGTACAAATTTGCATCATCCTTACGGTTACAAATGAAGTATTAAAAGATGTAGTTTCTTGACAATGTGGTTTCTCGACAAATGAAGTATTATCTGTCCTTGCTGCCTCTTTGGTTGGTAAAAGATATAGGATGGTTTCTAATACAGGCTCTTTTAGAGAAGCATTGGGTTCTGCTAGAAGAGTATCAGGATTTTGTTGGTTTATTTCCAGGTAGGGTTTAGAATGTTTGAAGTATTCTTGGTTCAATACCAACTCTTCTGAAAGACAAGAATACAACGTTCATGTATCACAAGGAATGACCGATCTAAGGCAGAGAACCTGATTTAGATACACAAATTCATCACCGGTTTCTACAGCACAAGCACATACACAATTTGTTGGAAGAATCCGACACGTCTTTTGCTAGTTACTCTTTTCTCCGATTTCAACAAATCTTTCAAGGTCTTAAGTGATGGACAATTGGTTAAAAGATGTAGAAGAGTTTGTGTAGAGATCTTTACGTACAAATTTGCATCATCCTTACGGTTACAAATGAAATATTAAAAGATGTTAGTTTCTTGACAATATGGTTTCTCGACAAATGAAGTATTATCTGTCCTTGCTGCCTTTTCGGTTGGTAAAAGACATAGGATGGTTTCTAATACAGGCTCTTTTAGAGAAGCGTTGGGATTCAAGGGTTTATGAGTAAAAGATGTTAGCTTCTTGACAGTATGGTTTCTCGACAAATGAAGTATTATCTGTCCTTGCTGCCCCTTCGGTTGGTAAAAGACATAGGATGGTTTCTAATACTGGCTCTTTGTCAGTTGTGGTTGATTTATAAGAGGAGGTTATGAAACGAATATATGTTTATGCGAATTCCCAACATCCTTGCTTTATTCTCTTTAATCTATTAGAACGATCCTTGCTTTATTCTCTTTAATCTATTAGAACGATCCTTGTTTTGTCACGTACATGCGTTTAATTCCCAACATCCTTATTGTATCAGACTCTCTCCCCACCTTTTCTCTCTCTGACAACCCCAGACCCAAACCACCGCAATCCACCACGTTCTGCGAAAAAAACATCATCTGTTCATCATTGTTCTTGAAGATGAAGATGAAGAAACGAGGGTTTATTCTCTTTAATCTATTAGAACGATCCTTGACTTGAATTTATGGATTTCGGTTGGGTCAGAAACTTAACAATTTTCACACTGGTACCAATGTCCTACTACTACAATCCTTCCAACGCCTGATTCCGATACAACCCTTGATGTTGAAACCGGTTTTACCTCATGAAAAGGAAAGAAAGAAATTTTTTTAGAGAAGCGTTGGGATTAACGGTTTATGACTCAAAGTTAACATTCTGATTCAGATTCAGGAAGCAGATGATTAGTAGTGTTTGAGAAACTAACAAGGTAAACCTGAATTTTCAAAATTTTAGACACTTACTTGAACCGTTAGTAATGCTAGATGTCATTTTGGCTGAACAACAACCTATTACAGCACTATATGAACATGTGTTTTGAAAATAGGCTTTGTTCTTCGTTTATTGGATCGTTTTAATAGATTAAAGAGGTTTTTACCATTTTTACCATATGTATACAGGTCGTATACAGTTTATACGGCCGTATACTCTTGGTAAAAAATATTTTTACCGATCGTATACAATGTATACGATGTTTGTATACGGGCCGTATATTGTTATACGGCTCGTATACAATGGGTAAAAAATGGTAAAAAAGGGGTTTATTCTCTTTAATCTATTAGAACGATCCTTGTCTTGAGAACCTGATTCTGATTTAAACAATGGAATTTGTGGATCAACAGAAATAACTGAAAATAACTCGCCATTCTCTTGCACCTGTATACGTTGATTGTGGATTTAACTTGCAAGAATTGTGTCCGTCGCATGATAGAAGAACCCGACACGTCTTCTGTGATGATTCGAAACATTCACGAACCACAATGGACTCAGACTCATACTACTAGCAGAAGAACCCGACACGTCTTCTGTGATGATTCGAAACATTCCGAATAACTAGCAGAAGAACCCGACACGTCTTCTGTGATGATTAGAACGATCCTTGTTTTGTCACATACATGGAAAAACAAGGACCATTCACCTCTTTCAACCTACCAAAACACCAAAACCCGTACCAGTGATTGTTTATCCATACTATTCTTCATAGCCATATTCCCACTCACAAGTTGTTGATACATATCGTCCGTTAAGTTGAGCTTCCTGATACATATTGTTCGTAAGAAACTTTTCGTGCACTGAACCTTCAGTTGTGTACCCTTCAATCTTCTTGCGTATTTTTCTAACTTTATGCTTTCATCCACCACAGTGAATATTAACTTTGAGTGAAAGAGTTTGGAAACCGGACAGAATCTACGAAGAAACTGTTGGAATTTGTGGATTTCGGTTGGTTCAGAAACTTAACAAGAGAAGCAACTAAAAAAATACAATTGATTTCTCTTCCGGTTACCAGGCCTATCATCTCCGTCTACATTTGTTTTCCTCAACGAAGAACCATCAGCCATTATCAGATGTCGATTGTCGAAAGTTTGAACTGATTATTTGTTATCAGGTGAGTTTCTGCTTATAGTTCTTTCTCGGCACTTTTATATTTAATCTGATTTCTTGAAGTTAAACAACATGAATTTATAATGGCCAATAATCCGTTCATAATCGTCGACGACATCACTGCGGTTTTTTCTCTTCTGGTTACCAGGCCTATCATCTATGTCTACGTTTGGTTTCCTCAACGAAGAACCATCAGCCATTATCAGCCCTTTTTCCTTTGGTTTCTGGTTGATTTTGAGGGTGAGGGTTTTGAATTGATTCATGCGCTTAAGTTTCAACTACTGGAGTGAAATATTTGTTGGAATTTGTGGATCAACAGAAATAACTGAATACAACCGGTCAAATCACACACTATATAAAGTGTAAACTTATCATGTGTTGTAGTTTGGAAAGATAACCGAATAGAGATCTGAATCAAGATTTATGTCTGATGTCCAAGTTTGATCACATTTGACTTTGTGCTTCATTTTTTGGATCGTGAGAATACGGGCCTGATGTGCTAAAAGTGGTTTAACTAAATTAACTAAATTAAACCCTAAACTAGACTCTCTAAGTTTTAAATTTATAAACTTAGACTCGATCTAAAACTAAATCACACAACCGGCAAGTGTACCAATCAATGTAGTATAGCTAAAGGAAGTCCGAGTATCGAACCCAAGAGACTCTACTAAATTACGCTAATGACTCTATCTAGACTTAGACTGACACGGACTTTAACTAATTGTTTATTTGATGGAGGGGGTTTTCTAAAAATCCTAAGAATGCAAATAACGAATAACTAGATTAGCTAAATAACTAACACGAACTCGAACGAAGACTTTGACCAGAGATGATGAAGATTACCTAGGCTAGACGCAAGCTAAACTCAGAACGGATCTATATTCGATAATTTTGTGGTATGGAACCGGGATCTTTGGATACTAAACCTATTAAGACACCACTAAGCCCCTCAAACACTCTCAAGGCGATTCTTGTGGCACTACCTAGGCTGTTACGCTTACCGGTTTTCTAGATTTCCTCACAGTCCTCTAGTTTTTTGAAAGTGCCTATATAAGACAATCTACCTCACAGCACGAAAGTCTAAAGCAACTACGGGTTTTAATCCTGGTTTAATAGACAATGGAATGTTTAAGGACTTATAAACCAAACCGAGACCTATTAATAACCTCGAGCCTCACAGCGACAAGATTAGCAGAACACTTGATTTTATTAAATTACCGAATATTACTTCTAAGGTTACTTACTAGATTTTCACCCTAAAGGATTAATGATCTATTACGTGATAAAGACCGTCACCTAAATCAAGAACCCTAGCACAACCCTATTATGTGATAAAGACCGTCACCAAGGATTATACGAAGCAATAAACAGTGATAAAACAATTGTCAAGCACGCATATACACCAAGTTAAATTCCCAAAGCTTTTACAATACAAGAAAAATCCATAACCACGCCAAAAATTGAATAAAGATCCAAACTTTATTTAACTCGTGTTATTAGCCTAGGTAGTTTATGAAGTTTAGCCGGAAAGCATAATCAAGAACATAATCAAAATCATAAACAGATCTGAATTCATCGTGTTACACATAAAAACGAACGAAGAACGAAAGATTAGGATAGTAAAACCCATAGTCTTCACTCTTGAACGCTCCTGGAGTATACCCGAATGATTCCTTGCTCCAAAATGCTCTCAAGATCTTCAACAGCCTTCAATGGTGGTTTCCAGCTCCAAAATTCGTGTCCCCTCCGACTGTTGATGAAGATGATGTTATATAGCCCTTAAACCCTACTAGCCGTTGCTTATTTGAAGTCGGTGCAGATCTTAACTCTATCGCGGCCCAATAAGTTTCCTTCAAAAAGTGCACGTGTACCTTCTTATGTCCCCCCCAACTGTCTTCGTGCCCTACTCTTTTCTTTTTATTTACGTCCACCTTAGCCCATTCACAAGTCAGCAGCCCAAACAAATAGACACATAGTGGTCCACCAACTCAAAATTTGGTCAATACTCACATGCTCGGTCAACATCTAATTCTTGAACACTTTGCACTTTATCAAACTAGAATTAATTAAGTTTCATCACATATGCAACTTTAGTCCCTCGAATTTAATCGACTATTTTTAAACCGACTTTCAATTTATTGCGGTTTGGTCCTTCGAGCTTATATAATAGAGATAGCAGCCTCGACTCACTCAAAGAAAATAGCACCAATTTTGCTTCGGTTTCTGGCACCCCACTCTGCCCAACTGGCTGGTTATTTTTATATTACTCGTTTTTTCCCCATTTGCACCAGAACCTAGCAAAACACAAAATAATATAATATAATGCTAAAACTAAAAATAATAAATAAAAAATATACAAAAATTATACAATTTACACGGAACAAATATGTGTATTTTATCACTTATCAGGGTCGTATACTATTATACGGCCCGTATACACCATGTGAAAAAAATTTACCGGGTCATTTTTACCCTTTAAATACGGGTCGTATACTATTATACAGCCGTATACAGCATGTGAAAATTTTTTTTACCGATCGTATACTATGTATACGATGATTGTATATGGGCCGTATATTGTTATACGGCCCGTATACTATGGGTAAAAAATGGTAAAAATTGGTTTATTCTCTATTTAATCTATTAGAACGATCCTTGTAATCATCAACCGGCTTTGAACGACTGTAGAACACTCGTAATCCTCAACCGGCTTTGAAACCGGACGGAACCTTTGGCTGCTTTCATTTGAATATGAAGATGAAGATGAAGATCAACAGAAATAACTGAAATAACTCGCCATTCTCTTGCACCTGTATACGTTGATTGTGGATTTAACTTGCAAGAATTGGGTCCGTCGCATGATAGAAGATACATATCGTCCATTCAAGTTGAGCTTCCTGATGCAATTTGTTGGAATTTGTGGATTTCGGTTGGTTCAGATCTCAGAAGTACTGAACAACAGAAATAACAGCTTCGGTTTCATCAACTGGTTTTTTGACAAATCATCTGTTTCCTGAATCTGAATCTGAATCTGAAAGTTAACTAGACCCCTCAAGTTGTCATTCATAAAAACTAAGCGTCTGGAGAAGAGTATGTTGATATAGGAGAGTTGATGCAATTTTCCAAGCATTTTATTGTGTGTTGTAATTTTAATGAAGCAATGAAGATTGAATATGCAAACCGCATCCATCTTCTGTTATGATTCGAAACATTCTGAATAACTAGCAGAACCCGACACGTCTTCTGTGATGATTCGAAACATTTCGAATAACTAGCAGAACCCGACACGTCTTCATAGCCATATTCCCACTCACAAGTTGTTGATCTTTGGGTGGTGATTTACTCCCGAACAAACCATGCCCACCTTGACCAAAATAGATAAGCGTATCACTCGATCCACTTACATTCGAATAACGCTGAGAATCCACAACGCTTATGCCCAGATTCTTTCCTTTAATCTTGGCAAAATTAATGGCTGCTTGTTTTATTATCACGAAAGTACTGAACAACCGAGATAGGCACAATAACAACAACAGGTTTGTCTGACATCTTGATTTTGATTACCAACTCACCATATCAATTTCTAGGGTTTTGAAAATTTGGGGATTTTAGGTAGAACGATGTACCGTTATTTTCACTTTTGTAGGAGGGGGTGTAAAAGCATGGTCTTTATTTTCACTTTTGTTAATCTTAATGAGAAATTAAGGATACTAGTTTTTTTGTCGTCGCGCATTGCGGCGAAATCGAGCAAATGATAATGTAAAACAAACGTGATTCACATACACAACGGTCTCTTTGCTTCGTCCACTAGAACTATTTGTGTATGCATTCTTTTGGTAGTTAACAACGCTAATTAGAAAAAAATCTGTAAAATTAATCATATCGATTGCTATAACAGGATGGATGTGACACACATAGATAGATAAGCTGTCACAGTTGTCAAGACTGTTTGTCGGGTTTCCAATGCTCACACAGGGTGATAAACAACGCTGATACGAACACATGTGTTTCGAAATAGGCTTTGTTCTTGGTTTAATGAAGTTACACGTAACATCTAGTTATATTCAGGTTTAAACAATGCCCGCCTCAACTGAGATAACGGACATCCATCAAGCTCAAAAAGAAAACTTGTGTTTCCCATAGTCACAAAAGATTGCGGTTTGTATTTCGCATAGCCACCGTTTCCGTAGTACCGGTTGGGTTTGCACATTCAATCTTCAATACTTCATTAAAATACCACTAGTAGAAGAACCCGACACGTCTTCATGTTACGGAGAATGTTCTAGAAATTGAAGGAAAAGGAAAAGATTTGTTGAAATCGAATTTGACAACTATGACAGCTTATTAAAAGTAGCAATCACCTCCAATCATTTCCTGGTCAAATCACACACTATAAAGTTTAAAGTTATCGTGTGTTATAGTTTGGAAAGATGACCGAATAGAGATCTGAATAACAAACTGTGGAGAACTTGTTTGTGTCGGGTTCTTCTGCTAGTTACTCGATCAACGGACTGATCGGTAACGTTACTTCTACTTGTGCTCCGATTTAAGCGGGGTGTTCCGATCAACGTTGTTAAAGGTGATGAAGAGTTTAGAAAACCTAGAATGATGGTGTTTTTACGGGAAAAAACGTGATACTTGAAAAACATCCATATATACGGCCCGTATACTGTTATACGGCCCATATACATTTGGTAACATCAAAAACCTCCCAAAATAAATCCATTGAGCCGTATAGTTTTTACAAATCGTATAACTATATACGGGCCGTATATAGTAAAATCAAAAAAACATTCTCTGCGCATTTTCCTATTCAAAAACATTCTATACGGGCCGTATATTTTGTATACGGCCCATATACACTAGGGATGTGAAAATAAGATATAGTGGGTGTGGGAACAAGGGGGCCTTGTTAAAACTTAAAATTGTTGCTTTATACAAATTTAATATACTTTTTATGGAAGTTGGTACTGAAACAGTGCAACTTAAAAACAATAAAACATGTTACTTTTAATAAATCACAAATAGTTATCTAATTTCTATTTAATCAAACATTTTTATTTGATAGTGTTCACACATGGGGAATAACTTTATATTATATATATATGTATATATATATATTATATTATAATCATACAAATTTGAAGTTAGTAATCCATTTTGATTGGTTGTTAAAAAAGTGAAGCCAATTAGAAGCTGCCATGTGTTTTCCACTAACTTTTTTAGTTTATTTTATTTGTATATATCTATAAATATAGATATAGATTATTGAGTAAACTTCCGTTTTGCTCCCTATGTTTTGATCATTTTAATAGTTTTGTTCCAAACCTTTAAAAATAGCCATTTTCCTTCAATAGTTTGCTATGTTTTTCCATTTTGCTCCCTGTGGGAAGCAAAATGGAAAAACAGACAATTTGGATGGAGTTAAAGGCAGGGAGCAAAATGAAAAAACCATACCAAAGTATTGGAGGAAAATGACTATTTTTAAAGGTTTGGGGCAAAACCGTTAAAGTGACCAAACCACAGGGAGTAAAACGGAAGTTTACTCTAGATTATTTAAAAGGCATATAACTTTTTTTTTAATTTATTTTATGTGTATATATCAATAAATATAGATTACTTAAAAGACATAAGGGTGTCCGGAGTGGGGGCGGCAAACCCACCCGGCACCGATCTTTCATCAATCGGTAACCAATGCCGAGCCCCTTGCCGCATGAAGGTTTGACGAAATGGGGTTTGATTCGGTGGGTGCATGCCGACGCGGGGAAGGGAGGAAGGAGAGAGAGAGGATAGTGTGGGGTGGGGTCCATTTTAATTTCAACCAATCACACATTTTTTCTTTTTTTTAAAGTTTACCACTTCACCAAATGTCTAAACCATTGCCAACACTTTTCACCAAAGTTTAAACACTTTTCACTGATTGACATGACGCACTCTGATTGGTCGATTTTTTATTTTATCACTCTCAAGTGTTTAACCGCTCCTATCACCCTAAAGCAACTCAACTTGTTATCATGTATACACTCAAACCTAAACCGGATGTTTCGGTTTCAATCTCCGAAAGTTTGTTTTTGTCTATTTTTTATTATACAATTATTCAGTGTCCCTTTGTAAATTTGTGTAATAGAATTCTAGTAGTTTCATTTCTACACTTTTCAAATATTTAGTAATGTTTATATTTGTTATTTATGTTTTAACAAATTGTTATATTATGGTTGTGTTTAGTTCGGTATAAATTTTGTTAACAATGGAGTTGTATTAAAAATAGAGTATTTTGTTGAGTGCTGGGACCGTGCCAATACCCTGGCATACCACATCGATTCTAATCAAATGACATTTACACTAATAATCCAACACAACAATTATTCGTTAATTTAGTATTATTCTAGCCATATTCTTATTTAAATAGTATCAAAATTATTATTTGATGAGAAAAAAACTCAAATTACAACTAAATGCATTATGGGAACTTTGGAAAGTTTGTTTACGTTATCTTTCTATTAAAAATACGCAATTAATTCTTTTTCTCAATGCTCAGATATAAATTTTATTAAACTTGGAATTGTATTCAACTTATAACATTTTTCATTAGGAACAAAACAAACTACGTAACTTCTTTTTTTTATGTTGTACATGTGATAGTTTAGTAAAAAACGCTCACTACTTATTTACGAGACACCCCGCTGCATAGCGCGGGTGTCTCACCTAGTTAACAACAAAAACAAATTAATTTAGTTAATTAACTAATAAACCTTACAAACAATGTTTAGTCACAGTCATTAAATTGGTGTTCACTTTAACTTTATACATCTATACATATATCTCTGTGTTCACATGTAATAACTTTAAAATTCCCAAAACCGAGAGAAATCTAATGGCGTTAAACGGGTTATGTTTGCGGCTTTACTAGTCCACCCTAACCTGAACCCGGAAATCGTGTCAAAACATGAGCACGACAAGAATGCACACAGGTTGATGCGGTTGATGCGAACACGGCTTGTTTAACCCGGTTTTTTTTAAATCTTTTTATGTTTTTGCATATCAATATTTTAAATATAATAGTTTACAACAAAAATTACAATTGTATATAAAACAGTTACATTTGAATTTTAAACAATACGTAAATTACTCTTTTAAGTTTAATTATTGTATAAAATATCCAACCAATTTAACTTATGACATAAAATCATATTTCGGAAAAATTAAAATATAATATAATATAGTATAATATAAATATAATAAACACGTTAACCCGCCAACCCATCGGGTTTGCGGGTTCAACCAAAAACTGGCCCGAACTTGTTTACACTAAACCCAAACTTGCGAATTCCGTGTGATGTTCATGTCGTGTTTTCGAGTCATGACCTCTAAAAAATCCTAAGACAAATCATCGGTGTTCACATGAAGCAAAAAACTCAATCCGAAAGCAGTAAGCAACAAATTTTAGGAAAAAAACAAATTAAGTGATTCAAAAGCCATATGATTCATTCATAAACTCATATAAACTACATATGATTTCGGATCAACCATCTACTTATCCATAAAGTTATAGTCATTAGATGACATCTATTAAGTACATGTTTTCGGATCTGGGATTGTGATACTACAAGCCTGTGCAACTGTTTTTATACCAGGCATACCAAGAAACGGTTGGTATGCTGGATTCTTCACATAGCCACAAAGGCATTTGTTTTGATCGTGAAGAACATTGCAACATTCAGAATCTGGTGGTGGCGGCGTATTACCGGTTACAAATGAATAACATGGCGGTACTAGCTTCATCGGGTCGCATTCTTGTGCCATACCCACATTCATCTGGACCATAAGAATCGTCATAGCTAACATCGTTGCGACCAAAGAAGCATAAGACATCTTCATCATTTTGAAGATAAAAAAAGAATATTGAGAGAAAATGTTTTGTAAGGACTGATTGCTATGTGGTACCTTAACAAGTTTTGCAATGCTATTTATAGACTTCAAAGAAGAAAATTGTGAAATCTTGAGTGTTCATTTTCTGATCTAACGGTGATAAAGAAAAAGGAAATTATATATATTTAATTGTTCAAAATGTACAAGCATACAAAAAAAATAAATTAATGTTAATGAATGGATACAAATTCAATAAATGCTACTTTATTTTGACTATTCAAATGAAAAATATTAAATAATGAAAAAGAGTACTTTAATCATTCAAACGTGGTTAATTATCCAATAAACAGCAAAACCAATATTTCAAAAAACTAATTATGCTATAATTAACAAGTTTTTTATTTTGAAATTTTGATTTGGTTGAAAATTATATATATTATACTAGGTTACAATCTCGTGTATTACACAGTTTGAGTAGTAAAGGAATGTTATACACTTAATAAAAAAGAGAAAGTGAATATGGAGTTGTTATACATCTAAGCTTAGACACGAAACCCTCAAAAAATTTATATAAATTTTATACACGTAATAAAAAAATTTATAAACAAGTTTATATTTATAAATGTGTGTGTATATGCATATATATTATATTTATAATTATTTTTATTTAAAAATAAAAAAGAAAATTATAATATTAAAAAGACAAAAGAATAAATGGGTAAATTGGCAAAATTGTTCATGAGTTTATGAAATTGCTAAAATCGTCTATGAGTTAACGATACATTTTAACTAAATTAGTTAAAAAATCTTATTTTAGATGTAATTGACAAAAGTATCCAAACCTAATAGAAGATTTTAGCATTTTATTATGTAACATATATTAGTGTTGGTAGATGTTTCACTTTAATGTAAGTAACATATATCAATATTGGTTGATGTTTCACTCCAAAAAGTTTTTTTTTATTAATTTTAAATCCACTGGAAAAAAATGTTACTAAATAACTAATATCAAATAATTTATTAGAAACAACTTATTTTACACTAAATAAGTAGTTAATCTGAAAAAAAATAGTTTAAACATTCAAAAATAGGTTTTTGTTAATGTGTGAGAAAGTTACATATTTTTTATATTATGTGGTGAAATTAACAAATAATTATATTATTGTAATATTTTATATATGTTCATCTTATATTATAAATAATTTTTTTATATTATATGTGGCAAAGTTACACTTTTTTTATTTTAGGTTTTTATATAGGTTTTTTATTATTTAGATTTGAATTTATGCTATGTAATATAATTTTAAAAATTATTTTATTATTTAAATATATACATAATATAAACAAAAATAATTTATTATAAAAGAAATAAATTAGATATGTATTAATAAAGGGAAAAGCAGAAGATGAGGTGGATGCTAGGCGGTGGTTTGTAGTGGTTTTTTATTGGAGGAAAAATAAAGGTTTTTGAAGGTTGGTTTATCTCATATGACATATTGAGGTGGCTGTTTGAAATGGAGGATGAGTCCACTGCTGTTGATGCTCTAAGTACCCTAATGGATCCAACCGTTGAGTGATAACCACATTATTTCTACTAGGGGTATGCATGGGTCAGTTTGGGTCGGTTTTGACAAAAAAAAAATATAACCATAACCACGATGTCGGTTAATGGATAACCATAATCATAACCGATCGGTTATGGTGGTTATGGTTATTCGGTTTTGATGGTTATAGCGGGTCTGTTATGGGTGGTTAACCGTGTATTTAGCTTAGCTAAAAATAGCTCAATTTTTTTTTTAACATGGAATAAATTGTTATTGCATATTTGTATATATTAGTATATTACATAGTATTAAAATATACATATAATCTATAATATTAATACCAATTATTATCGAATATTCAAATAAAGTGGATATTCAAATAAAGTGATATGATATATTCCATAAATTCAAATAAACATTCAACCAAAACCACAAAATGATATGAAAAACCCATAAGTACTAAAAATCTTGAGTAAAAAACATCAAATATTAAAAATATGGTGAAAAGTCCTAAATCCTACAAAGATTTATTACATGTCGGTTCGGTTCGATTATTGTGGGTATGGAAAAATGATAACCATACCCGACCCGCTAATTTCAATTTTGAAAAAAATCATTAACCGACCCACCAGTTTTTTATTTGGTTTGGTTTTTTTGGTTCGATTTTTTCGGTTAATTCATTTATGGTTTGGTTAATTCGGTTTTTCACATCCCTAATTTCTACCCAAATCCAACCCAAAGTATCATAAGTCCCTAAGTGGTTGTGTCACTACCCTAAGTGCCCTAATTCATTTGTTTCATTTTTTATACATTTTCTAATGTGTGTGTATATATATTATATTTAATGCATTTATTTAAAGAAAACAAAAACCTGTAAACAACATCATCATTTTCGGCAACCGCACCTCTGATTGGCAACATCATCTTCCCTAGCAACGAAACTCGAAGCCTTTCCACCATGTACTCGAAGTCTTGGGAGGCCAGAATGAAACGACAACGATATCATCAGTTTCCCCCGCAGGAAGCTCAACCCAGAGGGTGATTTTTTGTCCAACAACGAAATATTTGAATGGAAACAAACAACCCATAGGCAGGTTACACACACCCAACGGTCAAAAAATCTTGTCCCTTTACCACGTACTCGACGTGGTAACCACTACCCGACCATCTTAGCCACGGGCCTACCTGACCAGCTTGTGCCAGTTTACCCATCAAACCCGAGACGCATGTGTTGGTTACCTAAGTGGTGCCCCAAGCACCCTAAGAAAGAATTCAATATGCTTATTCCTTTTATTTTACAAGACCGCGGGGAGAAATGGAGTTAGGTTAATTGCTTAAAATAATTCATGGAGAAATTTGATGACAAACTTTTTTAGTTTTATCATGTTGATCTAGACGTGTGCCAAAGATACAAATAATTACTCTTCACTTGATCAAATTAACTTTATTTCAACTTGGTTTATAGGTTCAATTCAAAACCATTATACTAGACATTTTTATCTAGGGATGGCAATCAAACTCGAACCCGATAGGTAACTTAAAACCCGACACATTTGGGACGGATTTAGGGTCAGTTAATCAGTTGGGAACTAGTTTTTATTTTTTTCACGGGTTTTGAGATTTAGTGATATACCCATTTACATAACCTGATTACCCGATAAAGTGTACTCATTTACCCGATATAATTTCTTTTATATTTTTAAATATGTATACTGTAACACCCCAAAAATATTAAATTTGATTATTATGCTTAAAATGATATTTATCAAGACGAGTAATAACTATGATGTTTTAACCTAGTATAATGTCACAACCCCTGTTCCCTAACAACCCAGGAACGGGCGGCCGTGGCCAGTTTCAGTGGTATCGGTGTTTATTAATTTGTCAGCGGAAAATTTCATCAGGACCGTAGTTAGGAAATATGTTATTAGAGTTAAACACCAAAATATTTATATTAAAGGAATGGGATAAAACCCAAGTTTTTCTGATAATATATTTATAAGTGGGACAAAACCCGATTTTTCATTTTGATACATTTATAGGGAATAATCTCAATTATTGAAAACAATTCTCCTTTTTAATTAGGTAACTTTTATTGTCACTTTTCTAAGCCTTCAGTGCTCTCTGGCTGGCTTTTATTGGCTTCACACTAAGTTACCTAAAACACGTGTTTAAAACATTTTATCAGCAGGAAATACTGGTGAGTGAATCCCAGTTTAATCAAGTTTAATAAAAACCATAGTACAGTATTGAGGGCGCATCCGCAATTATATTTGTTTCCAAGTCATATCAATTACCACCACACGGTACTGCCGTTCCGACTTATGGTCATGTTACTCCTCGCAAGATAGTAACAAATTTAGTATTCAAAACCACAAATTTACCGACTGTAATTGTATCCTTACAAATACTCAATGACTGCTTAATGTATAATTAATTAAGTGAGGTTTTCTAAAAACAGTTTGTAAAAAGGAGATTACTCACATTGCTATTATAGGGCTTTCCTTTGTGACTTCCTGGTTATAATCTAATTAAATAAACAATGCACACGTATTAGTATAATAACCCATTTTAACATTAGTAATACCCTCCCCGAGACGACATTCCAACGACTACGTCGGGCAGAACCACGACAGCTGTTACGGAACCCTAGATCAATCGGGCAACGTATCTAATACGTATCCAGGGGTTATGATACTTACAACGAGGCAGAGCTTTGCTAATTAGGGGGTATAATGCCCGGGTATAGTGTCTACACTATAGAATTTGAGAGAGAAAGTTGAGAGATTGAACGGTTTGCAACTGAAGCCTCTCGATCCAATTTATAGGGTTGTTCAGGGACTTCGTCGCGCCCCGCGAAGACCACACCAAGGTCTTACGCGGCCCGCGAGGGCTAGAAAAGGCGTCGGCGATGCTGAGTCATCCCAGGGGTGTTGACGCGTGTAGGGACACGTGGCGGCTCAAGGGCTCTCCCTGACTCCGGGCTGTCGCGGCCCGCGTAGGCTACTGCCGACACGTTCGCGGCCCGCGAGCGAGGGTTAAATCTTATTTTTATTTAATTTTTATAATAATAAAGGTATTCGGGACCGGTTTTCGTATACAGGGTGTATTTTAGGACGTATAGGGGTATTCTAAATATATTAGGGGTGTCTCAAATATTTTAGGAGGGTTGTCATATCTTGGGTATAACTACTGGATTGTTTAATAAAATATATAGTGCACTCATATTAAGTATAGTAACCCAATTCCACTTTATCCCTACGTCACGAGACAGAACCCCAACAAAATTAGTCGGGCAGAGCCTTGACATTCGTTATGGAGCCCTACGTCAATCGGACAGGGTATCAGTGATCAAGGGTTAAAACACTTAAAACGGGACATGGCTTTTGAAATATTATAGTTGGAATATTTAAGAAAAATGGGAATATATTATATGGAGAGTGTATATATCGAGAGGGAGAAACAAGGAAATTGAGCAACTTCTGAAACTCTCATTTTTTGTGCTATATATAGATACGATCGAAACTTAATGCCCACTCAAATGTACATAGCATTAAATGCTTAGCTGAATTGGAAAGTTTGTTCAAAAGATGCCATGCGTGTTATTTCAATTCTTATCCATCCTATGTAGACATTAATTATTTAATGTAAATTTTAGTTATTTAATTAGTTTATTATTTATATATTATAACTAATTCAGCTGCTTCACTACGCATATAGCTTCTAAAATATGACGTTTTATAAAATAATGAATATGTCATTAGAATGAGAATATTGGCGTCTACATTTTGACCCAAGTTTCATTAAAAACGGAGTAGGTCCAAATATGTTGTATTTTTATAATTTAATTATTAAACGGTTCCTAGGCCCGTCTAGGTACTTCATATTTCTAACAGGTATCTTACCCATGATCTATCCGTTTAATAACCTAAGTTTTTATATACTTTATTTTGAATTTTATAAATTAAAATTTTGGGAATGTTACATCCTCCCCACCTTGTTTTAAATCTCGTCCTCGAGATTTACTGAAATACAGATGGATACTTTTAGTTTGTCACTGATCTGGTCTTTGCTTTGAATTTTGACCAGAACTACTCTCTATGTTTTGAGAGTCTTATCTTCTCAGGAGTTCTTAATGAAGGTAAAATTACTGTTAGCGTAAGCTTTCACACAACTTTTAGTTACAGGTTTCCTAATGCGTCAATAATCTAAAGTATCGCAAGGAAAATTCTTATACTTTCGATGACGTTTCAACTTATAGGGTTCCCGTTGTTCATCTTGTTACACAAGACGGATGATCAAACGAAATAGTGTTTGATATCGGAATTATAGATGTATACGAGAGTTTCCTAACAAATCTAAAATTATCAGTGACACACATGTTCGTGGTTTATTCCTAATTGTCAATCATTATGGTCTTTGAATTTCCTCATAGATATACATATCTATATAATCATATATTTCACATACTGTAATATACACACCATTCATAAGGTCAATGTATTTAACAGATTTATATTTCCAAAAACAAGTCAGACATCAGGTCATGGTACTATTTAGGGAATTTCATTATCATAACATATACCCCATCTCACCCGGTCTCGCAGGAGAGGTACCCCCATCTCACCCGGACAAGCTGGAGAGTCTACTACACCATACCCAATCTTGCCGGAGAGGTAATTATCATTGTAATTCCCTTAAATGGGATTTTCTCAAATCATGATTTTTAACAGCGCATCATTTATTATGGCTTGCGTCAAGAAACAAGGAAATTAGTATTCTCATGATGGATCATATTCTAGAACCGAGTAGTACTAATAAACAAGAAATAACAGTGGCCATACTTGCACTGTTCTAGTCATCATCCTTACAGCATCCATCACACTTTATTTACACAAGTAATTAGCTTATCTCAAAGCTTATACCAAGGCATTTTTCTTAGGTTCAAGTCTAAATACTATTCTGGGTGTCACGAGTAAACATCAATATCCTAACTCTTTTGTTTAAGCATAGATATTGTTATGGTTGTGACTTTCTTTTGTTTGGAAAATGAAGTTCTGATAAAAATATTATTGTCTCCATTGATACTATGGTTAAGTTTGTTGAGTACGTTTTACAACTAACTTTATTTATGCTTATATATTATTAGATTCCGATGCACAGAATATTTTATTGAGACAGATCGTATTTTATAATACGTTTCAGGGTTTATTCTTATATGACTTCATGTTTTTATATGATTCGCCCGTGATATTTTCTCTTATGTTTATCTTTAGAAGATTTTTAATTATTATATTGTGTATACCGTATACTATCAAGAAATTCTATGTATATATTTAGAAGCATAAAATTTCAAATCTCTTGTTAATATCAAAACTTACATAATACATATACATATACATACACACACACACATATATATAATATTGAATTGTTTAATTTATATATATATCCGATGGTACCAATTATCAAGCTTATCCCCCTAGCTTTATTTACCCTTTTATAAAAGTAATATATTGAAATAAACTTCTGTTAAATTTATTGAATATAATATTTTGGAACTAAAGGATGGATCAATAAGAGATTTAAAGAAAATTAATCAAATATAAATTTTCTGGACTCATGGGAACAATTTCATTACTAGTGGGTTGAACCATATTGGTTTAAAATATTAAAACTTAACTCTCAATTTATTGTATATTATATTATTTATTCAAAGAAGTATTATAGTAAGCAATACAAAGTTTGACGTCTAAAATTGATTATAAATATGTTAGGTAATTAAGTAATATACATGTATTAGAATATGTATGTATATCTCAAACAATAGTAATAGTAATTTATTTAAAGATATTACAATATTAAAATTGTAATTTGATA
This sequence comes from Helianthus annuus, assembly GCF_002127325.2. NCBI lineage: Eukaryota > Viridiplantae > Streptophyta > Magnoliopsida > Asterales > Asteraceae > Helianthus > Helianthus annuus. Next base: position 162,354,004 of record NC_035445.2, on the reverse strand, counting down.
GACAAGCGTATTAAACATACATTTGAGTCAATTATTTTTATTGGGGGCATCTATTTTAATTTTAGTTTGAAAATGAAACAATAACTAGAATGTTGAAGGAAATTTTAACGTGCCAGGTAAAAATAAAATATTAAATTATTAATTTAAGTCGAGTAAGAAAAAGGGGTTTTCATTTTATAATATCTTTACTTCTAAAAATATTAACTATAAACTCTCTTTTATACCTATTGTACAAACCATCAGACCCATATATATATATATATATATATAATGTAAGTATCTATGAAAAACCCATTTAATCTAGAAAACTTGGCAAACCTGAATTGTGTGGTCAAGATTGATCCACATCATATCTTTAAACACATGTTAAAATGGCAAATTAGTCATTTGTTCAAGCCATCATTTCACCCTCTTCCCCATCCCATCAAGTCATTTATTACCCATCATCTCATCACTTTTTTAAACCAAACAATATATACAGAACTTGCATCTCTTTCTTCCTTCTTTATCCCCCATTCCTTTCTTCTTCAAACACCCTAATTCCTTTGCTTTCTCCCATCTTTCATGGCTGATTTTCAGGCATCAATCCATCACCTTTTTAGTCAAAATCCAACCCCACATTTTAAACCCCCATTTTCTTTCTACCTCAACTGTTTCTCTCTCAACATTCAAAACCCCAAAACCCACCGGAGAAGAAGAAGAAAGCACTGCAGATCCAAACATTGCCGACGATCATTTGAGCACAAATTTGTACGGCGATCATTGGAGAAACAAGAAAAAACGACGGTGCTTTTCGTTTGGAGGAAAACCCTAGATATGAGAGCCACATTTTCGGTTGTTATCATCCGGTAAATGTCACCGGAAATGGAAGAAATCAAGAAGCAAGTGCAGAACCAAGTAAGTTTCCTCCGTTTTTCCGATAAATGTCGCCGGAAATGTAGTTATTACGGTTTTTTTCCGATGATTGACGGAACAGACAACCATCTGTCTCATCGCTCGTCGATCGGTAGGTGTTTAGCTTCGAATGTCTCGTGTTTTTGCGACTTTTAATCTGATACAAAATTGTTAGTTGTTTTGAATGAGAGTAGAAATATGTGTCTTCTTGTTCATAACTGATGTTGTGATTTTTTATAAGATTTCAAGTAGGATCCCATGACAACTGTTATGTGCTTAATTAGTTTATTAGAGAGTTGGTTTTATAAAAGTTAGGATTGAGATGTTCACTTGGCTGAGATAATGTTGAATTCGAGTTTTGTTATATGCTAAGGATGTTGACTTAATATTCTAGGGGACGAAAGGTTGTTTGATGAACTGTTGGTTTGTTTGCTTTTTTTGTTTGAATACATGTTGAGAATAATGGCCATAAACTGCGTAGGAGACTGTGCAATTTCAACTCAGAAAAACAGATTAGGTAACATGTGTTAAACCTGTCTTATTTTTATCAAATTAGGTAACATGTATTAAACCTGCATTATTTTTATCAAAAACATATTAGGTAAACCTGTCTTTATTAGGGTAACTTGTGTTAAACCTGTCTTATTAGGTAAACATTTAGAGTAACATGTGTTAAACCTGTCTTATTTTAATCGAATTACAAAATATAGGAGATTAATACTGATGTACTTGTTTTGTTCATAGGTGAATGGTTGTTTTGTGTTCAAAATGAAGATGGCTATCAAGAAGCAAAGCATAGCTAGATTTTAACTTATAATAGTTTTTGGATCATTTTTATATATTTAAGTTCTCATAAAACACTTTTGCCACTTTTGTTACCTTATGTATTACATTACAACTTCCAGGAACCAACTGAAGATGTTACATATGTTAACATAAGTAGATTCTCTTAATATCTGAAGAAGTATTACATCTCGTAAAGAGGAGTATTGTTGAACGTAATATAACATTACATGTACCACATAACATCATTAAAAGTAAACCATAAAAATGTTGTTGTAAACCATTCAATGAAACACGTAAACTATAATGTCAGAAAAGGGTAATATAACATTACATGTTACCCATAACATTATTAAAAGGTAATATATAAAAATGATACAAAAAGTATAAACTTCATAATTTATTCGGAATACCTCGTTTATTTTACAAATAAAAAGTCATGTTTTTTTTGTGGGATAATTAGCTACATATGTAGTAACAACGTTACACAAGTTACTTATAGTTACCCCAACCCTTTTTTAGACACAAAGAGGGGTTTCACATATGTAATACATGTTTGTAACATGTGTTACACTAGAGAGGTAACACATGTATAGCCACGTTACACATGTTACATAGGAGATTAATAAGTTTTAACTATAGAAGATTAATATTGATGTACTTGTTTTGTTCATAGGTGAAAAGATGTTTTGTGTTCAAGATGAGGATGGTTATCAAGAAGCGAAGCCCGCCGAAGCATTACAACGCATCATCAGGTTTTCGTGGTGACGATGGTGTGTTTTTTGGTTGGCTGCTATGTGTTGTAAAGATGGATGTTGCTGTGATGACCATTTTTAGAAGCATTACAACTATTGATATAAAATTCATTTTTATTTTCTTTGTTAGTATGAATACGGATGTTGTTGGGAAGGCAATTTTTTTATGCAACAACTATATGTAACATGTGTAATAGTGACGTTGTAACACATGTAAAACCTATATGTAACATGTGTAAGATGGTTATACACGTGTTACATATGTTACCCCATAGTGTAACATATGTTATAAACATGTGTTACATATGTCAGCCCGTTTGGTGTCAATTTAAACTTAGTAAAATTACATATGTAACAACATTACATCATCCAAATTGTCATATAAGTAAACAAACAAGTAATATTAGTAAAATTACATATGTAACATACGTTTACATACATGGAGTTACATGTCTTAAATAAGTGGTAACGTATGTATACTCATAATATACACATTACACCCTTATGTTAGAGACTCTGGCCTACAACCTGAGTATACACGTGTTAATGTGTTTTTTAACCTCATGGTGTTATATTAGGAAGCTACACGTAACACGTAACACAAGTTACATTTGAAGTGTTTGCACCCTTATAAATTTTCCTTTTCCATCTGTTTATGTGTTATATTAGAAAGTTAAATGTAACACAAGTTACATTTGAAACTATAACACAAGTTACATTATTGAACGGTGGGATTATGGCACAAGTTACATATCCTGATCTTCTTACACCTTCATGTTTTTTTACTCCATAAATGATGTAATATTGTTGGATTGTATGCCACTTTCTACTCCTAATACATGCAACACTGCTTGGAACATTTGTTACATGGTTATATATTGGGATCTTTGTTCCACCCTCATCTTACAAAGGTTTAAACATATCAAAACCCACTTCATATTGGTTTAACATATGTCACAACATATCCAACCATTTTTAACTAGTATATTTGTTGTATATGCTACAAGGGTTCCTCTATGCTACAATTATTTTAATGTGTATAAATTGTCACAGTTAGCCTTACCCTACGTAATTATCGCTCCCACCAATTTTATAGATCAATTGAGTGATGAGTATGGCGACTTGTCATTACCACCACGTACCAATCAAGGTCAAACATTTCCACGTATGGGCTCATATGTTCATGAAGGTTTTGATTGAATAATATCTGTTTATCAATTTCCATGTTTTGTATGTGTTACTCCAAAGTGGATAACATATGTACAACCAAGTTACATATGTTGCATAGTGTAGTTACGTGATCTACACCAGAGGCCAACACTTGCATAGCAAGGTTACACATGTTATCTTTTATTTGTAACACGTGTTACACTGATTGTAACATATTTTTAGATAACACAGGATGTTACATGTGTTACACATGTTACATAGAGTAGTTGCATGTTCTACACCAGAGGCTAGCACTTGTATAGCCACGTTACACATGTTACCACATGTAATCTTTATATAGAGAAAACAAGATGTAGCATGTGTTACACGTGTTACATAAAGTAGTTGCATAGGATATAGCATTGTAACACATGTTACCTGGAAAACCAGGTAACACATGTAACAAACTAAAAAGAGATCAAATTAAGTTGCACAAGCAAACTAACATATGATAAACGTTCGAAAAATACAAAATATGAAATACAATGCTGAAATATATACAACATATCAATTTCATCTGCCTTTTTTCACCTAGAAAATTAATACATTCAATTCCTCTCATAATTGTTTTCTTATCCTTTTTTCACTTGCCACATTGACCCAAAAAATAATATCCCACAAAACAACCGATTAGCTACTGATTGAAATCATATCCCACAAAATAACCGATTAGCCACTAATCGAATGTGGTTCAGCAATCACAACATCCGATTGGTCGTTGCAACATTTAACGACAGTGGTTGTTGGAAGAAGACGATTTGTTTAAAGTACATTAGGTGGTTTCACTTACTGATTGATGGCTACAACGTTTAACGATAGCGGTTTCACTTACCGTCGGTAAGGAAGAAGACGGTTGTGTTAGTGGCTGTTGGTGGTGTTGCCGAATCCGGTTTTACTTACCGCCGACAAGGAAGAAGACGGTTGTGTTAGTGGTTGTTGGTTGTTGGAAGAAGTCGGTTGCTGGTACGAGACATTTCCAGATCTATAAATTTGTCACCATAGCTTCAGATCTGAAAATCAGTCACCACGATGTGAAACCGGAAAAATGGTGTGAGAAGTGGCTGGACGCCCTACCTTATTTGTCTCTCTTTATACAATCCATGTCTCCCCTTTATATGCAACAATTACTAATATAACGACGAACAAAAAAAATCTCGTGATAATTGAAACAAATTTATTTAATATGAAATTTAAAATTAATTTGAATGAAAAATAAAGTTGTAGATAAAGTAAAAGAGAGAGAATGTTGGTGAGAGAAAAAAAAGTAGAGAGAAAATGTTGGTGAGAGAAAAAAGGTAGAGAGAGAATGTTGGTGAGAGAAAAAGGTACAGAGAGAATATTGGTGAGAGAAAAAGTGGAAAGAGAATGTTGGTGAGAGAAAAAGATAGAGAGAGAATGTTGGTGAGAGAAAAGGTGGAGAGAGAATGTTGGTGAAATGAAAGGTGGAAAGAGAATGTTATTTAATATTATTTCTTATGTACTTTGTGTAATATGTCTTGACCAAAATACCCCTCCAGCCACTTAAATGGTATTAAATTTAAATCAAATTACTATCTAATAATTTCAACCATTGGATCATGTTGATCAATGGTTATCATAGAGTTTACTAGGTTTTCTTACTACAAATAAGTTTTCTATAGATCCTTTCCCTATATATATATATATATATATATAGGGGATGGTTCAAATGAAAACCACTTTTATTGTGAAAACTCGAAAACTAACTAAAAAAAGCCTAAAAAACACACAAAAAAAATTTTTTTTTTTCAATTTTTTTTTATAAAAATCGCTAGTTTTTATATATAAAAAAAAACTTTTTTTCAAAAAAAAAAAAAAAATTTTGTGTAGTGCACATGTGTAATAATACACATGTGTAGTACACATACATATGTGCAGTATTACACATGTGCACTACACAAAAAAAAAACTTTTTTTTTTTTGAAATTTTTTTTATATTAAAAAACCTGCGAAATTTTGATTGCAAAAAAAAAAAATTAAAAAAAAAAAAATTTTTGTATGTTTTTTTGGCTTTTTTTAATTAGTTTTCGAGTTTTCACAATAACTAGTGGTTTTCATTTGAACCTTCCCTATATATATATATATATATTATTAACCACACAAAACTTGATATACCCATTACCACGACATAATATTATAAAAAGAATATATAAGTATATTTTTAATATGTTTAATACTGATATAATATTTGTATCACTGAAAATAATACACATCGCATACTTTTAAATAATAAAGAATTATATAATAAAACTAATTCCTGAATCAAATGATTTTCAACATAACAATAAATTCTCCATACATAGAGTAACATATTATACGTTTTAACTTGATCTATATGAAATTTGTTGAAATGAGATATTTATTTATTTATTTATTTATTTTTCATAAAATTATTTTACAAAAATACACGAAAATTTGAACATTTTTTTTTATAACCAAAGAATTCAACCAATGATCAATTTAACAAGTTAATCACGATCCATTTAAGAAATAGATTAATCCCTTTAAGAGTCTTTTGAAAAAGTTTGTATTTAAACTTTATAGTTTATTTAAAAGTATTGAATTAATAAATATTGAAATTTAAAGTTTCATATTGGGTTATACAATTTTTTTTCCTTTTTCAAAAGTGAAGTTAATTGCTGTTAGAAAAATTGTCATTCAAAATTTTTATCACCTCTAAACCTTTAATAGATTTTTATCATCTTTTAATCTTCAGCAACTTTATTACTATATATATATATATATATGTATATTTTCCAACTACCCAGCTCCAATTCTTTTCATTGGTTACTCTAACCTCAAACTAAATATACAAAATCAAGTTTTTCTCTATGAATCAACTAAGAAAATAGAAACAGTGCCACTAGATTTTAATCAATTGGCTTTAATACCTTCTGGAACAATTAGCTAAATAAATTAATATTGTATCTATATATAACTCTTATTTTAGGTTTAGCTAAAATAAGTATATAAGTATTACTATTATGATTTTTTTAATGGTGTATTATAACGTATGTTTATTATAAGTATACTATACTACAACATGTATATTATTTTGCATACAATTAGTATTGTATATTAACACGATTTCTGGATTTAAGGTCAATCCAGAAATTTACCATAATCTATACCACCATTCACCATAATCTATACCACCATTCATAAGGATAGATCATGGTATAGATCATGAAGTCTATGAATCAACTAAAATAACATACTTATATTTATTTAAGGTGGATACATAATGTTATTCGATTTCTTACGTAAGTTTACCATAAATTATGATTTTAGATTTAATATCTAAAATTTATACCCATGATCTATGAATATTTTGTACAAAATGAACATGTATTAATATTTCCTAGTAAGGTTGATATACACATAGTAGTATATATATATATATATATATATATTTTACGGTACATTCATTTATTTAAGAAGGGATCTAACTCAAGGTGGTACCCTAGGTTACTAATTGTATAAGAGTGTAGTATAATACATCTGCCTAGGTAGCCTATGGGTACGTCTCGTCAGATTGGTTACTCATACTTTGAACTCGAAACATAAAAATCGTAATATAAATATTAATATTTATCTACACAGAATAACACATAAATTGTCATATTAATTTCCTAACATAAGGTTTAAGTTTAGGTATTTAAAAGAACACCTAGATGGCTTAAACCAGTGGCATAGCTCTGATACCACCTTCTGTCACAACCCCTGTTCCCTAACAACCCAGGAACAGGCGGTCGTGGCCAGTTTCAGTGGTATCGGTGTTTATCAATTTAGCAGCGGAAAATTTCATCAGAACCGTAGTTAGAAAATATGTTATCAGAGTTAAACACCAAAATATTTATATTAAAGGAATGGGATAAAACCCAAGTTTTTCTGATAATATATTTATAAGTGGGACAAAACCCGATTTTTTATTTTGATACATTTATAGGGAATAATCTCAATTATTGAAAACAATTCTCCTTTTTAATTAGGTAACTTTTATTGCCACTTTTCTAAGCCTTCAGTGCTCTCCAGCTGGCTTTTATTGGCTTCTAAGTTACCTGAAACACGTGTTTAAAACATTTTATCAGCAGGAAATACTGGTGAGTGAATCCCAGTTTAATCAAGTTTAATAAAAACCATAGTACAATATTGAGGGCGCATCCGCAATTACGTTTGTTTCCAAGTCATATCAATTACCACCACACGGTACTGTCGTTCCGACTTATGGTCATGTTACTCCTCGCAAGATAGTAACAAATTTTGTATACAAAACCACAAATTTACCGACTGTAATTGTATCCTTACAAATACTCAATGACTGCTTAATGTATAATTAATTAAGTGAGGTTTTGTAAAAACAGTTTGCAGAAAGGAGGTTACTCACATTGCTATTATAGGGCTTTCCTTTGTGACTTCCAGGTTATAATCTAATTAAATAAACAATGCACATGTATTAGTATAATAACCCATTTTAACATTAGTAATACCCTCCCCGAGACGGCATTCCAACGACTACGTCGGGCAGAACCACGACAGCCGTTACGGAACCCTAGATCAATCGGGCAGCGTATCTAATACGTATCCAGGGGTTATGATACTTACAACGATGCAGAGCTTTGCTAATTAGGGGGTATATTGCCCGGGTATAGTGTCTACACTATAGAATTTGAGAGAGAAAGTTGAGAGATTGAACGGTTTGCAACTGAAGCCTGTGGATCCAATTTATAGGGCTGTTCAGGGACTTCGTCGCGCCCCGCGAAGACCACACCAAGGTCTTACGCGGCCCGTGAGGACCAGAAAAGGCGGCGGCGGTGCTGAGTCATCCCAGGGGTGTTGACGCGTGTAGGGATACGTGGCGGCTCAAGGGCTCTCCCTGACTCCGGGCTGTCGCGGCCCGCATAGGCTACTGCCTACACGTTCGCGGCCCGCGAGCGAGGGTTAAATCTTATTTTTATTTAATTTTTATAATAATAAAGGTATTTGGGACCGGTTTTCGTATACAGGGTGTATTTTAGGACGTATAGGGGTATTCTAAATATATTAGGGGTGTCTCAAATATTTTAGGAGGGTTGTCATATCTTGGGTTTAACTACTGGATTGTTTAATAAAATATATAGTGCACTCATATTAAGTATAGTAACCCAATTCCACTTTATCCCTACGTCACAAGACAGAACCCCAACGAAGTTAGTCGGGCAGAGCCGTGACATTCGTTACGGGGCCCTACGTTAATCGGACATAGTATCAGTGATCAAGGGTTAAAACACTTAAAACGGGACAGGGCTTTTGAAATATTATAGTTGGAATATTTAAGAAAAATGGGAATATATATATATATGGAGAGTGTATATATCGAGAGGGAGAAGCAAGGAAATTGAGCAACTTTTGTAACTCTCATTTGTGCTATATATATATATATATATACACGATCGAAACTTGCCCACTCAAATGTACATAGCATTAAATGCTTAGCTGAATTGGAAAGTTTGTTCAAAAGATGCCATACGTGTTATTTCAATTCTTATCCATCCTATGTAGACATTAATTATTTAATGTAAATTTTAGTTATTTAATTAGTTTATTATTTATAGAGTTAATTGCATGGTTAGTCCCTGTGGTTTATATGAAGTAACAATGTCAGGTACTAATAGTTTAAAATCACACTTTAAGGTATTAACTTTCAATTTTGTAACATTCTAGAGTACTAAGACTAACAGATGTTAGTTTTTTAGTCAGATTTTTATAAAATGACAAAAATACCCTTTACTTATAAGAACAAAAGGAACAAAAACCATAAGGACTAACTTGTAATTTATCAGAACATATAGACTAATTAATATACAATTCAAAAGTCAAGATTATCTGGATTACTTATATAAATTAATTAAAATTAGTAACTTTAATTGATGATCCACATACAATGATTTATTCAACGAGCATATTTCATTCTCAAATCCATTTCATTCTCACAGCCTTAACCATCATCCATATGCAAGAAATTGACGGCGTTGAAAAGCTTTTATTTGCTTCCGCCGCCGTCACTTTCTCCGGCAACGGTGACGGAGAAGGTTCCGATTTGTTGTGTAAATATTTAATTCTATGATCATGTAAGCTTCATAATGAATCACAACCTCTTCAACTCAACAATTGGAAACGGCTTCCAATTAGGGCTTGGTTAGGGTTTCAAACTTCAAGAGCAATTCACACAAAAAATATGCAAATCTAGGGGATTCAAAGTGTTGATACCCGAATTAACCTTTACCCGGTGCCATCTCGAACACACCCAAGGCCTCAGCCTTGCGGTTTTCATCCCCCATTGATGCGAATCTTGGAGTGATGTGATGCGAATCTGATGAATCTGGGGCAAGATCTTGGTCGAAATCCTCAGGTTGGATGTGGTGGTGATCTGAAAATAGAACTGGTGGTGATGATGATCTGCAGAGAGAGAGTGGTGGTGATGGTGATCTGCAAAGATAGAAGTGGGGGGTGGTGATGCGGATCTTGGTATGCCAATTAAATGTTTTTTTCTTTTATTTTTTGTAAATTACAAAAAGAGCCCCTCATTAACTAATTAGTTACATAATTAGTCTTTTAAGAGTAAAATGACTTAAATGCCCTTGAACCTAACATGAAAACTAACATCTGTTAGTCTTAGTACTCTAGGATGTTACAAAATTGAAAGTTGATACCTGAAAGTGTGATTTCAAACTATTAGTACCTAACATTGTTATTTCATATAAACCACAGGGACTAACCATGTAATTAACTCTTATTTATATATTATAATTGATTCAGCTGCTTCACTTATTTGACGCATATAGCTTCTAAAATATGACGTTTTATAAAATAATGAATATGTCATTAGAATGAGAATATTGGCGTCTACATTTTGACCCAAGTTTCATTAAAAACAGAGTAGGTCCAAATATGTTGTATTTTTATAATTTAATTATTAAACGGTTCCTACGCCCGTCTAGGTACTTCATATTTCTAACAGTTATCTTACCCATGATCTATCCGTTTAATAACCTAAGTTTTCATATACTTTATTTTGAATTTTATAAATTAAAATTTTGGAAATGTTACATATAATATATATAAGTTTCAACCATATCAAAATTGGTGTTCACTTTAACTTTATACATCTACACACACATATATATATATATACATACATATATATATATATATATATATATATATATATAGGGTTGGGCTATATAGAAAACTCTAAAAATTTTAAGAAACCCTAGAAAACCCAACCTCCCGACATTTTTTTTTTTAAAAAAATAACACATGTAATATACATGTTTTTAAGAGTATTGGGCCAAAAAAAAAAAAAAAGCTCCGAAGGAATGTTTTAAAAAAAAAATAAACAAGTTTCAGCATTTTTTGTCTAACACATGTTAGTCACAAAAGTTGCTGAAATTTGTTTATTTTTTTTTAAAAAAATCCTTCGGCGCTTTTTTGTTTTTTTGGCCTAAAACTCTTAAAAACATGTATATTACATGTGTTATTTTTTTTCAAAAAAAAAATGTCGGGAGGTTGGGTTTTCTAGGGTTTCTTAAAATTTTTAGGGTTTTTTGTCTAGCATTAGCCTATATATATATATATATATATATATATATATATATATATATATATATATATATATATATATATATAGGGTACGGATATGGTAAAAAGTGTCTAAAATGTGAGAAGGGTAAGAAGTGTTTTAAACTATTGGATATTTGATCTAATGGTTGAGATCAATAAGGTATAAAATGTAAATTGTGTTTTTATTAGAAGGACCTTATGTAAAATTAAAGGGCAATAGTGACTTTTCCAACGTTTCAAATATGGTAACCGTTTCAAAACCCCCATCAATCTCCTATAAATCAGCGAATTTATGCTAACTGTTTCAAAACCCCTATCAATCTCCTAAAAAATCAGCGAATTTCTCGTACTGAAATAAATTCTTCGATTTCCTTCACAACAACTTTTTATAACACTATAAAGAACAATATATTACATGATAAAACACTATAGGAAGATATAACACTATCTGTTTACTGTAAGACACTATACATAAATAAAACACTGTTGATGGGGGATAAAACACTATGAAAAGGAACAGTATATTACATGATAAAACACTATAGGAAGATATTACACTATCTGTTTACTGTAAGACACTATACAGAATAAAGCACTATTGATGAGGATAAAACACTATGAAAGGAACAGTATATTACATGATAAAACACTATAGAAAGATATAACACTATCTGTTACTGTAAGACACTATACAGAATAAACACTATTGATGGGGATAAAACACTATGAAAAGGAGATTAAAGATACCTGTAGATAATATAACACTATTGACTGGGGAATATAACACTACAACAAGAACTTACCGTAAACAATTAAATGTATAGAACAAATCGAATTCGAATCACATCCCTAATATATCGCCTGATATTTTTGACAGTTATCTTTGGAAATCAATTAATTGATAACAATGGACAATTACTAATATACCCTTTTGAATTATTTAAGATAAGGGACACTTTTCATTCCCAAATTATTTCTCACACTTCTCACAAAAGTTGGACTTTTTACAGGATCCTCTACCTATATATATATATATATATATATATATATATATAGAGAGAGAGAGAGAGAGAGAGGTTAACGTACAAAACTGCTTAACGTACGTTAACGTGCGCGACGAAAAACAACATGCGTGATTAAGTTTATAACGTGCGTGATTATATATTTGATCAAAATCTCATGCGTGATTACACACATGTATGCGTGATTATATCCAATTTGCTGAAAGCGTGATTAGGTTTTATCAGTTTTGTACGTGCGTGATTTTCATATTAATGTGCGTAAATTTGTCACGTACGTTAAGCCGTGAAGTACATTATACTTATTATATATATATATATATATATATATATATATATATATATATATATATATATATATATATATATCTGTGTTCACATGTAACAACTTTAAAAATTCTCAAATTCGAGAAAAATCCAATAGTGTTAAACAGGTTATGTTCGCGGCTTTACTAGTCCATCCTAACCTGAACCCGGAAATCGTATCAGAACATGAGCGCGACAAGAATGTACACAAGTTGATGCGGTTGATGCGAACGCGACTTGTTTAACTTGATTTTTTAAATCTTTTTTACTGTTTTTTCATATCAATATTTAAAATATAATGGTTTACAACAAAAACTACAATCTAATCTAACTATATAATAAAAGAAACCACTTTTGGGACACTTGTCATCATATTAAAGCATCTCTTATAGATAATTATTATTTTAATTTAATCTTTTCTAATTAATTATAGATAATCCTTCTACTAAATATTATTTAGTTTAATATCTTATGGATAATTATCATTTAGTTTAATCTTATTCTAATTTATAATATTATTTAGAGTAAATTACGATTTTGGCCCATGTGGTTATATCACTTTTACCCTTTTAGCTTAAAGAAAGAATCTTTTAATATCCGAGCCCCAACGTATTCTTTTCTAACTCTTTTGACCCCTAACACTAACCTCATCCATTAAATGTTATTTTTAACATCTGAGCCCCCAATGTTTTCTTTTTTAACCCTTTTGGCCCATAACACTAACCCCATGCATTAAATGTTAGAGGCCAAGAGGGTTAGAAAAAAAGACGTTAGGGGCCAAAAAGGTTAGAAAAAAAAGACGGAGGTTTAGATGTTAAAAAATTATTGTTTGGGCTAGACGTTGGGGGTCAAACAGGTTTTACGAAACTTAATATAAAATTAACGGATATACAAGAAGTTTTTAAGATATAATTTTTTTATTATTTGATGTATAAAATTAGATTTATTCAATTCGTACAATACACGGGGTTTTTAAGGATATATATTTTTTATTATTTAGTACAGAAAATTACATTTGTTCAAACCGTGTAATACGCATATTTTTAAAGATGTATTTTTTTATTATTTGGTACATAAAATTATATTTATTAACCTGTGTAATAAATGAGGTCTTTAAAAATGTATTATTCTTATTATTTGGTAAACAATATTACATTTATTCAACTCGTGCAGTACACGTGTTTTAAAGATATAACTTTTTTATTTGGTATATAAAATTACATTTATTCAACCCGTACAATGTTGTTCTTATAGATATAACTTTTTATTATTTAACATATAAAATTATATTTATTCAACCCGTGCAATAAAGAAGGTTTTTAAAGATATACTATTTTATTATTTAGTATATAAAATTTATTTATTCAACCCGTGTAATAAACGGGGTTATAACCTAGTTGTATATAAAACAGTTACATTTGAATTTTAAATAATACGTAAACTACTCTTTTAAGTTTAATTATTGTATAATTAAAATATCCAACCAATTTAACTCATGACATAAAATCATATTTGGGAAAATTTAAAATATAATATAATAAACACGTTAACCTGCCAACCCATCGGGTTTGCGGGTTCAACCTAAAACTGGCCCGAACTTGTTTACACTAAACCCAAACTTGCGAATTTCGTGTGATGTCCATGTCGTGTTTTCGAGTCATGTTTGAAATTCACACCTCTAGAAAAATCCTAAGACAAATAATCGGTGTTCACATGAAGCAAAAAACTCGAGCCAAAAGCAGTAAGCAACAAATTTGAGGGAAAAAAACAATTTAAATGATTCAAAAGCCATATGATTCATTCATAAACTCATAAAAACTACATATGATTTCTGATCTACCATCTACTAAACCATAAAATACATGTTTTCGGATCTGGGATTTTGATACTACAAGCTTGTGCAACTGTTTTTATACCAGGCATACTAAGAAACGGTTGGTATAATTGATTCCTCACATAGCCACAAAGGCATTTGTTTTGATCGTGAAGAACATTGCAACATTCAGAATCTGGTGGTGGCGGCGTATTACCGGTTATAAATGAATAACATGGCGGTACTAGCTTCATCGGGTTGCATTCTATTGCCATGCCCACATTCACCTGGACCATAAGAATCGTCATAGCTAACATCGTTGCGACCAAAGAAGCATAAGACATCTTCATCATTTTGAAGATAAAAATAGACTATTGAGAGAAAATGTTTTGTAAGGACTGATTGCTATGTGGTACCTTAACAAGTTTTGCAATGCGATTTATAGACTTCAAAGAAGAAAATTGTGAAATCTTGAGTGTTCATTTTCTATCTAACGGTGATAAAGAAAAAGGAATTATATATTTAATTGTTCACAATGTACAAGCATACAAAAGAAAATTAATTAATGTTAATGAATGTATACAAATTCAATAAATGCTACTTTATTTTGACTATTCAAATGAAAAATATTAACCAATGCGGTGATGGTTTATTGGTAAAGACAAAAGCCTTTAAACACTTTAGGAGGGGGTCTTGGGTTCAGGTCCCATACGCAACAGGAAATAAGAAATAAGAAATTTACCGTTCAAAAAAATGAAAATATTAAATAATGAATAAGAGTACTTTAATCATTCAAACGTGGTTAATTATCTAATAAATTACCAATAGAGTGGTGGTCCATTGGCAAAGGCAAAGCCTTTAAACACTTTGGGATGGAGAGGTCTTGGGTTCAAGTCCCACAGACGACAGAAATAAAAGAAATTTGTCGTTCAAAAAAATTATTATAATAAATAGCAAAGCCAATATTTCAAAAAATAATTATGCTATAATTAACAACTTTTTTGATTTTGAAATGTTGATTTAGTTGAAAATTATATATGTACTAGGTTACAATCTTGTGTATTATACAGCTTGAGTAGTAAAGGATTGTTATACACTTAATAAAAAAGAGAAAGTGAATATGGGGTTGTTACACATCAAAACTTAGATACAAAACCCTTAAAACTACGTGGTTTTGATTAAAACCCCTGAAATTAAAAACTAAGACATACCATTTTAGTTCTTCCTTTTTTCTATGTGATTATGTTCTACGACGTAGTTTTAAGGGTTTCGCATCTAAGCTTGAGCGTTTATGTTCTACCACGTGGTATGATTTAGTTTATAATTTAAGGGTTTTGAATCAAAACGATGTAGTTTTGAGGGTTTCACATCTAAACTTAGACGTGTGACAACCCCATATTCACTTTCCCATAATAAAAAATATGCATGCCTTTAACACACCTGTGTATTGATCGAATTGAATAAACGCGTGTATTACACCAACATGGTTCACAAATAATATTATAAAGATAATTTTATACTAAATAAACCCACTTGTAATTTTAGTTTCTTAAGTTATACTATAAATAAAATTACAAGTGCTTGTACAAGTTATTTGATACCTTATTAGTAATTATATTTTATATTCAAATAATACGTTTTATATTAATAAGCTGGTATGTTCGGGTTAAATTACAAGTTATACTATAAATAAAAATTACAAGTGCATGTACAAGTTATTTGATACCTTATTAGTAATTATTTGATACTATTTTGCTAGGGTTGTTTTTTTTTGGCTACCTTAACATCGTCTATAAATAAAAATATATATATAGATTCAGTTAAATTATTATTTGATATTTAGATTCCTCATTTTTTTCTATAACCAGACACTATTTAAAAAATAAAAAAGTTAATGAAATGAAATGAATTATTGGTTTATAAAAGAGACTGAATTCTATAGTTTTTTTTTAACCAAATTGGTTTATAAAAGAAATTGAATTCTATAGTTTTTTTTAATCAAATAAAAGTTTGTGTCACATTGTTTAAGCAGCTTTTCTGTAGATATACACGAGTTTTTACTTAAAAATAATAATTTGTTAAGAAACCATATATTTCCATTAAGCAGTTTTCCGTAGATATACATAAGTTTTTACTTAAACGGAAAGAATAAGGATTTTAATAATCCTAACTATCAGCTATTGGCCGATGTCGGTCTCAACTACATAAATATCTACTGGCGGTCTCACCTTTTAACATATTGGCCAACAACAACATATTCTAACTGAGGTCTAACCCAGTTAGTTCTCGCTTACATGGATGCTGACTTGGATGCTTACGTAGCAAAAGAATAATTCAAATCTGATCTCTCTCTTCCCCATCTATCTCTCTCTGTCTCTTTCTCTCTCTCTCTTCCTCATCTCAAATCTGTGTAGGGTTGAATAGGGTTCCGAACATCATGTGATGGTGGTTTGGTGCGGTTTGGCGAAGCAAAGAGGTTGTTGTAGGCGGAGGTTTGGCAGTTAGGGATGGTTGTAAGTGGTGATTTGGCGGCGGAGGAAAGGGTTGTTGCAGGTGGTGGTTTGGGTGGTTAGGGATCGTTGCAGGTGGTGGTTTGGCGTCAGAGGAAATGGGTTGTTGAAGGTGGTGGTTTGGGGTGGTGGTTAGAGGTGGTTTTTGCGGTGGCTACATTGTGCGACGGCAGTGAGCTGGTACAATGGTGTGACAATTGGCACAAAACCGGTAATATCCGTACTATTTTAATATTAATTATTAATTACAATTATGTGCTTAAATGTCAACATTGTCTGATTACTTGCTATAGATGTGAATTCATGCATGTTTATTATTTCAAATATTGCTTTGAGCATTTCTTTAAGCGTTGCGTCAGAAAGACTAGTAAACTCACTGGTAAGACAGACTGTGTCAGCATTTTCGCAGAAAGCAGCCAGACAATAGAATTAGGGCCTAGGAGTAGGTCCAACATCTAAAATACATTAAAACCCAAGTATGGATACAAGGGTTAACATATAAACTTTCCGGAAGCTAAACTATGCACTAAAAGACACTCGAAACTTACCTAAAATGCTGAATTCTGCATAATTCAGCAATAATTCAGCTATAAACAGCATTTGAACACTAAAATATCATGCAGAATTTATGATTTAATGTCCGGAATAACTTACAAAGTGTCGGAAATTGAAGCTGCCACAAAAGGTGCTTCATACTTAGTGAAACTACGCAATTTAGCACTTTAACGAACAATAACGAAACGAACAACCGGACACTATCCGAAACATCAAAATTTGACTAGAAATAATGTTTTAATGATATAAAGCTAGTATTGGTGGTAGAACACCTTAAAAATCATAAAAACACCTAAACACACTTAAACTAACTTAAACCTTCTCGTTTGCACTTTAAACCCTCAACTTCCAAAACTTGACATTTTACCCCCCCCCCCACCATAACCGGTCCCAATGGGCCCCACATACCTTTTGATTATTTTATTTTCCTTGTCCCCTTAATTATATGCAAAAGATCTTGAAGAAGATTAACATGTTGGAAATTCACCATAAGTAGTAAACATTATCCAACATCTCACAAATTTCACCATCTTCTTCCTTTCTTCCCTTCTTGGTCTCGGCTCACACACCACACACTACCACCACCATTTTCACTTCATTAC
Source organism: Helianthus annuus (assembly GCF_002127325.2). Lineage (NCBI taxonomy): Eukaryota > Viridiplantae > Streptophyta > Magnoliopsida > Asterales > Asteraceae > Helianthus > Helianthus annuus. The sequence goes on along the minus strand of NC_035445.2, from coordinate 162,335,938 downwards.
AAGGCAATCCAAGGTCACTAGAAGGTGTATGGAGGCTATCTAAGGAGGCTTGAAGTGAACTTGAAGGACCTCTTTGTGGAGCCTTTAACTACTCATTTTCTTCCATATTCATCTTCATCCTTCTTGTGCCACTTCCTTAGCCATTAGATCTAGTAGTAAGCCTCTTGATCACTATATTAGTTCATGTTTATGTTATGTACAAGTCTCACCATCTAAACAACTAAACTTTTAAAGATGAAAATGAGAAGATCTAACATATTTATAAAGAAAACAAGTGATTATAGTAATTTTTGGTGTATGTGATGAAGTTGTTGATGTTAAATCTTGTGTATATGTTTAGATCAAGTATGTTAAGCTTGTTAGAAGCTTAGATCTAACAAGTTTAAGCATGGATCTTGAAGGATCCATGGTTAAACTTGAAGATGAACATATGAAGCATTATGTGAACTTGAAACATGAATTTCTAAGCATGATCTTGTAATCTTGAAGTAATAAAGTGTATGTAAAAATAATTTTTGAAACTAAAACCCATGAAAAGTTTGTTAAAAGTTTAACATAAAGCTTGTTTATGAAAGATCTAAAGATGTTAAGCATGGATCTTGAAAGATCCATGGTGAAACATGATGTTGAACATAGTGATCTTTCTAATAAACATAAAAATGGTTTTCGAACATGATTTACAAACTTTGAAACCATAAAACTCATGGATGATCTAGTTAGTAAATTAAAGTTTCATAAAAAGTTGGTTAAAAATTTACAAGAACACTTGATTTCAAAAGATCCTTGTATGTGAAGTGTAGATCTAAAAGACTACACATTTTTAACAAAAACCAAGTTCACCATAATGTTTCATATGAAGAAATTAGTGTATGTTGTTGGTGATTATTGTTGGAAATTGTTTTGGTGTTGAAAAGAAAATAAACACATGTTTTGAAAACATGGGAAACATCCATTTTTAGGGCAAATAAAAATTTTTGACACGTATAAAAATATAAGTTTTGGTGAAACTTATCCCCTAAAAATTCACCTAAAAATATTTACCAAGGTTTCCCTAATTTTTGTATGAAATTACAAGTTAAAAGATAATGATTTCTTGAAGTAAAATTTATATTAAGTATATATATTTTAGGAAAAATAAATATATTTAGTGATCACCAAATTTTGTGCTAAGTGTATATTATGTGTAGTATATGTAGTAGTGTATTAGGGACTTGAAAATACACTAAATACTACCAAGAAATATAAATACCAAAATACACATACAAATACATGAGGATACTAAAGTATACATGTATACAAAATTTCTCACAAGGAAGTACATGGACAAATACAAGAAAATATATTTATGAAAATATATTCCTTAGCATATTATTGAATTTGGACAATTATGGACACTTATGGACTTAAATATATATTTTTGGACAAATATATAACCATTACCAAGTAATGGAATTTATACAAAATCGGGTGAATGACGAGAATAATTATATATATTTTATGGCATGAGAAAATATATATATTTCCTACAAGACTTAAAAATATATTATTTTTAAGAAATATAATTCCGGAAAGTAATAAAAATCAAAGTGTTGATTTTTGGTGAATAATACAAAATACACAAGTATTTACATAAAAATACAAGTATACTTTCCTAAGTATACTTGTACAAAAATAATATTGAGAATATTATTTCACAAAATACTTATATTTATTTTTGGAAAAATAATATAAGTAACATATATGAAAAGTTAAAAATATAAATTATTTTTAACAACTTATTACCTTGACAAAGACTTCATAAACAAATATATATTTTGAGAAGTGAAATGTATATCTACGAATAGACAATACATACTCGAAGTGTAATACACCACAAACGGGCAAGACCCGGCAAACAAGGGCATGACCCTCATGAAAGAATGAACATACAAAGAACATATACATAAGCTAAAGATGGTGACTTTTACTTGTGTGATACAAGTCTAGTGACTAACATACATAGAACCCGTATAGGTCACGATGCTACAAAACCAACCGGTGAAGTTTACGACGCATGATACGCAAAATTGTGAGTTCATGTCCCCACTTTTAAACTTTTGCTAGTTTTCTAAACTTGGGGAAAATACATGTACTATGGTATGTAGAATACAAAACTAAGGAATGACACATAGATCATGTGACGTATAGGGTGCCATAAGCACCATTAATCAACTATAAACCTAGACCGCGGAACAAGAGGTTAGATCTAATGGGTTTCAGGCAGCCACACTCTTGGCCACACTTTTACCAAGAGTGCTTTTGTGTCTCTAGTCGTGAATCGACAAGTAAAAATGCCTATGGTTTGGATGCTTCCTATATCGTTGCATATGTTAGTGGCCTCGCGAACCATTAGCGATCTCGTATTCTTTACATTTACAGAAATGCTTGTTTCAGTACAATTACATACCATGTTTTCTACAACGAGTGCTTAAATGTTTTACACAAAACTGCATGAATTCACACCAACATTATGTTGATGATTTTTCAAAACTTACATGTATTTCATGTAACTAAGTGGATGTACGTGCGGTCTCATCCTTGCTCAAGGATGTCGCTTATGTTTTTAGTTATGTTGTGTCAAGGCTCCTATGCCTATTTTGTGGGATTTGGTTGTTATATCCCATCCCGTGTGGTGATATAAGGATCAAAACCTTGATGTTTGTCTTTGGAATAAGTTGTAAACTTTTCAAACAATTATCTATCTTGTGATGTAAACACTTAACTTTAATTATGTTTTGAATATTTAATGTCAATGGCATCTTGGAGTTTGTTTTATGATCATGTAGTAAGTTTACTATTCATATGCAATAAGAACCTTTCAGGATCACACCTCGTGCTTCCGCCTTAGAAAGGGGTGTGACAAATGTTGGTGCAGTGGTGGTGGAGATTGTTGAAGGTTAGGGATGGTTGCAGGTGGTGGTTTGGCGGCAGAGGAAAAGGGTGGTACGGTGTTGGAGGTTGTGAAATTGGTGGTCCTGGTGTTTGCGGTGGCTAGGTTGTGCAACGGTGGTGAGGTGGTACAACTGTGGTGCAGTGGTGGTGGATATGGTGGAAATGGAGAGAAGAAGATAGGTATAGAGAGTGGCGGTGGAGATGGTGGTGATGTGGTATCCAAGTCTGCATCCACGTAAGCAAGAACAAGAAGCTTGAACCAAGTCAGCATCCACGTAAGCAAGAACTAACTGGGTTAGACCTTAGTTAGAAAATGTCCGTCGTTGGCCAATATGTTAAAAGGTGGGACCGCTAGTGGATATTTCTGTAGTTGGACCGACAACAGCCAATAGATGATAGTTGGGATTATTAAAATTCGTTATTCCTAAAAATAATAATTTGTTAAGAAACGCTATATTTCCATACTACAGATTATCGACTTTTAGGTGTTTTATGATCTTGTACTCTATGTTTGGAGGGTTTTAACTTTTTTCATGAGTTTTAACACAAAGGTTTTGATCTTTCAATTTAAATCTTTTTTTCATTTTAACCCAAAATTTTTATTCTTTAGCAATTTAACTCTGTCACTTTTTTTTTTCAACTTTGGTCTTCTGTACTTTTCATCTTTCGCAAGTTTTTTGTTTTACGCTTCGTTCTAAATTTTGCGAATTATCATGTCACAACGTGCGTGTTGGGTTCAACATTTTTCGTCTATTCTTTCCCATTTGACAGGATTTGTTGCAACAGGTCTTTTTTCCCTCGTTTGACAGGTTCAACACAATGCGTGGGTCCTAGGTCAACTTAATTATTCTTTTCTAATTTTTACGTTTCGATCTAATTTCTTCGCATTAAAACGCCGCGGCGTGCGTGGTTCAACGATTTTACGTCTATTTTTCGTTCGTTATTATTTTTCCTTTTTTACTTAGTTTGTTTTTACGAGATTTTCTGGTATTGATGATCACTGGTAGTAGTGTGCCATTGGTGCTACTTGCCACGGTTTTACGCTCCCTTCGCCGCAATGCTAGTTTTAACTAAATTTACAGATACTTTGGTCGATTTTGACACAAACAAAATGAAACATATGGTATTAATGTTCTTGTATAAAAAAAATACTTATGATATTCTAGGGTACTAGGGCCTAGGGCACTACCCTAAAAACATCTTCAATGGTCTTGTTCGAAATTTCGAACCACAACCACATACAGGAGACACCATTGGAGGGTATTGCCCGTATTATTTGTATTTGGGTATGCGGACTCATCTCACCCACTAGTTAGCTTAATATTTGATTAAAAAAAAGCTTTTTAACGATGGAGTGGTGAATGTGCATGTACCGCGAAGCCTGTTAAAGTTAACTAGTTTTTTTACGTCGTGCGTTGCGACGAAATCGAACAAGTGATAATTTAAAACAAACGTGATTTGAAAATAAAGCATGTTGTTTAGATAGTCAAACTATTAACACAGTTTAGTTTATCATCGTATCATTTTATGATATCAAATAAATACTTTATTTAGAGTACAACTTTGTTTTTAACAAAACTTATAACAGAATGTCGGGGAAAAAATGAAGCACAACTACATACTTAAGTTTTTATAAAAAATTTATAAACGTAAATTATTAAAGAAGTATCAAATTAATCGATAAATTAATATATGTTCTAAAAAAAGAGTTATTAAAAAATGGTATAGGAAATATATGGTTTTAAAAAGGGAAAAAAATAAAAATATGTTATTAAAAGTAAATTTAATAATAAACTATTATAATATATTAAATAAAAGAAAAAGAAAAACAAGAAGCTATATATTGTTATAAAAATAAGGTTGCTATTCATCGTCCTTCGTCAATAGATACCAAATAAATACTTTATTTAGAGTACAACTTCATTTTTAACAAAACTTATAATAGAATGTCGGGGAAAAAAATCAAGTACAACTACATACTTAAGTTTTTAGAATAAAGTTATAAATGTAAATTATTAAAGAAGTGTCAAATTAATCGATAAATTAATATATGTTCTAAAAAAGAAAAAATAATTATCAAAAAATGGTATAGGAAATATATGGTTTTAAAAAAGGTAAACAAATTAAAAATATGTTAATAAAAGGAAATATAATAATAAACTATTATAATATATTAAATAAAAGAAAAACAAAAAAAACTATATGTTATTATAAAAATAAAGTTACTATTCATCGTCTTTCGTCAACAATATTTATATAAGATAATACTTTATTTAGAGTACAACTTTGTTTTTAACAAAACTTATAACAGAATGTTGTGGAAAAAATCAAGCACAACTACATACTTAAGTTATTAAAATAAAGTTATAAATGTAAATTATTAAAGAAGTACCAAATTAATCGATAAATTAATATATGTTCGAAAACAGAAAAAAAGAATTATTTAAAAATGGTATAGGAAATATATGGTTTAAAAAAGGGAAAAAATTAAAAATATGTTATTAAAACTAAATATAATAATAAACTATTATAATATATTAAATAAAAGAAAAACAAAAAACTACATATTATTATAAAAAGAAAGTTACTATTTATCGTTCTTCGTCAACAATATTTACTAGTTTTTATTTACGTCACGCGTTGCGGCGAAACCGAGCAAATGATAATGTAAACAAACGTGATTTGAAAATAAAATATGTTGTTTAGAAAGCCAAACTATTAGAACGGTTTAGTTTATCATCGTGCCGCTTTATGATACCAAATAAATACTTTATTATGAGTTAAACTTCATTTTTAATAAAACTTATAACAAAATGTCGGGGAAAAATCAAACACAATTATGTAGTTAAATTTTTAGAAAAAAAGTTATAAATGTAAATTATTAAAGAAATATTAAGTTAATCCATAAATTAATATATTTTCTAAAAAAAGAAAAAATTATTAGAAAAATGGTAAAGGAAATATATGGTTTTAAAAAAGGAAAAAAGTAAAAATATGTTATTAAAAGTAAATATAATAATAACCTATCATAATATATTAAATAAAAGAATAAAAAAGCTATATATTATTATAAAAATAAAGTTACTATTCTTCGTCCTTCATTTATAAAGCCAAACCATTAGAACAGTTTATTTTATCATCGTACCGCTTTATGATACCAAATAAATACTTAAATTTGAGTTCAACTTCGTTTTTAACAAAACTTATAATGGAATATCAGGGAAAAAATAAAGCACAACTATGTACTTAAGTTTTTAGAAAAAAGTTATAAACGTAAATTATTAAAGAACTATCAAGTTAATGGATAAACTAATATATGTTCTAAAAAAAAGAAAAAAATATTAGAAAAAATGGTAAAGGAAATACATGGTTTTAAAAAAGGAAAAAAAAGTAAAAATGTGTTATTAAAAGTAAATATAATAATAAACTATTATAATATACTAAATAAAAAAATAAAAAATTATATATTATTATAAAAATAAAGTTACTATTCATCGTTATTCATCAACAATATATATATATAACATAGAATAAAATGTTAAAATTGCACTTTAATCCATTAGGTACTTTTGCATGTTACATCCGTAATAATTTTTTTTTTTTTTTTTTTTTTTGTAACTGGACACTTGACATTTCATTTGTGTTGTTATTTTCATGCAAATTACTAACTCAGTTAAAATGTATTGTTAACTTAGTGACGATTTTACCAATTTCGTTAACTTAGAGACGAGTTTGCCAATTTACACATTTATTCTTTTGTTTTTAAATTTTAAATTTTATCTTTAAATAAAAAACAATAAAAATAATTATAAAACATAAAGTTGTACGAGTGCTGAGATAGACATGTTGAGAAGAGAGAATGATAGAAGAGAGAGAGTGTGCGTATATATATATATATATATATATATATATATATATATATTTATATAAATGTGTGTATATTTATATATATTTTAATTAATTTATTGTATCTTTTATTTAAAGGTAATATTTTTTATAAATAAGTTTATATATATATATAAAAATGTGTGCGTATATGTATATATTATAATTATAATTATTTTTATTTAAAAATAAAAAAGAAAATTTTAATATTAAAAAGACAAAAGAATAAATGGGTAAATTGGCAAAATCGTCCATGAGTTCACGAAATTGCTAAAATCGTCTATAAGTTAACGATACGTTTTAACTAAATTAGTGATTTTGATGGAAATGACAACAAAAATAAAACGTCAAGGTCTAGTTAAAAAAAAATTAATTGAAAAAAGTATCCAAACCTAATAGAAGATTTTAGCATTTTATTACGTAACATATATTAGTGTTTGGTAGATGTTTCACTTTAATGTAACACTAGTAATAATTACCGCGCACGTTGTGGCACGGGTACATTGTAAACGTCAAACGGATTAGTCCAAGCGTTATACGAAGTGTTAATCATATGAAAACACACGTTTTGGCGTATCCGATTGAACTCAATGTAACCTATAGTTGCATTACGATTGGATCAAAACGTAAAGTAAATCGAGTTTATACCGTACAATCATAACGTATTATATGCAACCTGACTAACCCGAATTTATACTGTCAAGTCAAAACGTATTATATGCTACCCGATTCGTATGTAAGTAACATACAAAATAAAGTCAGAAAGCGTATACCAAATTTACGCCGAAACATAAAAATGCAAAGTTTAAAAGTTGAAGGGTCGGTATAAAGCATATGGGCTAAAAATTTAATTACCAAAGTATGAACCAAAAATGTAAGTTACAAGAGTAGAAGGTCAAAAGAAAAATTCTATATGGAAAAATGTAAATTATAAAAGTATATGTTAAAAATAAAAAATTTCAAAGTCAAAGGGTGATAGTGGGAAATGACCCAAAGTTAAGGGATGATAGTTGAAAATTCCACCGTCAGTGTACTTTAATATGCAAACTGACTAACCAGAATTTATACTGTCAAGTCAAAACATATTATATGCTACCCGATTCGTATGTAGGAAACATACAAAATAAAGCACGAAAGCGTATACCAAATTTACGCCGAAACATAAAAATGCAAAGTTTAAAAGTTGAAGGGTCGGTATAAAGCATATGGGCTAAAAAATTAATTACCAAAGTATGGACCAAAAATATAAATTACAAAAGTAGAATGTCAAAAGAAAAATTCTATATGGTAAAAATGTAAATTATAAAAGTATATGTTAAAAATAAAAATTTTCAAAGTCAAAGGATGGTAGTGGAAAACCACCCGGATGATAGTAAAAAATTCCACCGTCATTGTACTCTAGGATATATAGAAATATATCAATGTTGGTTGATGTTTCACTCCAAAAAGTTATTTTTTTTATTAATTTTAAATCCACTGAAAAAAATGTGACTAAATAATTAATATCAAATAATTTATTAGAAACAACTTATTTTACACTAAATAAGTAGCTAATCTGAAAAAAATAGTTTAAACATTCAAAAGGTTTTTATTATGTGTGAGAAAGGTAAATATTTTTTTATATTATGTGGTGAAATTAACAATAATTATATTAGTTTAATATTTTATATATGTTCATCTTATATTATAAATAATTTTTTTATATTATATGTGGCAAAGTTACACTTTTTATTTTAGGTTTTTATATAGGTTTTTTATTATTTAGATTTGAATTTACGCTATGTAATATAATTTAAAAAAATATTTTATTATTTAAATATATACGTAATATAAACAAAAATAATTTATTATAAATGAAATAAATTAGATAATGGATTAATAAAGGGAAAAGTAGAAGATGAGGTAGATGCTAGACGGTGGTTTTTAGTGGTTTTTTGTTGAAGGAAAAATAAAGGTTTTTGAAGGTTGGTTTATCTCATATGACATACTAAGGTGGATGTTCGAAATGGAGGACGAGTCCACCACTGTTGATGCCTAAGTACCCTAATGGATCCAACCAGTGAGTGATAACTACATTATTTCTACCCAAATACAACCCAAAATATCGTAAGTCCCTAAGTGGTTGTGTCACTACGCTAAGTGCCCTAATTCTTTTGTTTCATTTTTTATACATTTTCTAATATATGTGTGTGTATATATATATATATATTATATTTAATGCATTTATTTAAATAAAACAAAAACATGTGAACAATATCATCATCTTCAGCAACGAACCTCTGATCGACAACATCATTTTCTCTAGCAACGAAACTCGAAGCCTTTCCACCATGTACTCGAAGTCTTGGGAGGCCAGAATGAAACGACAACGGTATCATCAGTTTCTCCCGCAGAAGCTCAACCGAGAGGGTGATTTTTTGTCCAACAATGAAATATTTGAATGGAAACAAATAGCCCATAAACAGTTACACACACCCAACGGTCAAAACCCGAGACGCATGTGTTAGTTACCTTTCCCACGTACCCGACATGGTAACCGCTACCCGACCACCTTAGCTGCGGGCCTACCCGACCAACTTGTGCCAGTTTACCCTTCAAACCCAAGACACATGTGTTGGTTACCTAAGTGGTGCCCCGAGCATCCTAAAAAAGAATTCAATATGCTTAGTATTTTATTATTCCTTTTATGTTACAAGATGGGGAGAAATGGAGTTAGGTTAATTGCTTAAAATAATTCATGGAGAAATTTAATGACAAACTTTTTTAGTTTCATCATGATGAGCTAGACGTGTGCCAAAGATACAAATAATTACTTTTTATTTGATCAAATTAACTATAGGATAATGCTCTATAAGAAATCCTTGAATTTTAGAAAACTTTGCAAACCCAATGCATGGTCTAGATTTTGCCACGTGTCCATAGTAAATATCATATTCTTTTTGTCCTTGAAGGCATTATGGTATTTTCACATCTATCTTAGATATCTTCCCCTATTTGATTTGACAATCATTAATACCCATCACATCCAAATCTACTTTCAAAACCCAAGATCCACCATTCAAAACCTCCATTTTTTCATTAACTTCATCTCTGTGTTTCAAGATCCACCCTTTCAAAACCTCTATTTTCCATTAACTTCATATCTGTTTCAAGTTCTACCCAAGATCCATTTCCATGAACTTCATTTCGGTTTCAAGATCCACCATTTCAAAACCTCCATTTAAAGATCCCCACTGACGGGAACGTCATTCACAACGAGTTCCCTACTGACGAGGACAAGAATGATCAAGGTTTTTCATCCTTTTTTTTTGATGGGTTCGAGTTTTTTTTTCTTTTTTACACCCCTAATTCAACTTTACATGTTAATTTCTTAAAAGAAATCGAAGAACCAAGATACTGTCGAAGAATCATGATCCTGTCAATAATAAGTTGGTTTTGATTTTTAATTGTCATTTACTTTGATTTTCATTCTTCACAATTGGTTTTATTTTTTCCAGAATTAAGAATGTTGCCAAAAGATTAATTATTTTTCAATACCATTGATTATTGTTTCAAAAAAAAATGACGTTTATAGGTAATAAATTTCAATACTATTGATTTTAGTTTGGTTTTCATTCTCCTGGTGTTTATAAATTTTGATTTTGATTCATGGATTACTTGTTTTGGTTTCAAACTCGTTTGATTTTGATCCATGGACTAGTTATTTTTGTGTTAAAAAAATGTGTTTGTTGGTTTGGGGATTTTGATCTGAATAGTAACTGTTTTTTGTTGGTTAGGTTGCTTTGTTTTGGGCTTTTGATCTGAATAGATCTATGGTTGTCATTTTTTATTTTTAGACGTCTAATAATCGGCACATCTGTTTTTAGAAACGAAAAGCCAAGTTTGTCTTACAGGACAACCAACGTAACACGTGTTATAGTCTGAACTCCTGTTTCACAGATAAGCCAAGTTTATCTTACAGCACAACCAACGTAACACGTGTTATAGTCTGAACTCCTGTTTCACAGCTAAACCATAGTAACTGTTTTTGTGATGTTATTTGAGAAAAAAGATTTTCTGGCTATGAATGTGTTAATATTTATGTCTGGTTAACGACTTAACGGTTATCTTATCTTTTTGTTTATTAGGACGGTGATGGATACAAGGGATATAAGATCCAATTCTCGGGACCGTTGATTTCGTCAAACGTGGATCAGATACTCAAGGATCATGACCATGTTTATGTTGCAGCACAACACAACTAACACGTGTTATAGTTTGAACTTCTCGGACATGCATGTGTTACATGTAACATGAAACCCATGTACAACGTAACACGTGTTACGTGTGACATGAAAACACATTTTTATAACTTCCCTGGCATACGCACACCCACATGTTTACAAACCGTTTCAAGACCGACCCAAACAATAAAGCAAGGGTAGCCGCTGAAAAGCTAAGGCAGCAACGGTAGCCGCTGAAAAGCTAAGGCAGATTTTCAAAGGAAGCTCCGCCATTTTCTTAGTGCTATGTATTTTCGTTTACTAGTAATATGTAATGTGAGACTCTTATTTTGTTTTGTCTAGTACATGATGTTAAAACGGTATGGACTTAACACATTCTGGAAGTCTTAACACACGTTATAAAAGAGGCTTAACACACGTTATATCAGGTATACTATGTTATTAAGTTACTATTGGAGTTTATGCATCCATTCTGGAAGTCTTAACACACGTTATACAATATTAACTTGTATGTTCCATATTAACTTGTACACATATTAACTTGCAAACCACTTTCATATACATGAATACAAGTCGGGTTATAATGGATGCTTACATGTTATCATATGTATACAAGTGGAGTTACAACAAGATTACGATATTAACTAAGCTCACCATTAAACTCATCGCCCCTGTCGACTGTTTTCACCGTTGTCACATGTTAAGCAATTACATGTTCCGAACAGACAAATTGTAACACATGTTAGATCAGTATATACACATCATGGTGTTTTGTAAACCCCTAGCTTATACATGAATATATGTCAGGTTACAAAAAGATTATAACAGAGGCTTAACACATGTTATACATTCCAAAATGTGCAAAACAAACACATGTTATAAACGAACGAAGAGTTCTTTCCCACGTTATATATCATTCTAACAGGGGCTTAACACATGTTATACATGAACACATGTCAGATTACATCATGGTGTTCTGTTACAGCTTGAACCATCAACACATGTTATAAATGAACGAAGATTTCTTTCCCAAAGGATGTGACTTTCATATACATGAATACAAGTCGGGTTACGGTGTTACAATATTAACTTGTATGTTCCAAGATTATACACGTTAATAGTGTTTTAGAAACCACTAGCTTATACATGACACAATGTTGGGTTAAACCAAGATTATAACAGAGGCTTAACACATGTTATCCCAGGTATACGGTGTTACAATATTAACTTGTATGTTCCATATTAACTTGTACACGTGTTACGATCAGTATATGCACATCATGGGGTTTTTGCAAACCACTTTTGATATACATGAATACAAGTCGGGTTATAATGGATGCTTACATGTTATCATATGTATACAAGTGGGGTTACAACAAGATTACGATATTAACTATGCTCACCATTAAACTCATCCCCCCCCCCCCCCGTCGACTGTTTTCACCATTGTCACATGTTAATCAATTACATGTTCCGAACAGACAAATTGTAACACATGTTAGATCAGTATATACACATCATGGTGTTTTGTAAACCACTAGCTTATACATAAATACATGTCAGGTTACAAAAAGATTATAACAGAGGCTTAACACATGTTACACATTCCAAAATGTGCTAAACATGTTATAAATGAACGAAAACTTGTTACAGCATGAAAACTTCTTTATGGATCTGTTACAGCATGAACCGCTAACACATGTTATAAACGAACGAAAACTTCTTTCCCAAAAGATTTGACTTATTCAATATCCCCGCATCCATCCAGCTTGTCAATTGAATATCTTTATGGATCTGTTTCTGTAAATCAACACACGTTATATATTATTCTAACAGGTGCTTAACACATGTTATGGGTCTGTTTCTGTAAATCAAACAACCCAACAAAAAAAAACACTTACTGTTCAGATCAAAAGGCTAAACCAGCAACCAAACCAACAAAAAAAAAAACAATTATTGTTAAGATCAAAATCCCCAAACAAGCAACCAAACCAACAAAAAATCCCGTTCAAAAATCTCATCCTAAAGTTTTCGATTTATTTAAAATACATGAACATTAACCATTACTAGATCTTGATTGAAGACAGAGGAGAGGAGAGAGAGAGAGAACATTAACCATTACTAGATCTTGACTCCGACGACGTTTCGAACTCCGGCGCCACCAACCACCCACCCTCCACCACCTTCTACAACCACCCACTGTCGCCGTTATCAACTACCAACAACCCAGAATGAACCAGCCACCACCTTCCACCAACCACCATCGTGCCTCACTCATCGTGCATCTACCGCCTCCCCTGCCCCAACCATAACGGTCAACAACACCACCGCCACAAAGCTGCTGCTGCCGTGGGTGGGTGGAAACCCACCAGTTTTCTCTCTCTCTTTCGATTTCTCTGGACCTCTCTTTCTCTTTCGATTTCTCTGGTACTCTCTCTCACGGCTCTCACTCTCTCTTTAGGCTTGCAGGTTGTAAGTGTTGTGTAGAGAGAAGGGAAACTCATGGGAAAGAGGGAATTGAGAGAGCTAAGATTGTGATTTTGAATTGGATATGAAGAGAGAGAAAGAGAGGTGCATTAAAGATGATAGGACTAGACAGTGGAAAGAGAAGGAATATACTACCCAAAATGCCCTTCTAGTTGACTAATGTGTATTATTACATTTCTTTTAAATCTAGTTGTTACCAAAATTATGAGAGCCATTGATCAAGTGTGATGAAACATAATCAATGGATGGTATTGGGTTTGCATAGTTTTTTAAAAAAGATGGGGTTTCTTGTATAGCCAAGCCCATTAACTATATTTCAACTTGGTTTACAGGTTCAATTTAAAACCATTATGCTAGACATTTTTATCTAGGGATGGCAATTAAACTCGAACCCGATGGGTAACTTAAAACCCGATACATTTGGGATGGGTTTAGGGTCGGTTAATCGGTTTGGAATTAGTTTTTATTTTTTTTCACGGGTGTTGAGATTTGGTTACATACTCATTTACCCAACCTGATTACCCGATAAAGTGTACTTGTTTACCCGATATAATTTATTTTATAGTTTTAAATATGTCTACTGTAACACCCCAAAAATATTAAATTTGATTTATTATGCTTAAAATAATATTTAGAGTAAAGTTCTTTTTGAGTCCCTGTGGTTTGTGCATTTTAACCATTTGAATCCAAAAACCAAACTTGTCTTGATTTGAGTCCCTGTGGTTTCTAATTTTAACCATTTGAATCCAAAACGTAAACAACATTCAAATTAGAAACATTTGGTTTTTGGATTCAAATGGCTAAAATTAGAGACCACAGGGACTCAAATGGTTAAAATTAGAGAGCACAGGGACTCAAATCAAGACAAGTTCAGTTTTTGGATTCAAATGTTAAAATACACAAACCACAGAGACTCAAAAAGGACTTTACTCTAATATTTATCATGATAAGTAATAACTGGGACGTTTTAACCTAGTTATAAAATTTATTAATTATATACATATATTAAACCCATTAAGTCTAACCACTTTTTGAATCAATATCCATCGTCGGATCATGCTGAGATGAAATCTTAGCCGTTTAAACTCCCCAAAATAACCGCTCTAATGGCGGTTCCCAGAGGTTATTTGCAGTTTTCTGAGCAGGTGGTTTGTTCCACCTTTTTCTACACATGATCTCCACAACTTTGATGGTTAGATCCGAATTTTCCCAAAAACCGTTCTTTAAGCAGTTCAGAGAAGTTTTTAGCAGTTTAGCTAGATCACTTCTCCATCCCATTTTGTAGGTTCATATTTCCCATCCACGTTTGCCTATTTCTCCTTCCCAACCACCCTAGGCCACCCATTATAAATCCTCCACCACCCACCATCGGCAAAGATTGCTCTCTCTCCTATTTCGCCTTCCTCTATTTCCATCTTCGAATCAAGATCAGGAAGCTATAAATCTGGCCTTCAATGAGTGCGGACGAATGTGATATCTGCTTGCTCTGGTCATGGAACAAATGGTAAGTTTGTATGGATTTCACCCTAACCCTCACTCGATCTAGAAACCTCAAAATTGTTGATATTTAATTGCACAAACATGTTCACTTGATAGATTATGTTTGAATTGTGTAGGGAATGGGAAGATGGCGGAAAGCTTGGGAAGGAGAAACAAAGGATCAAAGGTCAAACTAGGGTATCGCAACCCCTACATACAATAGTATCTCTGAAAAGTTGAATTGCTGGCAGAATTTGAGTTTGATCACATTGTTAGCCGGAGCTTGAAGATTCGGTCCTATTGTATCCCGTTTTTGCTAATAGTGTATACATATATGACTGTGATCACCTCAATTTCGTGAATAGTTTAAGAAAAAGATTTGCTATGTAAGAAGAATCAACAAGCAACTCCACGACATCAAATCGCAATGGCTTAATTTCTAAAATTCTATGTTCGCTAATGGAGATCATTGATTGTGGTTAGGTATTTAATCTCAAAATTTAGCTGTATCAAGTACTGCTGGTCTGATTGTTCTAATTTTTTATTCAAGATCCACAAAATTATGAAAAGATATGTTTATCTGTTAATTTTTGTATTTGATGATGTCTTCTAGGTGTTTGATAAAATGCTAGATATGTTCAAGTGGAGCAATTGTTAAAATTATCTTTGTTTAATGATTCTTATATGTTTTCCAATTGGCATTTTTTCCACTAATAACATGTACACTTGCAGACAATTTGTGCATATGTAGAATGCATCAGCAACAGAGTATGTCTTTCTAATGTTGTCTCGCCTGACTCGCCATATCCATTATTCATGACACGAGTTTATATTTGTATTTGCTGGTAAATGTTGTAAATTAGACATGATTGGTTATGATTGAAAGGTCTATTTTTTAGTGTACGATAATTGGATATATGTTGTTTGATGTAATGCCTCACTGACCTGCTAACAAATGTCACTGAGTTTTAATGTTCTATAGAAGAAAATATGTCAACTGATAATGATACAGAGGTTTAGTTGTAAATGAATTAATAAATAATAATTATATATTATGGTTTTTGTTTGTTATGATGTTTGTTTGAGGCATTGTTGTTGATAAGGAGATATATATTTTGACATTTGAAAGTTTTGGGCATTTGGTATTTAACCAGGGGCGGATTCATAGCCATGCTAGGGGTGGCACCAACCCCTCACTTTAAGCTTAAAAGAGTAAAAATTAAAAAGCCAGTTATTTTTTAAGAAAGGTTAGGCCATTTTCCTACTTCTCAACATCCTCCCTTCTATTATTTTCTTGATGTTTGTTCGTTTTTATTTTAGAGAATTATGAAAGCGGCTAATGGGTTTGCAGCCATGGAAGCTTTGTAGAACACAGATAAAAGTGAAAGACAAATGGATGATGAAAAGCTGGGAAAAGGGAAATATAAGTGGTACCATCCGGATATTACAAAAACGTTCATATTAATCCTGTTGGTAGAAGTACAAGTAAAACCTTGTACTCTTCTTTGAATTTTAAATATTTAGTCATTAAATTATTCAGTTAAAATACAAGTGTTTTTTTCTTTCAAATTTTTTATTTAGTTTCTTTTTCTTTTTCTTTTTTTTTCCTTCTTAATTATGATACAGACTATAGAGGTGGTTTTTTTACAAGTATGGTTTTTCTCATATTTAAAAAAAGATGTCAGATCATTACGTAAGTATGGTTTTTCACTTTTTCTCATATGTAAAAAAAGATGTCAGATCATTACGTAAATAAATGTAAATAAATATGAATTTTTTACACCCAAACCTTTTTAATGGGACTTATATCCGGCCCAATTTCTACACCCTCTCAAACAAACTACTGAATCCGCTACTGCATTAATGATCTTCATAAGCTGGATGTATTTTGCTCTTCCCTTAATTCAGGGTTGTAAGTTTATTTTGGGGAAACATCTTTGTTAACAAGGCCAAGGACAAAACGATGCGAGTCAGTGAGCATTATGTCAGAAAAGGTTTGGTTGTTTGCTTGCTGGGAAGTGGGCTGGAAAAGCCCTGTGTAGTCATCGGCTGAAAGGGATGAGTTGGAACTGCTGCTGGCTAAGTTGGGGCAGCAGGTTTTAAATGTCACTAGTAACCATCATCCATTACTGTTTTTTAATTCAGTTATTGTTCCTAACAAATTGCAAGTTGCAATGAGCTTAAAGAAAATATATTTATGAAACTCACTGGATATTGTCTATTTTAAATTGCAATTTGGCTTGAGTTTTGTAGAAATTGGGCTTGAGTTTTGGAGAACAAATAGGTAATATGTGGAAACACAAATTAGAAAGATACGGGTTCGGTACAAACACAATGCAAACCCAAACTTTATGCAGGCCAAATGAATTACCAGTCCATCCTGTCACTCAAACCCGCCATACCCGGAACTGACCCAGTACTACTCGGTACCGGCTCACCATTGTAAACGCAACTAAACACATTGGTTATTTATGAATATTCAAAGCAAGGTTAGTGGGTCAATCGTCAACACGATCTTTTCTTTGAAGTAAACTAATTTTCTATCGTTTTTGGCACAATTTGTTGCAGAAGCCACCCTTCGAAGAGTTTGTGCGGATGAGAAAGGTGATGAGATGCCCCCTATTTAGGCCATTATTGCTTCACTGGAGGCAGAACTCAAGTTGGTTAGAATGGAGGTAAGGACGCTAAACTTATACCCACCATACAATTGATTTTAGACGACATGCTAAGAAAGAAATTTTTCAATTATGATTGGAGGCAATTTGCACACATTAAACGTTTTTCAGTTGACAATTTTATTCTTATACGTAACTATTTTGCTGGACTATTTCTGTGACGCGAGGCTAAAATTGTGAAAAAAACGTTTTGTTCTAACTTTTAACTTATTTTAAGTAAACAACTTTTTTTGGAAAGAAAAAATCATCAGTTTCAAGAATCTGATACAAGGTAACAAACTTTCTAAAGCTTGGATTTAAGGTAATATGATCTGGTAACTAACAATTTTGATGGAGTGGTAATTTATCCATAGCAAAAAGTGATTTTACGCAATAAATGTGAAAAAAAGGTATCATTTATTGCGTAAAATCACTTTTTGTTATGGACAAATTACCTCTCCATCAAAATTGTCAGTTACCAGATCATATTACCTTAAATCCAAGCTTTAGAAAGTTTGTTACCTTGTATCAGAATTGTTGAAACTGATGATTTTTTCTTTCCTAAAAAAAGTTGGTTACTTAAAATAAGGTAAAAGTTAGACCAAAACTGCCACGAGGGAAATTTAATCAGACTCATAAAATATAAGGGAAATACTCGACAAGTTGAATGGACTGGATACAAACAAGTGGGCCTGGAAATTAAAGTGTACTGGGATAAACCATTGCTTATGGATTTGTCGTCTTTTAAGTGGACTGGTACTAAAGTGGATCTCAAAAGAGGAAAACATGGGTTGTAGCTTTAAAAAAAAAATAATGAGCTGGCCCAGAAAATAAAATAAGTGTGGATTATTAGATGGGGTTCTTATGGTGGAATTAATTTGTTGGGCTGGATGCCTGGGAATCTTGTACCTGCGGTTTACTTTTCTTCTATATAACGAGCTTTATAATCAATTTAATTCAGTGACGCCCGAAAGGAAGAAAAGAAGGAAAACCGAAGCTGATGATTAGGCTTGAATATTTGGTGAGAATTTTTGTTGCTATTTAATTAACTTGAAGAATATGTTAAGCAATTTTGGATGGTTAAAAACTGCGTTTGTGATTACTGGTGTTTGTTTTTATCTAGGAATCAATTTTTAATGTTGTTGAGTTTGTCTTTCAAGCTATTTGACTCTCTTTCACACACACACACACACACACACACCCACTCACACACACACACACACATATGGACTCACGTTTGTGATTACTGTTTAGAAACTTATAGGTTGTATGTCTTCAGTGCATGAATAGAAGAAATTATGTTTTGAAGTCTCATGTTTATTATTTGATTTGCGTCCATCTTTGTTTATATCTATATGCACTTATGTTCAGTTTTACTTTGTAATTCCATGTTTAAGGTCTCATGGTACCTGTAGCGTACCAAGAATCCAAATGTAACACTTGACACAAGTATAATTTGACCCATTATATTTGTTCTGCAAGAGTTACCCGGTTGGATTCTTACCCTTATCATAGAGCTGGCTAATACATCTCATTTTATCATTGTGGCTATTAAATTTAGAGAAAATCAGTAGAATAATATACCTTTTGATATATGAGTGAGTTACTTCGGCTTGTGAGTCAAATCAGCTTGGGTTTTATAAAAGCGAGATACATTCAGGCAGCTTTCATAGATCTTTTTAGGAATACAGCAATACTTAACATATATTATGATAAGTACAGCCACTTATATGCAGTTGCTATATAAAGTCGCTACAGGCTTTAGTTAGAGGGGTCGATTCATGAAATTATCATTCTTCAGTGTCTTCACTTTACACTTTCTCTAGGGTTTCGTATTGAAAGGCGTTTCAGATCTTTGTAGATATAGATTCTGTTGTCTGTTAAATCTTTTGAGAGTTTTATACATATCATCATGTGGATGTTCTGTATGTGAGGTTGTGAGAAGATTTGTTGCTGAATCTGTTAAGAGTTTTTATATAATCGGTTGTAATAATCAAAGTTCAAAGTTCTTGATCCATGAAATTTGACACATTCAGGCAAAGATCAAACTACCATTGTTTATCTTTTTGTTCTTGATATACTGATTGCTTTGAAAATCTTTAGTAACTTTCACAACAGTTTCTTGAATAATAAATAATTGGTTACTTGGGCAAATGTCATAGAATGCAAGTTACTTTTGGAGTTTAATTTGGCTTGTCACCATGAAATTTGAAGACTATAAAAGAAAGGGAAGTTTTCGTAGGTTTGTTTCTTTTTATTTTCTTTTTCCTTAAATTTGATAGTAACTTCTTTGAAATATTATTATGTGATACTTCTTTGTTCATGATGCAACTTTCAGAAAACCAAATGAATGGATGAGTGTTGCTGTAAAGATCATAATCAGTATTGATTTTGGGTTCTCCATTGGAGTATCATTTAAGGATATTTCACCACCAAAGGTATGTATTTTTTTGGGCATATATCGTGTGATTTGACTTTTAAGAGTATAAGTAGTTGTATTTTAATTCAATTTTTCAAGAAGTTGTGTAGACGATATTGGTAACTAGATTTTTTTTTTTTTTTAACTATAATATTCCATTCCAAACATTAGGGCAAATTACATAAGGATAGCAGGTAGACGAGCAAAAAACTAGATTGAACTTTATAAAGTTTCTTTATTGTTTCTGGCTTTTTCACCACCAAGGTACATACTTGATATTTCAACTTATATCCCAAAAAGTCTGTTCTTGACTTTTGAGAGTCAAAGTAGCTATACTTATTATTGGGCATGTGGTATCTTTGACTTTTAGTTGAATTCATAGGTGGTATGCTAAAAGATTCTTGCATCCGTATATTGTTGCACCGTATGACTTCATATTTATATGGGATGAAGATCTTGGAGTTGAGAATTTTGATGCTGAAGAGTGAGTGTCTATGACGACTTTTTAAATAGTCAATGTTTGACTTTGACTTTGACATGATCTTTGAATCTTTACATTTTCAGATACATCAAACTTGTGAAGAAGTACAAATTGGAGATATCATAGCCCTGCTTGGATTTAAAAAGTGAGGGTTTGACATGGGATATGACCCAGAGACAAGAAGAACTTGAAGTTCACAAGTAAGTCAACACTTTGACCTTATGTTTAGTTCAACATCAAACCTTAATCTAGGTATTTTAATCAATGAAGTGAGTTTTTATGTTTGTTGTTTCATTTGTTATGGTTTGCCTCCATGTGCAGCGTATGGACATATATAATTTCATATATAACTTTTACATATAGTTTTGTCTTTTGAGGTTAAATGGGCTCATATGAAATTCAAGATTGTAGGGGACAATTTACGGATTTGTTTAATATTAGGAAAAACATAAAACAAAAATTGCCAAGAAAGGTAACCAGAGATTAAAATGACCAACTTTGACCAGTACTTGAAACTACCAACTTTGACCCGTTACTCAACCCAACCCAACAGACCGTCCCTTTTGCCATTTTTACCTATGAGTATGACATTTTTACCTTCGCCAATATCAAAAATAACAAATGATTAGAGAAAATGGCATTGTGAAAAAGACACCATTTATAAAAATTGTGGCTAATATTTGGACGAAGAATGATGAATCCAAGCTGCTATGAATATTGTTATTACAAGCTTTGAGCTTATTCATATACATTATTTTAGATTTTCTTTCACTCTACCGGCCATAAACTCAAAATATAAATAATTTCATATAGGCAAGTGAATTGAGTGAAATTGGATCAAAGGACACAGAACAAAAGTATGAGGAAAGTGTCAAGAAAATTGAGCAAGATGAAGAGATTGAAGAAACCAAGCCGGATGTAGAAATTGAAAAAAGGAGCAAAATGGGTTATTACAAGCAATCACCCCCGATTCTTGCGCCTCAACAGAAACAATACCTCAAGTAGAGACGACAGAACATGAAGAAAGGAGAAAGTTGTCAACGTATTAGAAAAAGATCAAGATGAGGATGACGTTACACGCGCACAGGAGGTGACGGTTGAAGGAGGCTTACAAGAAAAAACCCACCACAATGACGATAGTGAGAGTTAAGTTGTTGAAGCTAAAGAAAGTGTAGAGGAAGATGTTGCTGATGTTTGTGTCTCAACACTTGTCAAAGAAAGTACAAATATTCAGTTCCATTAAGTATGATCTTTTGTTTTGTTCATTTTAATGTTTGGTTATTTGTAGTGTTTGGATAATGTGTTGAGAATGAGTTTTAGTGGTTTGAAAAGAAGAAAAGGAAAAGTTAGATGGTTGCAATCTTTTCAAAAAAGGATATGGAAAAGAAGAAAAGGAGAAGCGTTCCCGAAAACCCTCAATATACATTATCTTTGTTTGTTACGTTGTTAGCGTAAGCCGTCCAACGGACGGGTATTAAACTAGTTTCTAGTGGTAATGATGAATAGAAATACGTAAACTAGTCGGAACATGTTGTTAACTAGTAAAGTGGGCAAATAATGGCTTAGTTATGACAAAACCAAACCCCAGGGGCTGAAGTTGGGTCATTTGCAAAGATGTGGGTATTTAAGAATGAAAAACATAAAACACACACACTGTGTGTGTGTCGTGACTTTCACTCTGTTCCCGAGACTCGTTTAACAGGGGGAGGGGAGGGAAAAGAGAAGAAAATATGAAAAACCATGTTCCCGAGTTTCATTTAACAGGGGGAGGGGAGGGAAAAGAGAAGAAAATATGACCAAATATGGCCATATATTCATCCTCCCAAATTGGAGAGATTAGGAGAGAAAATTTTCCTTCCCCTCCCCTCACCTCACCTCCCCTTGTTAAATGACTCGGGAACATAGTGTTTGAGAGAGAAAAAGAGGAACTCCTCCAAAACCCTAGAACTTGAAATCTGAGAAATTTGAATGAAATAAAAGGTGAACTGTGTGCATGTTTGAAGTTCTAGAGCATACAAGATAACTACAACATAAGGCATGTCTTGATTTCATATTTGGTTGAGTTCTCAAGTTATGGAAAATTCATGAAAAAATGATCTAGTGACCTAATCACTAGAAAGATGAGTTTGTTGATTGTAGGAGTGATTTAGACTATCATAATTGTTGATTATGTGAAATAGTTGTTTTATGACATGTTTGGATGATTGTTCAAGCATGAAGTCAAGTGGGTTTCAACCTAAGTGTGAATAGCGCCAATTTCATGTGTAGTAAATGGATGTGATGATATTGATTTATTGAACTTACATGTTAATTTGATTATAATTGATGATTGAACTTGTTGAGTTAAGATAAAGTGATAAGTGATGGATAACTTAAGCTAATGATGTAGCTAGAAAACAATGCCTACCAAGTGCTCGATCAAATGCCTAAGTGAAAAACTTGAATAATTACTTGGCTAGAAATTTGATGAAAATGTTATGATATGCTTACTAGTGAACCCCTCTTTGAGGAGACCTGAATGATGATATTCTAATGATCAAAAGGGTTTTGAACTTTAGGCGACTCAAGTGATAGTTCGGTAGGACAAGTGCGAAAGGACAATCGGCTTAAAGGAAAGCTTTAAGGTACGTAGCTTGATATTACGTTGTTTATTTTACATAGCTATTGATGTTGTTAGAAATAGTTGTTAAATGAATTGAATGGAGTTGTACTTTATACAAATGAAAAGGAAAGAATACGAGTTTTTAAATAAGTTCGCCAAGGGCATGTAAAACTAACGCATAAATGACCTGTGGAGTCATAGAGGCGAAAGTGATGCCCTACGCGAATGGACATGGTCAATGACCATGGCGAAAATGATTAAGAGTGATGGTTGATTCTCATGAGTGATAGTAATCACAAAAGCAAACCAAACGGGTCGTTTATGGTCCTTCAACGCCATAAACTAGATGACGGACAGGTAAAGCCAAGGTATAAACAACTCGCGGAGTCATAGAGGCCGAGGTGTTGCCCGAGATACCAACTATGACCCTTGATCATGGTTGGAATATGATAAGAACCCATGTTGAAAGAATATGGGTGACTTGAGATAAAACGCTCAATGTCCCAACGGGTTGGGTTGGGTATTAAGTTACCAAACTAAAAGAACAAAGCAAAAACTTGATAAACCCGGGTCCGGGTAATGGGTTACGGGTTTACAAATGATAAGAAATAAGTTTTAAAAAAGAAAAAAAAAAACTGATCTGGACTGATCTTGGGCTTGTTTGGCAAAAATTGGCGAAATGGGTCATGGGTTGCAATGTTGCTAATGCTGACAAGGGGTCCTCCCACGATGCGCGGGGGCCCTCCAGAACAGGGCCGGCCCAAGGGTAAGCCAAATGAGGCTTGGGCCTTAGGCCACCAAAACTACAGGGCCTCCACAATTTGATAAAACCACAGTCTATTTATAAAAGATTTAGGGTATGGGTTATCAATAGATTGATTGTTGGTAGTGTAGTGGTTTTGTGTATGTATGGATTTTGGTGAGACCCGGGTTCGAATCCCTATTTCAGCAATTTTTCCCTTGTTTTTAAATTTTAACACAATCTTTCAAATAATTACACTTGGGCCCTTCAAGTTTAACTTTCAATTACATACATTTTTTTGGGAAAAAGGCCACAAGATTTTACTTCGCCTTAGGCCACCAAAATGGTTGAGCCGGCCCTGCTCCAGAATTAAAATATTATTTAATTTTCTGGTTTGACGGTTTTAGTTTATGCTTAATTTCTAATCGTTATTATGGATTAACATGTCAGGTAATTCCGCTCAAGTTAAACCGACGAAGATCAAATCAAACGAAGAACTGAACACTCATCGATCATTATCTTCTTTCGCTTTTGTTAATATGTTTATGTTATGAATACATGGTATTTTAAAATTGAAATTACGTTTAATATTTTAGCAACTTATGTTTATCTAAATGCAATGTTATCTTAAATTCATTGTTTGAAATGTTAAAATCTATATGTATATGGGAATGTTGTTACATATACATATACTAGGTTAGAACCCCGTGTAATACACGGGTTAAATAAATATAATTTTATATATCAAATAATAGAAAAATATTTTTAAAACTTCGTTTATTACACTGGTTGAATAAATGTAATTTTATATACTAAATAATAAAAATATATCTTTAAAAATCTCATTTATTACATGGGTTGAATAAATTTAACTTTATACATTAAATAATGAAAAAAATTACATTTTTAAGAACCTCATGTATTGTACGGGTTGGAAACATGTAATTTTATATACCTATCAATAAAATGTTATATCTTATTATATCTTTATAAACCCTACCTTGTGTATTATAAAACCTTTGGACTAAACTGACAAAATGACCCAAACCATAGGACTAAAATGACATTTAACTCTTTACATTATATTAATTATACATTTAGTGTACGTCTATCTTTTGTTAATGTCAAGATAAATAATTTTAAAATCTAATAAATATTACAAAAGATTATATTATCTCCTATACGAATTGTTTAAATTTAATTTTATCATTATCTTTTAATTAATATTAATTATCACGGGTTAAATAAATGTAATTTTATATATTAAATAATAAAAAAGTTATATCTTTATGAAACTCGCATATTGTACGGGTTAAATAAATGTAATTTTATGTATCAAGTAATAAAAAAAGTTATATTTTTAAAAAACCATGTGTATTACACAGATTAAATAAATGTAATTTTGTATACTAAATACTAAAAACATCGTATCTTTAAAAAACCCGTGTATAATCAGGTTGAATAAATCTACCAAATGATAAAAAAATTACATCCTTAAAACCCCCGTATATTATACGTGTTGAATAGATATAAAAAAGAGTTATATCTTTAAAAACTATGTGTATTACACAGATTAAATAAATGTAATTTTGTATATTAAATACTAAAAACGTCGTATCTATAAAAAAAACCCGTTTATAGTCGGGTTGAAAAATCTACCAAATAATAAAAAAAATTATATCCTTAAAAACCCTGTGTATCACACGCGTTGAATAAATCTAATTATACATAGCAAATGATAAAAAAAAATTATATCTTTAAAAACTTCGTGTATTACACGGGTTATATAAATGTAACTTTGTATAGTAAATAATAAAAGTTAAATTTTTAAAAACCCCGCGTTTTACACGAGTTGAATAAATTAGGATAACATTTAATATTAATTTATTATTTATATATTTAATATAAGATAAGTAGAAAAGAGAGTGATTTGTTTTAAAAATATATTAAATTAACAATTTAGATTTGAGGATAATATTTTATTAAAGTATGATAAGATTTAATATTAACTAGTGTGATTACCCCGCGCGATGCGCGGGTACTCGATCGTTTCAAGCAATTATGACTGCACATGTAGCTTAGGCATACAACATGTTCAGTGATAACATTTGAAATTAAAAGATGCTTAATGTAAGTAATTACCTGGTAAAAGGCAGAAAGTTGTTGGTGGGTGGCATCTTCTATGACCACATTATCGAGATGCATAATTGTGATTGTCACAATTAGTGCACATCCAATCTCCATAATGCCATTGCTTTGCCCTGACAAATTACAGCATGATGCAAGTATTACAAGACTCTTCAAAGCTCAAAGTTAAATGTCAATTTAAGATACATGAAGATTTCATATAAATCTTGAGTTTTTTTAGAAGTTACCCTTTTCCAGGAAGTGTTGGCAAAGCCATGATCTGAGGCAATTGCAGGTTGAGTTGTGAATGTTGCACTGCTGGGGCCATTCCATCAGGATAGAGCTGAAAGAGACCAGCTGTTTGATTTGAAGCAGAACTCGCCATCGGAAAAGGTGTTAGATAGGATGAACTTGATATCTGCCCAGTTGGTGGATAAGCCTGCTGCAAGCCCAACATCCGCATATCAAACAAATTAATGTCCATATACACCAGAATGAAATTTGGAATCATATCTCATAAGTTGAATATTACCTGACCGGTATTCAGCCGTTTGTTATCCCCTCTCCTCCTTCAGCTCAATCGACGATATTATTCTCCACGAAGCTCTCCGTGCTCCGATCACTTTTTCCATGACTTCAACCATTTCTTCGTAGCGTTCGGCTTGTTCGACGAGTTTTGCCATGTAGATGTTGTCTTCGCAAGGTGATGAGGTGGCGGCCATTGATGTGGTGGTGTGAATTGGAGAAGATGAAGATGATGAAGCAGTTACATGTGTGTAACTGATTTGGGGGTTTTGAGTTTGTGAAATGTGAAGAGTGTTGCCGTATGTGAAACCTAACGCCGTCAGTTAATATACACTGTTTCTCAGTTATGTTGTGAATTAATACATATACAAGATTACACCGAATACCTCGTTAACAGCTTGCTCAAAGAAATCATACGCTGAATCAAAATAACCCTTTGCTTCATCTTTATCCGGAGTCAAAAAAGCATAAGAAGTTTGGGCATTCCCCATACACCACAAAGCATCTTGTTTCTTCGGATAAATCGCCAATGCTTCATCCAACTTCGATATCGCATCTACATAGTAACATCAAACAAACCATCAATGAGAATAATTACAGAGAAAGTTATAAAGTAAACCTAATCCAATCAAATCTCCTATAATAAACCTTGGCTAATAAATTACATGTAGGGATGAGCTCAGTACCAGTACCAAAAGTACCGATCCCGAAAATCACCAAAATTAGGTACCGGTACCAAAAATGCTCGGTAAGGTACCGATATTTAAAGGTAAAAATCGGTGAAATACCGGTACCGAACCAAAAGTATCGATCCCGAAAAACACCAAAAAGTGAGTATCGAATCGTAAGGAAAATGTCTGGAATGCTCATCCCCAGTTACATCTAATATATCTCCCAAACAGTTCCAACAAAGAATACACAAAACCTAACTTAAAAACACAAATCAACAACACATTCATTTTTGCAAATTAGGTTACCTTTGATCATCAACTTTGATTCCTGAACACTCTGGAACGCGGATAGTTCAAGCAACGCACCTCCCCATCTAGTTAAGTTCTGTCAGAATAAACAAATCTAACTCAGAAACACTTAATGATTGAAAACATTATGCATAAACATACTTATTGTTGTATAAGCAAACCCTAACCTCGGTATCCAGAGGGTTTTTCTCGTAGGTGACTTCAGCACTCCGGCGAGCATGTTCGAAAAACATAAGCCGATCGAAGTCGTTTTGCATCTCCATGGCTGAATTTCTCCGGTTTGTTTACACCTCGTCGTCGGCGATTTTTTGGTGGATGAACACTAACAACAGCAGAGTTGTACGACGATGGATAAGACCTAAATGATGGTTTTCTAATGGATATGGATGCTTGAGGTGTGATACACGCGCAAGGTTTGTTTGGAGGTAGAGAGCACGCTATGGAGGTGCGAGTGGTATTGTTTTCGCCTTCTATGCAAGTTAAGTATAATTAACGGCCGTTACCGTCAATTCACTGTTGTTCGGTTATGTGTTGAATTAATATATATATATGAATTTATTATTTATTTATTTAGTTAATATAAGATAAGTATATATATGAGGATGCCTTCAATGAATGACACGTGTCCAAAACTTGGTTTCTTTTATTATATAGATAGATGATACATCCATATTTTATACATATAGGTATTTTATTCTGTGTACATTCTAGGTGTTTGAAACATTTTTATAATGATAACTAGGTTTAAAAAACCCATGCATTACACGGGATTTGATCAATAAATTATTAAATAGGTATTAATAAGCCGGAAAAATATACCCCGTAGTTTAAAAACAATAATTAAATAAATGAAATATTCATAAATAGTTGAAAAAATAAGCACTTTTAACATTTGGCCCCTTAAAGATCAAACATTTCTCAAACCAAATCTTTTCATAAAAAAATTAGGTGAAGTTGTCACATCTACAATACATATATACATATGCAAAGAGCAAAAATAAGCCATGACATAAATCAAACTGGGAATATAAAATAATAATTACTTGAATACTTTTGACTATAAGAGGGGAAGGGGCATCCTCAACTAAGGGTGCACAGCTTCGAAGCCATATGCGAAACACCCCCGCCACCCCTCCTTCGGATAGGCGAGCGGCTAGGGAAGTTCAGCTACTCTTTATTGAATGTGAAGAGGGGGATTTGTGACCTTTTAACAATCATATAACCGTTACATTTATCGAAAAAGTTAATTTATTTATTTTAAATCATTATTTTTACACCATTCACAAACTATCAAACCTTCCACCATATTTTCAGATACCCATTTTTATTAATGGCTAATTTCTTAAAGAATGATCTCGGTATTTAATGTCAATGGGCACTTATACAAACGTAGGTACTATTTAACCAATGGGATCTAGCCTACCTAGTCAACGTTTATGAAAACGTTTCCACATCCAACTGACTTGGTTGAAAGTTGCAAGAAGGGACAAGAAAAGATGTGGAACACGCTTTTGGTGTTCTAAAGGGAAAATGAGGCATAGTTAGGTAACCCATGTGGACCACAAATGTTGACAAGATTAGAAGCATGACGTATGTTTGCATGATATTGTACAACATGATTCTTAAGGACGACGGGCATGCCTTCTCACCAGTCCACATAAGGATCCTTTAGTTCAACCCGTTTTGGACAATGATGCCTTAGGTGAGATTATGGATCCAGATACGCATTTCCGACTTCGCATTGATCTTGTGACATATATTGCAATTTAAGATCTACCTTATCTAGAAGATTCAGACGAGAAATAGTTTATTTTTATTTTGTATTATGTTAAATTATTTATTTTGTAATTTATTTGAATTTGAATCTTACTGTACTAATAAATAAAAATCTTTTAGGGTAGATTTGATGTGACACTGAAGGATTTGGTATTTAATTATTTAATTTATTTGTGATTTTAGTCTATGCAAGATTAGGTAGTCTTAGACTACTTTAGGCCCTCTTCCTCTAATTATAAGAGGAAAAAAATACAATAGAATATGTTAAAATCATATGCTAACTATGCTATTGATTAATCTAGATGGTTATAAATTAAATATTTGTGCTTTTGTTTTTCTAATTAATTAAATTTAAATTAATGCCGTGAATTGTTTTAAGATATTTTGTTTTTCAAATTATTTTAAATTTAATTTAATGCCACAAATTCTTTTTAGATATATTTTTTAACCTAAATAATGTAACGTTCATTATGTATCTTAAAACAAAACTTTTGATGATGATTATCTTTTCGCTATTCATATCTTTGATATTTTTTTATTTTAATATCATTATTCAACATAGGAGATAAGTTTAATAATTATTATTTAGTACGAAATAAAAATATGAAAAATAATACCAAGAGGTATGAGAAAGTGACATGTGTCTCAAAAAGATTTTCATTTATTAGTATGCCCAAAAGCTACCCAAAAGCTAAGATAAGAAGATAAGATACTAAATATAACTTATTAAAAGCTACCCAAAAGATACCCGATAGGTTTTGGATCGAGTATGCCCAATGGGTAAGTCATGTATAAGCGTTAACAACCAATTTCCTATCATCTCCCATATATATACAAACTCTTTTCGATGGACATTAAACATTCCCCTATGATCATTCCTGGTCTTATTAGATTAACTAAATGCAAAAACAAATATACACATGTCCCCTATGATCATTCCTGGTCTTATTAGATTAACTAAATGCAAAAACAAATATAGACATGTCTTATAACTAACTAACATGCAAAAAGATAACATTAATCATTTTTAAAAAAGTTCATAAAAGGAACGAGTTCATTTGGCTGCAATCATTCCAAGATCCTCATGTGTTGATGATATTCAAAGTTTATCTCAACAACCTGCAAAACCTACTAAAAACCATGTCGATTAAGACACAAATTTTCAAAAATTTTGCATTTTTTCATTAAAGCTTTTCAAAAATTTGAAACCATTCGAATCAAGTATAAAACCCCCATCCCCAACTTAAAACATTGCATTATCCCCGATATAATCTTTAAGTTAGAAATAAGAATTCGATAAAAAAAATTTAATTTTACAAAAAAAAAATAATAATAAAACCCTAAAACTCCCTTACGTAGGAATCACGTTCCATTTAGCGTATACAATAAGCCTTCTGAACCACTCAGTAGAGCCAAATGGACGAGTGAAGTCTTGTGAGCGTGTATAGATAATACACCCATAACACTCTTTTTGAGTAAAATGCACGGATAGTCCCTGTGGTTTGGTAAAATTTCATCTTTAGTCCCCAATTTTTTAAAATTACACTCCTGCTCCATGTGGTTTGCTCGGTTGTTACTCAGATAGTCCTGAAGTGGATGACCATTAGTTTGTAGCGTTAAATGAAGTTGAAATGACAAAATTACCCTTTTATATTTAAACAATATAAATTAACTAAGGATTAAATATATATATTTATTTATGGGCCGACTTATTATACCCTTATAAAGAAGCAAGTTTTTGGTGCATCAGCATTTGTACATTTGGCTTTGGGTGGTTTTAAAAAAAAATTGACTCAGCTACACCGTGCCAAACAAAGAAGCTAAAGAGAAGGGTTCACCAATGTCTCCTTCTTCCCCAAAACACACATCCCTTCTTCCTCCCAAAACTGTCAACACAAAGAAGCTAGGCCGAGAGGTAAGACAGAGAATCGCGGTGGTTCGGCGGCGGTGGTGCCACCACGGTGATGATCGGGGCCACCTTGAAACCCTAAGTCGAACCTAAACAGAACGGTTCAGACCATCGTTGTCACGGCCCCCGACCCGGTTTGACCCGTTTCAGGAGCCGCGGGACAGAAAATCCCGTGGTATTTATTTTTATAGCGGAAGTCTTAACAGGATCGTTTTAAACTTGAAAAGTTTGCCCGAGTATTATTTATTTACATTTAGGATAAACCCCGTAAATATCATAATTTCATTATTTTACAAACATGTTTATTTAATTGAGCCATTATTTCAAGCTTGATGGTGCTCCGTAGCACGTGTACTGAAATCACTATGTCACCTGAAACATTTTGTAAAAAGGTTTTGTCAGCGGGGAAATACTGAGTGAATCATTCATTTTGATAAAAACGACACATAGTTATAATTTACAGCATAAGAGCGATTACTATGGTAGTATCTTAATTAATATCTGGTCTTGCCACCCGTGTGACGATGGTCATACCACTATTGGGTCCAGTCACCCAATTAGTGACGTTTTGTCACTGTTAGGTCTTATTAGCCTAACCACTGTTAGGGCTTATTGCCTAACTGTGAGAAATTAGTAATGTGCACAATACCCCACTAACCAGCGGTCAAGATAACCACGACTTAATCCCTGTAATTATAACGTTTTGGAAAATACTTTGAGGTATTGTAAATAGTTTGAGAAAAAGAGAATGACTCACAAACTGTGAGAAAAGAGTTTATAAAAGAGGAATGACTCACAAACTGTGAGAAAAAAGTTTATAAAAGAGGAATGACTCACTTTGCAGATTTAACGGGCAAGGTATAAGCCTACTGATTAGCCTTGATTAAACCTAATTTGATAATAATGCACACACAATAGGTTAGTAACTAATTCAGCAGTTACGTCAATTCACGAGATCAAACCCTCACAATGATTAATAAGTGCAATACTTAATAATTCAATCGGATTCACAACGAATAACAGAGCATAGTCCGAATTCGAACAGTACTCAAATATTCAAGTCGAAATCACGATGAATAATCAAAGTAGAAGCTCAATTTGAGCAGCACTCAGACAATCGTTGGATAGTTATAATCGATCGGACGTTGAATCGTAATAGCGATCGAGTTATTACCCTGATTGCGGCAGCACCTCATGATCGTGTGTGTTTAATTGTGGTATTATAGCTCTAACTCGACGTACAGGCAGAATTTGTGCGTCGTTTTAAGTTCCCAGATTCAGTCCCAAGGCCTGCTATTTATACACGAAATTGGCCACGCTTACGGACCGTAAGCCTAACCCTTTACGGTCCGTAAGGGGTTGGAACCGACTATAGGTTGCCACGCGCGGGACTAGCCTAGCTGAGTCAATGAAATTGACCAATCAGATCTATACAACGTTTAATTTAGATAAACGTCCAACTAGGGTTTACCCCCCTTGAGTTTTAGGGGTCCTGATCCTGATTCCGATTGTCCTGAAAATTTTAGGGCTAGTGCCGAATTACTTGGGTGTCTCAATTAGAGTTTTCTTATTGACTAATTATTATCCTAATTATCGATTTTAGTGACAGTTGTTACAATCGTCCTCTCCGGTTACACCGTTTTCTTCTCCGGCCAAACCATTATTATACCATATGACGACAGCGGTGGCTAGGGTTTCACCAGAAAACACCATGGGAACCAACGATGGTGAAGCTTTGCGAACGGAGGCTGTAGAGGAAAACGAACAGAGCGTTGACAGTTGGGTAAATCGCAATCAATCAACACGAGGTCAGCCATTTATCACTTTATATCTTTCCGATCAGATTTCAGGCAAGCCCCTTTGGGCTTGCATGTTTCGCTCCTCTTTAGATCTAACAACTAACTTCTGTTGGATTCGACTTTGGTACAATGGTTCTTCTAAATTCTGACAACCTTTAGATGTCGAATGGTTTTGTGAGAAGATGTTGAGCAGCAAATGACAGTGGTGATAGTTGTGTTGGGTTTATAATATTCAACTCAAGAAAGGTGTCATATAGGGCTATTTAGTCGACTTAAACTTCCGGCGACCAAACATAGAATTGCACACTTGCTGTTTGGTTTTGTGCGTTTTATTCTTTTTGTCGTGCGTCACATCTACGTGTCCGGACCCCTTTTATTTTTACCCTCGATTATAAAACCATGCTAATCCTTTTATTTTTTTTCTTTACATTTCATAGGCTATCAACTGAGATTTTGGAGAATATCCACTACCAATCTCAAGTAAAAGCAAAGGTATGTCCTTAATTAGTTAGTTTTAATTATGTATAAATTTAATTACCATTTCCTATTGTTTGTTCTGTTTGCTATATGGAGTCAATTCATCCATTTACGGCTGTTTCTCAATTTGACATTCCATGAATTTGAGTTTGTATTTCAACTTGGGGGAGGCATACCTGAAGGGTTTAACATGTGGTAATCATAGGATGAGACATAAAAGGAGGCATGTGTGAGCATGTGTTAATGTATAATATACCATGCTTAGGCATGTCACATGTAATGTATAACATGAAAGTCGATTGTGTTGCGAATGCATATCTTAGTTATTAATGTTTGACAAACTAATCATTTGTGTGCCTAGAATTCTATCTTTTTACTTAAGCTCAACTAGAATTAGTTCCCACCGCAATGCGGCGGGGTTCTTCCATATGTGTCACAGATCTAAAATAATAACAAATCTGATTTGGATCAAGTTTACCACCAATTTCACCAAATGAAAATTACATGAATAGTCCGAATGAAAATAGATAATGTTCATTATTTGATTTCTATTATCCAGTTACACACACGGAATGAAATTCATGCTATGGCGAGATTGTTATTGATGTGGTTTAGGTTGGTAACAAAATGTGGAGCTATTGTTGAAGCCATTGAATCTGCGCCCAGTCGAAGCAAAAACAAGTAGTCACATTTCCGAGTGGCGAGTGATGCAGGTCAGTGGTATTACTTTTGTTATCATGCTAAGATCTAGCGCGGTACACGTGTAATATGCACATTGGTTAAGTGTTAGTCATATATACAAGTTGTACCCACCGCATTGCGGCGGGCACTAATTCTAGTTATACAAACAATATAACAAACAACCCTCATCTGTCAAATTTTATATCCCCTCTTTCTCTTACTGCTCTGTTTCTCTCTAGCCACAAATGGTGATAGAGGATGATGGTCGTGGAAGGACGATGGCGGTGGGAAGGTGTAGTAAACGGTGGTTAGGGTTTTCAATGGAGGTTTCTGGTGGGTTGTAACTTGTAACAGGATATGGTGGAGGTGCGGCGACGAAGGTGGAGGTGTGGTGTAGTGGTGGAATCGGGTTGTTGTGCGACGGTGGTAGCAGTTGGAGGTTAAAGGAAAAGTGAATGGTGATGACAGGTGCCGGCAGTCACCGGCATAGGTGGTGACAGGTGCCGACAGTCACCGGCGTCGGTACCTCTTTGGTGGTACAGCTTGGGCCAGGAAAAAGATCTTCGGTGCACTGTTATGCTTTTTGCGACTTGGGTTTTGGTTGAGGAAGTCGAGTCGCCGGCGACTCTGTTTTTGTTCAGGAAAACGATCTGGTTGGGGGAATTTATGATTTAATCTTAGGGTGAGAGGGGCACTCCCCTCTTAGGGGGAGTCCCCTCTCTTACACACACCCAATCAGGTTATGCCACGTCAACTCCTCTCTTAAACTCCCCTCACACCCTCAATTTGATGGCGGCACCCCTCTCTTAGGGGACTTGTTTTTTTCTTTTTTTTTTTGTTTTTTTTATTTGTTGTAATTATCCATTTTTCCCTTTTTATCCCAAGCGTCATCTTCTTCGTTGCCCGTGTCTTCATCCACATTACATTCATCGTCGCCGGTGTCATCTTCATAGTCGCCCAAATTTTGAGTTTCGGGCACTACTTCCTCGTCCTCGTCGTCGTAAATAGGTAGAGGACGTTCAACATTTCCTCGTGTAGATGGAACTTGTGGGGAACGAAAACCATACGGGTCGAAGGCGGGGGATTAAGGAGGATCCATTGATAACAAATTTTGAAAATAGCCGAAAGTGGGTTGAAGGTTGGGTGGTTGGGTGTTGTAAAAGGAGGGGTGTGAAGGTTGTTGGAAAAAAACGG
Organism: Helianthus annuus; assembly: GCF_002127325.2. Lineage (NCBI taxonomy): Eukaryota > Viridiplantae > Streptophyta > Magnoliopsida > Asterales > Asteraceae > Helianthus > Helianthus annuus. Next base: position 162,300,567 of record NC_035445.2, on the reverse strand, counting down.
GGGTTGTGAAGTATATCCAAAAGGGGGTTGTGGTTGTGCACTTGCACCGCTCGAACCAACACGAGACGGTTGCGAGCCGCGTCCCTTAGATTTTTTCTTGGCTTCGCGGGGTTGGTTCTCTATTGCTCGGTTTGGCTTTGTGTTGTATTTGATAGATTTTTAGAGTGATTTTGAGAATGGGTGTGAAATTAGATTAAGTTAGTTATATATATTGGTTAAAATTGAATTATTTTTTTTTTAAATTCGACCGTTGCCCAACGTCTCAATCTCGATCCTCGCAATTCTTCCGCGGTGAACCCTCCCCGATCACCCTACCCGCGGTGATGGCGGCGGTGTTCCCGCTCGGGGACTTGGGTCACCGCCCCACTCCCCGCATGGTGCCCCGTATACCCTTAGAAAATTGGGTTGTGGTATAGATATAACGGTGGGATCTGATTGTACCTTTATGTCCATTTTGAACAAGACTGTGAAGCGAAGAAGATGGATATCAGGTTTCTTTTTTCGATTTGTACTGTCATAATTTATTAGTGGCCGGAATCTTGCCGCCGACGATTTAGGGAAGATGAACAGAGGTTGGGGTTTTAATTTGTTTTTTATTTGTCTGTGGGTCCAACTAATTCTTTAGTATTTTCTTTTAATCTACAGTTGTTGTATCTTTTTAAGAGTAAGGGTATATTAGTCTTTTTACTTTTACTTAACCTTAAAAACTAACGCCCATCCATACCTGGGAGCATCCGTGTAACATATTTGTAAACCACAAGGAGCAGGAATGTAATTTCAAAAAGTTGGGGACTAAAGATGAAATTTCACCAAACCACGTGGACTATTCGTGCATTTTACTCTAAAGAAAAATGAAATACAAAATATACAAAATATACAAAATCATCATGTTGCCTCTTGAGCAACGCTAAGGTTATATTCGCGATTCGACATTACCTAGCATCCTCATGGTGGCTGGAGTGAGCATTTTCATGCCGAGTTTTCAATATACGCTCGGTAGTTGACTTCCAATTCCACAATCATTTCCAAATGATTGACATGAAATTGAGACATTGTTGCAGAGCCACTTCATGATCGCTTTCCCGACGTCTTGCCATCTCACCTTTCTTTCTTTCTTTCAATCTCACGCTCTTTTCCCCAACTTTATCGTTTGAAATAACCGATATATGAGTTTTGTCAGGATACACTATGATTACCTTGGTTACTGGTTTTTTGAAAAGCGTTACGTCTTCATTATTCCTAATTTAAGGTTACATACAAATCAAGATCAACAAACATGCATTACCTCTCAAACATATGTTTTCTATGCTTGCCTCCATTGAAATAGCAATCACCATGGTAATCGGGGCTTTAATTCACCGGAGGTTTCACCGTCGCCTATAGGAGATCAAGCATAAGGATGTAAGTGATGTGGTTGGGGAAAGTTAAGGAAGAATACAATGATTTAGGGTGTCGTTTGGGGTGAAAAGACAAATATTCCCCCACCCCAACGTTGACCGTCTTACTCCAAACGGTATATACTCACAGCGTTAGGGCCAAGGACTCAATTGGATACATAATGTCATGGTGAGGGACTTAAGAAGGAAATTGCAAGTTTTAGGGATCCGGGGAGCAATTTGACAAACACCACAGGGACCCATAATGAAGTATACTCTAAAAATATATACCAAACATGATTTTCTCAATTTTACCGTATTAATTCTATTTGGTTATCAATTTGTACATGTTCTCGTCTTGTTTAGCAATACTATAAGCCTTTTGGTTTGGGTGATGTAGAAAAGATTATGGTTGATGTGGAAGAGAGGTATATATTAACAGTGGTTATGATATCAATTATGTTCCTTGCCTTTCAATATTGATACAATGTACATATATAGGATACACTATGGAAACTATCCTCCTATACACATGGTAATACAATATCTTCTAAATACAAAAGATGGTGGAGATCAATGCCATAATCGGATGGCTGACTAATACTCCCCCTCAGTTTGAACGGGGACTCCGGCAGACGGTCAAACTGGCACGAAAACTTTCAAATAGCTGTCTCGAAAGACCCTTGGTGAAGATGTCAGCGTACTGAAAAGAAGACGGCACATGGAGTACACGAACATGACCTAACTGAACCTTCTCTCGCACGAAATGGATATCAAGTTCCACATGTTTGGTCCGTTGATGTTGAACCGGATTTTCTGATAAGTAAACGGCTGAAATGTTATCACAATATACTATGGTTGCTTGACGAATCGGTGTGTGTAACTCGAGTAGGAGGTTGCGAAGCCATGTGGTCTCTGCAACGGCATTGGCGACCCCTCGATATTCAGCTTCTGCACTGGAACGTGAAATGGTGGGTTGCCGTTTGGAGGACCAAGAGAGAAGGTTGGAGCCCATGTAGACACAGTAGCCAGAAGTCGACCTTCGAGAGTCTGGGCACCCAGCCCAGTCAGCGTCGGAATAGGCGGTTAGGGACGAGCTGGGACTGGCAGATAAACGTAGCCCATATTCCAAAGTCCCCTTAACATAGCGGAGTATGCGTTTTAGGAATGCAAAATGAGGTTCCCTGGGAGCATGCATAAATAAGCATATCTGTTGTACCGCATAAGTGATGTCGGGTCTAGTGAATGTTAAGTATTGTAGAGCGCCAGCTAAACTGCGGTATAAGGTACCATCCTGTAGTGGCTCGCCAGTCAGAGCACTAAGCTTTGAATTAGTATCAACGGGGGTAGAGCAGGGCTTGCAGTCAGTCATGTTGGCCCGATGTAGGATATCTTTTGCATATTGAGACTGAGACATGAATAACCCATGAGAATCCCGTTGAACAGTGATACCTAAGAAATGATGCAAGGCTCCCATATCTGACATAGCAAACTCTCGAGAGAGAAGCCCAATAATGTTATTAAGTAATGCTGTAGATGAAGCTGTCAGAATGATGTCATCAACGTAAAGCAATAAATAGGCCATATGACCACCATGATGATATATGAATAAGGAGGGGTCACAGACACTGCTCCTGAATCCCTTAGATAAGACAAAAGTCGAAAATCTACTGAACCAAGCCCGAGGCGCCTGCTTAAGACCATAAAGAGACTTCCGCAGGCGACACACATAATTAGGACGTGAAGTGTCCACAAAGCCCGGAGGTTGGTGCATGAAAACTGTTTCCTGTAAGTCCCCGTGTAGGAAAGCATTTTTGACGTCAAGCTGATTTATGGCCCAACCCTTAGAAATAGCCAAAGATAAAACGGTGCGAATGGTAGCCGGTTTTACAACCGGGCTGAAAGTGTCCGCACAATCTATGCCAACTGTCTGGGATTTCCCGTTCACAACCAGACGTGCCTTGTACCTGTCTAGAGAACCGTCGGCTTTGAACTTATGCCGAAACAACCACATACACCTGATGACAGGATGAGACTGAGGTCGAGGGACCAACTCCCATGTTCCATTATCTATTAATGCTTTATACTCGCAGTTCATGGCACTTTGCCAATTTGGGTCGGCCAAGGCTCGTAAGTGAGATGTGGGAATGGGAGAAACAGTAGGAAGGGAGGTGGTGGTTAGGTTATACTTGGGGTTAGGTTTGGTGATACCTCCCTTTGCCCGGGTGGTCATATGGTGGGTGTTGCTTGGTGGCGGTGGGGGCGGTGGTGTGGTGATGGGGGTAGGAGGTTGGCCGGAAGGGTGAGTTGGGGGTACGGTGGGGATAGGTGGGTCGCGTGGTGGACATGGGGTGCGAGGTGGGGAGTGGGCCGAAGTAAGGTTGGGTAGTAGTGTTTGGGCCGGTGTGTTAAGAGGGGCGGTGTAGGAGTTGGGCTGTAAGGGAGCTGGTGAAGGAAAGGTATGGGCTGGTGGAGTGATTGGGCCTGTGTTGTAATTGGGCTGTAAGGGAATGGCGGTGGGGACAGTAGGTGTAGGGAAGTTGTATGGTATATCGGGTATAGGGTCGTCATCCAGAAAGTGGTATGTAGGTTGGTGTGGGGTTTCAGCAAAGGGAAAGGATGACTCATCAAATTGTACGTGTCTAGAGATATGAACCTTGCCGGTTGAAGGATCAAGACAACGATACCCGCGGAAGTTGGGCGGGTAGCCGAGAAAGATGCACCGGTGAGAGCGTTGTAAGAGTTTGTTGGGTTGAGTGGCAGACTCATTTGGGAAACATGCACATCCAAATACTTTTAGGTGGTCATAAATGGGATGACAAAGATACAAAGCATATGTGGGTGTGTTAAAATTCAAACGTTTGGTAGGAAGAATGTTATGTAGGTAAGCAGCAGTATGGAGTGCTTCTACCCAAAAAGTGGGTGGTATCTTTGCGTGTGCAAGAAGGGTTCTGATGATGTCGTTGAGACGTCTGAGCATACGTTCAGACCGACCGTTTTGGGGTGAGGTTTGTGGACAGGAAAACCGAAAGGTAAGACCTTGTTGGGACGCAAAAGTATGAAATGCATTGTTGTCAAATTCTCCCCCTAAGTCACATTGAAAAGCTTTTATATGTTTGTGAAATTGAGTTTGAATGAGTTTGTGAAACTTTATAAAAGTGGAGAATGTTTCAGACTTAAACTTTAAGGGGTACACCCACACATAATTAGAATAGTTATCCACGAGGACCATATAATATTTATACGAGGCATTGCTAAGGACAGGAGAAGTCCATAGATCACAGTGAATAATATCAAATGGTGCATACGTAAATGAAATAGAATCACCAAACGGAAGCCTTTTACTGTTTGACACATGACACGAATCACAAAAACCAAAGGAATCCTTAGTACACGAAATGTTAAAATGACTAGAAAGAAAATGTAAAACTTGAGAACCGGGGTGGCCTAAACGATCATGCCACTTATTGGAAGACGCTGTCAAAAGGACTTGAGTTGGTGGAGTGAAAGGGTAAAGATCACCGGTGCTATCATGGCGTGAAAGACGTTGTCCAGTCTTGAGATCCTTCAAAGTAAAACCGTAAGGATCAAATTCAATAGACAAACAATTATCGCGTGTAAATTTTCTAACAGATATAAGGTTTTTAACGACATTAGGGGCATAAAGGATGTTATTTAGGGTGTAGGATTTGTCGTTGGTAGTATGTGAGCCGTGGCCAGAACCCAAAATTTTCAAAGTTTGACCATTACCTACAAGTATTTTAGTATTAACAGAAGAAGAAACATGAGAGGTGATCTGACCTTGGTCCGAAGTAATATGAGATGAGGCGCCCGTGTCCATGTTCCAGGTGTGATCCGGCTGATTCAAGGTGAGAGTAGAGAGGGCTGCACCGAGTTCAGTAGGTTGTAAAGGGTCCACTGCTGCTGGAGGTTGGTAGTTGGGCTGGTAGGGAAAATCAGGTGGTGGGCCGTAGGGGTAAGTGTTGGGCTGGGGCTGAAACTGGGCCGCTAGGCCATACCCGGGATAGGGAGAGGGCGGAAGGGGCTGTGGTGGCTGAGGTGTTGGGATGGGTTGAGTTTGGGGTTGGTTTGGGACGTGTGGAGAAGTGGGCCGGTTCCAGTTGGACACCCAAGGAGATTGGGCCGGATGTGGGCACGGCGGTGGAGTGGGCCACCAGGAGTAGGTGTTGTGGGTCGGGTTTGGGGAGTGGGTATGTGGGTAGGTATTGTAGTTTGAGGATCGGCCACGTCCCCCGTAGTTGTTGCCACGACCGCGGTAACCGCCTCGGCCACGACCCCGACCACGGGATGGTTGACGGTGTGAGTAAGGATCGAACTGTTGGGAGGGGTTATATGAGGGTGGTGGAGGCGGGGTGTTATTGGAGGGTGGGGGTGGGTTGTTATTGGTGGGAGCCGACCCGCGTGGAGCCGTGAGAGCCGTGTGTTGTCTAGCAGCTTGTCGGCGTTGCTCGCGTTCTATCATGTCTCGAGCATCATCCCAAGAGGTATTGGATTGAGTGATAAACGCAGCAGTGGTGTCATATTCCTGTGGCAAACCTTGAATCATCTGTAGAACTAACCGGGACTCGGGTATGGGTTGGTCGACATCTTTCAGTTGCTCCGAGATGTCTTTGAGTCGTTGGAAGTACTCATTCAGCGATGAGCAAGAGGACAGAGTGGTGGTTGTGAAGGCATGCAGGAGGGACGAAGCACGAGCGTTCTTGTTGTTGTGAAAAATTGATTGGAGTTTGTCCCAAGCTTGCTGAGCCGTGATGGTGTCATCAAGAACACGAGCCCAGTAGCCGTCTGAAAGCGTTCCGTATATCCATTGGAGAACCACGGAGTCGACTTTCATCCAGGCTTCGTATCCTTCATCAGTTTTGGCCGGAGGTCCGGAGCCGTCTATGTGATCCAGCACGTCGTATCCTTTCGCATGGAGTTTGAAACATTTAACCCAGGCCGAGTACGTGACCTTTTCGCCATCAAGAGTTCTGACTTTGTTCTGTATATTGGTAACAGAATAAACGGGATGCAAGGGTTTGGTGTCGGTCGAAACCGGAGCAATAATGGTGCCGTCTTTGTCGTTCATGGTCGAAACCGGAGGAAGACGGTGGCGAAGAAAAAGAAAGAAGGTTTTATGGCTCTGATACCATAACAGTGGTTATGATATCAATTATGTTCCTTGCCTTTCAATATTGATACAATGTACATATATAGGATACACTATGGAAACTATCCTCCTATACACATGGTAATACAATATCTTCTAAATACAAAAGATGGTGGAGATCAATGCCATAATCGGATGGCTGACTAATATATATATGGGGACGCATGCCATCAAGCATATCATGTGAGAGGGGAGGAGAGGGCGAGAGGGTTTTGCTATTATTTTTGGTTGTGAGAGGGATAATTAAACCCCAAAAGAGACCGACATGAATCCACTTTTTAGGCTTCCATCGAGGAGGCTTGGCTCTTTTATTTATTTACTAGTATTAAGCCCATGTGTTGTAGCTGTTGTCATAAAACTGTGTTAAGTAGTAGCAATACTATACCATTGTCAGCGACCACCAACACCAGAAAAGCTCGTAAAAACAAAATAAATTAAAACGGCAAAAAATAACGTCGGGCGAAAAGCAGACGTAAAATCTTTGAATCACGCACGCTCGTTGCTGAGAAATTAAATCAAAACGTAAAACATTTAAAAAAATAATAAAGTCCATCCAGGACCCGCGTGTTGGACGAACTTGTCAAACGCAGAAAAATAGATGTGACGCGACGGGCCAGTCAAACGGGAAAAAATATACGAAAAAATGTTAAACCCACACGCACGTTGCGGTGCGTTAACTCACAAAATATAGAACGAAACGAAAAACTTGGGAAAGATAAAAAGTATGGTGGACCAAAATTGAAAATTAAAAAGAATTGGGATTAAATTGCAAAAGATGAAAAACTTTGGGTTAAAAGTAAAAGAACAAAGGGTCTAAATTGCAAAATTAAAGTTATTTATTAATTTTAGATAAAGATAAGGATTAAAATAAGTGATATTTATATATTGGTTATTAATTAATATTAATATTAAAAGAAATTTATTAAAAAAATGTAAATAAAATTTATGAGGTTGAAGGAGAAAATGACATATGGCATTATTTGGAGTCTTTTATTAGAAGATTAGAAGATTAGATTAGATTTAATAATTAAAACTCATATTTGTGCATTTATTTTGAAAGAGACTAGCGGAATTCTCACCTGCATTGCGGCGGGAATTTGAGCGGTATCGATACGAGATCAACACCCGATATAACAATCAAATAGGAAAACCAAAAGATAAAGTCGTGGTATGTCCCGAAAGGATATTTACATGTGTATTAAGTCGATCGAAAATCATAAAAATGAATTTCAATAACTGTTCAGATAGTACCGCTACCGATGTTGTTCGGTCAAAAATGGCTCTGTTCGTCTCGACACCAGTACATTACCTGTATTTATTATAGCTTACAATACAAAACAAAAACACTCTATTTGGAATACAACACCATTTAAGAAGGAATACTAATACCGCTACCGAAGTTCTGTGGATAGTTCACCAACGCAAAGAATAAAAAAAAAAACATTTATATCCGACCCGTTCTATTTTAATAAAACTTTTATCGAAACTTAGATAAAAATAAGCACGTCACTATGGTGTATTCAAAATTTTATAAAACACTACATTATATTATTAGAACAAAAAAAAATTAAGTGTGAGGTAGCTTTAATAACATATACATTAGTACTCACAAGTCGGTTATGATAAAAAAAAAAAATATGTATCGGGAAGTAGATACTATCAGACTCGCGATAACATCTTCATAATTTGATAAATCATCATATCGTAAAAGTTATAAAAAAACAATATATATATATACACGTTAAAATCAATTATAAAAATAATAAAAAAAAAAACACTGTTGAATGAGCCAAAGTTTTGCAAATTGTAGTTATATAAACGTGTACTAGACATATAGATTTGAAGATAAGATCGATGAACAACAAACATTTCCTAAAGTGAACAACATCAAGCAGATCCATCATAACAAGTGGGACATAATCCTGTTGCAACAAACAATTTTGGTCCTTGCTTCAAACCGTCTGCCCATTCTTGACTTGCAAAATCAGCATAATCACTTCCACCAAACCTTAAATGGTATAAAAGAAATTGAAACATTAATCCAGATTAAGAATAACTAATTTGTTTAACTTAGTCATCGTTTATCCTTATATATATTATAAAATCGTTTGATACAATAATCATACTTGGGTCATTTTTCTACAGTTTTTATATCAACTTTTCTTATTTTTGACTTGAATAAAAAAATTATTATGATTCTTTTCCTTCATGAGTCATGACAGTCCATTCCTTCTCAATCAACTTCTTAATCAAAGCTAAAACTTAGTTTTGTTTTTATGTATTTTCAATTATTTATTATTATTAATTTTTTTGCTAATATTACTCTTCCAAATTCCTATATTTTCAATTATTTGATATATCTTTTTAGCTCACTTTATCTAATATTTCTCATCAAATTTAACTCAACTTCTCATAAAGTGAAGTTTTATTTATTATTATAAAGTGAAGTTTTATTTATTTTTATAATATTGTATAGGTTCGAATTATTGAATATTCTACTCTTTGTTACTAAGTGCACAAGTCCTACTAATACACATGTCATCAATAATTCCTATATAATTCAAATTTCACTTTCATATCTCCAAGCCCACTATGCACTTCATATTTTTTCTTCTATTACTCTTCTATCCCACATGTTTCCTAGCAAGAACAACACCACCGGCAACCACCATGATCTCCACCGTAAACCACCACAACTCCACCTGGAGCACCTTCGGAAAATTCATCGATACGAGCAAAGGCAGCCACGTCAGCGGCATATCAGATCTCAAGAACTACATGCAACGTTTCGGGTACCTTCAAGTATCCGAAACAAGTATCAACGACGAATTCAACGAAGAATTCGAGGTTGCAATAACCCGATACCAACGGAAACTCGGCCTCACCGTCACCGGAAAACTCGACACCGAAACCATCTCTCAAATGACCGTACCGAGATGTGGCGTGCGTGACACGGCACCACCACTAAATACCCATGCAATACAACATTATAAATACTTCAAGGGCAAGCCAAGATGGTCACGTGCCATGCCAACAACTCTCACGTATGCTTTTTCCCCTAATAATATTATTTCAAGTGTAAACCTTTCCGACATAAAAGTCATCTTCCGACGTGCTTTCTCACGTTGGTCATCTGTGATTCCGGTTAACTTCACCGAAGCCGAAGATTACGGGTTTTCTGACATCAAGATCGGGTTCTACAACGGCGATCATGACGATGGAGAGCCGTTTGATGGTGTTTTAGGTGTTTTAGCACATGGGTTTTCACCGGAGAGTGGAAGGCTCCACCTTGATGCGGCGGAGACGTGGGCGGTGGACTTCGAGCGTGAGAAATCCGCGGTGGCGATTGATTTGGAGTCCGTGGCGATTCATGAAATCGGGCATGTGTTAGGGTTAGCTCATAGTTCCGTGAAGGAATCTGTAATGTACCCTAGTTTGAAACCTAGAGAGAAAAAAACTGACTTGAAGGTTGATGATATTGAAGGGATTCAACAACTTTATGGATCAAACCCTAATTTTAATATTGAAGCTTTGGCTCAATCCGATACTTCTTCGAATCGTGGTGTTGGTTCCAAGATCGAGCTTAGGTTATCTTGGTGGACCATCGCGTTCGCGATGGTTTTGATCGCGTGTGTAAACATTAAAGGATGAGATAGAATGATCGACTAATATCGATCAAAGCAAAGATAGTAGGAGATACAAGATTTTGTACATAAAACCTTAGATTAATTCGAGACAAATGTTTTCACGACCGGACCGGACTAGTCAGACTGGAAATTGCATACACCGTCGGTCCATTAGAGTGCTTGAGGAGAGGGTAATAGTCACTTAAACTAGTGATTATGTATACGTTTTTTTTATTTGTATTTGCCTTAGATCTTAGAGAAACCATGCAAATGCATGGGTTTGGTGTGTAAGTGATTAAGGTGATCATAGCTAACATCTAGTAAGTCATATGTTTTAAGATATATTTTTTTAATTTCATTTGTTTTTATAGTTTTTTTTTATTGATTTAGATGTGCTTCATGTATAATATATTAATATTCATATTCATATTAGACATACATATATTAATATTCATATTATACATAGAAATCATATTTTGAACATATATGTTCAAGTTTTAGAAAGATATAAAATAAGTTTTTGATGTTACTTTTGATTCATGGAGGTTATATCATGCATAACGGACCATATACGTCGTTTGACTCTTTATAACGAAATTTCCGTCCAACTTGGCAACCTAGAGGAAAAACTGAAACTTAATTTTCAAACTTTTATTTTATCTTAATTTTTATCTTCTTAACATTCAGCTAGCTTCTTATATTTTAAAGTAAACTTCTGTTTTACTCCCTGTGATTTGGTCATTTTAACGGTTTTGCTCCAATAGTTTAAAAATAGTTATTTTCCTCCCTGATCTTTCGAGTTTGTCGCTAGTTTGCTCCCTAATCTTTCGAGTTTGTCGCCAGTTTCCTCCCTGATGGAGTTAGAGGCTGGGAGCAAAATGAAGATAAGTTAGAAAAATCAGGGAGGAAAATAGCTATTTTTAAACTATTAGAGCAAAACAGTTAAAATGACCAAACCACAGGGAGCAAAATGAAAGTTTATTCTATATTTTATTTAGATTAGTATTCAATAAACTTTATCCTCTTTTACAGGGGCGGACCCATGTGTATGGGTAGGTGGGTGGACGCACCCCTCGAAAAAAATATTGTCGAACTCTTCATTCACATCCTTATAAAATAATTCATGGGTCCGCCATTCGCCTTTTAATTTTCATACTTCAAATACTATTATAGCGCCCCGGGGTGCTATACCTCCACACCCTCAGATTTAAAGGGGGGCGTTATAGGAGGCGCTCCGTCATGGTAAAGATTGAGAAGGGGCGCTATAGGAGGGGCCAACTTGATTTAAAACAATGAATTTTTTTTTAATTTTGTTTATTAGGGGGGCTCCATTCACACCATGCAATTTAAAGAAGACTCCATGACTAAGGTGAATCCTAGGTGATGCTGACATAACCTGATAAAACGTCTAAAGAACTCCAATCACACCCTCCAGCCTTATCACAATTTATGGTGGAAATGAACATACATGTAATGAATGCTATGCGACCATTGACGGGTAACTCTTACGTTATTTCTTGGAATGAACGTATATGTTGGGTAGGACTTAGGAGTGGTCGTCGGCCTTGTTTATGGGCCCCACATTGTCCAAGTCTGCTACAAAGGTTGTTGAAATTATAATTGATTTTTGAGTAAATAATAAGGGACTTTCCAACGGTCGTCAGTTGGCTGCTACCACCTAACTTCACAACAGTTGTATCACCAGCAGCCTTTCAAAGTCAACTAACGAATTCTAGCGATTTTTTGTGGTGCTTTTAGTTAACTACCATTTGCTTTATTTAAACCGTGGGGTATGGTGAGGCTTGGGTTGGGCTTGGGTTGGGGCATAAGTTAACACGTGGCTTGAGGGGGCAGACATGGGGTGATCCACATTCAACACGGTATGGTGGGGCGGGGGTTTGGTGGGCTTCGCTGGGCTGACCCGCTAGGCTATTTGTTTTAAAACAACAAATTTAATTTTTTTAATATTTTTAAATAAAGAAAATTACATAAAAAAAATTCCTAACGTTTATATTTGTTTTTTTATCTCTTCTCTCATCTCCAAGACTAGTTGCAACTCGTCACCCTGTAGGTGATCAATCGGCTGGGATAGAATTTTCAAATCATCCCGTCTTTGTTTCAGGGCATCTCTAGCGACATCTCTAGCTTCTTTGCTCTTTCGTTGTTCGGCCCTTTGTTGTTGGAAGATGTTGAATTTATCTAACTTGCATGCAATGTCATCCAACTGATCGCTGTATATTCCCTTACGCGAGCCAGAACTCCCAGCTGAAGGCGATGCCGTACCAGATCTTGATTTTTGAGCACGCCTTTTTGCGGCATCTCTTCCATACTCAGGCCGGTTTGGGCTTGGCAAATCATCCAAAAGGTCCTCAAACTCTTGATCTCGTGCATCAGATTGGGCTTGGGACGAGGCCCTTGACCTTTTGTAAGACGTGTTACTTTCGCTACCACTGGGGATATTCGCCCACTTTGGATGGAACTTACAAATCTCCCAACAATGCATGAAACGGAAGTCGGTCCCCACATTTGATTTGAATGCAATAAGCAATGTATTTGTTACAATGTCGGCTTCGGTTTCACCACTTTTTGGGTTTTGCTTTGCTTTATTTAAATAACCACTATATTTTGTAAGTTGGGTGCTTATCTCGCTCCACTTCGAGGATAAGCTATCGTTTTCACGATAAGCCTTCCTTCCCAATTCTTCATGGAATACTCTACTAACCGCTTCCCACAAATGGGTTCGATGTTGAGAATTTCCTATTTTAATAAAAACAGAATTTAATATATTACAAAGTTATATAAAAAATAACCATTAATAAAAACAAAGTTTAAGAATACCTAAACTTGGATGTTGAGATTGTTGACACCAAGCCCTCGCCAATGCAAGTTTTTCGGCAGCGACCCATTTTTGTTGTTTTCATTTGACGGTTTCAAGTGCTTTCTTCGCCTCGGTTTGTTTCTTATGACTTCTCTTTTTTATGGGTTTCGATGCGGAAGGAGCATCGTTGGGTGGTTGAGTTTCGGGAACGGTTTCGGTTTGTGAAAGGTCGATGGAGGTTGGTGAGAGGTTGATGGGCGTTTGTGTAAACGGGGTAGGTATCTAATCGTCGGTGTGTGGGAAGTTAGTATACAAACGATTCCCAATATACGATGCATAACTCGCTTCAACGGACATAGAAGAGTGCATGAAAAATGGACGAGGCATTGGACGATTGGGTGGTGGGCTAGGATTATTTTCTTGGAATGCATACGGGTTATTCGGGTCATAAGCACGGTTATGAGGATGCATTTTTTTCGTTTTGTAGAAGGAGAATTGAAGATGATTATAGAAGATGTGGTTGAATGTGGTAAAAATGGAAGAAAAATGTGAGTTTTATAGTGAAAAAATATTTTTTTTTAACATAGCCGTTGGCCAACGGCTAGTTTGGTTTGTCCAGTGAGAGCCCGCCATGTCAGCTTGTTAAGACCGTCCCACGCTCGGCTTGAAACCCAAGCCCCAAGGGCCACGTCCCAACTCAAGCCCACCTGAGGTGGTGACTTGGGCGTTTTACCCCAACCCACGCCCCAACCCAAGCCCCATACCCCATAGTCTTATTTTATATCAACCAAAATGATATTATTTAGTTATCTTTATTTGTTCAACCAATAATATATATTATGATTACCGAACAAGGGGAGATTCAAAAAAAAAAAAAACAAAAACAAAAACAAAGTATATAAATGTAAAACATTAAATAGTTTTCTCTTATCTCATTTATTGTTTATTTGACTAAATTAATTAGTCATAAAGATCATCATCCTTCACACTAAATTTTTTTGCCTAAACAAAAATTATCCTACACATTCCGAAATATATCCTACACTCTAAATTAATTTCTTTTTGAAAAATATATATTTTGAAAAAAAAAATTTTGAAAATAAGTTACAAATTTAATTTAGTTATTTATTAAAGAGGAAGACTATAATTTAATAATCTATACAAGTTTACCAAGATACCCTTACAATGACATTAAATACAAAAATTTAATGAAATAAAATGAAACATTCCTATCGGTTGAAATTTCTTCTTTTTTTTTCTTACAAAAATTTTCTTCTCATTTAAATCCTCCACTACTAAATAAACACCGGTTCAAATCCTTAGGGGACTAAACATAAGAGTTGGTATTTCGACCGGAGGGTTAACGTTGATATATCTTCTTCAATCGATACAATTGTTGTGATCTACAAAACAAAACACCGTGAGCTCGTTACGAGAAACAGATGTGGGAGTTTCTTTTCGTAAACACCTTCCGGCGTGAGAATAAATATTATTCTTTTCGTAAACAAGTGTGTGTTAAGAGTGATAAAGTGAGCAATCGGATCCTTGAACCTTTGAGGGAGGCTAATATTTATAGCCAAAGAGCTTGAGGAAGAAGGTAGGCTGATTAGTCGTGGGCCGGATGTCGCTTCCAGGGAATATTCATTTTGTCTCCTCTGAGATGACATGTACTGTTTGCAGAGGTGGCGATACGCTGGCATGAACACCACCGGCAACCACCATGATCTCCAATATAAACCACAACAACTCCACCTGGAGCAACTTCGTAAAATTCCTCGATACCGGCAAAGGCAGCCACATTAACGGCATATCAGATCTCAAGACATATATGCAACGTTTCGGGTACCTTCAAGCATCTGAAACAAGTTCCAACAACGAATTCAACGAAGAATTCAAGGTCGAACTAACCCGATACCAACGGAAACTCGGCCTCACCGTCACCAAAACTCGACACCGAAACCATCAATCAAATGACCGTACCGAGATGTGGCGTGCGTGAATGGCACCACCACTAAATGCGCATGCAATACAACATTATAAATACTTCAAGTGCAAGCCAAGATGGTCACGTGCCATGCCAACAACTCTCACATATGCGTTTTCCCCTGATAGTAATATTATTTCAAGTGTAAACCTTTCCGACATAAAAAGTCATCTTCCAACGTGCTTTCCCATGGAGGTAATCTGTGATTCCGGTTAACTTCACTAAAGTCGTGGGCCGAATGTCTCTTTCATGGGATATTCATTTGATCTCCTCTGACACGACAATTAAACTACTTAGGTTGAGATGATCCAGACATATTATGATGACTCGGTTTTTATTGATTAATCCGATTAACATGATTTTCTTTGTTGTTGATCTTGATACTGCACATTGTTGTTAGTTGTGTTAGGTTTAGGCATATAGAAATATCACCTAGGTCAAGATCTTGTTTTTGAAATAATTCAAGTTAATTAAGAAGTTAAAATCAACAAATTGACACGTGCATTCTAACCTAATAATTCGAGAGGAGAGTTAGGTTTGCTAGGTTACTAGCTTGCCATTGTTGGGTAGACTGGGTGAACGATAGCTCGGATCCGTCTATTTCTTTGCGTCTAAGGTTTCCTAGGATTTCATCTTTCGAGGTTTTGTCTGCTATTTGTGGGTTTGGTATCGATAGGTCGAGCTGGTCTATCTTAGCACTTTGCATTTTACCCACTTTCACGCACAATTTATCATCTCTAGTGGGAGGTTTATTGGGTAGATTAGTGTATTCAATCACTAACCACGGTCAGGACACATTGCATGAGTCTAGGGATTTGACACCTAGGTAGTTCTTTCTCATCATATTTGATCTTAGATCCACATCTTCGAGTCCGTCTGCTTGCCTGAGTTTAGTCTGTTGTTCTGAGTTATTTGCATGAAATCACATTTTCCAGCTTTCATAATTCAGCTGTTTAACTAGGTTTAGTAGAAATTCACAAAAACTCATTATTAAAATTAACTAGGTTCTTGATAAAGGTTCAATATCAAGAGATTGCCCATAGTGTCCACGGGTTGATATCCGGTCCTGCCATCTACACTACACTGCGACCAATGCACTTGCCGAATGTGTGTGGTTTAGTTAGTGATTCCATTTTTAAAACTTGTTTGAAATTAATATATACACTTTTCACACATGAGTGAGGTGCAATGTTTCTTCTCCCGGCAGTACTGTTGCAAAACCCGCCGAAGGGGATGATAAGCCTTTACGCTGGTTTTTTAGAGAGTGGAACTTTCGGTTGCCTATGACGAAGTTAGTTGGCGAAGGTTTGCAAAGATACGAGATTCATATTTCTCAGGTTATCGCTCTGGGGATGCCGCGCATCACCCACTTCGAGTTTTTCTGCAAGCCACAGGACATAACTTCGAAGTGGGAGATATTCAATGTTTTATATTTCATGACTATAAATGTTGGGTTTTATTGGCGCATGTTAATGTGGATCCTTTGAGTAAAGATCCTCCAAAAAGCATGCACGACTATAAGCAAAAGGTTTTCTACATTCGAGCTGGAGTTATATTGATTGAGATAATTATGAGGAAGCCTGAAGATAAGATCAAGAAGGAGAGGTTGATTCCGTATGAGGATGAAGCATGGTATGCGATGACTCTTACATCCGTCCCACCCCATGGTGCAATTAGATGAGAGCGCCCTGGTGGCAGCTGGTATCAGCACTATCCTGTCTTCGCAAAAAGTGCGCTGGAGCCAGTTTATGTGTATACTGGTGAACGTTAGTCGCAGTTTTTTCTTGGTGTCACTTTGCTTTGTAACTTGGTGCGCCATAACACCGTACTTTTGTATTTCGCACAGTATAGTGTCTTTTATATGTTGGTAGATGATGTTGAAGGGGAAATGAAAGTGAAGGTGAAATGACAGTGAAGGAGGTTCAAAAGGGTGCGGCACCATGGCTAGAGTAGATTGATGATTTTTTCTTGCATCCTATCAAGGAGATTCTAGGGGCACATCATGTTTTAGGTACAGATGCACATCTGGTCTCTTTTGTGGAACCTCGTACCAATGTGAATTCTGCTAGTGATGAGATTTTGATTCCTTCGGGTGAAGAGTATGTCGCGTCGTCTAGTGAGTGACTAATTCGTTCCCCCTGTATGGATTATGTAGGTGGTGGGTCCGATGGTCATGGTAGTTGTAGCAAAAAAGAGAAACTTGTGTTGAAATGCTCTAATGCAAGTAATGGTGTCAAGAAGGATGTTGTGAAAGAGAAAGTTGTTTCTGGTAATAATCTGAAGAAGAAACGTGGTAACGGTGATTATGTTGTGGTATCTAACACGCACCGTGGCTTGGATGCAGATATTGGTGGTGATGCAAGTAGGACTAGGGGTTCTGGTGCCACTTTTGCCACTGTTACTGAGCTCGTATACTCCTTGGCAAAGACAAAAATGTTTGAAGAAGCTAAGAAGAAATTGGACGAGGATGCTGGGAGAAAACTTCAAGCTAAGAGAAGAAGACATGTGACTCAAACAGATGAGTCTACCCCATCAGAGAGTGTAGTTTATTTAAATGTCTTCAAACCAAGCCCTTTGAAGAACAAATTCGAAGTGATGCCTGTCGATCCTTCCAAGAAAGCAACTCTAGGTATGTGTGATGTCTCCCTTCTTTGTTTGGCTGTTGTGTCTGTTGGTTTTAACATTGGGTTTTTTTTTGTTGTTGTAGGAAAAGGTAATGGGAAAGTTGGTAGGAATCCGAAGATTACCATCAAGTACGCCAAAACTCCTGCCTCAATCTGCGACCAACATGCCTCCCCCCTCGCATATGATGGCCTTCCGATTACGCCCCTACCACCTTCCCGGAGTCTGTCACCTCCTTTTGTCATGCAAGACAAGGGGAAGACAGTGATAGAGGAATCGTGCAGCCAATTATGGCGAAAGTGGAGAATGTGAAGATGTCGACTTCTGAAGCTCCCGGGGTTGAAACTTTGTAGAAAAAAGATGGGCATGTGGAGCATTGGGTGGATGATGAAGACGATGATGAAGAGTGTCCCCCCGAACAACCATTGTTTAGATGTTGTGCGCCGTACATGGGCGGTAGTGGGGGTTGCATCCATCATGCAAGCCATAGAGAAGGAAACTCAAGTGTTGTTGCTGCTCTTAAGTATTATTCTAAATATAATCCGAACTATGATAACCTCTCGCACATTCCTTGTTTGAATTTGGTGCCCGTAAGTCTTTGAAATCGAGTTTCCTACTAAATTCATAAATATAATAAGTTCATCTATTTCAAGGTTATGTTACCGTAAAGTAGGCTCACTCAAGACAATAAAATACTTATGCACAAAAGTTATGCATGACTCCCTTGGAGCCCCTGCCAAGGTGCACTATAAGGCTAACTTAGAATCACCATTTGTTAGCGCTCATTACAAAACCGGTGTTGGGCAGATCAACCTCTTGTTGGAACTAGATTTACAAAATGGTTAAGCATTTGCAAACTTCATTATCCTTTTAGAAAGCTTACAACAGATGGTGGCTAGCATATAACAAAGGTGATCCATCTCTATATATATCATTATCATAGTACAAATTAAACATATAAAAAAGAATAACACTGTTCAAATTTAATAACAAAAACGTACTACATATATATACACACTTGACCAGTTGACCTCATGCACTTTGTCTTGGCTCCACCCCTATATACTTAGATACATACGTATAAAGTATTTATAAACATGCATATATAATACGTACACATTAGGTTGACAATGAAGGCTATGGTTTCCGGGCGAAGGTCAGCTTGCGCAACGGCCGGGGCCGGATCGAACATCGCGTCCGGAAGAGCGGGGCTGATGGGGGATTGTCATCGACATGAACCTGGTGACCAATAGGTTCTGTACATAGAAAGTCACCCTTAAAAAAAATGAAGGCTATGGTTAATTAAATGTTAGCGACAAAACGATAAATCAAACTCCACCACATCGTCGTCAAATCGTCATCACGCCCTTTTCAATCAAATAAATAATAAATTTCCCCAACTAACTCTTATTTAATGTCTCATCAAAGAAGCATGTAGCACAATATAAGTACCGTTATCGTTTTATATATAATTTCTCTCTTAATTATATAAATGATGCTATTCATCCTGTCATTGTTATATTGACAGGAGAGATATATAATTATGCATAAAAAAGTAAGATAATATATTTTTTTTCTAAAGAATTACAAATCCTTTTGAATATTAAACTATAAATCCTGTAAATAAACACATGAGACTAATCCATCTATTTAACTAAACATACACGAGAGAGAGAGCGCTCTCATGTTCTTAGACCGTCTCCAACGCGATGAGTACTACAACGATCTAGACTGTAGTGATGACATGTATAGCATGAACATATGCCGTCGCTCTGGAGAGGTCTCTATAGATTTCTCAACTTTTAAGCTATGTTACCCTCGTCGCTATAGGTTAAGCATATTCTTTTTTTATTATTATTATTTGTTTATACTTAAATAATAAATAAAATAAATGACTTCACCTATAGCGACGCTATGTCGTCATCATAGGTTGAAAACAACTTTTTTTTAATTTTATTTACGCTTATTAATAAAGAAAAAAAATTTAAAAGATGGTTTCACCTGTGGCGACGACATATTGTGGCTAAAGGTAAAATCATTTATATATTTTTCCATTAATAAATGAATAAACAAAAGGGCTTCACATGTTGTGGATATAGGTAACACCAGTGTTTTTATTTCTATTTTATTTTACGTTTTAAAAAATGACTTTAGACATGTTGTGGCTATAGGTAAAAAACTTTTTTTTTTTTGAATTTCTTTTACGCCATAGGTAAAAATGACTTCACCATTTCAGCCTGTAGTGTCGACGACGACATGTCATCGTTATAGGTGTTCTATTTTCCGTCGAAAAAGCTACAGTTTCTTGTAGTGGGGATGTGCGTCAATGACTCTCCCTCTACCATAAATATGACTATGTTTCCTTCCCCTCTCACAATCCTTCACGTGCAGCGCCCATCCTTGCGATCTCATCTCATTCTTCTCTTCTCCCTGATGACAACCTCTTTGCTACACATGATAAGAGATGCGGTATATAAAGTTGATGAAAAATAACCTCATAAAAACACTTGTAAAACACACTCAAATCATATAACTTTTATCAAGTATTATCTAACACAAACAAAATTATTTAAGGTCAAAGTTTATAAATAAAGACTTTGAAAATTCAAAATAGGACCCTTTTAATGGGACGGAGGGAGTATCAACTGTTTGTAGAATTCAGGGAACACTTAAGTTAGTGCTATCTATCTAGCTAAATATGAAAGCAAGTAGTTGACATCTCATATCCAAATTGCTGCATTGACAACAGTGCAAGAAATGCATATATGAATTAGAGTTAACAGAACACGATACTCCTAGCTTCTATGCATGACTCAATAATGACGCATACAGCGTGACACTGGTAATTGAAAAACTGTTGCTAATCCACTACTAGAAAAATTGAAATTTTTGACAACGTTTTTCGTAGGAAATGCGTCACAAATCACAGTGTTTGACAAATTTATGACAAAATGTATATGTAGGAAAACCCCTCGTAGGAAACTGGTTTTCTACGCATTTCCTACGAATTTTCCAACTCATTTCTGACAAAAAAGTGTCGTGAGAAATTACTACACATTTCCTACAAAATTTATTATTATTATTATTATTAATATTTTACAATTTTTTTTAATTATGACGCATTTGTAACATAGTTAATTTTTATTTTTTTAATTATTGTGACACATTTGTTACAAAACTTAATTTTTATATCTTTTATATTTTGTTAGTTTGTGACAAATTTCCAACTATCAGTTCATTTTTTTTAATTTTACTAGGCATTTCCGACAAATCTTTAACAAATAAAAAAAAAGCTTTTTGATGACAGATTTTCTGTCACAAACTCGTCGGTAAAAGTAGGCATTATACTATCTCATAAATGGATACAAAGGCAGATCAAATTAATACAAATTCAAAAATATTAATCATTCATAATTTAATACAATTTTACAAACAAAAGGTGTATAACTTCTACAAACATAAAGAAAATAAAACTACATGTTCTTATGAAAGTAACAAAGAATGAAGATACTAACTGTTTTCTATGAAGTCATTTTATAAAATAACAATATCAGGACATAACAGATAGCGTATATGACGGTTTTCCGGCAAGCATCTTCGTCTGTGACAATTTTCCGGCAAGCATCTTCAGTGTAGTTGACGACTTCACGGACTCACGGATAGCGTCATCAAGAAAGATCTTCAAAAGTTCTTGTGTCTCTTTGCAGATAAGCTCGTTTCATGATACGCCGGATGTTGTTCCGGAAAACTTTCCGGTGACCTTTGCTCCTCCTTGACATTTTCCCTCTCTAAAAGTGATTTTGATTCATAAATTTTAACTGTGTATATGTGTGAGTATTTGCTCCTTCTTGACATTTTCTCTCTCTAAAAGTGATTTTGATTCATTAATTTTGACTGTATATGTGTGAGTATAGAGAGTTTGTGTTTCTACAAGTGTGTTTTTATCCATAGATTGAAGAGGATGTGAGTGAAGCAGGACCGTAGGATTGTGATCCCCACATGCCTAATTAAATGTTTTGATTGGCTCACTTGGATTTTTGTTTATATTTAAAAGTAGAATAGATTTATTGTACCTGATTAGGATTGGCTACTTCTATATTTTATAAATCATTTCTTTTCACAAAGCTATATGTTTCAAAAATTGTATACTATATGCATAAACGAAGTAATTTTTTTAAACCTTATATTTGTTATATATTTAAGGTATGGTGTATTATTTAAATAAAAAAGATGTGAGCTTATATTTGTTATATATTTAAGGTATGGGGTATTATCTAAATAAAAAGATGTGAGCTTAAGTGTTTGATTATTTTAATAGATATTATTAATATTAAGTCAAATTATTAATAGTAATTTTAAGTAATTGTTTAATTTTTTTATCAATATTTTATTCATCATGTAATTTGATTTTGTTCTAATAACTTGCGTTCTAGGTTTATTTTTTTAACATCAAGATATAATTTTTTTATTGGAAATGAATATTGTGCCGCTACCGTACCAAACTGAAACGAAACCAATTGTTTTTTCAACCTTCTAATATAAATTTCTATTGAAAACGGATATCTTGCCGCTAGAACCGTAACCGACCAAATAATATATTTATCGGTACTAGTATTTATTTATATTGTATCGGATATCGTTCCGTTGTTTTTCCGTAAATCACCATTCGCGCACTATGAAGCCAGATAGACGTTCCTAGGCACTTCATAAGGCCTAATTAAGTTAATCTCTCTCTCCCTACTTCGTCTCTCTCCTCTCTCTACTCTGTGTTTTCGCCGCTATACGCCACCACCAGATGGTGGTGGTCGGCTGTTTCTGTTGTCGGAGTTGCAGGAAGTCACTAGGGGAGCGGGGGGGGGGGGTGCGAGGGTTGCAGTACATCAAGAGAGAAAGGGGTGTTTACCGATGAACGGGACCATACTCGTGTCTGATGCTTCCATTTCATTGTCGGTGTGTTCCTATATTTCAAAAATTGTATTCTATACTATATAAATAGACGAAGTAATTTTTTTAAATATTATATTTATTATACATTTAAATATGTTTTCAATTCAAGTTTAAATTTAGACGGTTAAAGTATGGTTTTTAGGCCATGTGTAAGAGCACTATTTGGGCGTGAAAAAGCTTGATAACACCCCAACACTGTCCTCTTGTGCTTTATAAAGGCATTTATATTATGATGCCAAATGAGGAGCAAATGAATTGGATAATAATGAATGAAAGGGCATTAAGAGATGTATGGTAATAATAAAATATGGGTAATAATAAAACTAGTTAAATATTTAAATATGGTAATAAATTTTCCATCACAAATGCGTAGCAAGTTGCTACACATTTCCTACACAATAATTAATAATAATGTTGATTAAACATTAAAATATAATCTAAGTATAATAATAAATATTTCATGATAAATGCGTAGCAAGTTGCTACGCATTTCTGACGCAACAATTTTCCATCACAAATGCGTAGCAAGTTGCTACGCATTTCTGACGCAACAATTTTCCATCACAAATGCGTAGCAAGTTGCCCAAAAAAAATCAAGGTCTTTTTTCCGTAGGAAATGCGTAGTAAATGTGTCAGAATGTGTGACGCATTTTTTTGCGTAGGAAATTTCCGTAGCAAAATGACCACTTTTCTAGTAGTGATCGTACCTCGTCCTCCTCTAATAATTGAAAAGTGTTGCTAATCGTACCTCCTCCACCTCACACACTTGGTGGACTCTCTCCCATTAAAAAATAAAAGAAAAAAAAAAGTAATATCAATCTCAGAGAAAGGGAGAGGGGCTATGTTCAAGACAAGGTGGGGTACCTTTAGCCATCCCCTAATCAGATCATCAGACAATATAATACATACAACACATGTAGTACTCACAATAATTAGCGGTCAAGAGAATATGTTGATAGATTATTATTTTACACCTCATTAAGAGGTTAAGAGAAT
Organism: Helianthus annuus; assembly: GCF_002127325.2. Taxonomy (NCBI): domain Eukaryota; kingdom Viridiplantae; phylum Streptophyta; class Magnoliopsida; order Asterales; family Asteraceae; genus Helianthus; species Helianthus annuus. Next base: position 162,277,028 of record NC_035445.2, on the reverse strand, counting down.
ATATTGATGGATTATAACTGTACTACTCATAGATATACCTTGTACAACTCAACATGTTTTTGATGTAGTTATAAGAGGTTAATGGGATATTTTCAAATTAAGTTCGATCACACAAATAAACAAAGCTGATACCATGTAACTATAATAGGTTGCATGTAAGGTTACATACGTATACACAAACATATATACACACACATACATATTTACACACGTATAAACATGTCTATGTTGTGTATCATACGTAAATACATGATATAACAAAATGCATACATGATGCGCGTATTAAAGTTCAACAAGATATAAATATAACAAAATCCAAGTTAGCAATTCATATGGTGTGAGTTTAGTAGGATGAATTGTACAACTTTATGATGTAGTTTTAAGATTGCCAACAAATATCAATAAGCAATATTGTACGATACAACAATGAATCATTAGATTGTAGATTGGTCTACAGTTTGCAAGCCAAGAAGTGTAGGAGGTTTAAGTGTAATTTTAGTAAGTAAAAAAAATGTTTTGTTGGGGTCATATGGTGGAGTAAATAATTATAACAATATACAATATAAACAAGACAAGAACATGGAAAACATGTGATTTATGCAAACCACAAGGAAGTGTTTTCTATCAATATATAGTTCATGCATGTTCTTTCAAAAATTAATTAATTATGGCTCTTCGCTTTCGTTTGCTTGTAGATCTAATGTTAAGTAAAAAAACACATCGAACTCTTACACTACAAGACAGAGGGTTTTTAGTGACAGACGCATTCGTCATAAACATCTCACAGTGGCGTGGGTAGAGAATTTACCGACGTGTAACAAACGGAATTTAACAGGAATCACAGACGAAGGCTAACACTGACGGATTACCATCATATTGGTTGTCAATATCAGTTTGGACAGCCGCGATAAATTCACCAACCGATCACAAAAAAAAAATTATAAAATTTGTTTTTGGTTTATTTTACCATATTTTCTGCCTTTCGTCGGTAATCTGTGGGTGACTCCAAACAATATTAAGACATATAAGAAGTTATGTAGAATCATACAATTATATGTAACACAAAAACAAAAGCCCTGGTCAAACAAACAACAGTTTTGCATACTCAAGTAAACTATTGCTCTCACATCCCATTTGCTTTTTTTCAAATTATTGATATTTATTTGTTTGTGTGTTTCTTTTAACACATGACATCCTTGAGAAGCTTGTACCTTCGAGTTGCAGTCCTCGGTGAAGGAGCACCGGTGGGTGACTTTCCTTTTTCCGAATTACTCTCATCACGGCCATGTTGCTTGATCTTGTCACCGGAATATTCTGACCCGTTGCTAACTCCGGTGTCCAGTTTTGAGGTTGGTTTCTTGGACGAACCACGTTGTTTTGAGGTTTCGGTTTTGGTTTTGGTTTTGGTTTTGGTTTCGGTTTCGGTTTCGGCTGTTCGACACCATTCACAGACCTCCGTTGGCTCTGATGATTCACTATAATCGTTGCTACAATACCTATACATATATTGCATGATGCAAATAAAAAAACTAAGTTTCATGACATAATAATAAATTAAACAAGTATAATGTTGCTACAATACCTACACTTATAAAGCATGATGCAATCATATATATAAAAAAAAAAAACTAAAATTCATGTCATAATTATAAATGAAATAAGTATAATCCCACCTGCCATTAACATAGCTGGGATTTCTTAGAAGTTGTACAAACAAATTGCCAGAAATTCTAACAATTGTGATATTATGTTTTCAAATATATATTCATAAGAATTGTTTTTATTTCCAGGTGTTCTAGCGAAAATTTTAAACGTTTCTAGGAGTATGAACTTTTCTTTAGTTTCTAGGAAGTCTGCTAGTAAAAAAAAGGAAGCTTAGTTAAAGTCTGTGTCTAGTGGTGTTGGTGAGTTAGATAAAGTTTAGGATGGAAGAGGTTAGTAGTTCAATTCCCATAGAGCGCAAGTTTAGCCTTTAAAAAAATAAATTAGGCTCATTTTTTTTAGTTTTACCATGTGAGCCTATTTGGATATAGTCCGTTTGCCACGTATATCTCGTCTCAAAAAAAAAAAAATTAGAGTTCATTATCCTGAGTAGCAAACTCCCGAGAAACCAAAACACTTCTAAAAACCTCCTCGAAACATTTATCATCTTCCTATACCACTTATAAACACATACAGGTGTGTACATAACAATATAACATACTTCAAATTTTTCTGATCATTGGCTATTATCAGTGGCGAATCTTCAGATTTCCGACGGAGGTTGAAAACATATATACCCAAAAATTTCTATAAAACCAGGGGGTTGAAAACTATATACCCAAAAATTTCTATAAGGAAGCTACATACATAAAACTACTGAGCGAAAAATTCGGGGGGTCGGGCATAGAAGTACTAGGATATCAAAGATTTGTGGTATACGGTGATGGTGGTGAAAGTGGTGTGTGTTCAAGAAATAGATTACAACACAGTTAAGTGACCTCTATAGATATAGATACACCATAGTTGTGTGTGTAGAAGACATAGATACGGCGAAACATACGAGTGTTGAAAGCGGTGTTGACACTTGATACATCGGAAGATCTTGTCAGGGAAGCCCACGTCGCCACACATACAACACACTCTTTCATCCTCCATCATATCTTATTTACCAACCCTAATTCTTCTCATAGAGAGATATATATAATCCAATATGTATATATAAGTGTGTGTATATATATACACACACGTGTGTAATCGTGTGAAACCGTAAAGGATATGTACGTACAGGTTGATTGTAGTCGTTTTCAGTTATGAAAGGAGGAGAGAGGGATGTCAAGAGTCAAGAATGGTGGATAGAAAATGACTATTCTGTCCCTGTTACAAAACCATTCTTTAATGTTTTTCAACTACTTTTTGTTGACAAATTTACACCTTGCTAAATTTGCAAGGTTTGAGTATCAATAATGTCATTTAACAGGGCTAAAACTTAAGAGGCAAGTATATATACATGGTATATAGTCAATTCACACATTTATTGGATGGCAATATTTGCTATAGTCTACTAGTTCAATAATCCTAAATTAATCGCCTTTATATATCCAGGTTTGAACCTAATACCTCATCTCTCCTCTAAGAGGCTTATGCTCTACCAGGTGCCCACATTGGCGTCAAGCCACACATATATGGTGAAATCCACTATCTTCAAAACCATACGTAACACAGGTCTTGAAGTATATAAGTAGACGGAATGGGTTTGGGATCGAGGGCAGGGAGTTGCGGGACCATCAAGAAACAACGACCCGCTCCCTGGTACTAACGCAAAACTTACCCAAGAGGCTATTAGAGCATTTACATCCCATCCACCATCTTTTACTATATAACTTAACTTAAAGTCATATTTTTAAAATTTATCTATTATTTCAAGGGTTATTGGAATTAAATAACCTCAACTTTCCATTGTTTGACGACAACACTTCCAACTAACGAGTTGCCCTCGACCACTCCCAACTTTCAACTTATTTTCTTTTGACACTCCCAAACTAACTGAATCTTAACCCAAATTGTTTTTATCACGTCAGATGCAACTTTCAACTCTGTTTTTAAAGCCCACTGTGGATTAGGGTATTGTAGTCACCAATTGGGATCTTAGAGTAGTTGAGGGTAAATTTGAAGTGATATATAATCGGGGGAATTTCAATATGAAAGGGGCTTAAGACAAGCCTTGTCTCCTTTTTATTTGTAATTGTGATGGAGGCACTCCATGTTTAATGATGAAAGCTAAGGAGGGTGAAGTGTTGAATATACCTAATGATGGACCTTATATCTCTCATATGTTTTTGCGGATGATGCGATGTTTTTGGGTAAGTGGGAGGACGAAAACCTAAAAAAATCTATTTTAAGGGTATTTTATGTTATATTCGGTTTGAAAATAAATCAAAAAAAAGAGTCATTTATATGGGTTTGGAAAAAATGAGGTAGAGGTAGAAAATATGGCTAACATTTTGAAATGTAAGGCCGGAAATTTTCCATTTGGGTACTTGGGTTTAAAGGTGGGCGCTAACATGAATAGAATAGTGAATTGGAAAGAAGTTATTCACACATTCAATAAAAGATTATCTTCATGGAAAAGCAAAGCTCCTATCGTTCGCCGGGAGATTAACTTTGGTTAAAGCGGTTCTTGGTTGTTTACCGAACTATTATTTATCATTATATAAAGCCCCAGTAGCACGGTAATTAGAACTTTAGAGGGTATACGGAGAAAATTTTTGTGGGTGGGGGGGGGATGCAGGGCAAACAAAAAATTAAGGTGGGTAAAATGGGAAAAAGTGATAATTTCGAAAAAAAAAAATAGGAGGGTTAGGGGTAGGGGCATTAAGGAATTGAATTTGGCTATGTTAATAAAATGGTGGTGGAGATTGAAAACAGAACCAGAACCACATCAATTATAGGTAAAAGTAATAAAAGCGTTACATTATAACTCTAGAAATTTATCTTTGTTTCCATTAAAAAGGTAAACGCGGAGGTTTGGAAGGAAATTATGGGTATGGATAAAGAGTGTTTGAAGTATAGTATAAACATTTATACCAATCTGAAAAGCAGAGTGGGGTGGGGATAAAACTTTATTTTGGTGTGATAACCAGATTGATGGGGAGGGGGTGCTATGAGAACAATTTCCATTGTTATATCAGTTAGCTGCAGAAAAAAAAGTCTGGTTAAGGATTGTTACAGAAGATCGGGTGGGGGATCATTTGGTATAATTAGAGATGGGCTAGGATACCTAGTGAAGAGGAGGAGAAGAACGAAATGGAGCACTTGTATACATTGTTGGTGCAGCAAGATATAAGGTCAGTGTAACACCACGTAAAAACGTGTCCAATTATGTATAGACACGTGTCCTAAACTCTAATTATAAGAAAGATTGAGTTTGAAGGACTAAAGTTCACAAACAGTGAAACTATGTCTACAAAAGGACTAAAAGTGTCAACGTGCCAAACTTCAGCCTCTGAATGACCATACGTAATAAATATATCCTTAATCGAGTAATTGATTGGATGTAACAAGCCGTTTGTGAAAATAATCGGAAGATTATAAAACTACAAGGGTTAAACGTGTCAACATGTCAATTCTGACCTCTGGGTGACCTTTTAACGAAACCGAGGCTTATAAATATTCAAATATACTCCCAAGAATAAGTGATAAAAGTTTCACGTGGTTTCGAGATCGTTAAGCATGTTTTCAAGACTTTGGGCTATAAGTGTCAACTTGACGAAACTCGCTTTTATAGTGATATTTAACGAACCCGAGCCTAACGAAGTTTGTTTATTTATCCTTGAGCTTCATCAAACTGACTACAAGGGCCCTACATGCCAACAATGAGGTTAAAAAGGGTTTAAAACCATCAGGAACTAAATCTGCCAACTCAGAAACTTGTTTTACCAGTTCAGACGGTCCACGCGGCCCGCGTAAGCCCCCCCCCCCCCATTTGGCTTACGCGGCCCGCCTCAGCATGCCAGTTCAGTAAAAAGGCTGCCAAGTGCGGGTTTTGGCTGTTCCACCGCCTTAGCCTAGTTTGTATCGACCTAAGGAGCTATATGTCGATTTATTTCATCAACTAGGACACCTGGGGTGATCCTTTGATGCCCCATAACAGATGTAATTGATCCATGATCATGCAAAGTAGTATATAAGGACATTAGTTCTTGAGTTCCTATGCACGCTTGCAACCATTTGCTAATCTTCAACATCTGGAGCTTGCTAAGGACAAGGAGAAGACTATCAAGGGTAGAAAAGACAGCTAGGACCATTAGTAAGCCTCTAATTACTTGTTTAGTCGTTTTAATTAGCTTAATTGTTTATAAGTCAAACTTATCGTAAATTAAGTTTGACTTTTGTTTTAATTACATATGGACCAGCCACTGATCAAATTGAAAGTGGTTATGGGACCATATTAAGGTAGGTGATTAACCCTTAAAAGGGCACCTCCTAATTATCTCGTTTGACTGGTCAATTGTCGGGTCAAAGTAGTTTGACAAAAAGTCAAACTGGACAGAATGTTTGAAAATGACTAAACTTAATAAATCTGAGGTTCTAAATTATATTTTAACATTCTAATGACTTGGTAATTAATATTAAATCATGTTTTATCAGTCCTAACCTGGCAATTAATAGTCTAAGGTCAGTTTATTACCGAAAGTCGCAAAAGCTTGACTTTTGCTTTGACTTTCAGTTCTAACCCGTTCAAGCTTAATTCTTCCATATTTTAAGCTTCCATTAGGACCACAATACTTAGTAATATAACCCTCTGGAGTTATATTGCATGGTGCCTAGTGGTTTGAATTATATGCACTTGATCGTAATTATGCTTAATAATGCCATAAACGCCCTTTTGACATACAACTGAGATTTTTAGCAATGTGAATGGACTAACACCTTTGCTACTGATATTTAGACATGTCCCGAAAATTTGACAACAGTTTGAGGTCTAGAATAGGAGTTATGCTCAATAGCGTAATTAAGGAGCTTTTTATTATTTAAAAGGCGTAATTAGCATAAAGCCTATCTAAACCCGATTCTTGACACCAAACTTTTTACCTACTGATGTAAAATAATATTTGGGATTTTTGAAGATTTTTATTTATTTTTAGGCTGAGCATAACATAGGATTATAGCTTGATTTCGGTAATTGTCGGTTTTATCCTTTTCATGCATAAAATGAGTTTTACATAACTTTTTAATGCCAAACTTTTTGCTACTGATTTTATATGATAAATAAAATATTTTGAACTTTATAAACTGATCAAAAAACTCAGATTTCCTGTTTTAACCCGAATATCCCTTAAAACCGACTTTTAAGCGTTTTAAGCACCTAGTATGGGTCAAAACTATTTTTGGCATATAAAACTTGTTACCCACTGATGTTTTAAGCTAATTTATATAATTATACAGTAAGCCAAAGTTTTTAAACTCAGAAGTCTATTTTGACCTTTAAAGCCTATGTGAAATTACCAAAATGCCCCTACGGTGCATAGTTGGATTATATAAGATAAATTTCACATATATAAAATACCCTATTGTTATAACTTATAAGAATACATACTTTTACTGATTAAATCAGACCTGCAACTCAGTTTCACATTTAAGCTCTTTTATGGACATTAAAATTACCAAAATGCCCTTATGGGACTTATTTTGGTTTAAATTACTTTTTGGGCATATATGTTAACATCTTACTGATGTATTAACATATTTTGAGCATAATAATGATCAAGACCTGTATATAATTTATTTGGTTACCCGTTACGCATTTATGCGTGCGAATCGGTTTACGTGACTAGTTTACGTAAAATAGCCGAAACGGGTTTAACCTTATCATTAAATTCTCATTTTCCAGAATGTGTTTAGTTTAACCATATTATACAAGTACCCAAGCTTGTCGGGTCTAAACCAAATTCCATTCCGGTCTCCGCTTAATCTAGCGTTTAGAACCGTAAGGTTTCCTTCTAGCTAGCCGGTCTAAGTCCTTGACTTAATTAAAGACCCGTTAGCATCCTAATAGGTTAATAAACCTTCTATACAGATTAAATAGCTTCCGGTAGAAGGTGCCTTCAAAAAGCTTTAGTATTTTACTGCTAGCATCAGGTAAATACTTTTAACTTATTTTCCCTTATACGGGCTTGGGATACGGTATAATATAATACCATTTAGTCGGGTATGGGATTATTTAGTCGGATTGCGATTTAATAAATCCGCATAACCCATTTTAATCTGTTTTGTTTGATAACATAAACATTGGGGGTTAACGACCGTGTCCTGGATATCCTTGGCTCATTTAAGTTATTAATGGCCACGACCTATGCACGGGGTGCAGGCATGCACCTGACAGATGCAAATGCTAAATATTAAATTACCCACAAGTTGGGGATAACTCCTCTGTGGGTTTTTATAAGTGGTGAGTCAGTTAATCATGACCGGCTTCCAAACCGGCCCCATATGTATGACAAACATGTAAAACTGTATACAAGATTTTATTAAAGATTATCCCAAGTTATAAATGGTTTGTGCCATGCGCACTTAAAACAATTTTCATAAATGTTTTCAAAATGAGTCAGTTAAATTGTATTTACCAGTGTAAACTGACGTATTTTCTTAAAGACTGATTGACAGGTACCTCTCGTAATAGGCTGGAGCTATAGGGTGTCAATAGAGGATCTTGCAAATCCATAAGATACCCGAAGTCTGTTGTTTTCGTTTCTTTGTACATTTATGATCCGCCTGTGGATCTTATTACATTCCAGTCTGTATATTCATAAACTCGAACACTCAGACATTATGGTTTGTAATAGTTTATTCACCAAGCCTTCCGCTGTGCTATAATATTGTGTGTATTGACAATGATGATATCAACTCCGTCACGATACTCCCCGCCGGGCCCACCGGTAATATGTGGAAATATCGGGGTGTGACAGTCAGCAAGCGACATGTGGAGTTGGAAAGAAGAACCAAATCCAGGTTTCCCAGTTAAAACGGTAAGACGGGAGCTGACGGAACGTCTGGATTTAACTCATCTTGTAGATCCTGCTTTTTATTTTGTATTCACTATTCAGCCCCCTGGTTTTGTGAATGAAACATGTTTCAAGAAAATATACAATTTGCTATTATATATTTCTACAATCCAATTTTGGGCTAAGACAATTATAGAGTAAACTAAAATTTCAGATATTTATTACTTATCAAATAGGTTTACCCTAAATAAAATTTGTGTTAAAATTAAACAAAGTAAAGTAACCTACGTTTCACATTCGATGAATGATCTGGTTCTAAACACATTGTTGAGGCAAATAGTGTTGTATTATTCACTTTTCATGAGGTATTGAGCTCATATTTTGGGGGCCCATCTTTTTTAGTCGGACAGTGCCAAAAAAAATTAAAGGATTTTCGAAGATGGCCCTATTTACGCCTCTACTCAATTTGTTTGTGTTGATGTCTATACAAACATCATCATGAATCCATTAGTTAGTATCTCAAATTGTTAAAGTTCTAAGATATGAATATCTATGGATACTACTCTAAACTCTTTATGTTAAAGCTTACTACTTTGGTTCCTCATTTCACGATGTTGTTTGGCGTGTGAAGGATGAATTGCTAGGATTGCTTTAGGGCTTGTTTAGCTAAGCTTATTTAACTCAAAAAGGATTTTTTGTTAAAAGGATTTATTGACGTATGAAATTTTGAAAATGAGTTTTTAAAAAGTATTTGGATTAGCTTATGAGGTGCGAAAAGTCAGTAAGTCAAAAAGTTATTTTTTAAAGGCTCAAACTATCTACACACCAAGTGTGTAGATAGCCAACTCAAAAAGGTATTTTTTGTCCTATGTGCATACCCTGCAGTGTCGAGCTGTGGTCAAAGCGCGTCGTTTTGGTCCGGTTAACTAGACAAAGACTGGCAGGTGTCTGACGGGTCTGTTGACAGGACCAAAATGCTAAGCTTTGGCCGCGTTTTGGTCCTATCAACCAGACCAGGTGTCAGTCTTTTGTCTGGTTGATAGGACCAAAACGCGGCCAAAGCTCGCCGTTTTGGTCCGGTCAACAGACCTGTCAGACACCCGTCAGTCTTTGTCTGGTTGATCGGACCAAAACGTCACGCTTTGGCCACAACTCGACACTGCAGGGTGTGCATATAGGACAAAAGACACCTTTTTGGTGTGCCAATAGGCAAATGAGTGTGCAAATAGGTACACCCTTTTTAAAAAGTGTTTGGCTTAGCTTATTCATGTAAATGACTAAAAAGGGTGGGAAAAGCCAATAAGTCATAAGCAGCTTCAAAAAGTCACTCGTTACTAACTTTTCAAAACTAACTTTTCCTCCCTAAACAAAAAGTCATTTTGAAAAGTGTTTATGAGTTTGCCAAACACTTTTTCTCCTTATTAGCTTTTTGTAAAAGTCAATAAGTTATAAGGAGGTGTTGAAAAGCTTAGCTAAACACCCCCTTAATCTTTAAGAATCAAAACCTTGATATGGATGTTCTTTACCGAACTGGGAGACTCAAGAGGTAAAAATATTTATACTTGAAATAAATATTAAAGTCTTCCTTTATAATATGTATATTGGTCAAAATATTGATATACGGAGTTAGTTTGTAGTTGATATATCTGAAGGGCTTTAGTTTTTTCATCTTAAGTAAAATTAACTCATGTAAATTTGTATCATTGTTACGCAGGGCATGTTGGGGAATTTCAGAAAACCGGATGATCAGAGAGGCGTGTAATCACTCTCAGATCAAATTATTTCGGTGGTTCACCCGAATAATTCAATCGGATATAACTCTGATTTCGAGAAATTGAACCAGGGTATGTGTTTTTGTGTAATTGTCTGAACCAAAGAATTGTGACCAAGAAAACTGTATACGAATTTTGTGGTTAGGGATGGTTAACTGCCATCAGGCAGTTAATTCAATTTTAAGACAAACTGCCTCCTAAAACTGCCAGCCAGGGGCTCTACCCCTTGGACCCCGCCAGGGGCTGCCGCCCCTTGGACCTGCTCCCAGGGGCGCTGCCCCCTTAGAACCCCAGTAGAGTACGGGCTCCGCCCTTACACTTCGAATTATAATAACTCAAACAAGCATGCACTCCCGCACCTCCTAACTTCTTTGATGTGTATTATTATTAGCTTTGATCACCAAGTCAATCTCCGATTACACTAAAATATCTAACAGGGCATACACACTTACACGCCTAGCTTGATTTCGGTTGATTTTCAAGAAGTTTTCAAATTTACACAAAGTGACAATTGGTTATCTTACAACTTCATCGATACATACATGGTATTAAATAATCATGATGATAATGTTACTTGCTTCTGTATTGCAGAATCTATGAGTTCACGTGGTACATTGTACAACCAAATCCATCTCCATCATCTTGCATTCAAGCTTGCATAATATCCAAAGTTTGAACCTGGTTTGTCGCGAGCTCATATGCGAAGTCAGTTTTGTCGTTTAAGCCCGATTTGACGTGGAAGACGACAAAAGCACCGATGTAGGATCTGAACTAGTGATATCCATCAACGTGTTTTCGAAAGAATCATGTAGATCATATATTCCAAAACAAACCAATCAAACTCATATATCAAGCTTTGGATGTTCCGTGAGATTCGACTATGAACAGATTAAGAAACGTGTTTCTGTTATCAATTAGCTTACCCAAAATCTAGGAAATACAAGGATCATAATATTGTTGCCGCAACACTTTGAGTCCAAGAAAATGTATCCGATTCTTTTAACATCAGGTACGTTTTCAACTAACCAATAAACCGAAAGAAAGACAAACAAGACTGTCATCATGAATATCTAAATTAGTTCTAGATGAAAATAAATTCTACCGGTGATGCGTGTGGGGGGCGTAAGAGAGTTCATAGCATCTTCAAACCTTTCCTTGAACCAAACTTCCAGAATTTCACCTTCTTCAGATTAGGTGACCTGGCCAAGATGAACTTCAACAACTCCAACTCAACCTTATAGTTTCTTTAATATAGAATCTCCAATTCACTCAAATGATCCAAAGAAACATCTGAATATTTTTTTCAATACAAGGGAATGTTCTTCTTCCATATTAGCATACTCTATCTCATCAGAATCAGCACAAATAAAATACATGATAGACATATACCCAGTGTTGTAAAAATCGCAACTAGTCGGCGATTAATCGCTAGTCGGCCAGTAACTGAGTAATTTTTCATTAATCAATCCATTAGTCGCTAGTCGGACCTAGTCAGCTGGCCAAAAATCGGTGATTCCAACTAGAATCTGGCAAAGAACCTGTATTTTCCGGCCAAAACCTGTAAATTAGCCAGTTTCCAACCAAACCATGTGAATTCCAACAATTAATCTTGTACACTTTAAAAAATGAGTCGAGGAAGTGTTAAAACCTGTCTACTTAAAATATTTACCTATAAAAATGTGTATATGTATACATAAAACTGAAAATTACATATAAAAAACCCGATCCAATTAATCCCGAGTAGTCGTTAGTCCCCACCTCACCAGCTGACTAGCGACTAGCAAGTTCTCCAACCTTACTTATACCATTTACCTCTAGCCTAATTTTCTCCAAGTTCGGGGCGCATTTGAGCAAAACACCAAGAAAATCCAATCCATAACTTTCACCAAAACACACTTTCACCAAAACACAATTCTTTGATACAAAAGTATTTGAGATGGATTAGTGAAGGGGGAAGCTCTTCTGGTACCCAATCTTCAACTAACTGCTTCAACCATAGAACAAAACAATGGTTATTTAGTTATTTAAAAACCAAAGCTTTAATTTTTTTGAACTATATATAATGTTGGATAAATAATATTGTAGCGATATAACCCCAAGTAGTCAAATGTTCATCAGAGTTAAACACTTGAATAGCTCCATGATGCTGGGATTATTAAAATCGAAAACTTGATTTTCAAGCATAACCTGCGTCAACTTGAAATATTTAGATAAGTTTTGAAAGCCAACGAGAATGAATATACGAGCATGAACTTACACACAAGCTCTTAAGTGATGGACAACCAGATAAAAGATGTAGAAGTGTTTCTCTAGACATCCATGTTTTGTATAAGGTTAAGCGTACTAGGCTACCCAGTCCGTTAAATATTGGTTTAAGGTTGACATGACAATTTTCAAGACGTAGGTCTGTCAAGTGATGCAACGAGAAGACACACAATGGTATACGATACGAGGTGTAATTGTAAAAGTCGAGTGTTAATCTCTTGAGAGTATGGTTCCTCGACAAATGAAGTATTATTTGATCAATTTCAAAACAAGTCTCATGAGAAAGTATCGAAAGGGTGAACTCCTGTGTAGGACCTTGGCGCTGTAACAAAACTTGGTGTATAGCATAGAAAAGTTTACACTTCATTTCCTTGTCTCTCCTTTCACTTTCTACTTGAGATATTCGCTCCCGATTAGATAAATGCCACTTTTCAGTTGATCTTTTGACAGTGTCATCAAGAAACACGAGTTTAGGAATTGTCGTCCATTTGAACCTCCATTCCCTTGATAGGATACTCGTCCTTGCTGCTTCTTCAATTGGTAGAAGACATAGGATGATTTCTATTATGGTCTGCGGAAGTGTAGTGATTATATCCACTCGTTGAGCTCTAGACAAACTTTTAGCTTTCATCTCAGGCTGTTTTAGTTGGACCGGTACTAAGACTGTGAAAATCGATTTAAGATTAATTATATCAGTTTATAGTGCAACTTTGAGAGTGATCAAAATTTGTTTATGATTAATTAATAATCAGTCATATATAATCAGCAACAAAAATGATGAGTTAAACTATCCCTATAAACTTATTACCCTTGTTTTATTCTATATTATTACTTCTTTTAAGTAATAACAACTTCATACAAAAGAATTAAGAATCACATCAAAACCATAATAACTTTCTAAACACACATCCAAACACCCCCTAAGAATCATCCATTTATAAGTTATAACCCAGTTAAAAGAAAACAACAAATTAATAGCCTTAAACTTGGTTATCTTTTTCATTAGTTTAGTTTCAGTATAATATAATTTTCATTAATATTCTAGTCATATTATTTTTCTATCAATAAGATAGTTTTGTTTACATTTGTTTACTAATTTTTATCACTAGATGTAGTTGTCATGGGTTAATAAAAACAAGTAAAAATATAGCATATGAAAGTCGAGTCGTGTTAACAGGATTTGGTGGTCAATTAAGTTCTCTAACGAATTACTAATTACTGAAGCAAAATCGGTTGTTTGTTTGCAAGAAAAAAAAGTAATAAAACTAGGTGAAAAGAAGATTGTCAGATTAAAAGAATAACCCCACCCAGGAATTATTAGATCTATATAACAACTAAGGACACTTTGTAATACTAACCGTACAACCTAACACGCTAACGACGCAAGAAATTGTAAATACGTTTGATAAAAAGCAAGTAATTCAAGTATAAATAAACGTTTATTGAATCTAAACACAAGTGATCAACATATATCAGTTAATAAAGTAATCGAAACAAGTTATTCGTACAAAAACCTAACAATCTTTCACCCGGATGGCGTCGTACGTCCCCTTCCAAAACTCCTGGATGCCCCAAATAATTGTTAAACGTATAATTTTTTTTGTTTTCTCAATAACCGCCTTTCTTTATGTTGACTTCATTAATATTTTGTGATTTGCGGTCCTCATAATTCCTCTTTGCAGCCCATTACGAGATCAGCTATGACTCCATTCCAAGCCCAACAGTTTCAACGATCCACATATTAATTTATTCATTAGATACTTTCTCAATTATGATGCTCATCAACGCATTTAATTTAAGTTGGTCAATGAATTTCTATCTTCTGAGTTACGCTGGAAGGTTTGGTATAAAGCCTCTCACTACTACGTCATGTCCACGTCACACTGGGGCTTTAAAGCCTCTTCCTTTAACTCGGAGGGTGTGATTTAACTACCCACTTTACCAGGGGCGAAGGTTAGTTGGTGCCCGGGGGTGCGCCCGCCACCCCAATGTTTCGGTTAAAAGTGTATAGGTTCCGATTTTTCGTCCGAAAATTTTAAAAAATATATAGGATCGCCTCCCCCCAATTATTTTTTCAAAATATTTATACAATATATAAATTAAAGTAAAGTTTGTTAGCTGTTACCACTTTGTATATAAGTGATGGGTAGTTTTGTATATATATTTTAACTATTATTTGTTTAATCCTAGAATACCCACCACATAATAAACTTAATCGCAAGTTTTTATGTGTAAGAACGGGTCCTTTGAATGAATGAAATTTTTTAGTTTTATTTGGAACTATTATTATTTGACCTGAACCGAATCGATAGCCGACCCGACCAGAAACATAACGATAGGAAAAAAAAATTGGGTCTCATCACTTTACACCCCCTCAAAACTTTTGGTCAATCTCCGCCACCGCACTTTACACTATACTATAGCGCCCCCGTTTTGACCTTTCCTTCATCGTTCAACACAAACTCACCTCGTTAACGTGCTGGCGAGCTAAAGATGGCGCCCCCCTTTCGATGTCGTGGTATGGAGGTTGGCGCCCCCGGGGCGCTATGGAAGATGATGTGGCCGGGTGGCGCCATGCCACACCCTCCGCCTTATAAATTAATTTAACAATTTATCACTAAATATTAAATGTTAATCATTTTATCTTATTATTAATAACCAACAAAATATTCTTTTATTTAACGGCAAATTTGGATCACTGACGAACCACCAGAGTATCATCGTGCCACCAGCGGAACCACTCGATCATATCCATCTCCACTAGGCAATAATACCTATACACCAATTCAAAAAAAAAAACCTAATAAATATGGAAAACTCCCTTGGGGGAATCGAACCCACAGGACCTCATGATCCCTAAGTCTTATCACACCCCCAAGTTATCAATAGGCTATAATGTCATCGGCTAATAACCAACAAAATATAACAAGCGAAACTAGTACATTTTATAATAATATCGATACAACTATAACATCATTAATATTTAATAACGTCTAATTAAAATGCATCGATCATGAAGAAACAGTCTTTAACCGAGTGGTTAATCCACGGATCGAGTCTCATCAAGATAGGGTTAATTCACTCTTTCCTCAGTCGATGACGATGACTGGTTGATCTTGTATCTATCGCCTGCACAATGAAAACACCGTGACTCGCAACAAGGAGAATGAGGTGGGGGTTGCTCCTTGTTACCAACATCCGGCGTGGGAATCAGTATTTGCTTAGGAAGCAAGATAAATGATTAAGTAGTAAGTGGGAGAGAGCATATTAGCATTACCTCAAACCTGGTTCGAAGTCTGGTATTTATAACCGAAGGGTGAACGAGAGATGCCAATGGGCCGCCTAATGGGCCTGACGTGACAAGTATAAGCTTATCTTCTGGTCTGTCAGTTGTGCAGACTGCAGAAGTGTCAGGCGCACGGTTGAGGGGTCGCCACGTGTCCTGTTGTGTCAGGCGTACGAAGGAGCAGCCGCCACATGTCCTGTTGGCTTCGGTTTTCAGTCTGTTCATCAGCTTTATGCAAGTGGAAGCTTTCTGTTAGTGGATCGGGTAGTCGCGTATTGCACGGTCAGCTGACCGTTGTTGTCAGTGTCAGGGTGTGCCACTTGCTGGTTGGTCACAAAAGTCAAAGTGACAGTTCCACTTGCATCGTCTTCCGCGCGCATGCGCCTTAAATGCTTGCGCCGGAATCTGGCATGTATTAGGATTCCATCTGTGTCATGGTGTTGTCTGCGCGCACGCGCCCTACCAGGTTATGCTAGACTGTATCTTACATTGTTTATGTTAACCAAGTGGACTGGGTGATGAACCTTTGCGCCAAGCTGTGGCGTGGCGTGTGGGACCATACCCCTTCAGATCACTACTATAGTTTCAAGACGATTTCAGTTTTTATTTTGTTTCGTTACATTCTTATTACTTATTTTTTAGATAAACTCACTGTATATGAGCTTAATAACTTTAAGAGTTAATTGCCAAAATCGTCCATGAGGTTTGGGCATGTTTGCCATTTTCGTTCAAAATGATCTTTTTGTACCATTTTGCCCCCCACGTTTGGCATTTTTTACCATTTTCATCCAAATGACTAACTTAGTTAACTAACACCGTTTAATGAAGGGTATGTTTGAAATTTTACATTTATAAGTAAGGGTATTTTGGTCTTTTGGCTTTATCATTTTATATTAATAAAATTAAATATAAAATTAAAAGAAAATAATTAGAAATGTTAAATTAAGTGTATGCAATTGAAAATGCTATGCTATTTTAGTTTAAAGAATAAATGAAATTATTACCTCTTACAGAAAAGGGGTGAAATAGTCAAAATCGTTTGTAGTAAAGTAAATAATAAAATGCGTCAAGTGTGATATTTAGAAATTAGAAAAGGGTATATAAAGTTTGATGGTATATATAGTGTGATATTGAAGTTTGATGATACATTAAGGGAGTTCGGGGCACCCGCGGGTAAGGCCTTTGCCGCTTCGAACCTAGAACACCGCTGTCATCCACAAGGGTAGGGTGGGCGGGTTAGTTTTGCCACAAGGGGAATCCGTGCAAGGTTTGAGTTGCTTGAGGTGGGTGTTCACATTAGGATTGGTTGGTGGGTTTTGATTCGTTGGAGCATCTGACAATATTAATACTAAAAAAAGTTTATGCCAAGGGTAGGCATCACCAATGTTTTATGACAAATGGGTACTTTTAAAAGAAATTTAACATTGCAGGTTTTAGTTGATTGAGGCAAGAGTACTACCCTTGAGTGTCTTTCCTCCCTTAAGGAAGTTAAAAGTGGTATATATGAAATTTTCTTTTATTTTTTTAAATATTGAAATATAAAAAATGTAAATTGAGTTTTATCATTTTGAATTTGAATGGACTCTTTAAGCTTAAGATATGTGACTTTGTTTAGCTTTTAATGGTTTGAACACGTATAAAGCAAACTAGTTTAAGTTACTATGTGTTACACAGATTGCATAAAGAAAATATTTTTATGAATCTATTGATTTAATAAATTATACATAGATGTAGATGGTACTATACTCATAATATGTTCCCGTGTGACGAAGTGGCTTTTAATAAATTATTAACATATTTTAACACCCCTTGCTTTTTAATACGAAATGGCTTTTCACTGTCGAAGTATCTTTGTTTCGTCTTCTATGTTGTTGTATCTGATCCTGCATTATGTTTCACCAGCTTCAAATTTAAGGTGCTTAGCCCAAGTGTTTCAACATTGGAAAAGGGAAATCCAAACCAACAATTTTATAACAAAGTTTAAACACATTTTATTAGAAAGAAAAATTATTGTTACACATTCAGGATATCGATACATTTTGTGGAAAAATATTTAATTCAGGAGATCGATACATTTTGTGGAAAAATATTTAATGAATGTCATGTTTTAAGTGATTAGCTTCAGGAAAGTCACCAATGATTTGATACTTTTTTTTGAAAAAGAAAACATGGAATACTCATGATTTTTACCTACAACATACGCTAATTCGATAACTCCTGACGCCTTATGTGCACATATGTAGCGATAATGTTTAAAGATTGTATGGTTCAAATACTAAAATAAAGTTAAAATATTATATTTGCTTTCTACGTACTTAGGTTATTTCTGTTATTTTAGCTTGGAAAATGTAGTACTCTCTTTAGTTAAGTCTCCTCATCAAGACAGGTGAAAGTTTAGATTAATAATTATAGTAGTCAAATACAAAGCATTGATCTCATTATGAACATACCCACATTCAATCTTATCTTAAGGTCAAATGTCAATTTCATGTCACATGATATTACTTGACAACTGTATTTTGTTTTCTAGCTAAGGGTATACGGTGTGGGACGCGGTGAAGGTCGGCAAAGATGTTTGCCGATCGGCAAACACCGCCGTCGACTATGTCGGTACGCGGCAAACAAACAAAATCGGTAAAGGTTTGCCGATCGGGAAAATAAGAGAGAGAGGGTAGTGAGAGAGAGAGAGAGAGGGTATTGTGGGTGGGGTCCATTCCTATCTCATCAATCACATCTTTTTCCTTTTTTTTTAAAAAAATAGTTTACCACTTCACCAAGTGTTTAAACCATTGCCAACATTTTTCACCAAAGTTTAAACACTTTTGCCTAATTGACATGGCGCGCTCTCATTGGTCGGTTTTTTGGTTTGCCACTTTAAAGTGTTTAACCACTCCTTATACCCTAACAATTTAACTCCAAGAGATGTAATTTCACATGATTATGATCTACTTAGATTAGCCGTTGAACAACCGAGTTAATGCCACTTAACATGAAACATCTAATTGTTAGCAACAAAGTTTTCTGAATAGAAGTTTTTTCATGAACAGCCCCTATAGCTCCTTTGGTAAAAGATAAGATATAAAAACAAAAGAAAATGCTACCTTGTGTGCATTTTGTAATGTTATAATTAGACATATATCATTAAACCGGCCGCTTTAATGGTAACTGGTTGGACAGGTTCTAAGAACCGTTTGACATCGTAAACAATTTAAAATTTGAATACATACATACATACATACATACATACATACATACATACATACATACATACATACATACATACATACAATTCGGTTTAATTAAGAACCACCACAAGTTGTGAGAAACATGAGAACTCCTACTTTCCGCACGAGTTGGGCCACCATTTTTTGCACAAACGTAAATGAAAATTTTATAAACACATCTGTAAAAACAAAAAACAAAAAAAAATGTCGAGTCGATAATTACGCCTGATGTAAATTTTGTTCGTGCCTGATGTAAATTTTGTTTGCGGAGATGTAAATTTTTGCATGCAACATTTTTTTTGTTTTTTAATTTATTTTTTTTTTTGCTATAATAAGTGATTTTTTTAAAGATTTTTGAGATTTTTTTTTTTAAAAATTCTTTTTGAAAAACCTAGTTCCCATGGTTCTCACAACTTAAATTAGTTCTCATTTTACTCTTCCCCATATATATATATATATATATATATGGTAAGGTTCATGCGAGAACCACGAGAACCAATGTGAACACAACCTAAAATAGCTAAAAAAACCTAACCCTCCCTCCCCCCCCCCCAAAAAAAAAAAAAAACCTAAAAAAGTAAAAAAAAAATATATATATATTTTTTTTTACTATTTTTTATGTTAAAATCGCTACTTTTAGTAGCCAAAAAAAAATTTTTTTTTTGGCTACTAAAAGTAGCGATTTTCTTATAAAAAATATTAAAAAAAATGTGTGTTTTTTAGCTATTTTTAGGCATTTTTGATTGTGTTCACATTGGTTCTCGCGGTTCTCGCAATAAAAGGTGGTTCCTAACGGATCTTTATCCTATATATATATAAAACAAATTTAAAACAAATCAAAACTGCTTTATCTTTTGGTGGGAATTTACAACTTTAATAAAATATAAATCCTTAAGTAAATAGAAAAAAAATGTATGGTGCGTAAAATAATAAATAAATCAGTATATGAAATTTTAAAGGATAAAAAAGAGAATAATGAAAACTGCTCTGACCACCTTGTCTGGTTCAACGATTGAGCTAGTCGAACTGTTTTAAATACTCTCAGGTCTCAACAAGGCCAATTCTGTATGCGGTCGGTCTGGTTCCGAAAATGTATCTTTATTATAAGAAATTATAATTCGAATGGTTGATTCGTATAAGGACCATTGATAATGTTTATAATTCGAATGGTTGATTCGTATAAGGATATGATAATATTGAATAACTCGCAACAAAAAAATAATCATCATAAAATTTTAAATAATTTGATTTTTATTTAATACTAGTGGGAATGCTCGCGCGTTGCGGCGGGTGTCCCGATTAATATCGATTCGAGTATAATATCTATTATAAATTGACTCAGTTGCATCTCACAAACACTCGATTGATGCAAGTCTTGACACTACACTGTTACTCGAACATGAACTACTCAACTGGGCTATATGGTTCTCATGTTTTTTTTAGTTTTTAAAATCATACTAAACAAGAAAAAAAAAATGTTTGTGGGCCAGGCCATATCGACCCTACATTCTTTGACCCATTATCCAACCCATTGATTATGTGTGCATTCACTCTCCTAGACATGGTGTCCTAACGACATAACGTTTATCAATGAAACAACAATCATTTTATCCAACATTTGCAACTCTTAAGAAACTTCGTCTTCTTTATCTAAATTTGTGTCTTGATTTTTATCAACCACCATCTGCCTGTCACATTTCTCCCTTCTCCCGTTTCCATAACCGAAGAATGGCCGTTGCAAAATGCCGCATTAAGTCAACCACTTCTTTGCTAGAGATTCTGTGCATGGCTTGAGCCCATTGGTTACATATTATGAATATAGCCGGTGCATCGATTCGACCTGGTGAGTAGGGAAGCGGTCCATCCACGGTTTCTTCAGGCTCGTACATAAGGCTTTTAAGAGGCCATTGGCTTAATGCACTCACAAGTTCCTTTCGAGCACCAAACCTACATGAGAACCGTATAGCCCAGTTGAGACCAAAGAAACAAAACTAAGCTTCTTCACTGGTAACTCGATACAGTTAGTGGCTTAATTCGCTTTTGATTTGCAAGAATCAATATACAAAATAGCATTCAAACGATTAAAGTGAGTTTAAAGGGGAAAAATGGGGATGTTTACGGTCCAGTTCGGCCAGTTTCGAGGAAAATTTTGGGCGGTACCACTAACTACGATTTTTGAGAAAAAGACAAACCAAAACAAACCGGCTCGGTTGGTTGGGTCGACCAAATCCATTCGTTTTTGGTGGTTTAGACAAAAAAAGAGCCAAAAGCATAACCTTTTTATTGCATTTTTATTACATTATATTCCTAAAAGGGAAAAAAAACAATACATATTGAATGGCTGGTCTGATTTACACAGCCAGCGCTTAGACCGGTTTTGACGAAAATTTTGGGCGAAACTCCTAACTACGATTTTGTCGAAATTTTTCGTTTTTTTTTTTACGATTTAGACAAAAATAAAGAAAAGAATCAAAGCATAATTTTTTTTATCAAATTTAAAAAAATATAAGAATTGTTCCTACATAATATATAATATCATTGTATTCCTAAATTGAGAAAAGAAAATTATGTTGAATTGTTAGTTCGGTTCACCCGGCCAACTCTAAGTTCCAAAACCATAAACCGTCAAACCGTTAAAACCAAACAGTATATAACTAGCCGTATTTCTCCAGTTTAATAATCCTACATGTAAACAACAATCATAAAAGTAAAAAAAACTACCTCAGATATGCGATTTCTTCTAAAAGCGTTCGCAATGGACGCATCAATTCCAATCAAATCAAACTCCATATCTTCTTCATTATGCTGAATCACTTTAACTTTAAAATTCTTCATATACTCATCCAGCCTTAAACTATTATCAACCCCCAACGTCGCATACGCATCAGAGTACGTTATATCCTCTGTCTTCAAATTCACAATCAAAACAGCCCAAATTCAGTCATCAAAACTAATTAAAACAATAGTTTGTTTAATGTACAGAAATTAAACCTAATCTTATAAGATTAAACATAGTTATCGAATAATGTATGGAAAGCATACCAGCAAATCACTATAGTCAAATCCGTTAATGTACATAAATTAAACCTAACCTCTATGGAAGGTGCACACCTTCATACTACAAAAAATAGCTCGAGCTTGAACTCTTCTCAAACCATTACCTCTTCTTTAAACCATGACCTACAAAAAACGAAGATCCATCTTAAAAACACAAACAAATGTAAATGAAATCCAGTGATTACATAGCTTTTATAGCTTTTGCAAAAAAAAAAAAAAAAAAAAAAAAAAAGACCACATGATAACACACGTAAACCAAAGTACTAAGAACATATGCATTTATAGCTTTTCAGTTTAATGATCAACAAATTAGATAGCATGGTGGATTAAAAGATACTTAGATAAAGAAGAACACAAATGAAAATTATCATACCTTTCTTTAGCAAGTTCAAAGAGGTTTAGAGGTTTGAAATATGTGACCATATTCAACCCGTTTCATCATTTTAAATGGGTTGACTTTTGTAAATGGGTAATTCTAGCTTAAAGGAAATGAGGCAAAAGGGCTGAAAAGGGCTGTTAATGTATTTCAATTCATATAACCTCCTAAATAATTTCAAAAAATTAACTTATTCTACCGAAACTATTTTATAAAAGGGTTGAATTTTTTGTTTTTAGGCCAACCCATTTCATCATGTTTGTTACCTCCTCATCCTGGTTGATTCCGATAACATCCATAGCATTTCTTGTTTCCAAATACACTCTCCCATCATCTATATTCGCTACTTCATAGCAGTTAGTCCGATTCAAATAATGAAACTTTCTCGGGTCTCCTAATTTGAACCTCTTGATATCCTGAAAAAGAACAATTGTATCTATAATCTATATGTAAAAACCAAACTCCACTCAATACAATATTTACAATAACCGAATTCACACGTATTTCCAAAAAAAAATGAAGTCACCTCGGGGTTACGGCACAGAGCATATAAAAACAATGGTAGTTCATCTCGGGATCCGACACTTGGCAAACTCGTGATCTTTCTAGAAGGTAAGTTCTAACCACAGCTCTAGATATCTTCCCTTGCTTGTCGAATTGGATCTCTACAAATTTACCAAAACGACTGGTACAAACACTCAGTCATGTGAACTTTCCTGTAAATTAACTTTTAATTCATTAAAACAAATGTATCTAAATGTATTATTATGCGGACTTTTAACCTGAAATTGTTGTTCTTCACCATTTTGGCATTCCCAAAGGCTTGCAGAACTGGATTTGACTGGTAAATAAGGTCATTAGTGTCTAAAGTTAAATAAATCTATATATCATATAAAATTATCATTAATTGTTTTCATCACTCACCTCTAGAACTTGTTGTTCGATTGTTCTTCCTTCTGTACCCGATCGACCTCCCATGAAAGCAAGATATCTCATTAACACGATTAGCATTGGTTCTCTTCTGTATTATACGAACAATAAACTTAAACATCATTTTAACATACCTGAAAGTAATCAGCTTGAGCAGCTTCAGACAACAACTCCAGCAACAAATATGGCCAATCAGTAGCCGAATTCGCCAAACTCCTTAAAAACTCACCGCTTTTATTCAACCATTTAACAGCATTCGCCCTAAACCGTGACCGTCATTGGCCACATATAGTGTATTATATATTTCATGAAACCCTAAACCGTGACCGTCATTGACCCACATCTTCAAAATTTTTTAAATCAAAGCAGATCCATATTAGTCCTGGTGCATGAATTAATCAGAAATATGACCAAAAGCTAAAAATCAAGAACTGAAACAATTTTGCCCTAATTTGTGCTTACCTTGTGAGACCGAGCAGCGAAGCAAGTAGCAGCGCTGATTGCCGACGAATCAGCGGGGGGATTTTTCCAGCCAGGTCAACAGGTCTGCGATGAAAGTGTCTGGTTTACTCTAAATGAAGATGTAAAGTGGGTGAAAATAATTACCTTCAAACGGATATCATCATCGCCGCCGCCTGAAGACTCCATCGTCCTCTCTCTTTCGATTTCCTGGTCATGAATCGCCACCAGTTGGTTGGACGACAAATGATTCATTTACCTGCTATTATATTAGGGTTTTTTAGAATTCCATGTGAAATCCCAAAGTTAACTCTGAATATTGAAATGGATGGTTCAAATCACCGGTCGTAAATGTAGGCTCTTCTGGAATTCCATATTCCATGGATGAAATCCCTAAACTGGCCTTACAGCGTCTTAAAATTTTGGGCAGTACCCCCTCTAAAATGGTTGTATTCCTCTTGTACATCATGCTTCAAAACTTATACATATAGTAAAATTACAATCTTGTACATCACTTCTCCTTTTTATAGTATTATAGATTGTTGGTTTTCAATTTTCTTTTACTAATTCTAGATTATTAGTTATTTTGATTGATTTTGATATTGTAGCCAAATTTTCTATTTTATTATAGTTAATGCATTTTCGGTTACTACACTCCGTTATAAAAAGTTGAGTGAATTGCAAGAATTATTCTTTATCTTTATACCTATTTGCAAACGTTGTCCTTTATGTTTAAAATTGACGAGTTTTGTACTTTATGTTTTCAAATCATACACGTTTTGTCCTTTAGCCCTAACCCAATTAGATTTTTCTGTCAAATATGGTCATGTGCAATGCACATGAGGGTAAAATTGTCTTTTCACCCTATTCTTTAAAAATACATATAAAAAAATTATATATCATAACAAAACCCTCTTCTTCCCCAAATCTCCAACAGGTCTTCTTCCCCAAATCTCCAACAGATCCCACCATTCTCGTCCCCCAATCTTCCCCTTCAACACACACGTTATCACCTCAATTCCAGCTAATGACTTATCCTTTTTTAACAAACTGTTGGTTACCGGGATGAAAAACAGTGAAGTACCCGGATCAGAACTTGAGGCTGATGAGGTTCCGGCTTCAGTTGCGATGTATACTTCGGGGCTGCTTGTTGGAGTAACAACAGGCCCACGAATGGAATCGAGAGATGAGTTTTTGTCTTTTGTTTGTTTTTCAGATGATTAATTTGTTGAAGGCAGTGTGGACAATCGGCTTCACGGTTCTTCTTAGGTGATCCAACTAAATTTAGACGTAAAACTTTCGGCTGTGATTTTTTCATTACCACAATGTTGCATTGCAAGTCTTCCATACAGCGCTTTTGTTCATGTAACACCTCGAAATTTTGTGTCCAATGATGTGTTAACACGTGTCATTTGATTACACGTGGCATCCATAATAAATAAAGGACTAATTTTGACAAACCTTGAAAGTATGTAAATTCGAGGGTTATAAATGTCAACAAGGGTAAATATACTGTATAGTATCCCTAAATAATGCTTAAACCTTCAAACGATAAATTATAGATCGTACAAAAACAAAACGCGGAAGAAAGTGAGAGATTACAAACTACAGGGGTTAACTGTGTCAACATGTTTAATAATACCTCTGAGTGACCCTTTAACGTTCCAAAGACTTTGTAACGGTATTATACCCTCACTAAAATAATATATATGAATTTCGCGAAGTTTCGATATGAAACGAGAAAGTTACGATCGAATTCGTAGAAGAAGGGTTAAAAGCGTCAATAATGAAAGTTAAGGCTTTCTGAATAATTAATAAATAAACCGGGGACTTTATAATGCGGGTAAATAACACGAGGCCCCTATCGGTAAATAACCGAGGGCCAAACCGCAAAGTTACCCCTTCAAACCCGAAAGGTCAGGTAAATCATTACGAAAGATTTCGTTATTAATGGCCAGATTCTGTAATCATCACAAAAAGATTTAAAAATCCTGAAATCTTAACCTTAGGCGGCCCGCGTGAAGGTTAAGGATTAGTTGAGGCGGGCCGCGAGCCTCCTCTATTTCGCGTCTGTTATTTGAACTTTAGGCGACCCGCGTTAAAATGGCATGGAACTCCCATGCGGGCCGCGTAAAGTGCCCAGATGCAGAATATTGATGTTTTCTTGACTTTTGGAGTCTTGAACGATCAAAAACCAACAAATGGGGCATGGGCACCCTATGCTCAACCCATAACACTTAGGGGACACCTACCATCACCTCTGGTCTGATTGTAGTGCTTGTAATGATCAATGAGGCTTGGCATTGGCTATAAATAGCATGCCTTAAGTTCATAATATTCACACAACACAAAACTCACCTTTCTGATCATTCTAAAGGCTCCCAAGTGTTTCTTCTCTGCTCCATATTCAAGTACTAACTTCTGTAAGTTACCTTGATCATCCATAATTCAGTTTATGCTTAGTTTTTAGCTAAAAACCAAACCGTCGTAACTACGGTTTGACTTTACAATAAATCAGTAATGGTTCAGTCTTATGACGAATCAAAAGTGGCTATGAGTTGGTATTTACGTGGGTAATAAACCTCTAAAATGGTTCCCCCTGATCACCACTCTAACTATGTCAATTATCGAGTCAAACGTGCGGTTAAAAAGTCAACAGAAAGCTATTTTAGCGATTTATGCATAATCTGTAATGTATATGTTATGGAACCTGTTTTGACAATCATAAAACATGATAATAAGTATATAAACATGTTTGCGCTCGTTTGAATCGATCATTTGCTATATTGAACCGGTTCGGAGCCGAAAGTCGCAAAAGTTTGACTTTTGCTTTGACTTCAGTTCTGACCCGTTTTAGTGAGGTATAAATATACCTTAGGACTCTCTTAGGACCAGGTCACATGTTGGTATAAGCCTCTGTGGTCGGTTCATGAGTTATCCGAGTCTTTTGCGCAATTCCGTCATTCGCCTAAAAGTTGACCGTAACGGCCTTTTAAAATTAAAACGAGTATTTCGGACACGTGAACGGACCAAAACCTTGCTTATTAAATTATAAGCATGTCCCTAAAGTTTCACGTCAATCCGAGGCCTAGAATGAGAGTTATGCTAAAAGGCGCACTTTTAAGAAAGTTTTGTAATTACCGGCGCCATTAGCATAACGCTCATCTAACCCAAGTTTTCGGCACCAAAACTTTTACCCACTGTGGTAAAATAATATTTTGGGAATTTTAAAGATTTTTAATAATTTTTACCTTGCTCATAACCTGCGGTTATGGCTACGGTTCGGTAAATACCGAATATGCCCTTTTTGGCCAAAACGGGAGTTCTACAAGGTCTTTTGACCCGATTCCAGTTGCTACTGGTTTTAAATAATAAATAAAGTATTTTAAGCTTTATAAGCTGTTCGGGAAACTCAGATTTCCTGTAGAACTCGAAAATCCCTTTTAAAGTCTTTAAAATGACCGAAAAGCCCCTACGGGGCATAATCTTAACTTAAACTCGTTACGGGCATTACGGAAGGTATCCTACTGATACCAAAATACTTTTAAGGCATATTGACTTGGGAAATAAGCGTACGACTCTTATGGTAAACCGTTTCGCCTATTTGCGCACACGGTACGACTCATGGAACTAGTTTTCGTGCAATAGCCGATATGGGTCAAACTATATTATTTGAACCCCAAATTCCAGAGTATGAACTATAAACCCATATAAAACAAGTCTCTGAACTTGTTGGGTCCAAATCATACTCCATTCTCGGTTTTCGCCTTTTCGTGCGAATTAACCATATCTATATATCGGAATCAACCGGTTTAAGCTACGGCTAATACAAGGACCGTTAGGATTCTAAGAGGTTAATTAAAACCTTCGTTCCAGATTAGGAGCCCCAGTAAAAGCTATCGGTGACTTGATCTAAATTAAGGATTAATACTTGCAAAGGTAAATACTTTAACTTATTTCCCCTATATGGGCTTGGGTTACGGTATATTAATACCGCTTGATTGAGCATTATATAATTCCATCGCTTAGGTGGTTAATTGATTAAATATGATCGGCTCATTTAAACAGTTTTGTTGCTTATAAGCCTTTGGGGGGTTTAATGACCGTTGTCCCGGATATCCTCGGCATCATTTTACGAAATGGCCACGACCATCGACATCCCGGTGTAGGCGTACACCCGGTATAAAGTGTCGACATTAAAACTAAAAGACGTAGCCGTTGGTTTTTGTACTACGGTTTTACGCAAACGTGGTGTGTCTATAAATCTTTAACCCGGCACGACCCGGGCTACTGAACGCATAAAAGAACATGTAAAACGTTCACAAGATCATTATGAATTTTCCCAAGTTATAAAAGAGTTTGTGCCTTGTGCATTCAAATCAATTTTAATAAACATTTTCAAATGTGTCAGTTGAATGTATTTACCAGTGTAAACTGACGTATTTTCCCCAAAAAGATTAAGTGCAGGTACCTAAACGTAATTGGCTGGTATTAGCTCCCTAGCGTCGGGATAAGCCTCGCAAGCTTGATTGCAGTATCTAATGGAACAATACTTTACCTTTATTTACGATCCACTGTGGATATATTCAACCCTGTAATACATTTTGATATTACGATCAGAGGTTGAAATTTATATATTTATCTTATGCTTCCGCTGTGCATTATATAATTGTGTGGTTTGACTATATTGTTGCCAACATCGTCACGGTAATCCCCCACCGGGCCCACCGGTGAGACACGTGGAAAATCGGGGTGTGACAGTTCATGTTTAAGCTTCCTACAAAAGTTGAATTTTGCTCAATGAAAGATATTTTAATTTAAAAATTAAAGAAAAAATGAAAAATAATAAATTTAATTGAAGATACTTATCCAATACAACCCAGCTAGCTTGAATTCTCTTAGCCTCTGCAGCTACGGCTCCACATGGCGATCCAGAAACGATTTTAATCTTCACATTTATCTGCAATATAATCAGCACAACGAGGTTTACATTACTAACCGAAAAGATAACTAAACATCAAGAAATAAGTAAGTCCCTAAATCAATTGAGGTGATAACGTGTGTTAAAGGGGAAGTTTGGGGGAGGAGAATGGTGGGATCTGTTGGAGATTTGGGGAAGAAGAGGGTTTTGTTATGATATATAATCTATACTATATTATAATGCATGAGGCAAGGGCATTTTAAGATACCCAAAAAATAAGAAATTCCCCCCCCCCCTTTATTTATAAAAAGACCCCTAAAATGAGGGTAGTTTGGTCTTTTAAACATTATTTATTTTTTAGCCGCTAAACTTATTACACTTAAATCCCTGAGTTTTGACAAAATTATAGATAATTAGTTACAATTTTCCCCCTCCACAACAAACTTATAATTCTTTTACGTATTCTTATCATATCTTATAAACTACAATGTTTAAAAAAATCCAAAGATAGAATAACGACCTACAGATTTTTGTCGATGTTTTGGTAGTTCTCTTGTTCAGTGTCGAAGCACAGATTAAAAGGTACAAGTAGATGATACTTTAGTGTACAAGTGATTAAAATATACAAGTAGACGATTGATTAGTTACACTTTTCCCTCCTCTCCTACAAAATTATAATTATTTTAAGTATTTCTATCTTATATTTTAAACTATAAAGTTTTAAATACATCCGAAGGTACCTGACGACTTGCTAATTTTTGTCGACGTTTTAATGTTTGTTTTAGTTAATATCGATGTATGGATTAAAATGTACAAGTAATGCCTTAGTGTACACAAGTTACAACTACTAAAGCATAAATCTCAAAATGGTTTGAAGCTGGGCGGAAAGTGCGGTGAGTACCAAGGTTTTTTAAATTTGAAACATACTAAAGGATGAACCTCAAAACGGTTTGAAACTGGGCGACAAGTGTGGAGAGTACCAAGCTTTTTTAAATTTGAAACACACAACTTTGAAACCCTAATCCCATTTCATAAGTCACACGCAACTTTCTCTCCCTTCGTTTTTCTCTCCCTCTGTTCTCCCTCTCAAATTCCTTCTACAGATCTTAAGATTTCATAAAATTTCATCACCAAAAGCCTAAACTGAAAATTACGTATGAAATAGAAATCTTAATAGCAGAAACTCACTATTTACAAAAGGAATTAGGGGTTTTGAAACGTAGCTCCGTAGAAGAAAAGAGAAGCTCCGGTGTGAGCGAGGAAGGCAAAGGATCCTAAAAACCGAAATGCCCAGCAAGCGCGTTCTTCGTTTTCATGTATGTGACGTCATATCTCCGTTTTTGTTAGATATGTAATTAATTGTGTGGTGTATAATCATGATTTCAATTTGTTATTAATCTGTGAGAATTGTGATCGTAACAGGGAGAAGGTGGCGGCGGCTGAGTTTGATTGATCACCACTAGGGTTTGCTGGTTTATTGTATCCTTTTGATGTATTTATCAAATAACTGAATTTATGTTTCTTGTATACTATTAATGCAGAGAATTGTTGATTGGCTTGCTGCAAGCTTCAATAAAGACCGAGGGGATTTATCTACTAGAAGGCTAAGATGGAGCTTTCAACTTTGAAAGAAGCTAATATTAGGTACACGGGTCAATTGGGAATTCATGATTGCTATATCACAAATCCGAAGTCTTCATCTTTGCTAAAATGGAAGTGATAGATACTTTGTATGCTATACTTTCAGTGCTTGTAGGGCTGGGGATTCTAGGGGGCTTGCCTTTGTTAGGTGAGTACTGAATTTATATTTGTTTCAGCAATATGCATTGTGATCCAAAGCCATATGTGTTTATGTTTTAGTGTTTTTTTTCAGGAGGAGTTGTTGATGGCAGAGAGATAATGGTTTCGTTTGCTAAATACGAATCTAATGCTGAAAGAATATAGTCATGCTATCAATTTCTTGGTACACTTTTATTGTCTTATTCATTCGACGATTTGTGCTTTGAGCGTATAATCTATATTTCATTCTATCATATTGTTTGCTTTAAACTATTATGGGTCTGTATTTTTTTTCAATCTTTGTTTGATTTTAGTCACAATGAAAGGCTACTAGAGACGGTAGAAAAGTTGAAGGGGAGATCAAGGAGCAGAAATCCTAGACCAAGGTAAAGGTTCTTCTTCCAAAATATACCTGTTTGATTGGCATTAAATTGTCGTAGCTCTTTTATTCGAGTCATTTTGATAGGCAAGTTGTCTGTATCGTTTCTAGAGCAATTTAAAAGTATCTGTCAGTTGCTTATTTATAGCTTTTGCCTGCTGATCTGTAGGTCCGGGTTTCAGGACCGAAACCGTGATTTTCATGATTATGTTCAAGATGGGAAGAGATTAGAGATGATAAACAAACAAACTTTGTATTAATCCGGTAGTAAAACATTACAAGTCGGCCCGATTACATGATAACCGAACTAATACCAAAGAAGTATACATCCGGGGAGAAACCAAGTGGTGATTTCTCCCGGTGAGGTCTCAAACCTCCTCTAACTCTCTTGTGTTGCAAATGGCAAGGGTTTTCTATTTATAGTCACACCCCTTGTCTTGCAAACACACACGGTCAACCGAATAACCCTCTCGTTTGACCACTTCAAACGAGCGGGTCTATACACGTTCGATAGACCGTTTCACTAACTATTACAAATTCAACATAAAATAAAATTAATCTATTCGACAAGCATCGGACACAAAATCTGCATCAACAAATTCCCCCTTGTCCGTTGCTGTCGAATGCTGAAAATGCAACTGCAATCGATCTTCAGTCAAGTATTCATCTTCTCTGTGTTAACAAATTCCCCCTTGACCGATGATCCAGGTAAGTAGTATCTTGATGCTCCTTGTATAATATTTCCCCCTCAAAGTACGCGTATCCGTGTTGGGTGTTGTGCAATTTCCTCAAAAGGCTCAATTGACCGATCTTCCGCTGATCTTCCAATACTCCAACCGGCATTTGATAAGGGTTCCATTCTTTAAAAACTGCATCAAGTCTTGATCTTCAAGCATACTACATTGATAGAGATTTCTGGTGAACTGTCTTCTGTAAACCGTCTTTGTGGAATCGACCAAGTAATGCACTTTAATCTTCAGCATCAACACTCAGGAAAGTCAGCTAGACCAAGTGTATCCCTTGCAAGCTCAACCAAATGGCACGCTTAGTTGAACTACATCCAAATCTCATTGTCTCGCCTTTGTGAAGTTGACCACGTAATGCACCACGAATCTTCAGCATCAGTACTCAGGAAGTCAGCTTGACCAAGTACATCGTTTGCAAACTCAACGAATTGAGTTACCCCCAGATCCCTGTAAAATCCCAAAGAAACATCAAACCCAAAACCGAATCCTGCAGGTCTTCAGCCTTGAACTATCAACTTCCATAAAGATTCCCCCAGGTCTTCAGTAAACAGCGCTTTGAAACGACTGTCGACTTTAGATACCTGTATGTTTCCGTGCAAAACTCTTCACGCTGGCTGGAGAATTAATTAAAATCCTCAAATATGTGTCTGTGCAAAACATTCCACGCAGAACCGTCTGTATCACCAGAAAATCACAAACTCTACCACCTGTGATTGCGTTTAGAAATTTACCGAAGAAATTCAACATATGAAAATTTTTATCCCCCCATTTCTTTGGTAAAATCTCTAAACCTTAACAGATTCTTTCCACTTCAAAGAAACTGTCGTCAATTTCACATAACAAATTCTCTCCACTGAGTAGAATTTATCTTCAAATGTTCACCAATTCCCTCCACTGAGCGGAACTGTCATCAATCTTCATTGAATGTTCTCGGTTCCGAAAAATCACGAACATGACTTTCTTCTTTGCATATTCTAGTTGAATAAAAACGTCCCCTGGTACCCCGTAGGATCTGACTTGTATCCCCCCAAAGAATTTGTGAACTCGTTAGGACCGGTATTGACATTCTAGGTTCATTCATTCGTTACCAAATGCGAGAATATGACAATAAACAAAAAGATTTCTTCGTTGCATATTCTAGTTGATAAAGAAATTTCGCCTAGTACCCCGTAGGATCCGACTTGTATCCCTCCAAAGACTTTGTGAACTCGTTAGGACCGGTATAGACGTTCCAGGTTCATACGTTCGTTTTCAAATGCGAGAATATGACAATAAACAAAATGCTTTCGAACATTTCCGAATAACCGGTAACAATCATAAATATTGACGTGCGGAAGTGAACATACCGTGTAGTTTTTGGCCCATAATAGTCGCGTCACCATTTTTGCCATTTGCATCGGTAACCGTGACTACCCCACATTTTTCACAAATCAAGTTTTCATCATCTCTTGTTTTCATCATGCCGCATCATCCCGCGCGCTCCCAAAACCCATACGAATTTTGACCTTGACATGTAGAAGCGCGGTACAAATAAATTTTGCGAACACCCGATCCCACTTTGCAACTCACGAATAATCAGGTCCAAGAAAAATGCCCAATACACTTAAAAGTTATTACAACTGTGTAATGGATCCATTATCATAGTCCAATGAACCAGCTCAACAAACCACTTCAAGTGACCCAACATCAAGGCCCAAACCACTTCACGTCGGGTTCACCAGAACTGAAGAGGTCAAAGCCACTTTGCATTATCTCCACTTTTCCTTGGAGTTTTGTGGCCCCCCAAAAAAAAATCTAATTGCTTCCCAAAATCAGATCACGACAAGAACATGTTATACATTCCAATTTTGGGCCCCTTATGCAACCTGGAAGGAAATAACATCAGTTTGGGCCCCTTATGCAATCTAGAAGGAAATAACGTCAGTTTGGGCCCCTTATGCAAACCTAAGCCCACAAACAAACAACATCATTTTCCACCATCAAAGAACAGCCGACAACATCAACATCTACCCTCATTCTTGTCATCCTCCACTGCGATACAAGATCAGACAACCACCATTCTCTTCTAAATTTCTTCGATACACAGATCAAAAACTTGAAGCCAACCTCCATTAACCGAAACAATAATCCCAAGAAAAAAAATGCAGCCGCTATTCTTCATGTCAGTGAACAACAGCAACAGTTCTTTCTCTCTCTCTTCGAAACATCACAACTGGATCCTTCGAACCATCTATATCTTTCGAAGTTGTTGTCTTTCGGAAAAGAATAGTTGATCTTTCGAAGTTGTGAGGAGGTTAAAGTTGATCCTTCGAAATTTGTTGAGATGACCCTTCAAAACAAAACAAAGCTGATCTGTCGAAGTTGTTTAGGAATAAATGTCATCCTTCGAGGTTGTTAAGTGATAAAGGTGATCCTTCGAGGAACTGCTTTGATCCTTCGAGGCTGTTGAGATGACCTTCCGAAATCAGTTTAATCTTTCGAGTATACTTTTACATCTTTCGAAACATGAAGGCACCAAGAACATCAAGAACACAGGAGGCTGTGTAAATCTGCAGATTGATGAAAACACTTTGTAGATATTTTTTGATGATGATAACTTGAGTACTTAGGTGAAAAACATAAAACCCAACACTCGTTTCAGCACAGATCTGAATATTCGGGTCCAGATCTGAGTTTTTCTTGATTTTCACCATTTTTACATCTTGAACTAAAAGCACAAAAATCACAGATCTAGAGCACATGTGACTTAGTAAACGGTTAGTTTTACTAAATCGGGCACCATGGCTCTGATACCAATTGTAGGTCCGGGTTTCAGGACCGAAACCGTGATTTTCATGATTATGTTCAAGATGGGAAGAGATTAGAGATGATAAACAAACAAACTTTGTATTAATCCGGTAGTAAAACATTACAAGTCGGCCCGATTACATGATAACCGAACTAATACCAAAGAAGTATACATCCGGGGAGAAACCAAGTGGTGATTTCTCCCGGTGAGGTCTCAAACCTCCTCTAACTCTCTTGTGTTGCAAATGGCAAGGGTTTTCTATTTATAGTCACACCCCTTGTCTTGCAAACACACACGGTCAACCGAATAACCCTCTCGTTTGACCACTTCAAACGAGCGGGTCTATACACGTTCGATAGACCGTTTCACTAACTATTACAAATTCAGCATAAAATAAAATTAATCTATTCGACAAGCATCGGACACAAAATCTGCATCAACATGATCGAGGCTTTAAGATCTAGCCAGTGAATACATTAAAGATGTGTTGGTTTTCTAGGAGATTTTCTTCAAAGTTGTATGTGTTGAAACTTCACCTTGTCTTTTAAATGTTTTAATTGGGTTTCTTAATTGTTATTGAACTTATATGGTTCTACTCTTAAAGTATCACCTCTATTAAGTTTTGAATAACATTATTTTCATAATCATTTTGCTAAATGCTTTATAAAAATCATAAAATGAGTCAAATGACAATTTTCAAGGTCAGGTGTTCTTAAATTGTTTATTGTGTTAATGATAAATAGTTGTTTATTTGCAGCGAAGCATGTCGAGTGTGATTTTTATACTGAAGCTGAAGACAATTATATTGCGATGGAGGCATTATCCGAGGTTACATAAGCACTTCCGTAATTCCTATTGTTTTCTGTTTTTTTTACAAATAATGAAAAGTAAACAACTTAAGCATAACCTTTTGTACTAGATTTAATATATTTAGTTTAGAGTAAATTACGATTTTGGCCCATGTGGTTATATCACTTTTACCCTTTTAGCCCAAAAAAGGAATCTTTTAACAATTTTAACCACTGAGCCCCAACGTCTTTTTTTTAACCCTTTTGGCCCCTAACACTAACCTCATCCATTTACTTTTAGGGGCCAAAAGAGTTAGAAAAAAAATGTTGGGCCCAAAAGGGTTAGAAAAAAAGACGTTGGGGGCTCAGATGTTAAAAGATTCCTTTTGGGCTAAAAGGGTAAAAGTGATATAACCATAGGGGCCAAAATCGTAATTTACTCTTTAGTTTATGTTGGGTTTATAATGTGCTTGCAAAGGTGAAAGGAATACCTTGAGTCTTGCTGAAACTATACTTGGTTACCACCTGGTTGGTTTACTTTGCTATTAATTAAGTTTTTCTTGGATCTTGATGATCTTAAAAGGGGAGAGGAATGAGAAAAGTTGAGAAAATGCCAGTTTATTTCAGTTTTTCATATTTGAACTTTTGGTTTTAATTTTAAGGGCTTTGACCATTGTTGATACAACAAATAATAGACCAAGGGTTGCAGCAGGGGTGGTTAGGCAAAAGGGTTAAAGGGTTTAACCTTGCCTAACGCAGGTCGTGGGGTCCCCCACGTTTGCAAGACGTGGAAGGAGGTTCACTGGTTTATTTTTATTGTTTGCTGAGGATCCTTCTCTGAAGTGCGTTCAGATTCGGATGTAGAAACAAATAGAATATGTGTGTGTTGGACGTGAAAGGGAGTAGCTTGCATGAAGCAAGTACACGATGTGAATGACCAGAGTTTAAGGAAACAAGTCTTGTCCGGAATGTCCCAACTCAGTAAACGAAGTGTCAATTATATAGGAGAAGACATCTCCCAAAGAGGCATTCATTTGACTAGTGACCTAGCTTGCAGCGAGGGGCTTGCCCTTTCGAGGGTTGAAGCCTTTTGACCCCTGGATAATAGCATGTGCTCTGCAGACCTGTGTTGCTTTTGCGGCTGTGGTTGGTGAAGCAATCCCTGGATATGACTGGCTACTGTTTCCGTATTGCTTTTCTCCACTTCACAGCTTTTTTAACCTTCGAACCATTTAACCTTTCGGTCGTTTGTGTACTTAAGTCATTTTATTTGGTCTTAGGCTACCCCCGTCATCAGCCTCCCAAGTCAGAGGTTTTTGTGGGATTAGCTCAAAGACGTCTGACTTTTGTACATGTATTTTATTGCCTGAAGGTTTCGAGGGTTCAATGCTTGAAGTCTTGAAAGGTTGTAGGCAGTTAATTTTTGAATTTTGAATAACTGACAATCAATTTGATTGATGTGTGGCAGTTCATAGGGTGGCGGTTTTTGCAGTAGTTACTGTTTGCAATTATCACCCCTATTTAGGTTATTTTCTTTATATTTACATTATTTCTTTCACTTTTTACATATTTCCTCAAGTTCCTTCTTGCAAAATTCTTTCCTCCTTTCCAAGGTTAGTTTCAGATTCCTTTGCATTTTCCTTATATTCTTCGTTTATTTCGAAAATGGGTGCTCGTAAGGATTTAGCAAAATCCTTTTCCTGATTAACACAAGAAGAGGTAGACTTATTTTGTATGGAATATGGTATCGATAGAAAGTTTAAACCCATTGCTCCTGCTTGTGATGTTCCTGTTGATAAACCGATTTCTGGTTCGATTGCTCTTTATTGTGGCCACTTTGAGTTTTCGAACCTTCGTTATCCCTTTTCTCTCTTTGTTTTGAATCTGTTAGAGTATTATCGGATTTCCTTTGGGCAAGTTCATCCGAAGGGCATGGCTAGGGTATTGCATTTTGAGGTTTTGTGCCATGCCCTCGGATATGATCCTTCATTATTGCTTTTTCGCCGTTTTTTCCGTTTGGCCAAAAATGGCGATTGGTTTACCTTTGAAACATCCAAGGTTGATTCTTGCCTTATTTCGTCTATGGTTACAACACTTGGGACTTGGAAGGATCGTTTTTTCTGGGTTTCCGATACTATTATTCCATTTAAGATGGTGTGGAGGCACCCAGATGCCGTTCTCAATGATCCGGAGCCCTCTGAATCGGAGTTGAATAATGTTTTTCTCAAAGCCATCCGGGAGTGCCCTTCGAGGGTTCGTCCCTTTCCTGAACATTTACTAGTTCATTTAGGGGTTAGTAAAATCTGGGGAAATGCCGATCGGGATCCGGTTCTAATGAGAGGTGGCATGGGTATGCATTTTTCTTTTTTGCCCTCTTTTGCTTTTTCTTGACTTATGCCTTATGTGTTTTTGTTTTGTTATTTGCAGTTACGTCTGCTCTGGATTTTATTAAGAGTGACGACACTTCTGATGTTGTGTTAAGGGATGCTCCATCTGTTCCGGGTGAAAATGTTGTTGTTAGAACTGCTGAGCAAAGGTTTGAGGGTTCCAGTTATATTAGTGCTTCCAATGTCAAAGGGTTTTCTAAGCCTAGTGCTCCCAAGTCCTCAACCCGTCGATCTACCCGCCGTTTATTGAAGGCTGCTCCTCAATCCACTTCTACTGAACCATGGAATTGAGTGATGATGTTGAAATTTCTGAAGATCAAGGTGTTGAGGCAGGTGTTGAAAAGGAGAAGGGATTAGTTGTTCATGGCAAGAAAGCTTCAAGCAAAAAGGTTGTTGTGACCCCTGTTCAGGGTTCTTCGAGCAGGGATATTGAAGGGTTGGATCCCGAAGAGGTTTATGTGCCTGGTTGGTCGGTGAAAAATGATGACAGCTTTAAAGATGCTGCTGTTTGTGAAGATGCTCTGAGTCATCTTGCTCCTCCTTCGGTTCACAATACTATTGCTGGGATGGATGATGACTTAATGTTATCCCGTATGATTTTGAGCACCTGTAACCTTGCTTCTATGCTTCCTCAAGGGATTGCTCGTTTTCGTAAGAGGATGCAGGAATATGAGTAACTTTCTAAGAAGAAGGATAAAATGAAATCCTCCATGGATGTGATGAAAAAGGAGATAGCTGGTTTTGTTGAGAAGGAAGAGGCCTGGGACAAAAAGGTTAGTGAGCTTACTAGGGTGCATGAGATTGAGATGGGTAACTTGAAGAAAAGCTTTGAGGCTGATCGGTTGAAGCTTAAGGCTGACAGGGAAGCCTTATTTGTTCAGCAACGGGTTTTTGATGAGGAAAAGGAGGGGTTGAAGGCTTCGGTTGCTCGATCCACCCTTGATAATCAATGGTTAATTGAGCAGGGTTTTCATCAGGTTGTTACTTACCTTCTTCATTCCAAGGAGTTTAATTCTGCCCTTGGTGAAGTTTATACTAAGTTGCTCAACCTGGGGAAACACCAAGGCCTCATCGCTGGTTATAAGCTTCATGAATCCGGCCAACCTTTGGAGAAGTCTCCTTTGTTCCGTCCCGAGGCTTCCGATGTTTTCAAAGGCTCCGTTGAGCAGATGGAGAAGCTGACCTACCCTTACATTCATCAAGTTTCTGCTTGTTTTGGTAAGCCTCTTGCTGTGTTGCAGGACTTGAAGCCGGAAGGCCTTAATGAAAAGGTCGGTGCTGAGATCTTGGGTTCCCTTTCAAGGAAAAGGTCCTACTCGGGTGATAGTGATGACACCTTTTCTGCAGAACAAGGTGTTCCAAAGGATGCAAGCTTGGAGGCTTCAGTGGTAGGCGGTGATGGTGATGCAAAGACTAAGAAGTCTAAAAAAGCGAAGAAGGTGAAAGGTGAAGGTTCGGGGTTTCTAAGTCCTCTGCTGATGTTTAATTCGTAGCTTTCTTAGCATCAAAAATAATTCGTGGTTTGTAATGTTAATTTGAACAATATTAGGTTTCCAGGAACCCTTAAGGTTCCTGTTGGTTGTGTGTTAGGCCTGTATGGCCGTTTGAACAGTAGCTAAACTTGCAAGTTACTAGGACTTGCCTTAACTCTTGTTTGAAAGTCTTTCGGGGCTTTCTTTGCTATGGTATGATGTTTAACTATTTTATTTGTGTTATGTTTTTATACTTATGCCTGTTTCGTTAAGGCAGTTTGGTTGGCTTGAACCCTTTAAGCCTTTTGGCTACCCGTAGGTAGGTTGAAGCCTTCGGGGTTTCGGGTTGTCACGTAGGTGGCTTGAAGCCTTGAAGGCTTCTTAGTTTGGTATTTTGATTTGGCTTGTATCTTTAACTTTTTTTTTTGTTCAAGTTGTCATCCTTTGGATTATTTTTGCTTTCTTGTAACTTTGTCTTTGTCGAGTTTGTGTTGCCTTTATGTTTTTTACACCTTAAAGGGTTCAGTGCTGCAGACACTTAGCCTTGGTGTTTTTAACAAGAAGACATAGCACCTATCCTTTTTATCATTTCTTTGTTGTTTATTTGACTTCGTAAGCCTGTTTGTTGGTTATATTTCTAAGGCTTAAGGAACATTTGGTGTACGTTGTTCAGACCTGTCTATGAGACAATTTTGCTTTGGCTTAATAAGTCTCATGGAGTTGTATTGATTTAGGAACTCACCCCTGATATAGGTTCGTTCAACCCTTGAACATATTGAGTGATGTGGCCTGGGAGCTCATCCCCTTACATGGCCCTTGCCATGGAGTTTTTTGCTAGGTTCTCAACCTGATCTTAGGATAGAAAGACAAGTTTGATAAAACAACTTCATTCATTCAAGCAATACTTGCTTTTTACAAAAGGTGTTCATAGTGTTGTTCGAAATACATTTTGATACAAACCGAACTTTCCTGTCTAAACATGGAACCTTCTCAGGGTTTTGCCATTCCAATGCCTTGGAAGCCTTTTGCCTTCTGAATCTGCTAGCTTGTAGGATCCCCCCTTGTGAGCTTCAAGGATGGTATATGGACCCTCCCATTTCGGGCCTAGCTTTCCTTGACTTTCTTTTTTGCTAGCTTCATTGTTTCTGAGGACCAGGTCCCCTGGCTTGAAACGTTCGTTCTTGACTTTCTTGTTGTAATAGGCTTCCATTCGTTGCTTGTATTTGGCTTCTTGAATTGTGGCTTGATCTCGGGCTTCCTCTAGGAGTTGTAAATTCAACATGGTCTCTTTTTGGGTTGTTTCGGGATCCATGTTGACAATCCGTTGGGTTACAACTCCTATTTCGGCGGGGATTAAAGCCTCGGATCCAAATACCAGGCTATAAGGTGTTTTCTTGTGGCTTGTTTTTTCGGTTGTCCTAATTGCCCATAGAACACTAGGTAATCCTTCAAGCCAGTTGCTTTCGTATCTTCCCAATCTTGTCTTGATACCTTCCACTATGCTTCGATTTGCCCTTTCAACCTGGCCATTTGATTGCGGGTAAGCCACTGAGATGAAAACCTGGTTAATTCTGTACTCTTTGCACCAAACGCTGAAAGGCTTCTCAGCAAATTGCTTCCCATTGTTGGTGACAATCACTCCCGGCAATCCATAACGGCAAATAATGTTTTCCCAAACGAAGTCAATGACCTGTTTGCCTGTGATCTTTGCGAGTGGTTTAACCTCGGGCCACTTGGTGAAATAATCTATTGCCACTAGCAAGAATTTTACTCCTCCTTTGCTTGGAGGGAATGGTCCAACAATGTCCATTCCCCATTTATGGAATGGCCATGCCGAGGTTTTTGGGACAAGATCATGCTTGGGATTTTTTGGGATTGGTGCATGAATCTGGCAAGCATCACATTTCTTCAATTGCTCAGTGGTGTCACGATGCATTGAGGGCCAGAAATATCCAAGGTTCATGAGTTTTGCAACCACCGACCTAGCTCCAAAATGAGCTCCACATATGCCTTCGTGAATCTCTTTGATCAAATACTTACTTTGCTCAGGACGAACACATCTTAGCAAGGGGGCAAGGTAACCCTTTTTGTAAAGGGTTTCTCCCTGTAGCACATATTGCCTTGCTTTGATTTTAACCCTTTCAACTTCTACTTGATCATTGGGCAGTTTACCATTTTTAAGGAACTTTTTCATGGGAGTCATCCAATTTGGATCTTCCTCGGTGACTACGTCTTGAACTTCCAATTCATCAATCGATGGAGCCTTCAGCACTTCTACCAACACCTTCTTGGTGAGGTGGGCAAAGGTGAGAGACGCTAGCTTACTTAAGGCATCAGCCTTTTTGTTTTGGGATCTGGGAATTTGTTTGATGCTGCATGTTTGGAAGGTATTCATCAACTCCTTGGATTTTTCCTTATATCTTCTCATGTTGGGTTCTTTGGCAACATAGCTATCGTTTACTTGGCTTGAGACTAGTAATGAATCTGTGAACACTTCAAGCTTTTGGACTTTCATCTCTTTGGCCAGCCTTAAACCGGCGATCAGTGCCTCGTATTCAGCCTCGTTATTGGTGGTCTGAAAATCAAAACGAAGAGCATATGTGAATTCCAACCCTTCTGGGTTGATCAAAATTAGCCCAGCCCCTGACCCTTCAATACTTGAAGCTCCGTCGGTGAAAAGCTTCCAGGCTTCAGGGTTGGAGGGTTCAGTGGTGGTAGTGTTTACTTCATTGATTATTTGGTTCGGGACTTCCACGATGAAGTCAGCC
This sequence comes from Helianthus annuus, assembly GCF_002127325.2. Classification (NCBI taxonomy): domain Eukaryota; kingdom Viridiplantae; phylum Streptophyta; class Magnoliopsida; order Asterales; family Asteraceae; genus Helianthus; species Helianthus annuus. Next base: position 162,235,148 of record NC_035445.2, on the reverse strand, counting down.
AAGACTTGGGCTTTGATAGCTTTTCGTGGGACGTAGGTGATGTTGTGTTCACCTAGTTCCACTGCCCATTTTGCCAACCTTCCTGAGTTCTCTGGTTTTTCAAGCACATTCTTAATATGTTGGTCAGTGACCACTTGTATAGGATGTGCTTGGAAATACCTCCGAAGCCTTCTAGTTGTTTGAACTAGGGCTAGGGCAAGCTTTTCAAGAGGAGGATATTTGGCCTCAGCCAATTTTAAGGTTTTGCTTAAGAAATAAACAGGTACCTGAGCCGTGTCCCGTTCGATGGTGAGGACTGCACTTATAGCCTCTTCAGCAATTGATAGATAGACTGAAATTAATTCTCCTGTTTCCGGAGCTGCAATATTTGGCAAGGAAGCAAGATGTTGTTTCATCTGGTTGAAGGCTTCCTCAGCCTCATCAGTCCACTTGAAATCCTTCTTATCAGAACAATTTTTTAGTGTTTTGTAGAAGGGTAGGGACCTTTCAGCCAGCTTGGAGGTAAAACGCTTCAAGGCTGCGAGCTTCCCGTTTAAGCTTTCAACCTCTTTTTTGGTTTTTGGTGGTTTGGTTTCGAGGACAGCTTTTACTTTGTTTGGGTTAGCCTTGATGCTTTGCTTCCCAACAATGTGACCTAGGAATTTTCCTTCTTCGAATCTGAATGAGCATTTTTCAGGGTTAAGCTTCATGTTAACCTTTCTGAGATTCTTGAAAGTTTCTTGGATGTCGTCAAGCATTTGATACTCCGTCTTGCTTTTGATTACCAAGTCATCGATGTATGCTTCCATGTTTTTACCAATTTGGCTTGCAAAGGCTTTGTCTACTAGACGTTGGTAGGTTGCTCCAGCGTTCTTGATTCCAAAAGGCATCTTCTTGTAGCAGAAGATTCCCTTATCAGTGTGGAACGTCGTCTTCTCTTCGTCTTCTTCTTTCATGAGTATTTGTTGATACCCTTTGTAAGCATCAAGAAAGCATTTGAAAGGGTAACCGGTGAGCGAGTCAACCTTGAGATCGATTTCCGATAGTGGATAGCAGTCCTTAGGACAAGCCTTGTTGAGATCCTTGAAGTCTATGCACATCCTCCAAGAGTTGTCTGGTTTCTTGACCATAACAGGGTTTGCAACCCATGATTGGTACTTGACTTCTAGGAGAATGTCGGCCGATATGAGCTTTTCAACCTCCTAGCAAGCAGCCAGGCTTCTCTCTGGTGCCAAGCTCCTTTTCTTTTGGACCACGGGCTTAACATCGGGTGGTATTCTTAACTCATGCTCAGCAATGTTTCGGGGGATCCCTGTCATGTCTTCTGGACACCAAGCGAAGACATCGCTGTAATGTGTTAACAACTTTTCCAGATAAGACAGAGTTTCCTGTGAAAGGCTTGGATTGACCCTTATTCTTTGTTCAGGGTACTTAGGATTTATGATTAGCTTTTTCTTGTCTTCTTCACTTCTGGGACTTTCACCTTCAACCAGGTAGGCCTCTTGAGAGGGTTGAAGGGTTGCTATCCCCCTCTCAGTTGGAAATTTTACTGTGCCATGTCCAACAGACACGGCCATGTAGAAGGCACACTGTCCTGGTCTTCCTATGATCACATCATAGTTTGAAGGTATGTTGATTACAACAAAGGTGAGTGGCTGGATTCTTTCTTTCTGACCTTCGTCAAAACGAACATTTAGTGTCAGCTGCCCTAAAGGCTTGAGGGGGATATCAGCAATACCTTTTATGGAGGTTCCAGAGGGTTGAAGCCTTGAACGTTCTTCATTACTCAAGCGATTGAAGAACTTCTCGAACATGATTTCAGTGGCTGCCCCCGTGTCTATGTATGCCCTATATGTTTCAACGTTCCCACAGTAGCTTCTACAACAAGAGGGCTTGAAAGAGGGTCTTTTTCTGTTGGGGGAAAGCAAACACACTGAAGCTCCCAAGCTTCCAACCATTGTCTTTTATGAGGAACCCTTTCATCAGAGTCCACCATATTGACTTCCTTACCCTTTCCTTCAGCCATTTTGTCCCGAACCCCTTTTACCAAATGAGCGAGTTACATGGACTTAACAGCCTCTTCAATTCTTTTCTTGAGCTGGAAGCAATCATTGGTGTGGTGACCCTTTTCTTCATGGAACTCACAATACTGCGTGGAGTTCTCATTTTTCCTGCTTTTGGGGAAAGGCCTAGGAGGCCTAAAGTTCTGCTTGACTTCTTCTGTTGCAAGGATTTCTTGAGGAGTCTTTGTGAGGGGTGTGAAGCTCATGCCCTTCTCCCTGGTTGGAGGGTTCCGGCCTTCAGACCTTCGATGGTCTGAACCCTTCTGTCGTCTGTCAAAGGAGTTATAGTTCCCTCTTTTTCTGGCTGGGCTGTTACTTCGCCAACTAGACCCTCTTTTCCTTTGCTCTTTAATATCAACTGCCTCCTCTCCCCGAATATGGGCTTCTGCCCTTTCGAGAGCTTCTTCCAAGGTCTTGGGCAGGGATTTGTTGAAATCTCTTGTGAGATATTTCGAGGTGATAGCGTTCATGAAGCCGGCTACCCTCATTTTTTCATCTGCCCCTACATAGGTCAGACCTTCGTTCTTGTATCGTTCAATAAACTCGCGAAGACTTTCATTGTCACGTTGTTTTATTTGAAAAATCACTGTTGCATCTTTGACATATCGTCTTTGTTGGGAGAAGTTGGCCAGAAAACCCTTGCTAAGATCATCGAAGCTTCGAATGCTTCGAGTAGGTAAATCGTTGAACCAGATCCTGGCAAATCCGATAAGGGTTTGCATGAACATTAGACAACATTCAGCATTTGACCACTTCTCAATCCTTGCTACACTGGTGAAGATTTGAAGATGGTCCTCTGGGTCCTCAGACCCATCATACGTTCTGATGTGGGACGGCATCTTGATTTTTGTTTGAAAATCATAATCAGCTATTTGTTGGGAAAAGCACGAAAGGTTACTTGGCTTATAGGGTTTGGCCAAGTCTTCTTCGACCCCTACTCCCGTGTTAATGCCATTGTTGTTGTTTCTTTGAGTGGCTAGCACTTGATTGATGAAGTGTTGCCACGGGAAGCTGGCCATCATCTGGGTTATCATCTGGGGCATAGGGTTGAAGCCTTGGAGGCTTCTAGGTGCAACCGGGTAGCTGACTCCAGGGGGGTGCTCATAACTGCACTTCGTGCCAATGGAAGCACGGGCAGGGCTTGCTCCCATGAAGTTGTTGTAGAGGTTAGAAGGCTTGTCACTGGGGATTGCAGGAGCTGATCTAGGGTCAGCTCGTGGCCCAGAGGAGCACCACTCATAACTGGCTAAGATGAAAAGAGAGGATGTATTGTATTGTAGGGTTTGCCATTGTAGACAAATATGGAACAGGATTTGGAGGATTACTGGGGCCGACCTCATTCCTGGTTGTAAAAGGTGGAATGGGAGGTCCGGGAGACAGCGTTGGTTCAGGCTCATCATAGTCTAGACGAATCCTCACTCCCTTATCCTTTTCTTTGTTCACCTACTGGTTGAGGAGAGACCTCAACTCAAGGAAATTGTTGGCAACCCCCTCGGGGGTAAGTTCAATACGCGTTGGAGTGTCAGTGACACCAACATTAGGGGAAGGGACTCCGGATCTGGAAGGAGTTGGAGTGTTAAAGGTAAGAAACTCGGGTGTGCTCCCCGGAGTTGAGAAAGAGGTTGGTATAGCCACATGAGCTTGGCTGCTACCCGGGGTTGAAGTGTTAGGAACCTGATTTACTTTACCCGGGGATCCACTTTCAGACATGGTGATTTCAGGAGAAAAGAGCTACACTACTAGGTCTTTTTAAGGAGAAATATCGGCGTAGCCCCACGGTGGGCGCCAACTTGTTGATACAACAAATAATAGACCAAGGGTTGTAACAGGGGTGGTTAGGCAAAAGGGTTAAAGGGTTTAACCTTGCCTAACGCAGGTCGTGGGGTCCCCCCACGTTTGCAAGACGTGGAAGGAGGTTCATTAGTTTATTTTTATTGTTTGCTGAGGATCCTTCTCTGAAGTGTGTTCAGATTCGGATGAAGAAACAAATAGAATATGTGTGTGTTGGACGTGAAAGGGAGTAGCTTGCATGAAGCAAGTACACGATGTGAATGACCAGAGTTTAAGGAAACAAGTCTGGTCCGGAATGTCCCAACTCAGTAAATGAAGTGTCAATTATATAGGAGAAGATATCTCCCAAAGAGGCATTCGTTTGACTAGTGACCTAGCTTGCAGCGAGGGGCTTGCCCTTTCGGGGGTTGAAGCCTTTTGACCCCTGGATAATAGCATGTGCTCTGCAGACCTGCGTTGCTTTTGCGGCTGTGGTTGGTGAAGCAATCCCTGGAGGTGACTGGCTACTGTTTCCGTATTGCTTTTCTCCACTTCACAGCTTTTTTAACCTTCGAACCATTTAACCTTTCGGTCGTTTGTGTACTTAAGTCATTTTATTTGGTCTTGGGCTACCCCCGTCATCAACCATGATCAATAAAATAAAAGTGTTTGATCAGAAAAATTACTAAGCTTATTTTAAATAGTTTATTCGTTAGTACTCAGTTATTTTAAATAGGAGCATATTTCCATCTTAAGTACATGAATGGGTTAACCTGTGATGTCGTTAAATAATTATGTATTAAGTTTTGATGGCATGATCCACATTTTTAAGTGTTACTCCCTTGCATTTGACTGGAATCTCAGTCATTTATATTCATTTATATTGGGTGCTTTCTAATTTATGTCAAAAAAGGGAAAAAGAGATGACCATGAATTATGTACATTGATAAGGCTACAAAATTAATTCTGCTATGTCAAGAATTCATTATCTCGTTGTCCGGCATCGGTGGTCAAAACAAACTTCAAATAACTTTTCACTATAAAACCCAAGGTGAATCCACAAGAACAAGTAATAAAACTTCATTTGCATATTTGCCTTTATAGTTAAAATAAAATGTGTTGCATTTTAGCTTTGTTTTAAGTAGTAAAGTGGCTTGTTCTTGGTTTCGGTTGAGCTGAGCTGGCTTCGATTTTTAACGAGCTATGCTTTGCTTAGCAGTTTAGCTTGATTTTCAATTTGAACCTCTCTAAGACAGATTGGTTTGGATTTGGATGTTGCTTATCTCAATTTTTTTTTGAACGGCAAATTTGGATCATTGATGGATCACTGGAGTATCATTGTGCCACCAGCAGAACCACCCGATCATATCCATCTCCACTAGGCAATAATGCCTATACACCAATTCAGGAGGAAACCACTAGGCTATAATACCATGGGTTGCTTATCTCAATTGATTACTTGATTCTAATGTCACATAGTTGATGTAGTAAACATGTGTAAACTATAGCCACAACTACCCTTATAAAAAGAGAGGCCCATGGAATTCCATTTTATTTTTTGGCTCGTTGACTTGAGGGTCATCAAATTAAAATTTTGTTCCACTGGCTGGCTGAAGTGTCGTCAAGTTAAAAGTTAATTTTTTAGTCCATTGGCTAACCAAAAATTAAGTTGTGAGCTGTAGGGATGGCAATCAAACCCGAACCCATTGGGTAAACCCGAAACATTTGGGACGGGTTTGGGGTCAGTTAATCGGGTTTGGGAATATTTTTTTATTTTTTTCGCGGGTTTGGGATTTAGTGATATACCCGTTTACCGGACCCAATTACCCAATAAAGTGTACCCGTTTACCCGATTGTATACCCGATATAATTTCTTTTATATTATTAAATATGTATATATATGATACACCCATTTTTTACACATATAGGTATTCTATTCCGTATACATTGTAGTTATTTGATATATATTTTTATAATGACAATACAAAATGTAACCGGTTAGTAGTTACCCGATAAAATACCCAATGGATTTTGAGATGAGTATACCCAACGAGTAATCTTTTTAAATTAACGGGTTTACCCGAAACCCGCGGGTAAACCCGATATCCGATGGGTATTCACCCGCTAGAAACCCGACGGGTTTTGGGACGGGTTTGGGACAAGCTTATCTAACCAGTTTTGGGTTTGGGATTACCTAAACCCGTCCCAAACCCGACCCATTGCCATCCCTAGTGAGTTGGCTTAACCTGAGAGTAATCGAAAAGTCAGTTGCGAGAGTTGGCTTAACCCAAGAGTAACCGAAATTCAGTTGCGAGTTGACTCAACCTCCTACTAAAACGCAACAGAAAAAATAAATTAAAAGATAACTAAACCACATTAAAATAAATAAATAAAATTAACTATAACTTAACCACCGGTTTAGCTTAAATAACAATAACCGTACCATGATTGCTAACCCACGATGGGTTATGGTTATGATTAACACTGTTGGATCAACTGAACTCATGGGTAACCGACTTTTCACACCAGGTATAATATATCGCCGACATGCTTCAACATAATGTATATTATGTATAAAATAATAAACATAATAAACTTTTGTAAAATAATATACCAATAAAAAAATTACATAAATACTATACAGTATATCACGATATGATTGATAAAATAATAGAAAACGAGTATAGCGTGGTTAATTTTCGCCGCTCCATCGCACGGTTTCCTACTATCTAATAAATACATGATAAAAACACGTGTAATTTAAGATATGTAACGTTATTTTTTTCCAGTTTCTAGGCCTGCTCCAACTACTGATATGTCATTCAAAAAGGAGAAGATAGAAGAAACTCATCCTCCAAAATATGCAACAATCAATTTGGAAGAGATACAAGAAATTCTGGGGATTCGTCTTGATGACAAGTGGTGGTGAGACGTGTAATATCTTTGAGATGCATAAGGCATATGACTAAATTGATCTTATCAGAATGCAAAGTAGTTCATACTTGAGCTTTTAATTTTCAACTTTTACGCTTAATACTTATTTTTTCTTATTTGTCTGTTACTTTATTGGATCAATGATTTCCTGAAGTACTTGATAACTTAAATACTAAATCAATTACTAGACATGTATGATGCTTATGAAGTTGATGCTACAAAATAATATTATACGACTAAGAAAACTATCAGAAATGAGTATCATAATGCAAAGTGTAGCCCCCGCCGCATCGCGCGGCACCCTACTAGTTTTTTTAATATGTATTTTAAAGAATAGGGTGAAAAGACAATTTTACTCTCATGTGCATTGCACATGACCAGATTTGACAGAAAAATCTAACTAGGTTAGGGCTAAAGGACAAAACGTGTATGATTTGAAAACATAAAGTACAAAATTCGTCAATTTTAAAGATAAATGACAGCGCCTGCAAATGGGTATAAAGATAAAGAATAATCCTTGCAATTCACTCTAAAAAGTTTCATTTAAAATGCATATAAAGCTTTGATGCGTGAAAAAAAGATGATATTATTTTGGTTCCTTTTAAACGTCGCATAAAATGTGAGTATAATTTTATTTGCTTTGTTATATGTGAGGGGTTGTAATTCGTATGTATTATATCTTACTAAAGTTGAGAAAATGGTGATGAATATATGAAACATGTGAATCAATAGATAGTCTCATACCAAAGTTCCTTTAAGTTAAAACTAGGTTAGTTCCCCGTGTGTTACACGGGTTAAACAATTTAAACTTTATAATAAATATTTCTTGTAAATGCAAATTAAAGACGAATACATTTATATACTAAATTGACATAAATGATTTAATATAAAGATGATGTATGTTAGTATTATAAAATTCATCAAAAAACATGTAATCAAACTGTCATTGAAAATAATACAAAAATAAATATATTATATAATACTTATTATTGTATTTACATATTACATTACATTTATGTAATGAGAAATAAAATGTTACAATTATAACTCGCATATAACCGAAAGTAATTTGAATTCAAAAAATATTCACATAGTTCATAAATATCTATATATTTATTTGTACACAAAATTACATCTTTTATTCATAACTTTACAATCTCTATCTAGAATTAGTAGTTTTACCTGTCTCTACTTGTAATTATTAATAATGTCAGATACAATTGACTATGGGTGAATCCAGTAATGCTAAAAACAAACCAACATTGGATAGTGACTGACATTGGCTTATATTAATTGTCATTGCAAAACCGACAGATAATGGAAGTGGAGATCTATGGATATATGGTCAAAACGCAACATAACAAAATTAGGTGTTGATAGCAAAAACGACCACTGCTTATGCACATTCCTAGACTGGCTCATAGGCTTTTCCGGTAACTTGATTAAAATCTCATACACAAATATATCAATATCAGAAAGGTAAAATAATAATAATAATGGTAGCAATTATAAATAATACAAATAGCAGTGATAATAATGATATTAATAAAACAATGTCACTTTTGTCATACATATACATTAATAGTTATACTAAAAAATATAATATTTATGTATAACAACATTATCCCCTGTATAATTTATTAAGTTTTATTATCCTCACAAATCTAGTATTCAACTTTTCTCTCTTTACTCTCTCTCTCTCTCTCTCTCTCTCTCTTCTCTCATTGGCTATTTGGTTTGTCTCTTTTTTAAATTTGTAACACTCCGATTTTTTTCAAGCATTAATATTAAAATAATAGTTTTGTTTTTGTATTATAACATGATAGTTTACTAACCAGTTAACATGGAATTTAGTTAAATAAAGGTGCTTATTAAAATGTTAATTAAATAGTAAATTAATTGTTTCAAAAGCAATTTGAATGTATCCGTTATTGGTTTTTTATGTTTGATTAATATTAATATTTGTTTATATAAAAATATGTAACACTTAAAATAGTTTTTTTTATGTATTGATTAATATTTGTTTATATGTAATACTTAAAACAGATTAATGGATTCTGTATTTCTGAAAATTTATATTGATTTTTAAATAATAGTTATAAGTTAATAAAGTAAATAAATAATCTACTTTTGTAAATATTAAAACGTAAGTTGATATGATTCTGTTTAAATGTTTACGGATGATGATTTGTTTATATAAAAATAATGAGAATTGATGATAATCAATAATTTTAGTATTATATAATAATGATTAGATTTGATTTAATATTATCTTTTAATTGAGAATTGATGATCAACACTTATCCTCAAAATTGTAAATTCTTTAATTTAATAAGAAAACAAAAAAAAAATAGATAGTCTCAATGAATGATAAGTGTTTCATAATTGGTTTCTTTTATTATATAGTATAGATTTGTTTATATAAAAATATGTAACACTTAAAATAGATTTTTTATGTATTGATTAATATTTGTTTATATGTAATACTTAAAACAGATTAATGGATTCTGTATTTCAGAAAATTTATATTGATTTTTAAATAATAGTTATAAGTTAATAAAGTAAATAAATAATCTATTTTTGTAAATATTAAAACGTAAGTTAATATGATTCTGTTTAAATGTTTACGGATGATGATTTGTTTATATAAAAATAATGAGAATTGATGATAATCAATAATTTTAGTATTATACTAGGGGGGAATACCCGTGCGATGCACGACATGCATAATAGTTATTGTTTTTTCCTGGAACGACGACTGATATAGATAGTGCGTGACACGGTACGGAAGTGCGAATATAGTATAGATTTTTAAAACAAAACCCGGGTTTTTTTAAAGTTAGCCGTTTGACCATGGTTATTTTGACCAAAGTCCACTCCTCATTCGGCGCTTTGTGGTAGCACCACCAGTCAAAAAATGCCCAAAACACCCGAGGGTACAGTGTTCCCCCACGTTTTTAAGACGCTTTGAGAGATGTTTGTGCCCCACCACATGTAGTCTAACAAAACTTCAAATCTATGGACGTGTGGTTTCTCAACCCTCTTCAAAAGACGTCACAGTTTTCAAATTTTTTTATTTTTTCTTTTTCATTGTTTTAAATGGTGTAAAATAGATGTTATACACATATATATATATATATATATATACATATTATACTACATACACATATACATATAAATTTAGTTTTAACATCTAAAAGTCAAATTGCAGGTTTTGTTCCCTTTTATAGATCAGAAAGCAATTTATAAACCAACAAAATTAACAAATCCTAACAGTTCTTCAAGTGTTTAGTTATATAATCTATATATTTATTTACTAAAATTTATTACAATTAACCCAATACTTAATAAATAGGGTATGCAGGACTTAAAAAGTGTTATCTGGACACGTATGTCACTCCAGCTTGCCAATCTTGTGTACCGACTCCAGGGTAATATTTTCAGATGCCTGCAACACACCTGGTTATAAAAGTAAAAAATAAACAAAAATGATGTTTTAGATTTTTACCCTGGTCTCAAACTTAATGTAGTTGTTTAGTCCATTTAATTAAATTTTATTTTTAGTTGACGCATAGGTACAATGTAGTCCTCTATTTGTGACAATTGTCATTGTGCTTATAGTCCTGTGATGTTGTTTTAATACCCATTAACCAACTCGTTTCGCCTCTATTTCTCAGTTATTTAAAGAAGCAACATATACATCAGAAGTAAATTTCTAAAGATAATGGTGAACCGTCAATGGTACAATAAACTTACCTCAAGACTACCATTTGCTAAACTGGCAGTGTATCTCAGAGTCCAGAAATCCCGTGCTAGAGCTATTTCAATTAATATATGGAGAAAAGGAAGAGCCTCATTGATTAAACATGGTCATAAAGGCTCGTACTATTTCATTAAAGTTAATTGTAATATTAAATATTAGTTATCTAATAACCAATCAATCCTTTAAGGTGAATTGTTATGAAAAGTCTATAAGCCCTAACTTAAACATTAATATATGGAGAAAATGAAGAGGCTCATTGATTAAACATGGTCATAAAGGTTGGTACTATTTCATTAAAGTTAATTGTAATGCATTTAAAGCAACCATAAATTTTGATTTTAAATATAAGATATAGCTAAACTTAGAAATTGTTTACTGAAAGTTGAAGTTGAAATAAATCATATTCAGATAATTATTTTTTATATGCAAATTCAAACAGACCTATCAAAATATGTAGGAAAACTCCATGCAAGTCTAACTCCGTCACGCTTAAATTCATGTAACCTGAATGCGGTTCATTACTTATTTAACCCATTTATTTAAATAGGCAGGCGGGTAGTAATCGGGTTGGTGGGTTGTAAAACTGTGTTAATTTTACCAGCATGGTGGAAGTCAATATTCTACCAGCATCATTACATCCAACTTTTTAAAAGTAAACAAATGGTTTGATAATATGAAAACTATTTCAAATGAATATTAGTAATGTATAAATTTAAACGAACATTCAAATGAAAATAAAGAATGGTTACAAACGAACGCAAATAAGAGAGAGGACAGACATAAACGAAAGTCAATCATCGAACATAAATGAACGAAAATAAACGAACAAAAATAAATGAACATAACATTGAACCTCCAATTCGTTTACGGGTTGCACCTACTTCTGTTTAAAGCAAGATGTATAGATTATGCAACGTACCTTAACCACGCGTGTGTGTATGTGAATATATGTTTTTAACTTGATCCGCATAAATAGTTTTGAGCCAATAGAAAGCGAACCGGGGACTAAATAAAAAATGGAACCCAACTAAAAGCGAAAACCAAGGAAACTGAAACCAAACCTAAACGAACCAAAAAACAAAACCAGACCGAAATGAACCTGTACAAACTGAATAATTTTACCGAAACAAATAAGCCGAGACAAATAATGTTGCTGAAATGAAAACCGAACCTGAACCAAAAACAAATAAAGCGAATCTAACCGGAAAGGAAACTAAATTTACACAAAACTAAAAAAAACTGAAAACGGAACAAAAAACGTAAGAGATCTTACCGAAACGAACTCAAAAAACTTAGATCGAAACAAAACAATTGCTGGGAAAAATCAAAACCAAAACGATGCAAAAAAATAAAACAACCTAAAACCAAACCGAAACCAAAAACTGATAAAAGTAAACAAAATTGATTCAAAATCGACCCGACAATAAAAACGGTCATGTTAATAAAGTATTCACCTTCACACCTGGCAGGGGTGATTAGTATGTGGTAGCAAAACAATCAAATAGTTAACGAACAATAAAAATGCAGGTACCTTAACAACGGTAGTGACTCGGTTAGTGACTATCAATTGTTCGGAGATTACTTTGAATCAAGAGTTAGTATGCTAATGGGCTATTAAGCAGTTAGTAATAAATAACCGAGTCACTAACAACTCTATTAACCAAAAATGTTGCATCAGTTCTACTAAAATTGTTAAATAACAATTGATAGTCCTTATTATTAACCTTAACAACATTAGCATACTAAAATTATTATTGACTATCAGCTAATTATTTATTACTAAAATGTTGTATTAACTTTATTCTGCAACATATTCTTTATAAACTATGCTTACCTTGACATAACCTAATAGCTATATTTCCTTATTAGAAGTCAATGATAATTGAAAATTAGTACATATTATTACCTTGCTGGTGAACACATTTACTCTATGTTTAGGGCACAATTTGATTAGGTTGCTGATACTAAATTGAATATCACACCAAATTACAACCGCAGTTTATATTGCTACTATTCACCCAAATCAAGCACCTTAAATAAGTCAGTGTTTCTCTATATTCAAAAAACGAACTATAACTGACGATCATTAAATTGCAACAGTCAATTTAATCCAAATACTGCAATGGAAACATAAAATCTACCACAATTCGTTGGTTAAGCACGTATAGTTCTTAATAGATTAGAATCAGAAAAAGGAAATTGACTCGCTGTAACTTAAAATCAGGAAGAAGGCGAACAAAGAGGCGGAGTTTTTCGAAATCAATGACCCCTGTCTTTCATTGTTATTCCTTGAATGAGGTAAGCAAGACCCCATACTACACACTGCATACACATACATAAAAATTGGGTTCAATATTATTTGTATAAACACCGATTGGAAACCCTCACATTGCATTTGATGAAACCCTAATCAATATAAACACACACACACTAAGACTCACGAATCGAATTTATAAAAGGAAAAATTTGGGATGTTTTTACCTCTTGCTACTCCAAATCTTCATTACCATACATTATCTTCATCTTAGAAATATATATATTGCACTTAAAGGTTGCTGGAGAGTCGGAGGAAGATGTGTAATTAAAGGAGCACGTAAATGACCCATTTTGATTCCAACTGAAGTTGCCGACTGATGGAGAGCTTGATGGAGAGCCTGTGCAGGAGATCAATCGAAGATATATGTCTGAGAATTATGTGCCAAATCTATGAAGATCTTCAATTGGGGAGAAGTTAATTACGATTCCAATTGAGTTGCCGACTGATGGAGAGCCTGATGGCGAGCCTGTGCAGGAGATCAATCGAAGATATATGTCTGAGAGTTGTGTGCCTAATCGATGAAGATCTTCAATTGGAGAGAAGTTAATTATGGATTGGAGAGCATATATTGAGAGGCGAAGGATGAGTATCACGGACTCCAAAGTCCCCACAACGCCAGTTAAACAACCCTTTCACTTCCGGAAATCCTCTTCTCGCCGTTGCATCCGTCTCCGGCGACTCCTCCACTACCTCATGTTCTTCCTTTGCACATTCTTCAACTAATGAGATGTCGTACGGAGGCGAAACCGAAACCTCTGGCGGAGGATTTAAAGCTTTTCCGGCGAACCTCCGATGACTCGCCTTCTCTTTCTTCTGGTTAGGTTTACGGCCGCGACAGTTACCTGTTCACTACTGGTAAAGTTTTCTTCAATAGCTTCAATTACTTGATGAATTAGCTCTCGGTTAACAGACGTGTCCCACCGGAACCAGTAGTTCGTGTAATAATCGAAGCAATCGCAGTCGAATACCGGAGATTTGTGTGCGGCCGGAGCTTTCTTCTTATTGTTATTATCAGATGATCTAGGGTTTGTGGAATTATTTTTGACACAAATGATTAAAGTAATGTAACTTGTGATTATTAAACTGGAATTGTTTTTGACTCAAATGATTAAAGTAATGTAAGTTGTGATTATTAAGTAAATTAAATGAAATTAATAGGATTCTTATAGGTTGGTGCATTTAAAAGGAATTTTTACATATATCCCCTTATTAAAAGCCCTTATTACATATTTGTCCAATCTTTAAAATCAATTACATATTTCCCCCTTTCTTTATGAAATTACCCTTTTACCCTTTTTCTTAATTTCTTATCTCTTAACTTCAAAATCAATCTAGTCTATACTCTATATGCTGTGATAAAATATTTAAAATATTTCTTTGAAAAAAAACGGTCATACCCATTTTATAAAACAAGTGACCTTTTTACATATCTAGTTACTGGTTAAGTTTTAGTTTACATATTTTTTACAACCGACCCATTATACATTTAAATTTTAGTTAACTACACTAACAATTTACGTTAAAATATTGATTATCTAAAATATCTTATATAAAAAAACATATTGTTATACAATATACGTTTGTTTTTTTCAAGTCGTAATCAATTTTTCTTTAGCCTAAATCTTAGTTTGATCATCAACATTTTAATTGTTTTGAAGCTGGAGCTAAATTTCCATTTTTTGTGTAATGCTATTTTAGAAATCTAATTGTCATGTTTTAAACATTCAAAATAATATTGAAAAAACTGTTTTACAGCAAAAGTAAATTTTTAAACCATGGTCGCATGACTGTTTTCTTTAAAAAAATAATGCTTAAGAGCTATGACGTATTATATATAAGCAAAACTTTCAATTTTCACATAACAGAGGCAGAAGCTTATAAAAAAAATAGGCAGGGCTTATTAAAAAAATGAATTCATATCATTAGGTTAATATCTTATTTGTAAACAATTATATTACACATTAAATCATAAAATATGTAAGTAATGGTATTAGAAAGGGAAAAAATGTAATAATCATTTAATAAGTTCATTAAGGATAAAATAGTAATTCAATAGGAGTGATTTTAATAAAATGGGTAAATATGTAATATGTATGGTTTAAAAGGGGGAAATATGTAATTGATTTTAAGGGTTGGGTATATATGTAATAAATGATCTTAGAAGGGGGATATATGTAAATGACCTCATTTAAAACAACCATAAATTTTGGTTTTAAAATAGAACATATAACTAAACTTTAGAATATATATATATATGGATTGGAGAGCATATATTGAGAGGCGAAGGATGAGTATCACGGACTCCAAAGTCCCCACAACGCCAGTTAAACAACCCTTTCACTTCCGGAAATCCTCTTCTCGCCGTTGCATCCGTCTCCGGCGACTCCTCCACTACCTCATGTTCTTCCTTTGCACATTCTTCAACTAATGAGATGTCGTACGGAGGCGAAACCGAAACCTCTGGCGGAGGATTTAAAGCTTTTCCGGCGAACCTCCGATGACTCGCCTTCTCTTTCTTCTGGTTAGGTTTACGGCCGCGACAGTTACCTGTTCACTACTGGTAAAGTTTTCTTCAATAGCTTCAATTACTTGATGAATTAGCTCTCGGTTAACAGACGTGTCCCACCGGAACCAGTAGTTCGTGTAATAATCGAAGCAATCGCAGTCGAATACCGGAGATTTGTGTGCGGCCGGAGCTTTCTTCTTATTGTTATTATCAGATGATCTAGGGTTTGTGGAATTATTTTTGACACAAATGATTAAAGTAATGTAACTTGTGATTATTAAACTGGAATTGTTTTTGACTCAAATGATTAAAGTAATGTAAGTTGTGATTATTAAGTAAATTAAATGAAATTAATAGGATTCTTATAGGTTGGTGCATTTAAAAGGAATTTTTACATATATCCCCTTATTAAAAGCCCTTATTACATATTTGTCCAATCTTTAAAATCAATTACATATTTCCCCCTTTCTTTATGAAATTACCCTTTTACCCTTTTTCTTAATTTCTTATCTCTTAACTTCAAAATCAATCTAGTCTATACTCTATATGCTGTGATAAAATATTTAAAATATTTCTTTGAAAAAAAACGGTCATACCCATTTTATAAAACAAGTGACCTTTTTACATATCTAGTTACTGGTTAAGTTTTAGTTTACATATTTTTTACAACCGACCCATTATACATTTAAATTTTAGTTAACTACACTAACAATTTACGTTAAAATATTGATTATCTAAAATATCTTATATAAAAAAACATATTGTTATACAATATACGTTTGTTTTTTTCAAGTCGTAATCAATTTTTCTTAGGCTAAATCTTAGTTCGATCATCAACATTTTAATTGTTTTGAAGTTGGAGCTAAATTTCCATTTTTTGTGTAATGCTATTTTAGAAATCTAATTGTCATGTTTTAAACATTCAAAATAATATTGAAAAAACTGTTTTACAGCAAAAGTAAATTTTTAAACCATGGTCGCATGACTGTTTTCTTTAAAAAAATAATGCTTAAGAGCTATGACGTATTGTATATAAGCAAAACTTTCAATTTTCACATAATAGAGGCAGAAGCTTATAAAAAAAATAAGCAGGGCTTATAAAAAAATGAATTCATATCATTAGGTTAATATCTTATTTGTAAACAATTATATTACACATTAAATCATAAAATATGTAAGTAATGGTATTAGAAAGGGAAAAAATGTAATAATCATTTAATAAGTTCATTAAGGATAAAATAGTAATTCAATAGGAGTGATTTTAATAAAATGGGTAAATATGTAATATGTGTGGTTTAAAAGGGGGAAATATGTAATTGATTTTAAGAGTTGGGTATATATGTAATAAATGATCTTAGAAGGGGGATATATGTAAATGACCTCATTTAAAACAACCATAAATTTTGGTTTTAAAATAGAACATATAACTAAACTTTAGAATATATATAGATAGATAATAAATGATTAGATTTGATTTAATATTATCTTTTAATTGAGAATTGATGATCAACATTTATCCTTAAAATTGTAAATTATTTAATTTAATAAGAAAATAAAAAAAATAGATAGTCTCAATGAATGACAAGTGTCCCATAATTGGTTTCTTTTATTATATAGTATAGATTTAGAGGACATAGGTGGATACTAAATAAAATTCAAATAAATAAATAAATAGGTATTTTTTATCATGTTTAATTATCACAGAAAAGTGACAATGACAACTTAGTTAGTAACAACTTAAAACATGTCTTAAGTGAACAAACCCAAATAAAAACACTATCAACTTAAATCTTCAATATCAACTTAAAAAACACTACAGTCGTTAGTTAGGAAACAACCCAAATAAAACGATAGTTGTTTCTTATAAGAGTAAATTGTCAAAACGGTCTCTGAGTTTAGGCCACTTTTGTCACTTTAGTTCAAAAATGAAACTTTTTTGTATTTGGGTCCTTAAGTTTTCATTTTTGTTGTTATTTTCATCGAGTTGGTAAATTGGGTTAGAAATTTCTATTAACTTCTCCTATATTTTTTTTTTTCATTTTCCTGTTTTAATTGAAATATATTATGACATAAAATAACGATTATACACTTCATTTAAATGAGGAAACGACAAAAAAAATGAGAAGTTAACAAAAAACAAATTCTAACCCAGTTTTATAATTAGATGAAAATGACAATAAAAATGAAACCTCAGGGAGGGAAATCGATACAAAAGATTTTATTTGTGAACCAAAATGGCAAAAACAAATAGCATAAACTATGAGACCATTTTGACATTTTACTCTTCTTGTAATGACCATATCTTTGGATGAGAAGTAATACAGCCTGCATTCGAAAAATCCCGGAAAGAAGAATGTTAATTGGGTCATTTTATATGTTATTTGTCTGCTAAAAAAGCCCAATAAACTTTTACAACAAATATAGTCAATTATCAATATATTTAAGATCGTGTATAACAATTTATGTATTTAAAATTCTATTTAGCTTCAAAGTTAAATAATTTGTTCAAACTTGAAAAACATTATCTTCGTGGAGAGTTGGGGACTGGACCTAAGTAACTAATTAGATGCTTGTTGGGTTGTAGAATTCTCGACACGAGTAGGAGTGGTGCGACACTAAGGGCAGTCGGCCTGAGTCGCGGCCCACGGGCTTAGTTCTTTAATTATGGGTTTTAGCCCAAATTGCGTAGTCTATAAAAATAATCTTTTGTGCTTGTAATGTTTAATACCTCAATAAAAAATATCCTAGTTGTCACCCGTGAACGTAGGTCAGATTAGACCGAACCACGTAAATCGTTGTGTTCGTTTATTGCTTTCGTGTGTCGTGTTCGTGTGTGTGGTCGATCCTAATAATGCTAGGCCATGACTCGCAAGTCACAAAAAGAGTAGAAGGAATCTGTCATGCGTGATTAGATGGTGGTTCTACGTCATTGAAGTCTCTCGCGTTTGCGATTAGGAAATACCAAAGGAGGATTAACAAGGCGAGGTTATGAAAGCTCGATGAAATCTTAAGCGTCTTGAGTGTGTTGATGTCATGAACAAAATGTGCACTTGCATTGAACTCGCCATTAGACTTATTTATATGTGTCCAAAGTCTAATATATGTATGTGTTTCAACTAAGGTGGTGTACCGTTCATGGAATACAATGTAATTAGAATTGAGATGAAGTTTGAAGGATGTTAAAGCTCACTACTTGAGGGACTTCATGGGATTTAGATTCAATTCTTTTTTTTTTTTTTTTCTGAACGAACAACATAAGCAATAAATTCTACATTATCCGGAACTAGTTGACAAAGATAACAAATCAACATTAATTATTTTTTTCCATTTTATAGTTTCATTTAGTCCATGTTGTTTCTAGGTGCAATATTAGAAGCATGGTTGAGTGGAAGAGTGGGTTTTTTTTAAAGAATTACAACTCTTAAGTATAAACCTTTGCAACTTGTTTAACACACGGTTTTAAAAGAATTACTTAACAACTCGTAGATTTTATCTTTTAACAAACGCAATATGTTGTGAAATTTCATTTCATAATTCTTTGCTCCAAAGGTTTCATCATGAAGACCTAAGTTTGTTACCTTCACATGAAAGTCTATACTACTTGGAATATTTGTTTCTTTAAATATTTTCTGATTAACAGTGGCGAAGCTTAAAAATTTTTAGGGGGGGGGGGGGGTCGAAAACGTATATACCCAAAAATTTCTATAGAACCGAGGGGTCGAAAACGTATATACCCAAAAATTTCTATACGAAAACTACATATATAACACTACTGGCCGAAAAGTTCGGGGGGTCAGGCGCCCCTCCCGGCCCCTTCAAAGCATCGCCCCTGCTGATTAACATATGTGCTCATGAATTATAAGTTCCTATATGATCTCAATTTAATAAAAAATATGTGTGTGGGGGCAACGCCCCTCCCTTTGGTGTTGCGTGAGAACGTCCCTGGAATGGTATGTGGGGGTGCCACTCGCTGATGTTGAATGGGGTTGGCGCCCACTACACAAAATTAAAGGAAACAATTGAAAAAACATAACTATGAATCTATGACAATATAGATTGTTTTAGTCTTCAATGTTGGGCCTAATTTACTTGTCATTGCCCAATTTCACCAAGAAAATACTATAAACTTGTGTATTAAACCAATTTTATTTGATAATATTATATAATAATGATCAACAAGATAGATTGGTTGAATAATGTGTTAAAACGGGTCAAAATAATACATGTACTAGACAATTTTTTATAAGAATATTTCCAATATATAAATAAGCAACACTTTCATGTTTTATGTTGTTGTAACATATGCAATGGGGGTTTTTCAAAAAAAATTGCATTTTTCACTTTTAACCTAAAGGTTTTATTTTTTTGAATTTTAACCCCAGTGACTTTTTTACTTTTTATCTAAAGCTTTTCATTTTTTGCAATTTAACCCCAATACTTTTTTATTTCAATTTGGTTCCTCATACTTTTCATCTCTCGCAAATTTTTCGTTTTATGTTTCGTTCTAAATTTTGCGAGTCAACACGTCGTAACGTGCGTGTGGGTTTGACGTTTTCATCTGTTTTTTTTCCCATTTGACAATATTTTTCTTCTTTTGACAAGTTCGTAGCAATGTGCGAGTACTAGATCGACTTAGTTATTATTTTCTGCGTTTTATGTTTTTGTCTAATTTCTTCACATTAACACCCCGCAATGGGCGTGCGTGGTTCAACGATTTTACATTGGTTTTCGTTCGGTGTTATTTTTACTTTTTTTAATTTTATTTTTACACGCTTTTCTGATGTTGGTGGTCGCTAACAGTGACGTGACATTAGTGCTACTTAGCACGATTTTACGAACGTATTTAACCTATTAAGTTTTTTACTAATACTTTGCTTCAAGTTTACCGCTATATCTCCTTTACTTAAGAAAAACTAATTTTTTTACTTGCATATTTTATGTATGTGTCGGTATAAATCCGATTTGCTCTACGTTTCAACATAAACTTTTTCTGGAAACGAGTCAGGTCATATATAATACGTTATAGTTAGAAGTTAACAAGTTAAATAAAAAAGTGTCGAAAGAAAATATGAAAGAAAAAGTATTGGTTAAGGAAAATATACAAATTTATATACTATTAAAGAGAAAGGTCGGTGAAAACCTTTCTCTTTTAACCCTCAAATTTTGACTTTTTCATTTCTTTAAGGCTCTTACACTTTTAACTTTTTTCCAATTTACACCTTTAATTTTTTGACATTAAACATTATTAACCCTTATCTTTAAGTAAATTGTACATTCACTTCTAACTTTCAGTAATTGACAACTTTGACCTTCTTAACCTTTTCTACTTAATAACTTGACACCTCCTTTGGTTTAAATGACTTTTACGACTTTACACCGCAACGTGTACAAATTATTATACTTTTTTTATCTATGTTCTACTTATTTTGTGTACGTTCGTAAACTGTATTTGAAAGCAAGTCGGGTCAAATATACTACGTTTTCATTCGATGGCGATGTAATTTTTTTAAGTAAAGAGTCGGGTCAAATATACAGTATAAATACGAGTTACTTTAACTTTCGACGCCGCCGCAACGCGCGGCGGGTCAAAATCCTAGTTTTATATATTTTGTAATATTGAAGAATAAAATCATGCTTGTACACTTAGGTGGTTTTTGGTATGCAGGAATGAGAGGTGGAATGAAATGGGCCATTGTGAGGGAATGAAGAAAAAAGTGTTTGGTTGGTCGATGAAATGGAATCATCCATTCCAAAATGCATTTTATTCCCCTCAAAATCATTCCATCTGTCCCCTCTGTTTTTTTTCCATTAC
Organism: Helianthus annuus; assembly: GCF_002127325.2. Taxonomy (NCBI): domain Eukaryota; kingdom Viridiplantae; phylum Streptophyta; class Magnoliopsida; order Asterales; family Asteraceae; genus Helianthus; species Helianthus annuus. Next base: position 162,214,004 of record NC_035445.2, on the reverse strand, counting down.
ATTCCCTCTTCACCCTTCATTAAAAACACCACAACCCACCACCGTTGCTACCACACACCACCACCACCACCGTCATCCGCCGCCGTCACCCACCGTCGCTGCCACCACCTACCGCCGCCACCCACCTCTGTCTTCGCCATCGCCGTCGCCGCCATCCACCGTCGCCACTGCCACCTTCGATCATCGCTGCCACCATTGCCACTGCCACCTCCGATCACCGCCGCCACCCACCGCCTCCACCGTCGCCACCCACCGCCTCCACCGCTATCAACCGCCACCACCCACCGCCACCACCGCTACCACCGCCGACCACCATCGCCGCTGCTACCACCTCCGACCACACCTACCACCACCATCCCCACCGCCGCCACCTACCTCCACCGTCATCCACCACCACCACCGTTGTCACCATCCGCCGTCGTCTCCACCCACAACCACCACCAACCACCGTCGCCGCTACAACTGACACCTAGCACCACGCCCCATCATCGCCCATCACTGACCACCGCCATCTAATTTTATTCCTTCGTCTTTTTTCGCATACTAAACAACATAAAGTAATTGTTTATTCCATTCACACATGGTAATCAAACAAGACATGAAATGGTAATGATCAATTCCATTACCTCATCCATTCCATTACCTCGTCCATTCCATTCTCCTGTTCATTTTATTACCCCATACCAAACAGACTCTTATAACTTATAAGCGTGGAAACGATATCGAAACAATTCACTTAAAGTGGAGATATTAAAAAACTAGTCCACACTTACAACCACTAAGATATAAAAATCTCAAGTCGGTGTGAATATTAATAAACAAATGTAAGTATCATAAATAAAGTTTGTAGATACTTAAATTACATATAATTATATAACTAGATTCAGAAATTATCCACAGTAACTACTGGCGACTCTCTTACCCTCTTTTATCTTTTTTGTCTCTCTGACCCTCTTTTATCCTTTTTTTTTTTTTTTTTTTTGTGTTTTCAGCGTTATCACTAGCAATCATTCAACTTTCTAAAGATTTTGTAATCGAGTTTTATGTGCTTATTTTTATATATGTGTCGGTATAAATTTAAGTTAATTTACGTTTCGACGTAATTATTTTTTAACATGAGTAGGGTCGGGCATAATATTTCTTTTAATTATTAAACGAGTCGGGTGAAATATAATATGTTTTTGGCATAAAATTCGAGTTTCTTTACTATTCGATGTTGCCACAAGCGTCATATCATTGTTTAACTTAAGAAACTTAATTTTTAACGTGCTTATATATGTACGTGTCAGTATAAATCAAGTTGCTTAACATTTCAACATAATTTTCTTTCACAAATAAGTTGTGTCAAATATAATGTGTTTCTGTGCTTTATTTTATGTATGTTTTTAGTTGTTCTACGTTTTGACGTAAATTTTGTTAAGAAATGAGTCGAGTCAAGTATAATTTTCATCAGACTGTATAAATTCGAGTTATTTTACGTTTCGACGCCATCACAACACGTAGGAAAATTTAGTAGGAAAATTTACTAGTTAAATATAAAGGCTTGCAAGTGTTTATATAACAATAAATTGTGAATATTGAATCATTGTGATGCTAGTTGTTGCTTTCCTAGGTTCTTCCAAAAAAAAGTTAATTAAAAAAGAAAAGAGGGAGAGCACATGAGAAGAGTGCACGTGATGTGGTATGTGCATCGTGATCATAACCCTGGTCACGTGACTCAATAATGTGGTGGCACGTGATTGGATGAGAGAATATTTATTTAAAAAATCGTGACGTCCGAGGGTGCCTCACGCGCTTCTAGGGTGGAACTTGTTAACTACGAGATTTATTCTTTGAGTCTAATTTCAACGCTTTGACTTTTATTGTGAAAAAGAAAAAAATTAGTAAAACTATATTACATTACTCGGATAAAAACGGTTAGTTGCGGGTTGGATGGGTACTTGTGGGTAGTGTTGTAGTAATCGTTAGAGGACTCGGGGCAACCCCGTGATCACCCATTTTAACGCGTTAAAAAACAACGCAACACCGCCGCCACACAATTCATAACGCGTGGAAATGTAAACGCGTTAACCTGAGCACGCGTTAAACTTTTGAGTTTTATAGGGTATGACTTGTACATTGTGCATTAATACTTGTATATTGGAATCCCCATCACTAGTGATTCCACCCCTCCTACATTTCTATCACTAGTGATGGAAATTGGATTGATGACATGGCATTAGTTGATTGGATAGTGGGAGTGATGGAATCCATCACTAGTGATTCCACCCCTAGTCCCCTTAGTCAGCGTGACACTTCTAACTTTCGATTTGCACCACAACACTATTAACTTTCAATTTAATTTCTTCTAACTCTCTCAAACTAATCAAACCCTAACGCAGTTAGTTGTTTGCTTATATGGCATCTGACGTGACACTTTTGCTGATGTGGCAACTGGCGTAACATTTTTTTGCTAACATGGCATCTGATGTGGCACATTTTGCTGATATGACATCTGATGTGACACTTGTTTAGTGATGTGACATTTAAATCAGCTAAATGTATTAAGATCGTGGGGTATGGGGCTTGGGTTGAGCCGTTGGGGCGTGGGTTGGGGGAAAACGCCCAAGCCACCACCCCGAGTGGACTTGGGTTTAGGGCGTGGCCCTTGGGGCTTGGCTTTCAAGCCGGGCGTAGGGCGGTATGGCCATGCTAGTTGGCTGAATCTCATCGGCTCACCCGCCACGTCAGGCGGTCTTTTTGAATTTCGAATTTTAAAATTCAAACGGTCCCCCCATCTTCTCTAACCGCCACCCGGGTCCCCCAAAGGCCTCTATATATGGTAACCCCAACCCACTGGTCCCCCCATCCCACGAACCCAACAACCCCACCGGCTACCACTTCTGCCCAACCCGCTACCCCACTGGTCCACCCCTTCTCGAACCCGCTACCCCACTTCTATCGAACCCAACCCCGCTATGGCATCCTGGACCCATGAAGAGGAAATTGCTCTCGTCACAAGCGTCGTTGACGCTATGAAGGGTCGGCCACCGGGCCAAACAAAATATTGGGTGGAAGCATTCGGAGCCTACCGACATAACATCGGTAACGACCACCACAACCTCAACGCGTGCCAACATAAATGGCGCGAGCTACGACCCAAGCTCGAGCGTTTCAAGGCTTATTACGAAGCCGTTCCCGGTGGCGAGTTAAGCCACGAGGACCGGGTGGCGGTGGCTAACATAGAGTTTCGAGGCAAGGAAAAAAAGGCGTTCGACAAGATCGACCTTTTTGAAATTTATTTAACGCTTTAGGTTTGTTATTTTGTAATTTTTAGAAATTGTTAATTTTTAGTATTATGTAATTTTTAAAATTTTAATGAAGTTGTAGGTTTTTTTATAAATGTTGTGTGATTTTTTATAATTTTTTTGTATTTTTTTTTAATTATTATGCCACGCGGTGCACCCAACCCAAGCCCAACCCACGCCCCGCCATACCCCGCGGCCACGTAACCAGGCGGTGGGGGGCTCTCATTCCACGTGTCAGCATATGCCCCAACCCAAGCCTAACCCAAGCCCCACCATACCCCACGGCCTAAGTTTTAGTTAGTTTAGTAGTGTCAAAAGGAAATAAGTTGAAAGTTTAGAGTGTTGTGGTATAAATCGAAAGTTGAGAGTGTTATAGGACGATTGGTGAAAGTTTTGGTTATTTAAATCTAATATTTCTTTTATTAATATTGTGAGAAGTGGTGTTGTTTTCAAAAATAATTTGATTAGACTATGTGTAGTGGTGAGTGAAACAAATGTCTCATCCTTAGGCATGAAGCGATACATGGCTCCTAGTCAGCAAAGGTCTTGCAGTTAAAAATAGGTATAGTGGTAAGTGAAACAAATGTCCCTTGCAATGTTTAAACACTCAAATTGAATTTAAATAAAAAAATACAAAACCATCAAAAATATTTCATTAGCCGTTCTCTCTTCAACCAGGCGTGTTTAAGGAAACACCCAACCAAAAAAACCATAAAAAAACGCCCCAGGGGCGGTGACGTAGGCGTGAAGGGGCGTTTTTAGAGGAAAACGCTCAAAACCCCTCCCAATACGGATGGTTTTCCTATTGGGTGAGCCGACCGACGTCGTTTTGTAGATTTCTTATTTCTCAGTTACTTCTATTGCCCACTATCCATGTCGGTCACTGTTGGACCCCCTTTCTCGTACTTTCTTACGTCTTTTTATTTGCCCCCTTTACTTTTTTCTAATTTGCTTTTATAACCTTCTTTTCTTGTTATCCATACAAAAAAGGTTCATGGTTAATTGGTTATGGGTAAAAAGCAAATATTTTAGTAGGATTTTATATTCGTTTTAACTAACAGATCTTACAAACCCACCATTCGTTACACTGATGAAAGTGATAATTACATGTGACGGTTTCATCTTGGACATATGTAGAGCGTTACATTACCAAATTGTTTCATGAACCCATACACGCACGTTGTCTTGTGTTAACTCAAAACATTTAGAACGAAACGTAAAAACGTTGAACTACACATATGTTGCGTCATGTTAACCCACATAATTTTAGAAGGAAATGTAAAACAAAAATTTGCAAAGGATGAGAAGTATAGGGAGCCAAAGTTGAAAATAAAAAAGTTGTGAGTTTAAATTGTAAAAGATGAAAAGTTTAGATTAAAAGTAAAAAATTAAGTTTTATGAGGTTAGATATTAAAAGATGAAAAGTTTTAGGTTAAAAGTCAAAAAAAAAATCTTTTAAAAAAACACACTATACAAGTACCATTATGTATATAAAAGTTCAAATTAATACTTTGGAAATTGCTCACTTTATCAATATCAAGCTGATTACATTTCAAATTATGTATTAATACTATGTAATTCACTCACTATAATATTTTATTTATTGTTGTATATAAATATTTTATGTATTGTTGTATATAAAATAGTTTATTAAAGTAAATAATTTTTAATAAACAGTTGTTATAAAATAAGGGATCCCTATTAAAAATGTAAAAAAGTTATAGGACAAATGAATTATTGAATATTGTTATATTAAAATAAAGACCATAGCTCAGAGTTAAAATCCTGAGCACTACTATTTTCTAAATGTAAAGATACTCATAGTACAAATGAATTATTGAATTTGTGGGTTAATACAGTGTAACGTGTGTCTATAGTTCAACGTTTTTATATTTCGTTATAACACTAAGCACTATTATTTTTACATTAAAGATTAGTGCTAGGTGGTAGAGGCTCTTGTCTTTTGGAGTAAATAGGAGAGTTCAAATCCTGGCATGAGGATATAAATAGTATTAATTAGTGTAGTTTAGAATTACGAATAATGTAACCTTTGCCGTTAAAAGAAAGTAATTTATAAAAATAGAAACTTATAATAAGTAATTAATTCATTGTCATACATTTAAGAAAATAGAAGTGTTCAGGTGTACTTTAGTGAAGGAAAAAAAAAACAAATTTCATATAGATAATCTTTTTTACAGTTTTAGTGAAACAAAATACTGATTTTTCATTGTATGTTATAAATACAGTAAAAATAGGGATAAAGTGAAAGAAAATAAATGTGACCCCATGAGGAAAAGAGTTGCAGGTGGCAGATGCAGCATGGATGCATCATGCATGTTCATGAAGATTAGCCCCACCATGATGTCCCCATCAACCCAATTCCCTCTCCATCCATTTTTTTAACCTTTTGTAATCAGGTTTAACAAAGGATAAATTACAAAACTAGCCATTAATCACGCCCTCTTTCAAAACTAGACACCTTGTGTATCTTTGGAGTGACCTTTCAAGCAGGGGATGCGTCTTTGGAGCGACGTCATTGAAACCCAATAAAAAATGGACACGTGGCGTGAAAGACGAATGGGAGAAGTCTCGCCGGACGCTTCAGCTCCCTAAAAACCTTCAAAGACGTATCTCGTGCTTAAAGGTCACTCCAAAGATTCATAAGGTGGCTAGTTTTGAAAGAGGGTGTGGTCAATGGCTAGTTTTGTAATTTTACGTTAAACATATTGAAAGAGGGTGTGGTCAATGGCTGGGTGTGGTTGCAGTGTTGCACAATAAAAGCATTTGCATGTACCCGGATGTGATATATGGATAAGTAATGAAGCCTACTACAGGACACTTATTGGTCAATAGTATGGGTACGGATGTGGGATGCAACTGAACATGTAATGGGTGGTTTTACTAGTTTACTGGTTAAATTGGTTTTTAATATTATATAATGTAATGGAATTGAAACATATGTGTACATGTTATAAAACTGAAAAATATTCGTCTTAGCATCCTATAATGCGGGCGAATTATGAATTTGTCCCGATTTAAAATTATAGTTTTACCATCGTTTTAGATTTTTTTTTTTTTTTTTGCAAAACTATAATAGTATTTTGTTTTAATTGGTTGACTCAATACGATTTTCTTTTGTGCTAGGAAACACTGTCTGGCACTCGCTCATTGCTCCTAACAAATTACAATTTTGTCCACAATTGAAAGTTACAGTCTTGTTATCGTTTTAGTTTTCTGCAAAACTATTGTAGTGTTTTGGTTTAACTGACCGAGATCATGTTATCAATAGTATGCACAAGTAATCGAAACACCTGTGTATGTGTTATGAAACAGGGAATTATTCGTCTTACCACCACGCAATGCGGATGATGCATTAAAGATAAATTTTATTCAACATAAACACACTCGTTTAATTAAATATAAAAAATAATAAATATATTTAAGTTTTCCCTAATTACTTATGCATTGTGATTACCAATTTTAGTACCCTATATTATATAAAAGATGAAAAAGTTTAATGAAAAAAAAAGTAATTGGTGATCAGAGAGTTGCAGAAGTCTCACATTGCATGGTCACTCTACCCACGTTCCTATGCTCCCCCACCCCCCAATAATCCATACTATATTAACAACCCCTTTCACCTTCCTCCTCATCTAACCCAAACCCTACTTTCTTTCTGTTCTAAGGACGGCCACTGCGACTGCTCGCTTACTGCCAGCAATCGCAGTAGTCATCCTAAGAACTTAGACAAACATTTTCGTTTGCGGATAACTGGAGTAGAAACCAAAACTAATGGATATTTATGGTATGCCGTCCGCCGGACAAGACGTGTTCGGTGTTGACGACCTCTTTGATTTCTCCGGTGACCGCGATGACGTGTTTGCGCCTTCTACCGCCACCACCACCGCCACACAGTTATTCAACAGCGACTTTCAGTACAGTTTCAACAACAATAATAATAATACCACTACCGACTTCACGGACCACTTCTGCGTTCCGGTAATTTAACTCAACTTTTTCACATGTACATAAATAGTTATCCATTTGTTTTTTTTTTTTTTTTTGTTTTTTTTATTTTAAGGGTGTAAACGAGCCAAACAACTCGTGTGGTACTCTAGATCAATTCATTAAAAACTCGAATCTAGCTGAACTTTTTTTTTGAACGACAAATTTCTTTTATTCCTGTCGTCTATGGGACTTGAACCCAAGACCTCTCTCTCCCAAGGTGTTTAAAGGCTTTGCCTTTGCCAATAGCTGAACTTAAATGAGGTTAGTAAATAAACAAGCCTGTACTTGAGAGCTCGATCTTGCTCGTAAGCCTATTATTTATACAATTTTTATATAATTCAGTTAATATATATTTTTATTATTGAGCTATATCTTGCTCATATTATTTATACAACTTTTATATAATTCATTTAATATATTTATTTTGATAATAATTATTATTATATATGAACTTATGATATAAAGAACATACAAATAAAAATTATATATAAAATAATTATATATATTAAACGAGTCAAACTTAAGCCTAGACAAGCTCAAACCTGTTTGTTTACACCTTAATCAAGATGTGATGGTATGGTGTTCCCATGTATAGTGTTCAATTATCGTGATAAACAAAGAATTTAGGAGTAATTAAAGGTTGTGTAAGAGTTAAAAAAATTGGTATCTTTTTTTGGATTATCTTTTTATTGGTCAATAACTAATGATGATTTTTTTTTTGAATTTGGAATGTGTAGAGTGATGACGTGGCGGAGCTCGAATGGCTATCAAAATTTGTCGACGATTCCGTCAGCAATTTTCCGGCGAACAACATCGCCGGAACTATAAACTTCCGACCAGAAAACCCTTCGTTCCACAGCAGATCAAGAACAAAGAGAACTAGAGCACCGTCAAACAACACAAGTTGGGCATCAACACCTATACCCACCACTCACTCCTCCGAAACGTCGTGTGAAACGACGTCAGAACCTAACGCCGCTAGGCGTTGCACACACTGTGCGTCTGAAAAGACGCCACAGTGGCGCACTGGACCATTAGGTCCCAAGACGCTATGCAACGCCTGCGGCGTCAGGTACAAGTCGGGCCGGCTAGTCCCAGAGTATCGTCCGGCGGCCAGCCCGACGTTTGTGCTGACTCAGCATTCTAATTCTCACCGGAAAGTTATGGAACTCCGCCGCCAAAAAGAAATGATATTAGGAGGCGACCAACACCGCTATCAACACCAACACCAACAACAACTACAACGAGTAGTTACATCAGAACACCAAATATATGCCGGCAGACACAACTACCGACAATAACAACGACGACGACTACATCATTGCAACAACTACGAGACTTGCTGACGACAGTTACTAAGTTATAGTAACTGTCGGCAGCCGTAACGGCCCTGAAACCGTAACTGATGTGAAAGTAGTTTTAACGGAAGAGATCAAAAGGTAGTTATGAATTTCAGATCTTCATGATGTGACTTTTTTTTGTATGTTAATTTAAGGATTTTATAATAATATGTTAATTTAAGGATTTATAATAATTTTAAATATCATACGGTCAGTACGGTCCTTAGTGTACCTAAGATATGTTAATTTGATGACCAATGTCCTGTCCAATCTTCGGTAGAAAAGGCCATACAAAGTATGGGACACGTTATATGCATATATTAATAAGCATGTCACATGCTAAGGTACAATTTATTATTAGTATAGTATCTTATGATATTATATGAATTAACTTTTATGATGTATAAATAGTTACTCAAAACTATAGTCTAATTTATAATTAATGCAAGTAAATGTTGTAAGGAAGTATATGTAAACCGCTTAGCTATTTTAGTTATATTTTAATTAAAAAAAAAGACCAGCTATCTTTTTGCAAACTAATATTAACTATATTTAGATGCATGAATTTAACAAATATTATGAGTTTATGCAGGGAATTTCAAAGAATGCCTCTGATTTGCGTGTAGTGTAATATAATTTTGATGTATATTTAAGCCCTTTTTTTACACTTTTAGCCAAGTTTTAAATTTATAAAACACGATATTCACTAACACTAAACACACATATGGGCAAGTGCACCCATCGTGGACGTAGTATAGTGTTGGTAAGATACCGAGGTCGTCCAAGGACACAAGAGCTTTTAATACCGGTTTATCCTCAACGTCTAATCAAATCAAAAAGTGAGAAAAATGTTTTAAACTAAGAAAAATAAAAACTAACTAAATGCTGAAAATAAAAATAAAATAAAAACAGATAGACAAGATGAATCACTTGGATCCGACACGTGTATTAGTATAACCTTTGATTATTTTCGCACTTTTGCACTTGTTTAAGAGATTATCTTAGTTATTGTAGTAGGCCCCTCTTTTGAAGGCGACGTTACCCTCAACCCAGTAGTTTGAGTCAGCAAGGATACAATCCTAAAGGGTCGGATTATTGAAAGATAATGAATTACGTTATTAATGCAAATTGTGGTAGGCCCCGCTTTTGGCGGTGACGTTACCCTCGGCTAAGTAGTCTGAGTCAGCAGGGATACAGTCCTAAATAGCCGGGTTATAATATTAATAGTAGTTAACTTATGAGGGGGTCAAAGAGTTTGGATCCCCGCCATCCAATACCTATGGGCATTGAAGGAGATCCTACTAAATTTGACCCAGGTCCCAAGCAGGACCTCTAAACGCTGAACAAGGGCAAGACCCTTACCAAACCGTTCCCTTAACCCCCGACCAGGTAGCCAACATACCTCCATATAGACCGTGGAGATATGAATGGTGAAAATCTTTTATTTTATATAGACAGTAAAATAATGCCAAGACACCACGGACAAACGATAAGGAAAGATCACCTTCAACATAAGTAACTAGTTATTAAAGTCATTAATACAAAACCAAATAAAAAATGCAAAAGATTAAAAATAAAAAGTATTATACTAAACACTTGTCTTCACCAAGTGATGTAAGAGACTTAGGCAAACATGGCCTTGATTGTCAAGAACTCTTACGATCAATCTTGGATCCCGAGACGACTCACACACTCTACGATGGACAATGGATGATGGTGGTGGATGATGGTGTTATGGTGGTGGTGGGTGGTGGATGAAGTGTGAGAGAGGTGGTGTGCCAAGGGATGAGAGAGAATGAAGCCAAGCTCCTCTATTTATAGGCTGAACAGAAGGCTGGACACGGCCCCGTGTCCGCTGGACACGGCCCCGTGCCCGTCTGACATTCTCTCACTTCATTAATTGTAATTGCGAATTACAATTAATGCGCCTGCTGTACTTTCACCACGCCCCCGTGCTCGCTGGACACGGCCCCGTGGTGGGCAATGGAAGCTTCTACTGGTTTGTCTTTTCTGCTGCTTCCTGGGCACGCCCCCGTGTTCGCTGGACACGGGGCGTGTTCAGACTCTGTTTCTTCTCCTTTGCCTTGGGAGGTGCCGTTGAGGGTCCGGGCAGTCCACTTTTGTTCCTTTTCTTGTATTTATGGTAGAATTAGTTGTCTTTTTGTTTCTTTTGTGATTTTGAGCTCATTTCATCCTGAAAATACAAAAGGAAGACAAAAACACTCTTTTTCCAACATTAGTACTTAAAAAGGGTTAGTTTTATGCCTTAATTGATGTGATTTATATGTTGCATTTTACACACATCAAATACCCCCACACTTGAACTTTTGCTTGTCCTCAAGCAAAACTCTTTAAATGTGGCTTACACTCCCAAATGGAATAGGTAGAAGAGAAGTTTTTTAGCTTGTCCTAGAGTGTCGGGAATCCAAGGTTTTTATAGGTTTTATTTTTATTTATTTACAATCCTATTCGTTATGATTTATTTTTGAACGTTTCATAAGATGAATTACTTATTTGGGCATAGCATGCCTTATTAAAATTCCATTTATATACAAGTTCACATACCTTACGGGAGATCACTCAACACTCGGCCGAAGGTGTATATTTTAGTGAATCACTCGAGAGCGGCGCGGAACTTACGTCTTCCATAGGCTTGCCAAGCAATCAATCCTCCTCCTTTTTAACTTTTACCTTTGTAAATATCAAGAGGAATTTTGGGGTGAAGGCTTGGGTTTAAAGGTGGGTGGTTGGTTAGTGGTTAGTAAAAAGGGCGAAAATCGTAACAAGCGTCGGTTTTTCGTGAAGTACCTTGTTTTTAGTGATTTTTTATTTTGAAGTATTTCTCCAAACAAGCTTTTATAGCTTTTGTTTGTTTTTGACTTCATCATCATCATTTTTTTTTCGATCGTCACATAAAAAGGTGAGTTTACGAAAAAGCGAGCTTGTTACTAAAATAGATAGAAAAAAAAATAAAAAGGTTTTTGGTGGGTAAAAAGGGTCTTGGGGTAATGAAATGAAAGGTTTAGGCTCAAAGGGGCTATCTAGGGGGATTTTGGGTAGGTAAAAAAAATGAAAAATAATGGTTTTGAAAGAAAAATGGTTAGTCATAATGCCTCCATCATTTACTTACTTGGGTTTAAGTTGGTAAGGACCGGGAATGTATCGTCGTGGCAAGTTCTAGATTTGTAAGGATCGAGCGGCTATTCACACAAGAAACGAAAACTGAGCATTTAATCTAAATATGTGTATTTTTGTGCTCAATAAAGGCTCAAAACTCACTTTTGTGGGAATGGGTTTTTAATGTGACCAAGCATATATAATCGAATTTTTAACTAGACTTGTTATACCGTTTCATAATTTTCTTATGTTGGTTCTTTTTTTTATCACGACGCTATCCGTTGTAAACTTGTAAAAATATAACCTTTTTAGAACTTGTTATTCCCAACTTAAACTAAGACAAGTAAATAAAAAAAAATGAAAAAGTTTTTTGAAAAAATTTGGGGTGTTTAGCGGTTCCAATAGAGTTTTGTGTAAGGCTTGTGTTTAGGATTTTGCAAAATTTCAAGGTTTTAGCATCCCCCCCACACTTAAATTACACATTGTCCTCAATGTGTCCAAAAATAAAGTTTTTGGTTGATTTAGAATGTGTAAAGGTGGGTTAAAAAGCAAAGATTTATGTTACTGGCATCCTGGACACGGCCCCGTGGTCAAGTGCCAGTAACAAAAATTACAGAATTGAAACAGAAGCCTGGACACGGGGGCGTGTCCGCTGAACACGGCCCGTGTCCAGTTACCTGAACTGGGTGATTTTCTGCAGGGGCTCAGCACGGGGCCGTGTTGGTTGGGCACGGCCCGTGTTGAGCCTTCTGTGATGGAGATTTTTGTCGGGTTGCTCTGTTCTTCGTGCATGGTTCCATTTTTCTCGTTCCCTTTTTCATCCATTACCACCATGAGTGTGTTTTATTCTGCAAAAACTAAAAGATTAAACTAAACTAAGGATAGATCCGCGGAATGCCTCCGTGGTGCGCCACGTTTATAAAGGTCCTTGGCTAGACCCGATTCCAGGTTATATATCTTCTGAGTGGAGTGCCATGCTTCCCAAGTTACACCGTCGGAGAGCGGCATCCAAGCTTGAATCAATAACCTTCATGTAATTGACTGGGTCGTCGTCCTCTATTCTCTTCCCAACTCCGAACTTCACCTCATCGTCCCCATACCTCAAAGTCAGTGTCCCGTCATTCATGTCTACCACTGCTTGTGCTGTGGCAAGGAAGGGTCTCCCTAGTATAAGGGGGACCTCGGTGTCTTCCTCCATGTCGAGTATGACAAAGTCAACTGGATAAACGAATCTGCTTACCCTTACCAAGACATTCTTGATGACACCTTGTGGGAACTTGACTGATCGATCAGCGAGTTGTATGCTTATTTTTGTAGGGCTCGTGGTTCCCAAGCCAAGCCTTTTGAACATCGATGAGGGCATGAGGTTAATGCTATCCCCTAAGTCGGCCAAGGCATTGCGAACGGGTGATTCCCCTATTGAGCATGGAATCGTGAAACTTCCGGGATCGATTTTCTTTTGGGGTAGTTTATTAAGTACGAGGGCAGAGCATTCTTCGCCTAAATTAACTAATTGCAAATTTTCAATTTTCTTTTTATGTGTAAGGAAGTCCCTCATAAATTTAGAGTATTTGGGCATTTGGGTTAGGACTTCGATAAAAGGAATATTGACATGCAATTGTTTTAACAGACTTTCGAATTTTGCGAACTGCTCATTGGTCTTTTGACGAATTAACCTACCGGGGTACGGAACTCGAGGAGCCTTGGTAGGCTCTGGTGATGGGGGAGAGTTCTTTTCCTGCAGATGTGTTGGCATTGTTTCTTCCGCAGGTGGAGGTACTTCTGCAGGCCCTACGGTGCGGTTTCGTAGTGTGATGAGGTGAACTTGCGCCTTTGGGTTTGTTTCGGTATTGCTAGGTAATGCGCCTTGCGGTCTCTCGGAAAAATTTTGTGCTATGTTGATTTATTTGTTTTTCTATGTTTTGAATGCTAGCTTGTTGATTCCTAAAATTAGATTCTAATTGTAGAAATCTTTCCGAGTTTTTCTTATCAGTGTCAGAGACGAGGCGAGATATAGTATCTTCGAGCCTTTCTCGTCCACCTTGTTGTTGAGTGAAATTTTGTGACTCATTTCTTGATTGCTGAAAGTTTGTTCGTTGGGTTTGTTGGTTACTACTATTGCCGGTTTCCCTCCAACCAAGGTTTGGGTGGTTTCGCCATCCTTGGTTGTAAGTTCCCGTTGGAGGACCCGACGGCCTAGGTCTATTATCAATGTAGTTTACCATTTCTTGTTGATCGTCCGTTTCTTTCATGCAACTCCAATTTTCATGTGACCCACCACACCCTTCACAAGCCATAACCGAGACTGTTTTTGTCATTTCTAACTTTTTTATTTTTGAAGAAAGGGCCTCGATTTGGGCTTGTAAAGAAGTGCTTTCGTCGACCTTATGGGCGCCTGGGGCGATAGACTTATTTCCCCGGGGAGTGTGCCATTGAAAATTGGTTTGAGCAATTTCCTCAATCTGATTATATATTTCGTGTGGGCGTCGATTACCTAAAAGTCCCCCGGAGCTAGAATCAAGTGTCTGCCTAGTGTGTGGCAACAATCCATTGTAGAAAGTGGATACTTGTTGCCATATTGCGAGGCCGTGATGGGGACACTTGCGTAATAGCTCCTTGAACCTTTCCCAAGTTTCATATAAGGATTCCCCGTCCTCTTGTGAGTATGTATTAATTTCAGCCTTTAATTTAGCAGTTTTAGCAGGAGGGAAATACTTATATAGAAATTTTTGGGCTAGTTCATCCCAGGTGTTTACCGATCCAGCTGGGAGGGTGTTGAGCCAAGCTTTCGCTCGGTCTTTTAGTGAGAATGGAAACATACGGAGGCGGATGGCGTCGTTTGATGCTCCATTGATCTGAAAGGTATCACATATTTCTAAGAAATTAGTTATATGTAGATGAGGATCCTCGTCCGCAAGCCCGTGGAAGGTTGCGGAGTTTTGGAGCATTTGTATCAAATGCGGTCGAAGTTCGAAGTTATTGGCTTCGACATTCGGAGCATTGATAGCGGCGCCTAGATTACCTACGGTGGGCCGTAGATAATCCATAAGGGTACGTTGGTCCGCCATTGGGGGTGGATCACCCGAAACCTTCTCTTGGTTTTTGGCTTTTAACCTTTTTCTGAGAAAGCGTTCGGGTTCTTCTAGCGGTTCCTTTATGTCTTTATTGGAACTGGAGCTCATACACTACGTGAGGATGGCGTCGGGTTCCAAGTCTTGTAATAAAAACAGAAAAGAATGTTGGTCAGAAGGTTCACCACGGCCCCGTGTTGAGCGAACACGGCCCCGTGGTCGGAATTACAGTGATTGTTTTTCAGATCCCAGTTACTGGAAGTTGGACACGGCCCCGTGTTGCACCGGCACGGCCCCGTGGTCAGCCTTCTGTAACTTGAAAAACAAAAACTGCCAGTAACGTTGCTGAGCACGGCCCGTGTCCGACCAGGCACGGCCCCGTGCTGAGCTCTGCAGAAGCTGAAAATTTAAAAAAAAAATCCTAAAAAATTAAAGAAAAATAAAAATATGATTAGGCCGTTGATTCCTAACTTTCTTAAAATCCTTGTGTCCCCGGCAACGGCGCCAAAAAACTTGATGTGCGTGTAGTGTAATATAATTTTGATGTATATTTAAGCCCTTTTTTTACACTTTTAGCCAAGTTTTAAATTTATAAAACACGATATTCACTAACACTAAACACACATATGGGCAAGTGCACCCATCGTGGACGTAGTATAGTGTTGGTAAGATACCGAGGTCGTCCAAGGACACAAGAGCTTTTAATACCGGTTTATCCTCAACGTCTAATCAAATCAAAAAGTGAGAAAAATGTTTTAAACTAAGAAAAATAAAAACTAACTAAATGCTGAAAATAAAAATAAAATAAAAACAGATAGACAAGATGAATCACTTGGATCCGACACGTGTATTAGTATAACCTTTGATTATTTTCGCATTTTGCACTTGTTTAAGAGATTATCTTAGTTATTGTAGTAGGCCCCTCTTTTGAAGGCGACGTTACCCTCAACCCAGTAGTTTGAGTCAGCAAGGATACAATCCTAAAGGGTCGGATTATTGAAAGATAATGAATTAAGTTATTAATGCAAATTGTGGTAGGCCCCGCTTTTGGCGGTGACGTTACCCTCGGCTAAGTAGTCTGAGTCAGCAGGGATACAGTCCTAAATAGCCCGGTTATAGTATTAATAGTAGTTAACTTATGAGGGGGTCAAAGAGTTTGGATCCCCGCCATCCAATACCTATGGGCATTGAAGGAGATCCTACTAAATTTGACCCAGGTCCCAAGCAGGACCTCTAAACGCCGAACAAGGGCAAGACCCTTACCAAACCGTTCCCTTAACCCCCGACCAGGTAGCCAACATACTTCCATATAGACCGTGGAGATATGAATGGTGAAAATCTTTTATTTTATATAGACAGTAAAATAATGCCAAGACACCACGGACAAACGATAAGGAAAGATCACCTTCAACATAAGTAACAAGTTATTAAAGTCATTAATACAAAACCAAATAAAAAGTGCAAAAGATTAAAAATAAAAAGTATTATACTAAACACTTGTCTTCACCAAGTGATGTAAGAGACTTAGGCAAACATGGCCTTGATTGTCAAGAACTCTTACGATCAATCTTGGATCCCGAGACGACTCACACACTCTACGATGGACAATGGATGATGGTGGTGGATGATGGTGTTATGGCGGTGGTGGGTGGTGGATGAAGTGTGAGAGAGGTGGTGTGCCAAGGGATGAGAGAGAATGAAGCCAAGCTCCTCTATTTATAGGCTGAACAGAAGGCTGGACACGGCCCCGTGTCCGCTGGACACGGCCCCGTGCCCGTCTGACATTCTCTCACTTCATTAATTGTAATTGCGAATTACAATTAATGCGCCTGCTGTACTTTCACCACGCCCCCGTGCTCGCTGGACACGGCCCCGTGGTGGGCAATGGAAGCTTCTACTGGTTTGTCTTTTCTGCTGCTTCCTGGGCACGCCCCCGTGTTCGCTGGACACGGGGCGTGTTCAGACTCTGTTTCTTCTCCTTTGCCTTGGGAGGTGCCGTTGAGGGTCTGGGCAGTCCACTTTTGTTCCTTTTCTTGTATTTATGGTAGAATTAGTTGTCTTTTTGCTTCTTTTGTGATTTTGAGCTCATTTCATCCTGAAAATACAAAAGGAAGACAAAAACACTCTTTTTCCAACATTAGTACTTAAAAAGGGTTAGTTTTATGCCTTAATTGATGTGATTTATATGTTGCATTTTACACACATCAGCCTCGCACGTGTTGTGGGGACACTAAACCGAGTATTTCTCTCTCATAACATATACGTCTGTGTTTCGGTTACTTATACATACTAATCATAACACGATCTCAAAAAATTACATTGAGTCAACCAATTAAAATAAAACACTATCATGCTTTTGTTTAAAAAACAAAAAAAAAAAAAACGATGGAAAAACTATAATATTAAACTGGGGCAAAATTGTATTTTTTCAGGACAAATGAGCGTCTGCCAGACATCCGCCTGCACGTATAAAAATTACACCGAGTCAACCAATTAAAACAAAACACTATCATAATTTCATCAAAAAAAAACTAAAACGATAGCATGACTGTAATTTTACACTAGGGGCAAAATCGTAATTTGACAAGGAAAACAAACAAAAACGATGGAAAAATGTAAATATAAATTGCGGGCAAAATCTTAATTTGGCTGGGAGAAAAAAAAAACAAAACTAATGGCAAAACTTTAAATTTAAATAGGGAAAATCGTAATTTTGAACCGGGGGCAAAATTGTAATTTTTAGTTGGTGACAAAAGCATAATTTTATTTTGAATTGGGGACAAAAACGTAATTTTGAACTGATGGCAAATCATAATTTTAAAGCGGGGATAAAATTATAAAGTGGTTGGACCAATGGAGGAGTGTCTGGTAGCTAGCTGCCTGACACTATTCCCCCCATCTTGTGTTTGTAGTTATAGTTTTGCTAAAAAAAACTAAAACGATGGAAATGCTATAATTGAAACTGAGGGAAAAATTGTATTTTTTTTCAGGACAAATGAGCGTGTGCCGAGCAGCCGTCTGACACAAATAAAAATTACACCGAGTCAACCAACTAAAACAAAACACTATCATAGTTTTGTAAAGAAAAAAAAAACTAAAACGATCACATGACCGTAATTTTAATCATAATTTGACGGGAAAAAAAAACAAAAACGATGGCAATAGTGTAAATTTAAACTGAGGACACAATTGTAATTTAGCTGGGAGGAAAAAAAAACAAAACTAGTGGTAAAACTATAAATTTAAACAGGGTAAAATAGTACTTTTACTGGACTATTGGCCGTCGCCAATTTAACCAATGGTAGGGAAACACTATTCCCTGCGGTTTTTATTGTTATAGTAAATAAATAAATAAATTTCTTTATAAGTCTCATGTTTGAGGTATGGTATTTGTTACTTATATAACTTGCAACCTGTTTTTGTGACAACCCTCACAAAACCAGGTATCCGTACGACTTAATTAACTATTAATTGTTGCCTAATTACTGTGCTTAACTGAGGTTTCTGATAAACTGCTACTTGATTGTTGATACTTGTACATATCTGCATCATACTTTGATTTTTCCGTCACTACATTATTTACTTACTGAACTCTAGTGACAAACATGATGCACAAAAGCACAGTAGCACTTGAACGGATAACCTATTTTGACATGCTGATATAGCCAGCATCAGGCAGACACTGCCTCTAAAGGCCTGAATGAGCCAGAAATATTTTACTGCACCCATAGTGTGTGTAGGGATACAAGGGTTGTATAATTGCGTCTCTAGGAATAAGATATAGAGATTGGATGTGCCTAAAACGTACTCTAAGCACAAAACACAGCACTTTTATCAACACACTAGCTTCTAGCTAATTAATAAAGTGCCAAAACATGGGGAAATATTCCTGACACTTTGCAGAATAAATTGTGTCGCTAAAAAATATTATTTACGACGCTTAAAGGATTACTTAAGCACTTTAACGGATTACTATCCAACCGAACAACCGGACTATACCCGGAACATAAAAATATTGCCAGAAATATTATTAGTCTTTTTCTGAGCCAGTTAGGGTCCCTGATTACCCTAACACCCGCACTTTAACGCATCAAACAACTAACGGGGTTAATCTCTAAAAGTAACCTATTTAACTTAACTGAACACTAACTGAACAATCAAGATCCAACCGGATAACCCCCCCCCCCCCTAAAGGGATCGGCCAACTTGATGTGACAAGGGGAGTACACCTTTTGATTATTATAATAGATTACGTGGATATCTAGACGACATAAACCGATGGACGAAGGAGCATGATTTTCTCTATATAAACCCACACCCACATGAGACTTGTCACCATTTCACAACTCACCCACTCTCACTCCCTCTTGCTCTCTCCCTCTCGGCCGTAACCCCCCACCCTCAACCACCCATCTTCGAGTTCTTGTCTTGCCATTCCAAGCTCACACAAGTGTCGGGGATCACGTATTAGGAGCTTTGAAGCAAGCGGAAGTTGGAGGACCTCGTTCATTTGCTTTTATCCACGCCATTTTCGCCAAAGATCTTCCCTAGCCCCGAGCTAGAGGTATAACATTTAAAACTCGCTCTTGATCGTATCTAAAGTGGTTAAAAGGATTTTTAACGGTTAAAAGTCGGAAACCCATCTTTTGAATCTATAAAGTCTACTAAAACTCGAATATTGTTGGTTAAAAGCATATAACGCGTGTAAAAGTCGTAGTATTGGAATATGTTGGTTGAAGAGACCCGATCTACGATGTGGTGGTTCTTATCATCGTTTAACCCGACTTTGTTAAGATCACGAATCTTGACATAAGCTTGTTTCTAGCGGTACGAGGGTTAAAAGGTGAAACTCCACCACACGGGAAACATGAACTTGTGTAAAAGTGTTTTGACATGTAAAATAGTATTTAAAACGAGCCGATCTACGTATGTACAAGTGGTATATTCGTAGAACCGGGTGTCGAGAAAATCATGTTTTATATAAGTTGGATAACATGTTAACAAAGATGATTTTTATAAACTACAAGTGTATAAACACTTGTGAAACGAAAGATCCGACAAAATAACAATTTTTATAAAAATTGTCGGGAAGTTGTAAAGAGTGATTTGTTCCAAAAACGGGGTTTTTACAAGACTAAACTATTATATACATAGATCCACTAAATATAACGAGATCTACACAATAGTTTTAGAAAAACTACAAGTTCATGTAATAATGCGATTTTACATACTAGTCTACAAGTTTGAAGTGTTGAAACTTGTGTAATGTGTTGGAAATTGATTGGTTGATTTAAAAGAAGTGTTGAAATGATTTGTAAAAGAAAATGATACGCTTAAAAGCGTGGCCACCTCCAGTTACAGGGGAAACTCTGGCGAAATTTTCTAAAATCTAACACTTAGAATTATTTACAAGTGTTAGACTACTTTTGACATATTTTCAAATATATTTCGCCATGACTTTATTTACAAATATTCGGAGGTGGGGTTTTCACAAAAATAAACGTGATAAATATTTATTCGATAAATATATTTTTCACAACACTGTTTATGATTATTTTGTGAAAATGTATAAATATTATTTTTAGAGTAAAAATAATATTTACTAACTTTGTCGAACCCAAAATAATACAAACGCTTATACGACAAACATATAAGTTACAACGGTAATTATTATTACCACTAAATCGCCAAAACGTAACTTACGCTTTATACGAAAATATTCACGAATGCGTATCTTGTCGACGTATTATTTTGGAAAGTATTATACGAAGAGAAAATATATTATTTTTGAGAAAAATAATTATATTTTGGAATAAGAAATAAAATATATTAAGTGAGACTTAATATTATAAGCACGCATGTATTAATTCCCCCATCCTTGGGAAGGAGATTTACTACCAAATATATACAAGGAACGGTTGTCTAACTGTTTCCCGAAAATTAAACTATAAAGCTAAAGCACGTCCATCCGTCTAATAGAATTAGCACATGTAGGTCGTTGCACAGCTTTCGGACATTTGGAGTGCTTGATTTAGCTACGCACTGACTGTGAGTTCATGTCCCCATTTTCTCTTAACTGTTTTCAGTTTTATAAACTGCGGGGGTGAAATACATGTTACTATGATTATGAATACTTGATACATGGTATGGTTAGCGTAAGGAGGGTTACTACTTAGATCATGTGAGTGGGTAGGCGCAACTTGAGGCCATTAATCCTCGTAGTAGGACCGAGGGACAGGAGCGGTAGATCTATCTGGGTGTAGCGAGCCCAGCCCCAGGTCCAGCTGAACGGACCTCGGGGTGACTTAGTGTCCGACGCATAAATCCGCTAGGTTTGAGTCATCCCTACTTACACTTCACACATATCAATGGCCTTGCAACCATTGGTGATCTCTTTTTCCTTATTTGCTACATACCAGGTTTTTGATAAAGATAAAGGTTTGCTTACTCACTTTCGCATGAACTCGCTCAACATTATTGTTGATTTTTCAACTTACATGTATTTCAGGAAACTAACGATCTGGCGCGGTATGGCTTGTTTTCCGCTGCATTAGGCCCGAGGTCATCCAGGGTTCGAGACTTGTGACTCTTTCCTGGACAAGTCACAGTCCCTAAACCATGTTTACTTTAAGTTTGCATTTGTAATGTTTAGACAAGTTATGGTTGTTGGGTGTTAACCCGTTAAGACAATGTTTAATATTTTTATTATCAATGGATGATCTTGCATATTTTTAATTCATATAGCTTTGTTATGATTAAGCTATGGTATTAAGAAGTCACACCAAATTAACCACGCTTCCGCAAAGCCAGGGTGTGACAGTTTTTCATTTAAAATTATGGGTAAATTACTTTTTGAGTCCTTGTGTTTTATAAGTTTTAACCATTAGAGTTCAAAAGTAAAAAGTTTAATGATCTGAGTCCCTATAAACATTTTCTTTAACCATATGAGTCCAAATTTCTAACATTGTTAGAATTTGTTGGTTAAGTATCATTAAATGACCAAAATACCCTTATATTTAAAAAATAAAAAACTCTCTCTATCTCTTTCTCTTTCTTCACCCTTCATCTGTCTCTGGTCTTTCTTTTTCTCTCTTCCACTTCTTCTTTCCTTTTCTTCTTCCATAAGAAAACTCCCACACACACTTTCACACTTTCTATTTACAGAAAAATCTAGAGAGAGAAATAGTTAAGAAAGAGATTCAGAGAGAGTGAGAGTCAGAACAGAGAGATGATCGGAGAAGGTGACCCTTTCTAGATGATTGGTGGTGAAGATTGTGGGCCGAGATGATTACCGAGCAAGAAAAGAATGACACTGTTGAAAGTGTGTCTGAAAATTCAAAAAACGAAGAGATAAGAGAAGAAACAGATACGGAGCATGCTCACACCACGCTACCGGATTTTCCAGGAGGATCGGAAACGTTTGAGGCTGCTGTTAAATACTGTTACGCCATTAAAATTGAGCTGACGCTGTTAAACGTCGCTCAACTCCGGTGTACCGGAGAAGTGTTGGAGATGATGGAAGATTACTGGTAGGAGGTCTTCGTCTTCCTCTATACCTTCAGAGGTTGAACAAAAGGAGCTGCTGGAAACTATCGTTACGTCCAAAGGATTCTAGCTCACTTTCTACATAGAGTAGAACAGATGACAACAACTGCGGATTTAATTGATGATGAAGACGCTGGTGACGAACATAATCGTAATAGATTTGTGGAATTAATGATTGTACTAAAGTTAATCGATGGTTACTTGTCGGAAATTTCTTCGGATACTAATCTGAAGCCGGAGAAGTTTTTGGAGCTTGCGTTTGCATTACCGGAACAGGCAAGGGTATATGATGACGGACTTTACAGAGCCGTAGACGTTTACATCAAGGTATGATTAGAATCTGTTCTTTCATTTTTGGAAATTACGTTAAGAGAGAGAGAGAGAGAGAGAGAGAGAGAGAGAGGAGACTTGATGTGCATATAAGACTTGTACTTTTTATGTAAATAACCAAATTATCCTCATAGTTAACAGACTTGGTGGATGAAGTTAGAAATTTGGACTCAAATGGTTAAAGAAAATGCTTATGGGAACTCATGTCGTTAAACTTTTTGTTTTTGGACTCAAGTGCTTAAAACCCATAAAACACAGGGACTCAAAAAGTAATTTACCCTAAAATTATACAATAAAGTTTTATATATCTAATATTGGAGGAATAATACTGGTGGTTTGTAGTGCATCTAAGGTATGGGAACTTAATATTGGAGGAGACGGATCTATAGATGTTACATGTTCAATGCAATAATAAATAAGGAGATATTGATATTATATACGGGATATTGAATTTAAATAACCTCAACTTTCACCAATTGGTCGATAACATTCCTAACTTTCGAATTGTACCACAACACTCTCAACTTTCAATTTATTTTCCTCTGACGCTCCGAACCTAACTGATCATAACCAAGTTAGTTTTTTTTGCTGATGTGGCATCTGACATGGCTTTTTGCTGATGTGACACTTTTACTGACGTGACATATGATGTGGCTTCTTTGCTGTCGTGACATCTGATGTGACACTTGTATAGTGATGTTGCATCTGACATCAACTAACTAGGTTAGGTTTCAGTTAGTTTGGGAGTGTTAGAGAAAAATAAGTTAAAAGTTGGCAGCGTTGTGGTATAAATCGAAAGTTGGAAATGCTATCGACCAATTGGTGAAAGTTGATGTTATTTAAATCCATATAATTGAATTGAATTGAATATAATTGAATTGAAATTGAAATTGAATTGAATTGAAATATATTAATTCACAAAGCTTGTGAATAGTAGCCTATAACACATGGCTTCACATCATTCAACCTCTTTTTTTCCCTTTCACACGTTTTTTAGATTGTATTTATACAATTCTCCTTCCTCTTTTATTGTCTTAGTGACTTTGGTAAACTAGGTTTTTTTGTTCCTGAATCCCCATTACACTTAGGTTCGATTCGTAGCCCTAATTTTTTTCCCACATTTTTTGTGTTCGTAGTGCTTCACACGTGTCTTTGGAGGTTTAATGACACTTGTTTGATTTGTTGTCCACTTCAGAGTTCGATTGTAAACAACAAAAGTGTCAC
Source organism: Helianthus annuus (assembly GCF_002127325.2). Classification (NCBI taxonomy): domain Eukaryota; kingdom Viridiplantae; phylum Streptophyta; class Magnoliopsida; order Asterales; family Asteraceae; genus Helianthus; species Helianthus annuus. Next base: position 162,190,082 of record NC_035445.2, on the reverse strand, counting down.
ACCCCAAAAATCCACCTGCGGATGACACCCGCTTCGAGGGCGTGACCGACCAGGATCCAGCCACCAATTATACTGAGCATTTAATTAATAGTAGAAATATTTAAAATCCGAAGTAATTAACAACATTAGAGTTTAGATTCGGTAATTAGTTTAACAAAACAGCGGAAGCATAAACCAAAATAGTTTTAAAGACAGTTCATTGATCAAAACAGTTATCCCAACACACGGGTTTGACGAACACTACACTTCCCCAAGTAGCAGCTCCTGAATCATTGGTTACCTGCAAAGCATGCAGTAAGGAGTCAACAATAATGCTGAGTGAGTTCACTAGTTGTCCAGTTTTAATTACCAAAAACTTTGTTTCACCGGTTAATTTATCCGTTTATACATGCCCTGGGGAGCTACCCCAAAAGTTAGCGACTAAACTGTTTTTCCAATACCGAACACTAGGTAACCGTTGCGTATCCGCAGGATGCCCCGATGTCAATGTTCTATCATCATTGACGGATTTCTGAGTACATTAGTTCACGACCGATCCCAAACCAGGGCACGGTGTGAGGCTGGTAAACACCTAAATAGCGCTATCAACTAATAACCCGCTCGCCTAACCCGGCGACTAATCGGTATTTGTAGTAGGGACTTGAGTGATAGAGTTTCGTTTAGTGCCGTTAGTTGCAATCCGTATAAACAGTAATTAACCAAAAGGTTTCCCAATACCCGGGAAGGAAAAGTAAGTTGTGTTCCCAATAACCAGGGAAAGTATGTAAATGGTATCCCCTTTTACCAGGGGATAGGATTGTCCAAAAGGTTTCCCAATACCAGGGAAGGAAAAGTAAGTTTTGTTCCCAATAACCAGGGAAAGTATGTAAATGGTATCCCCTTTTACCAGGGGATAGGGTTGTTAGTCTCGTGTCCCAAACCACCGGGACGCATGCTTTTAAGTTGTGAACTCACCTTGGGTTGCTCGGTAGGTTTAGGTTACTTGTCAATCACGTTGGTCACCACGTCCTAACATGGTTACCGGTATAGGTCAGGTTCGGTATACAAGCATTCACGTAAAACTTACACATAACTAACACGTATCAAGCATATAAGTAAACAGTGGGTTAATGGGCCGGCCTAAATAATTAAGCAGTCAACAGCAACACATAGTTCATTTAACAGATAGCCCAAGTTAACACAGAATGGCCCAATAACCAGAATGGACAGCCCACTCGCAACCAGCTGGTCTCGAGTCGCAACCAGGTGGTCTCGGCTTGTCACGCTGTGGTTGCGAGTCGTAACCATGGTCTCGAGTCATCATGTTTTGGTTGCGAGTCGCAACGGCGTGATTTCGAGTCGCAATCTCGCGGTTTCGAGTAGTCATGCTGTGGTTGCGAGTCGCAACTACGTGGTCTCGAGTTGTCTTGCCTTGGTTGCGAGTCGCAACGACGCGGTTGCGAGTCGTAAGCTGTCCCTTTCACGTACACGTGATGATGCAGATGCAACAGTCCGAAATTGTACCATGTATTCAGACCCAGATTAGGAAACAACCAATAATGTTTCACTAACACTTTTCCTAAACTGACCAGCAATGAAAATAGATCAAACTTTGCCATTTTTACATCTTCAAGTCATATTCAAACAAGTTCATCTTATGTTCATCATTTTCTAGGGTTTTCATATCAACATAATCATATATTTATGAACCAAAATCACATGTTCTAGCAAGATCAACATGCAAAACATACATTATATATCCGAATCTTAAGTTTAACATCATTATTTGCAAGGAATAAAGAAGCATAGTATGGTTAGTCATAATCATTCTTGAACTACCATTTGTTAGTCATTTAAACATGTTATCAAGCCTTGTTCACAAGGGTTTTCACATATAGTCAAGTTCCACAATTCATCCTAAAAATTATACAAAAACTACTATCCAAGCATTTCTTAGTTCATAAGCATACATAAATCTCATGCACATAGTAACAACACTAACCGGTTGTGAAGAAGGAGGATGAGCCGAAAGAAAGGAAGAAAATGAGAGAAGATGAAGTGTCCGAGTGATCCGAGCTTTCTTGACCGAGATCCCTTGCTTGAATCCGAAAGTTGGAGAAGGTTGGGATGTTGTTTTGGGGTGTTCTAGTTGAGAGAGAAATAGGAGAAGTGTGTTTGTGTGTTGTGTATGAAATGAGGGAAAGTGGGGAAAGATGGGGTATATATACCAAGGGATGTTTCGGGTTGGGCTTGGGGTTTCGGCCCAAACCGGTTACGGCCCAAAGGCCCACTCGCAACCGCCCGGTTGCGAGTCATGGTCACAAATCACTCGAGACCTCATGGTCTCGAGTCGGGTTCCTTGTTCTCGGGTTGGGTTTTCGGCTCACATATAACACATACATATATACATACCAATGCACACATAACAAAGCACATATCACATAAAGATTCACGTTATCATTAAGTTTAGTCAGTCACTAGTCACATAATGTACAAACAAGTTACATCACGACACAACGAAAAGTTCTAGTTTTCGGGTTGTCACATCATCCCCAAGTTGAAAGAAATTTCGTCCCGAAATTTGATGGCACTCACTGAGGAAGCTAGTCAAGTTATAAGGTTTTCCCGGTTATCCTGGGGTGTCACATCCACCCCCCGTTGATCTGGAATTTCGTCCCGAAATTCCGTAGCTTCAGCCTCAGTAGCGTTTGTACTGTTCTCAAACAGTTGGGGATATTTTTGTTTCATCCGATCTTCGCGCTCCCAGGTGAACTCTGGGCCGCGACGTGAGTTCCAACGAACTCGAACCAGAGGTATTCTAGTGCTCTTGAGGACCTTAACATCCCGGTCCGTGATTTCGACAGGTTCTTCGACGAATTTCAACTGTTCGTCGATCGTGAGTTCCTTCAGAGGAACTACGTGCGTCTCATCTGACAGACACTTCTTCAGATTCGACACATGGAAAACGTGGTGAACTGCACCGAGTTCTGCTGGTAAGTTCAGTCTGTAGGCCACCTTGCCTATTTTCTCAAGGATTTCGAAAGGTCCAACGTACCGTGGGTTGAGTTTGTCTCGTTTACCAACACGAACCACACCCTTCCAGGGTGAAACTTTGAGTGATACCCGCTCCCCAACCTGGAGCTCAAGTGGTTTCCTGCCCTTATCGGCGTAGGCCTTCTGACGGTCACGAGCGGCCGCCATGCGTTGTCGTATTTGAGCAATCCGCTCAGTAGTGTCTACCACATGTTCTGGACCAGTGATTTGACTATCCCCCACCTCTGCCCAACAAAGAGGTGACCGGCATTTACGTCCGTACAATGCCTCAAACGGAGCAGCTTTAATGCTGGTGTGGTAGCTGTTATTATACGAGAATTCCACGAGTGGCAGATGCCTTTCCCGGCTGTTGCCAAAGTCGTTTACACAAGCGCGAAGCATGTCTTCTAATGTTTGAATAGCGCGTTCGGATTGCCTGTCCGTCTGTGGGTGATATGCTGTGCTCATAACTAAACGTGAGCCAAAAGACTTGTGCATTGCTTGTCACAGTTCCGAAGTAAAACGTGCATCTCGATCAGAGATGATAGAGGTGGGCACCCCGTGCCTCGAAACCACTTCCTTGAGGTATATCTTCGCCAGAGTGGAGAATTCATCTGTTGTCTTCGATTGCCAAGAAGTGTGCGGATTTCGTGAGTCGATCCACGATCACCCAGATAGTGTCGTTTCCGCGCTGTGATCTAGGTAGGCCAGTAACGAAATCCATGGAAATTTACTCCCATTTCCATTGTGGTATCTCTGGTTGTTGGAGTAGGCCTGAGGGTTTCTGATATTCCGTCTTGACTCGCGCACAAGTCAAACACTTGCTGACGTAAGTTGCTATGTGGGCCTTCATGCTAGGCCACCAATACGTAGTCTTAATATCGTGGTACATCTTATCCGAACCAGGGTGTACTGAGTAGCGAGGTTTGTGCGCTTCATTCATCGCAAGTTCTCGTAAGTCGCCATAGAGTGGGACCCAAATGCGTCCTGTTACATAATAAGCACCGTCTTCCTTCTGTTCTAAGTGTTGCCTTGACCCGCGTAGGGCTTCAGCTCTAACGTTCTCTGGTTTCAGTGCTTCTATCTGAGCAGCTCGTATTTGCGAAGGTAGACTAGAATGGATCGTGAGTTGTAAAGCTCTTACGCGCTTAGGCGTAGTGTTCTTCCGACTGAGGTCGTCTGCCACTACATTGGCCTTGCCCGGGTGATACCTGGCACTCGTAATCATTCAGCAGTCCGACCCATCGTCGCTGTCGCATATTTAGTTCCTTCTGCTTGAATATGTGTTCTAAACTTCCGTGGTCGGTGTAGATGGCGTACTTGGTTCCGTATAGGTAATGCCGTCATAACTTAAGTGCGAAGATCACTGCTCCCAGTTCCAAATCAAGCGTTGTGTAGTTCCTTTCGTGCGTCCTAAGTTGTCGAGAGGCGTAAGCAATAACCTTCTCGCGTTGCATCCGTGTGTAACTGGGATCCTAATTCGAAGCATCATGGTATACCGCTAGATTACCCGTACCCTAGGGTGAAGATGATGCTCAGTGCATTACAAAGTTTGGGATTCGAAAGCTGAAAAGACGTCCTCCTGTTTTGGTCTTTCACGAACACAACACCCTGCTGTGCCAACGAGACTTAAGCTGTGCGACCTCCGAAAGTCTTGTGATTAAGCTGCGATAGTATCTAGTGGGACCAAGAAACTCCTGTATCCTCGAAGGGATCTTTGATGTTGATCAGTTCCTAACAAAATGGATCTTAGCGAGATCCATGTGTATTCCCACTTCGTTGTTTGATAAAAAGAAAACGTGTACTTCCCGAATCCTGAAGTCATACTTAGGTAGACTTCGCACGTAGACGCTCCTCCCCTAGAAGCTCTACAATGGAATACAAGTGTTGTTCAAGGTGCCCCTTTCTCCTAGAAGTGATTCAAAACGTACTAGATAAACACAGTTGCAGTGTGATCCATAAAGCAGCTGGTGGGTTGTTCATCCCAAAAGGTCATGGAATAATTCATCCGGTGTCTCCTGGAAATGGCCTCATTGCGTTCACTATGCCGTTTTAGGAACATCCTCCCTTCGGACTTCCATCTGATGTTAGTTCGTTCGCTACTCAATCTTCACATAGGAGCATGACCCATGTAACTGGTCAACAGGTTGTCAATACGGGATCGAGACAAATGGTCATGGGCTGTCACCTTGATGAGTTCTTAATAGTCAGTATACACACGAAAAGGCCCATCTTCCCTAGGATAAGTGGGGCTCTCCCCAAAGCGAAGAACTAGACCCTACAAAACTCCTGTCCAACGGTTCCTATAGTTGCTTTGATAGATCTTGCGACCTTCCTGGCGCAAAATGGTAAAAGTACATGTAATCAGGGCTGCCTCAGACGTGAGATCAACTGAGATTCCGCCTAACAAATTTTCAGAAGAAAAACTGAATGTTCCTCGGATAGCACGCCGAGAGAAACAACGAACAACTGGTGGATCCTCGATCCACTTTTCCTTAGCCTTAACATCCGTAGCGGTTGCTAACACAGCGGAGTAATCTCTCTGTAGACACTTCTGGCCTCCACAGCTGAGATGGCGCTAACTATTGAACTACTCTGATGCTTTAGAACAAATGCCGATTCTCCACACAAAGTTTTCTCCTCACTGGGTATATTCGCGTGATTCCTAGGTAACCAATTCACACTAACTACTGCGTTGTAACCATCGAGTGTGGTAGAAGGAAGGTCGACATCGGACACTCGTCCCACAAGGTCGGGTTTACATCCTAACGAACTTTTGAGATTCTATTGACTTGCCATCAGTCGATTCCACATCTGGTTCGGTTTCAGGAAGTATCAGGGTTAAGCAGAATAGAGATGAAGCAAACAACTACCCATACAAGCTACCATGTTGCTACTATGCCTGGCGTCGCCTGCGCCAATCCTAAATGCCCTTCCACGAGCATCATTTCTAATGTTGTTGTTACGGTTGCGAGGACTCCCATTACTATCATCATTCCCCTGGTTGTTGACCTTGATGTTGTCGCGACTGTTGTTTCTGATGTCGTTGCTTGAAATGGTGCGCTACGATCCTTCACTGACAAGTCCATCTTGTCGCGTTTCCGTGCCGCGTCCCAAGGTGTACTTATTGAGCTGGCCGTTACGCATTTCCGCACCATTGTCGATTGTCATTGCTTATGGCCCGACTGATTCGTAAGAGCTGGCTCCTATGAGCCGCTGACTAGGGTTAAGGGTTCGATTGGAGTCAATTCGCTGATGCTCGTTGTCGGTGACTAGGGTCGTTCAAATGCTGAAGCCAGTAAGGTACTACGTCTACCCTCTTGACTGAGTACTACACGGTATGTTGAGATAGTGTTGCAGAAGTGATCGCACTTCGGGATTTAAGACGTCAACACGTTACGTTCCAGCAAGTGAAGAAAGGTGAGAAGGATATAGACCAATCATTGTCGTTTCAACACCCATCCCGGGGATGCTCGTACAAGCACCTAATGTTCTACACAGTTCGCTAGGCGTTCATATGGGTGTTCAGGTAATACTCGATAGCATCGAGGTTCGAAAGGGGTGCAGTGAGAAGTGAAAAGATCGTGTTCGAGTAGGAGACAATCACTGCTACGGTTCCTATGGACTGTTGTGTTTCTCATCATACAGATAACGAAACGGAACCCCTTTTTCACTTGTTAAGCCTCACTGGGACTTACATCCACCCCACTATATTATTATGTGTGCACCCACAATAATATTGTGATTTGCATGTTCATCTCAGCTCCTCTTAACTCATGTCAAATGGTTCCCCACACTCGAGTAGATTTCAAAGAGTATTAAGTAGTGTAAGTCACGGAGGTTTAGGGAATTACCACCCTATCAATCACATGATACGAGAAAGTGTTCAGGAATTCATATTGGTGTGCTAACGTGCAATCACATGCAATATCGTATGTGGGCGTTCACTAGTTAGGCATACTAGTACGTATAGCGAAACAGGAAACATAAAGTAAGCAAACAAGTAAACACTGGTCCGAGCTATGAGGTTAAAAGTGTTGAGCCTTGTACTTGGAGTGTAGTGTCGTCACGAGTCACGGGTTATAGTCTGGTTTTCTCCAAAAAGATTTTCCCCTTTTTAAAACCAAGTTCACTATAACCAATGGCTCTGATACCAATCTGTCACACCCCCAAAATCCACCTGCGGATGACACCCGCTTCGAGGGCGTGACCGACCAGGATCCAGCCACCAATTATACTGAGCATTTAATTAATAGTAGAAATATTTAAAATCCGAAGTAATTAACAACATTAGAGTTTAGATTCGGTAATTAGTTTAACAAAACAGCGGAAGCATAAACCAAAATAGTTTTAAAGACAGTTCATTGATCAAAACAGTTATCCCAACACACGGGTTTGACGAACACTACACTTCCCCAAGTAGCAGCTCCTGAATCATTGGTTACCTGCAAAGCATGCAGTAAGGAGTCAACAATAATGCTGAGTGAGTTCACTAGTTGTCCAGTTTTAATTACCAAAAACTTTGTTTCACCGGTTAATTTATCCGTTTATACATGCCCTGGGGAGCTACCCCAAAAGTTAGCGACTAAACTGTTTTTCCAATACCGAACACTAGGTAACCGTTGCGTATCCGCAGGATGCCCCGATGTCAATGTTCTATCATCATTGACGGATTTCTGAGTACATTAGTTCACGACCGATCCCAAACCAGGGCACGGTGTGAGGCTGGTAAACACCTAAATAGCGCTATCAACTAATAACCCGCTCGCCTAACCCGGCGACTAATCGGTATTTGTAGTAGGGACTTGAGTGATAGAGTTTCGTTTAGTGCCGTTAGTTGCAATCCGTATAAACAGTAATTAACCAAAAGGTTTCCCAATACCCGGGAAGGAAAAGTAAGTTGTGTTCCCAATAACCAGGGAAAGTATGTAAATGGTATCCCCTTTTACCAGGGGATAGGATTGTCCAAAAGGTTTCCCAATACCAGGGAAGGAAAAGTAAGTTTTGTTCCCAATAACCAGGGAAAGTATGTAAATGGTATCCCCTTTTACCAGGGGATAGGGTTGTTAGTCTCGTGTCCCAAACCACCGGGACGCATGCTTTTAAGTTGTGAACTCACCTTGGGTTGCTCGGTAGGTTTAGGTTACTTGTCAATCACGTTGGTCACCACGTCCTAACATGGTTACCGGTATAGGTCAGGTTCGGTATACAAGCATTCACGTAAAACTTACACATAACTAACACGTATCAAGCATATAAGTAAACAGTGGGTTAATGGGCCGGCCTAAATAATTAAGCAGTCAACAGCAACACATAGTTCATTTAACAGATAGCCCAAGTTAACACAGAATGGCCCAATAACCAGAATGGACAGCCCACTCGCAACCAGCTGGTCTCGAGTCGCAACCAGGTGGTCTCGGCTTGTCACGCTGTGGTTGCGAGTCGTAACCATGGTCTCGAGTCATCATGTTTTGGTTGCGAGTCGCAACGGCGTGATTTCGAGTCGCAATCTCGCGGTTTCGAGTAGTCATGCTGTGGTTGCGAGTCGCAACTACGTGGTCTCGAGTTGTCTTGCCTTGGTTGCGAGTCGCAACGACGCGGTTGCGAGTCGTAAGCTGTCCCTTTCACGTACACGTGATGATGCAGATGCAACAGTCCGAAATTGTACCATGTATTCAGACCCAGATTAGGAAACAACCAATAATGTTTCACTAACACTTTTCCTAAACTGACCAGCAATGAAAATAGATCAAACTTTGCCATTTTTACATCTTCAAGTCATATTCAAACAAGTTCATCTTATGTTCATCATTTTCTAGGGTTTTCATATCAACATAATCATATATTTATGAACCAAAATCACATGTTCTAGCAAGATCAACATGCAAAACATACATTATATATCCGAATCTTAAGTTTAACATCATTATTTGCAAGGAATAAAGAAGCATAGTATGGTTAGTCATAATCATTCTTGAACTACCATTTGTTAGTCATTTAAACATGTTATCAAGCCTTGTTCACAAGGGTTTTCACATATAGTCAAGTTCCACAATTCATCCTAAAAATTATACAAAAACTACTATCCAAGCATTTCTTAGTTCATAAGCATACATAAATCTCATGCACATAGTAACAACACTAACCGGTTGTGAAGAAGGAGGATGAGCCGAAAGAAAGGAAGAAAATGAGAGAAGATGAAGTGTCCGAGTGATCCGAGCTTTCTTGACCGAGATCCCTTGCTTGAATCCGAAAGTTGGAGAAGGTTGGGATGTTGTTTTGGGGTGTTCTAGTTGAGAGAGAAATAGGAGAAGTGTGTTTGTGTGTTGTGTATGAAATGAGGGAAAGTGGGGAAAGATGGGGTATATATACCAAGGGATGTTTCGGGTTGGGCTTGGGGTTTCGGCCCAAACCGGTTACGGCCCAAAGGCCCACTCGCAACCGCCCGGTTGCGAGTCATGGTCACAAATCACTCGAGACCTCATGGTCTCGAGTCGGGTTCCTTGTTCTCGGGTTGGGTTTTCGGCTCACATATAACACATACATATATACATACCAATGCACACATAACAAAGCACATATCACATAAAGATTCACGTTATCATTAAGTTTAGTCAGTCACTAGTCACATAATGTACAAACAAGTTACATCACGACACAACGAAAAGTTCTAGTTTTCGGGTTGTCACAAAAAGTGTATTGTGTTAATACATCTCAAGTCATCATGGGCACATTAATTGGTGTCACATCATCTCCATTTAAATAGTTCAGTCACTGAATATATATAACATTATGAATTTATGATTTCACAAATTGATTGAAATATATTTGACGACGGGTCAATGGATTGCTCCATTTTACCCGATTTGTGCTGATGCCATAAAGGCCCAACACACAAGGCCCACATATGGGCTTACTTCTCCATTAAGACTTTCCCCATGCAAATATGAGCGGGAAACGAGGATTCAGAAAAGGAAAGAAGCATTTAATTGTCCGATGTGAAGGGCATCTTGGCTGGCATTGTACTTCTCCAGCCGGAAGTATTAAATGAGACCACCATCCCGCCGTTGGGGGTCAGACACGTGTCTGAGCCCCCCGAAGATTATCAGAAACCGTTGGATCACCTCAACAAATATCCCACATGCGAGATAAGGTCATATGCTTATATAAGAACGAGAGAAACGGTAACCGGAAGGCATGACATTTAATACACTCTCATTTACTCTCCTTTTATTGGTTCCGACCAACATTCTTATACATTAAACACACACGGGTATTTGTCAGATTCACACCTTGGAGGAAATATTCCAGTGATCATACTCATCGGAATAAGCTCCTCTCGTTTTCCGGCAAGTTTACTTATTCTCACGCTGGAGCTTGGTCACGGATCCCCCTCCCGGGGTCCCCCGTGGCGAGGCTAACGGTTTGTTCTTTTGTAGCAACGAAGGCAGAGGCATCTTGACGTCAGCGAAGATCCATTGAACGTCAACCGGGATTTGGGTATTCGACAATATTAATCCACAAACCTTGTGAATAGTAGCCTATAACACATGGCTTCATATCATTCAACCTTTTTTTCTCTTTCACACGATTTTTAGATTGTATTTATACAGTTCTTCTTTCTTTTTTATTGTTTTAGTGACTTTGGTAAACTAGGTTTTTTTCTTCCTGAATCCCCATTGCACTTAGGTTCGATTCGTAGCCCTAATTTTTTCCCACGTTTTTTGTGTTCGTAGTGCTTCACACGTGTCCTTCGAGGTTTAATTTAAGGACACTTGTTTGATTTGTTGTCCACTTCATTGCTTTTCTTATATTAGAGGTCCAAGAGTACGATTGTAAACAAAAAAAAGTGTATTGTGTTAATACATGTCAAGTTATCATAGTTGGGCACATTTATTGGTGTGATATCATCTCCATTTAAATAGTTCAGTCACCCAATATATATAACATCATGCTTTTACAAATTCGTTACATAAAAAAAACCTATTAGAGTAGGTATATATTATAACGTCTTAAATTCATTTCAAACACCCTAGTAGTGTTTTGGTGTGCTTCTTTGGCTAAACATGCTAGAACATGTTTAGTTAAGTTAGAAAACAGGTTTGGTATTAAAACAAACGGTTTTAATACCTTAGAGTAGTTTGGTTACAAAATACGCGAGAAAACGCATTTTGGGCCTCACGGCCCGCGTAAGTCATGAACAAACCTTACGCGCCCCGCCTGCGGCCCGCATAGACCCAGGAAGATCTTTACGCGGCCCGCCTCACAGATCAGGTTAGCAAACATGTTTTAAAGATGACAGTTTTGTTCCTTGATTGCATGAAAGGTCATTTTTGGTATTTCAACTTGTAGCAACTAGCATAAGATTTTGTTGTTTGGATAAATGTATATTTATTTTGATCAATATGATTTTTAAATCTTATAATTGATTTTATACATGACACAACAAGTTTCATTATTTAAACTAAAATGAAATTATACATACATCATTTCTCTTATGTCAACATGCACATTTTTGTTACATCTTTTTAGGAATTTCTTTAACATTTTTATTAAAAATGCTCTATATGAATGAACACTAATCCCCTTAAAATACTAATAATTTATTAAATAATCGACCAAATATCTGGTTATTTCAACACTAAACAACATACAAAAATTTAAAAATCATAACACGATAATCATCTAACTCTAATTATCTAACTGTCACTTATCAAAACACATGTCTAAATATCACATTAGTTACCACTAATTCTAGTAAATTTATTATTAAGTTTAACAAAGTAAAGTTGAATACAATAATGTAACCACATACCCAAAACTAATAAAATAAAATAAGAAATACCTTGTGTTATACAATGACTAATAATGCAATAATTATTTTCGAAGCAATCGTGCGATACTAAATGTTCCAACTACCCGTAAGTGATGCGATAATGAACTTTCCACGTGATATGCTTTTTCTGTGAAATATTCCATATAATTTAAACCCAACATTATTTAACAACTAGTACTTCATGCTTTTAAAAGTAATATTATTGCTTTAAAAACATGTATCATTTATTCCATTTATGTGAAATGTTTACATATTATAATTTACAAACGAATTTATAGCATACTAGTGTCGTACCTTATGTTTTGGGTGCTTCTCAAAAAAAATTTTTTACATTATACTTTTAACCCATAGCTCTTTGATTTTTTTAGTTTTAACCAAAAGTTTTCATTTTTTTCAATTTAACCTCAAAACTTTTTTACTTTTAACTTTGTTCCCCTATACTTTATATACTCCTCAAAACTTCCGTTTTACGTGTCATTCTAAATTTTACGAGTTAAAATGACGCAACGTACGTGTATGGTTGAACGCTTTTACGTTTTGTTTTACACTACGCTCTAAATTTTGCGAGTTAACATGGTGGAATGGTGCATGTGTGGTTCAACGTTTTTACATCGTCTATTTTTCCTGTTTGATAGGTTGTCGCAACGTGCGGGTCCTAAATCGAATTAGTTATTATTTTCTATATTTTACGTTTTGGTCTAATTTCTCCGCATTAACACGCTGCAACTTTAGTGTTGATGGTCGCTGATGGTGGTGGTGTATTAATGCTATTTGTCACGGTTTTACGCCCCGCCGCAACGTGAGGGACTTAATACTAGTTTCATATAATTTAAACCCAACATTATTTAAACAACTTTCTTTTAAAAGTAATATTATTGTTTTAAAAACATGTATCATTTATTCCATGTTTGAAAAGGTTGTCTTTAATAAAACATCTTATAGTTAATATAAGTTTTATCATATAAAATTTATTCAACTGACCAGTTTTTATCTTATACTTGAATTATAACGGTTTTGTCCTATAACATATATTATGGTGACCGAGTTTGAAGCAAACTTGTCGTATTATGGACAGGAGCGTAGGTTAGAAGGGGCCGCGGTGGGGGGGGGGGGTTTCGCTCAGTAGTGTTACGTATGTAGTTTTCATATAGAAATTTTTGGGTATATATGTTTTCGACCCCCCGTCGGAAATCCCAAGCTTCGCCACTGATTATGGGGGTTGTTTTTTCATATTATATTATGTGTGTGTGTGTGTGTGTGTTTTGATCGTTATTATCGTGTTAACAAATAATTATTGACAACGATAAAAAATCAGTTAATGATTTGGTATCCGAAAGAACTAATTACGATATGAAGAGAAAAGGGTTTGAATATACTGCCAAATGACCCACCAAATCACCATCATAATCTGTGTCATATATGTTTATCTTGATCTAAAAAGTTGACTTAGCATTAGAGAGTATTCTAGGACTCTCACTATAGTTTACCTTCTACCGAGTTCTTTATGGCTTGTAGCTCAAATAAGCTCATTGACATTAGTTTTAGACCTTTAGTGAGTTTAACACCTAATTTCGTTAAGGCTTAAGGACACGTTTTTTTGAGCTCGAACAGATTACACGAATTCTCACGGCCGGCCCTGGGTTTCACTTTCTCCGATGAGTTGATATCCATCGGTGACTCGTGCCGTGGTGAGAGTTTACTTCGTCTTTCATTGCTGGTGATTTTAGGTACAAGCAACAAAGAAATTATAAGCCGTGTTCATAAGATGTTTTAATGATCAAAGTATAATAAGCACTTTTCAATGTTATGATAAAAGAAAAGTTATTTTATTTGTTTTTATTTTATTTTATTGTTAGCATCTGATTATTTATTTATCTGTTAATATTTATAGTTGTTTTTTATAGTTTGTGTTTATTATTATCTATAAAAAAGTATGCCGAATAAACCATGGATTGCTTCGTATAATTAAAAAAAAAACATTTATAACAACTAAAATATCTATTCACCTTTAAGAAAAGAAAACATAAAAGGGAGATTTAATGAGAGGCCCAATGAGGTAGAGATGATACAGCTACAAATTTCATATTGGGCTTTGTTTCGGACTTGCGGGCATACACTTTACACTCACTAAGGTGTTTTGGGCCTTTGGGGTTTTGGGCCTTTGGAGTTATTGATCTAAGACCCAATTCACAAAGGTGTTTTGGGCCTTTGGAGTTATTGGTGTTTTGGGCCTTTGGAATTATTGGGTCAAATGGAAGTGTGGTTTTGGGCTCAAACAGATATTCAATGTTGCGAAAACTTTCAGATTTATTGGGTTTACTCATGAATTGGTGTATAGGCATTATTGCCTAGTGGAGATGGATATGATCGGGTAGTTCCGCTGGTGGCACGATTATACTCCAATGGTCTGTCAATGATCTAATTTGACGTTAGAAAAAAAAAAGATATAAATCAAATTCACTTCAATACAAGTTTTGATATTTTAAAGTTTAATCTGAATTATAAACACCATACCATAAATAGACAACTTCTTGTTTACTTGCCATTTTTGTTTTAAAAATTCACTTGTAACTTTTCCTTTTGCTTTTTGCCAATGAAAGATTCACTTTTAAGTATTCCTTTAACTTTAGTGATAACATATTCTTGTATCAACCATGTGTCTTCTATGCATAGTTTTGTACCGATATTTTTGTTATTTCTTTTGATTATAGGCTTATACGATCAAGATGATAGATTATGAATATAGGATAACATGTAATTAACATTTCCAACATATAACATATCGATGAATATGATCCATGTATGCAATAATAATATTCATCATCGCTTTTCATCTAGCACTTTCTCTCTCACTTCTACTCTTCCCTTGTTACATATACACGAATCATACGCTTTGATGCAGGGTAAACTAACTTGACAATAGAAGAGTATTTTTTTAGCACTCCAATATCCGATCACCTTATAACGAGATTATTTAAACATTGTAGCTCATATCTAAGTCTAAATTAACTGAAATCAGTCCAACCTAACAATCAAATATGACCTAGCTTGAATAAGTAGCGAAAAATATAAACAAGAATTATTATTACATTTAAGTCTAAATTAACTGAAACCAGACCAACCTAACAATCAACTACGACCTAGCTTGAATAAGCAGCAAAATTATAAGGATCCAGAAGTCAACGTAGCGTGCCGTAAGCTACGCAGGCACCGTAGCTTACGGCGCCTATCATTGTCTTACGGCAGCATTACACTGCCTTACGGCAGTGGATTTCCTTGATTCATGAAGGGCCGTAATCTACGGCCATAGCCGTAGGCTACGGCAATGGCTGTAGTTTTTTTTTCTTGTTTCTTCACCAATTCTTGATTCCTTCACATCTTAACTCCCCGAACATCCAGCATTCATCTAGACTTCACAAAAACTACTCCTTATGCATATTAACAGCTGCAAATTCACACAACTAGTGATTACCAAATTCAAGCAATTAACCGTAATAAGCATAGAATGTGCATAGTATTGAACCTTTCAAGGGTTGTCCTACGGACCACCCGTCACATCCCCACACTTACCCGTTGCTTGTCCCAAGCAACCCATTCAAAAACTATTCATAACCACAAGCGATCAATCATGCAAACCAAGCTAAAACGTGCCGTCCTTCTACCAACTTTCAATCATACCACATGACACACCCCTCACAAAAACTCTCAGTTGACAAGAAATATTAGCACATAATGCTAAACCACTTAATGCGTGTGTGTGTTTATACGACAATAAGCTTGTATAAGAATCAAGTCTGCTCCTATCAATTATCTAGCATGCTTATGAGTCAAAGGAACTTACGGGTTGTAACGGGACTAGGTGCAAAGGTAGGAAAATGGCGGAATACATATGAAAGAGCTAATTGATTTGATCCGGTTTTTATTTCTACTACTAACAACACGAACACCAAACATATACATACTTTTTCAACATTCTCAACTATTATTGCAACTAATCGCTTATTTCTGTATTTTTCATATTTTTCTCTTTTTCTCTTTCTTTTCTTTTCTTCTTTTTTTTAACACATCAAACTCAACAATATATACAAGAACATCAACACTACATACTAAATCTCCTAAACCGGGTCATCTCAAAAGGTAAAATGTTGTAGGAAATAGGTTTGCGTCACAACCGAATGGTATAAAGCTCAAACATGGCTTTCTAAGGACCAAACCCCCACCCCTCACAATACCAAGCTCATATTTGTAAAGTATGAGGTCCAACCCACCAATCTCACACTCTCACACGTCTAGACGAGGCTACCTAAAAGTCCCCTATCATTTTCAAAAGCATGCTAACTCTAGGATTTAACAAGAATTCATACGCAAGTTCTATTAACACAATACACACACCGCCACTCAAACAAAGAAATATCTATAATAACCATCTGTGGCTCAAATTCTCACCAAGAAAAGACTAGGAATGGGTGTCGGTGTGTCAAATGGAACAATATCAAGTTTTCAAATTTTGACAATCAAATACGACCTAGCTTGAATAAGTAGTAAAAATTTTAAGGTAGAATTATTGTTATATCTAAGTCTAAATTAACTGAAACCAGACCAACCTAACAATCAAATACGACCTAGCTTGAATAAGCAACAAAAATTATAAGCTATAACTGTTATTATATCTAAGTCTAAATTAACTGAAACCAGCCCAACCTAACAATCAAATACGACCTAGCTTGAATAAGCAGTAAAAATTATAAGGTAGAATTATTATTATATCTAAGTCTAAATTAACTGAAACCAGGCCAACCTAACAATCAAATACGACCTAGCTTGAATAAGCAACAAAAATTATAAGCTAGAACTGTTATTATATCTAAGTCTAAATTAACTTAAACCTGTTCAACCTAACAATCAAATACGACCTAGCTTGAATAAGCAACAAAGATTATAAATTAGAATTATTGTTATATCTAAATCTAAATTAACTGAAACTAGACCAATCTAACAATCAAATACGACCTAGCTTGAATGAGTAGCAAAATTTATAAGCTAGAAATAACCATCTATAAAGACGTTGAGTCATTAAATTCTCTTTTATTTTTAATTTAACTGAATAAAATTAAAACGTGTTATATTTTAGGTATTAAAGATGTACCTAGATGGTGCTCTGACGGTCCTTGTTAAGTTGGTCCTTCAAGGAATCAATTCTTAAAAGAATCTTAGAAGATGCAATAAGTTTATTTTTTTCCTCTACATTTGATTTGCCTAGGCTTGCTTTATATCCCTTTGATTCTCCAATCATTCATACACTTGCATATGTGACATAGACAACACTGAAAAAAAAAGGTTTCCTAGATAATGATTCTACTTTTAAGTTTTAACATATTCCTCTAAAAAAGAAATTTAAAAGTCACTCTATAATAATAATAATAATAATAATAATAATAATAATAATAATAATAATAATAATAATAATAATAATAATAATAATAATAATAATAATAATAATAATAATAATAATAATAATAAAATAACAACAACAAGAATAATAACAACAACAACAACAACAACAACAACAACAACAACAACAACAACAATAATAATAATAATAATAATAATAATAATAATAATAATAATAATAACAATAACAATAACAAGAATAATAATAACAATAACAATAATAATAACAATAACAACAACAACAATAACAATAGCAATGATAATAATTATAAAAATAATAATAATAATAATAATAATAATAATAATAATAATAATAATAATAAGAAAAAACACAACGTAAGTTACAAATTCTTTTTAACATCAATTTTCACTCCTACATATCGCCTAATCAACCTACACTTGCATGGATTCAAACTCACACGATGTTTTTGAGGACAACCGCCTATATCATTAGCTCACAAGGCCATACACACGTAATATGGATTACGTCATATATAGATAGCATAAGAATCGACCATTTGTTTTGGTTCTATATCTTTGGTTTATTATTGGAAGTGACCATGCTAAATGCATCATATATAAGTGATTTTATATATGGAGCATAAAAATTGAATAATAAATGCAAAATTGCAAATAACGTTGTAAAGAAAATGACACAATCAAAGTTATCAAACAATACACTCTATTTAATCTCAAATACTTAAACTAACATTAATTTGTTGTAGGTTTTATAGCTTGGAAATAAGCTTGAAATCTCTTAGAATCGTATTCTACATGACTTTCAAATTAAAATATTTTTGTGATAATCCAAATCAATAATTGGACATGCCTAAGAGAAAACAAGAACATCTATATGAGATTATATTAAAAATTGTTAGTAGAAACTCATTCAACAATAATTTAGTCACTATTAATGATTGACCAAAGTTAACTCTAACTTAGTCACTACTCACTACTCATCACCCAACTTATGTTGATGCATACTTACTATTAATGGAAGTTTCTGCTACTCACCATTGCTACTGATCGCTAGTTGTCACTGATGAACCAAGTTGTTGTTGATCACCACTACTACTGATGACTAGTTACCACTATCAATAAGTTCTTACTGATGACCAATTTCCATGCAACTTTTTATCAACCATAAACATCCAAAGCAATTTCCACTGGCTTTACATGAGACCCTCGTCGAGGGTTTGTCACTTGGAGCCCACCAAGGGACTGATGCCCCCTTTAGAACCCCCTAGTCACTAGAGGGCTTCGTCCTCTTAAACCACCGAGTTAAAACGCGCTAGAAATATGAACAATTCAAGTGTATACCATACACCTACTAATACTAACTGGTTACAATATGTATCATTATTTATCACTAGTCTTAAGTAAATCCACCTAAACTATAACGAGTCAACACTAAAAATTATCAACATACATCCTAAAGATTAGGAAATAAATAACATCCTTATAACAATGAATTTAATTTAATAACATATCATATTACAATCACAAATAACAAATAAATAAACAAATATTATACTCTCAAGTATTGTGTTTGAATAATAACGAAGTAGGTATTATGTCACATTACTACATGGGTTAAGAATGGACCATTCGTTTTGATTTTACATCTTTGGGTTTATTCTTTGAATTGAACATGCTAAATCGATCATATGTATAAGATATTTTCCATATGGAATATTAAATAGAAAAGTTAAATAATAATTTTGCCCATAATGTTCGGTCTATTCTTTAAACTCTCGTCCTTACCGTGTGTAAGGTCGTTTATATCGGCAATTGCTATTGGTTTTGGGGGAAAGAATTGGTCCCCAAATTGCTAACTTCACTATAAATGAAGACCAATTATGCCCACTTATATTTGTAAATAAATGGAAAATAGGCCCATTGGTCCTCCACATATCATGTTCAAACTTCCATTATTTGAAATCGACTTAAAGTATGTTGCTAACATGTTGGTTTGATAATAATCACCTTTTGTAGTTTAAAATTTATGTGATGGAAAAAAAATCAGGGATAAAGTTTGTTATGTTAGAGTGTCTTAAAGTTAAGTTTAATTCGAGAATGATGTTTTGGATGGGGACGGTAATTTCTGACAAAAACTAAAATGTAACACAAAAATAATCAGGTTTTGGATGGGGATGGCAATTTCTGACAAAAACTAAAATGTAACATGAAAATAATCAGTTTTTTTAAGAAGTGCATAATTAGATTTAAGAAAAAAACTACTAGCAGGAAGCTAGATGGCCAAAATGAGTAAAGTTACATGAATAATAAAAGGTTTTGTAGCCACTCTATCCATGTAATCTTACATTTCCTCTTCCTAGTTGGATATCAAAAAAGAAAAGAAAAGTGCACAACATCATCAAACAACGTTAGCTCTTCCTAATCGAATTTTGGGAATACCGAATCATTCCTAAGCTTCCAAACGACCCACCATGTAACCACAACTATCGTACCCAAAGCTTCTCTCTTTGTTGAGGAAGCGTTTAGGTTCTCGACCCAACCTAGAATAACCAGTGGAAATCTAATCAGTGGAAAAGAGACGCCCAACCATGCCGCAATACATCCCATATTCTCCTGGTCAACGAGCATTCCCCTAACACATGATTGACTAATTCAACAACGCCATTACATAATGGGCATAAGAACAAAAATAATTTAATACGCTTCCGATCTAGATTCCCTCGGATAGGAAGCCGATTCCCTAATGTTCATCTTACGCGGAAGGCACTTGAACCCTAACTTAGGATTCCATTATAAAGCAAAGTTACTCCATCTATCAAGCTACGAGTCCCCTTGACCAAATTCATGCCATCAACAGACCAATCCCAAGATTGCTTCTTATCTAACAAGTGAATTCCAGCTAGGAGAGAGACTAATCCATTGAGTTAGTGGAATTCGACACCACCCCTGATTAGCCGACGCCATTTCCACAAGTCACCACCCACCTATTGAGCTATTAAACATTCTTTCTCAATCCCTAAAGCGTAATATCTAGAAAAATAATATGCTAGCCGAGCACCATTCAACCATCGATCCTGCCAAAATTTCGTATCCATACCATCCCCGATCACTTTTCTAATTGAAGATAACCGTTCAGTAAAATTGTTAACTAGAACATGACTCGTTAAATAAACGGGTTGACCTATGACCGTTATTAGGGTTTACGGTTTTTTTTTTTGAAGTTCATGTTTAGATTTTAGATAATGCTATTTAAAACAAAGTTAACATTTAAAAATTTAATACTTTCGTTTTTTTTTTCTTTGACCATCTATTTTCATATATTGGGCTCCTCTAATGTCGAGGTAAATATATAAACTCAAGATATCAAATGAGAGTAAGCTATACAGGAAAAACAATCAAAGAACCATTAACTAAAAAGAAATAAGATTCATTTGAGTTATAGTCATTGGTTGTATGAAGTGTTAGCACTAAGCCTGTCACGTCTTAATCACATTCACAAATTAGCATTAAACGAGCCAACTTGAAATAATACATGGACATGATATGATTATAAGCGCCGATTGATGTTTTTCAACACAAATAAAGATATGGTTGTGTTCAGGTTCACTTATTCAACCCGTTAAACCTTCAACCCAAAATCTTCTTACCCACTAACATGAAATCTTTTAACTCGTCAATCCATCGGGATTAATCCTAGGTTTTATACAAAGTTGATCTGGAAAATACGTGTAACGTGAGTGTACGTGTATGGTGGTGGCGTGTTTTTCGACTTCAAATGTTAATTTCTTTCCTTAACTTTCAAAGTGCCAACCTAATTTCTTTCGTTAACTTTCAATGTCTAACATGTTATCTAATTTAATATCTAATGTGCTTGAAGTAGTTCAAATAAATAAACCTAAATTTAGACTCAAGTAATAATAATTTAGACTCTCTAACTTGACTAAACTACTCACCGGCAAGTGAACCAGTCGACTCTAGCAAAGAAAAGCAAGTCCGGATGTCGAACCCACAAGGACTCTAAATAATCACGTTAAAGACTTTATTTACACTTGACACTGACACGACTTAATTATTGTTGTGTTTTAAGGAGGGGGGGGGGGGTTACTGAAATTCTAAAATTGAAATTAAAATAAAACTATACTATGACACGAACAAGAACTAAGGTTTAATTCAATTGAGATTAACGACTACCTAGGCTTGAATCCAGTTTAACTAGGGATGGATTTCTAATGGTACTGTTGTGGTATGGAATCGGGATCGTGAAGTACTGAACCCTAAGGTATTTCAAGCTAAGACTTCCCGACCCTTCTCAGGAAGAAAACTAGGAAACCCTACAAGGCTGTTGTGAACACCGATTGTTAAACTTCCTCTCAGTCCTCTAACGACTCTAAAAGTGCCCTAATACGACTATCTACCTCTCAGCGCGACAGTCTAAGGCAATCCTAGATTCTAACTTGGTTTAATAGACGCAGGTGCAATTAGGGAACTAAGACCGACATCTCTCAAAACCTATCTTAGCTATATATTGCACCGAGACCTACTAACTAACTCGAGCCTCTCAGCGACAAGTTAAGCAGAATACCTAATTCTAATTGTATTTTAATTACTGTTTCTAAGGCTATCGGCTGATTTACCCAAAGATCACCCGAACCTGCAAAGATACGAATAATCAACACAAATTCATTATGTGAAAGACATCCACCAAAATTTATGTGAAACAACAAATAATCAACAATCAAAATTAAATACGCACACGCACCAAATTAAAGGTTCTAGAATTATTTACTTTCAAAGATCAATCCATAACAAAACAATAGAAAACCATTAAAAATCCAAACTTTATTAAACTATCATCTAACCTAGGTAGTAAGGAAGGTTTTAGCCTGAAAACATGATGTCTAAAATAAACAAAACAAGTTCAAAACAAGAATTCATCATCAAAGTATCGAAACAAGAAAATAACGAATGATTCCCACAAGCCAAAATACTCCGAAAATCGTAAGATCAGCTCTGAAAATCACCTAGGGTTTCTTGAGTTCGTAACTTGTCATTAATGATGATTATCTCTTGATTATATACCAAAACCCTAATTTTTAACGAATTAAACAAGTCAGACAACCCCGTCGCATCACGCGACGGGTGGGAACAATTCTGGTGGCGCGACACCACCATGCATAAATACAGATTTTCTTTGCTTAGTCTTGGCGCTACGCGACTGGTATCCAACTTAGCTGTGGCGCGACGCTACGGACGTTTTTTCACAGAATGTTGCATGAATTTTCCAGCTTAAACTCCCAAAAACTTCAAAATAATTCTAACTTTTTTTCCAAATAGTTCCAGGACTTGGTTTTTAAGCAATTTAGCTCGGTTCCATTCCATTTCAGCAACTTTCTAATACCAAGACCTGGAAAAACGCAATTTGATCAATAGCACGCAATTCTAAATAAAACTAAACTAGAAATAACGGAAAATTGTACAAACTATACACGAATAAAGGATGTATTTTGCAATACATCAATATCGTCAAATCATTTTGGTATTAGATGTAAAATACCGTTAGAAGGAGAAAAAATTGAGATGAGATTGTTGGAATTGGGTGTACAATTATTGATTATTTAACGTTACCATTAAGGTACGATTCAAAGAGTTACACATTGGACGATGAACAAGGATTGAAAACATTATAGTTCACAAAAGCATATTAATCATGGAGAACAAGAATTTGGTGAAATGCTATAAGATATTAATTGTTTGTGAAGCCATTAAATTAGCGGAAATAATTGGTGTTGTTTGAAGAGTTAAACGAACAATAATTTATTAATTATTTAGTTAATAAATTAAAAGGATATTTGTTAAGAATAAAATAAAGTCAAAGTGTTTGACTAGTGGTTTTAATTTAGCGGTGAATAATAGTTATTCGACAGAATCGATGACTAACTATTGTTGGATAATAATTAAAGAGAGTTAATTTTGTTATGTGATAATAAAACAAAGTCAAGGGGATGACTAGTAATAGGTAATTAGTTAAAGGTTTATTACTTGGAGGAAAAGTCAATTGTGGATGTACTGACGTGAGATCGAAGTCTCGCTAAAAAATAAACCAAATACACTAAATAGATAATGGTAAATAGGTATCGAACATAGAGAGTTTGTGAAAAATGTGTTTACTAAGTAGTTTGTAAATTACTAAAAATGAAATTAAAATGCAGAAAAGATGAAGTTTTGGTTGTTGGTTTATAAAACTAAAGTTAAATCACAAATCACTAACAAATTTGTAAACAAGTAAGAGAGATAGTGATCTCCTGGTTTTCAGATTTTAAGTGACAATTGGTGTTAATGCTCAACTGGAAGGCAAACTCTTTAGGCTTTCTTTTAATCTATGTGGTGGTATGGTGAAAATTTTGTATTGAGTTAACTGTCATTTTCGTTCCTGTAGTTTGTCTAAATATGACAGTTCAGGCCAAATTTCAAATATGTAACATTTCCGTCCTTGACGTTATTGAAACATGCCAATTCCGTACAAAAAAAAACATGAGTTAGCTGCCATTTTCGTCCCTGTGATTTGTCCAGTTATTCGATTCAACCTTAGTTTTTTGGATGGAACTGACATGTTTCAAGAATGTCAGGGACGAAAATGCTACAAATCTGAAATTTGGCCTAAAGTGGCATAATTGAACAAAATATAGAAACAAAAATGGCTGTTAACTCTTTTATATTTGTCAGTTTGGTCAAAATGTGCTCTAACCCGAACCAAATTGAACATTTTTAGATGACTTGTTTTGACGTATACCCAATTTGGTCTAAACACACTGTGACACGAACTAAATTCATCAATTTTTAAAACCACCCATTAAGACATATCCCCTCGCCGACCTGGCGCACTCGTTTTGCAAAAGATAGTTGTGTGAATGAGAGGCGAACTCCACAATTAAGTGTACTTGTATGGGAGCAATACATATCATGGTGACCTTTTGAGAAGTTTTCACTTGGGCAACCGATAACAAATTCATAGGCTTCTTGTGAGTAAAGCAGACAGAAGCTGAGTATGAGATTCGAATGTTACATGATGAACAAGACAAACTAGACTTGAACATATTGGATTTGATTAATGACGAGCTTGGGTTATGCCCATGAAGTACCTGCAAACAACTTATATATAGATTGAAAGTTTAAGCAAATAGTTATTTTTGGAACGACGACTTTCTTATATTAGGCTATCACACTTCTAAAATTATAGAGCCCTGTTGTCCCACTTTGGTCAGACTATGTTGTCTTAAACGGGCCACGCTGGCTTCAGAGTTTGGCTTGAGTGTTCCCCTGGGAAACCATAACGTTGGCTGCCACTTGACAGTCGCTGTACCACCACAAGAGCAAAACTCTCTGGCGTAACACACGGCGGGACGAAAACCCGGGTAGGCTCAAGATAGAGCCTGACACCTAATGAGATTAATAACTAAATTAATTAATAAATTATTAAATTTAGTAGTATATAAATGTAATAGTATATAAATGTAATGTCTCCCCTCATTATTTGAGTTTCAAAACCCCATAGGACTTCATTTTCAATCGAAAAGACTGGTCACGTATAATCAAAATAGATGAGCCGTGTCAAAACACATAATATAATTGTTTATCTACTCGTTGCAATACTTATATTTTCGAAACCAATAATTTCAACAAGACTGGTGTTAATAAAGCTCCGACAACTTTAAACATATTTGGTTTTATTTTTGATGTTACTTCTCCAGGCTTTTTCTTAATCTTGTCATGCTTACAACTTTTGTCTTCTTGATCAAATGATGAATGTTAACATTTTGACACAACGTTATAGTGTAAGTGGCAATGGGTCGGGTTTGGGTTTGGGTCGGGTATTGGTAATCACATACCAATACCTGCTTGTAAAATTGTGTCCTATACCCGATCGAAAACACGTCGGGTAATGACCTGTCGGGTATCGGGTATACCCATTAATTTGTTAAAAGATATATATGTTAGGGTTTCCAAATACATTTTTTTACTATTACAATTATTATATATTTTATTTATTAACAACTATTATAAATTAAAAACGTACATTACATAATATAAGTTTTATCATAAATTAATAATAACTTTATAGTACTTATACACTTATATGTATATACTTCACAACATACAAAATATAAATACTAGACAAAATTGCAGAAAACAACCTTTATGTATACCCCAAACTGCACTTTATACCTTTCACTATGAAATCCGCCAAAACCAACCTTTACGTTCATGTTTTATTACACATCACAACCTTTACACCAAACCTAGTAAAAAAAGTCAGTTAAGTTGCCCCATGTGCGATGCATGTGAGGGCATATATGTCTTTTCCTATAATATATTTAAATAAATAATTAAATCAGATTTTAAAAAACTAATATATATATACCCCTTATCTTTTTCTCTTGGCTCTCTCTCTCTTCAACAAACCCCCACCACCACCACCAAATTCAACCACCTTCACCACCAAATTCAGCCACCGTCACCACCGAATCCAGCCGGCATGAATCAACGATCGGCTTGAATCAATGATCTCTTCCGCCATCGGCTTGAATCAACGCACGTCGTCTCTCTCTAACTCTATCTCTTCCGCCATCAGCTTGAATCAAAAATCGTCATCGGAAACTTTTGTTTCACCGGCGCTGCTATGGCTGCTGGAAAAGGAGGACTGGTCGAGAAGCTGTGGAGGTTTGTACGGACGGTGTATTTTATGGTGGTGATGATGACGTCACTGCTGGTGTTACGGTTTTAAAGAGCATTTGAGGAGATACTTGGTTATCAGATCTCTCCCTGATAAATTGTAACGGTGAGGGTGCTTTATTTGTTGAGGCTGAATGGGATTCGTGTTTGGATGATTTTGGTGAGTTTACTCCGTCGCCAGAGTTTCGGAGTCTTACTCCGACCGTTGATTATTCTGGTGATAATAGTTCGTATTCTCTGTTTTTTTCGCACAGGTATTGTTTGGTGTCCTAATTTGATCAGATATGTTTGCTCTATTTTTTTAAACCTAATTGTGTTCAGTTATTAACGTATTTGAGATTTAGATTGTGAATTATGAACTTGACATTTATGAAGACATTGAGAGTGGTATTTGTTGTCCAATTGTAGCTGGTAGATGATCTGGTCGGAATTTAGAGTTTTTGGAAAGTTGGTGGATGCATATTTGGCAAAACAGAGAGACAAAGATGGAAACCTTTTTTGCATTAATCAGATATGAAGAGATCAAAAACCTTGGCTATGTTGTGCGTGGTCGGAGGTGGTGGAGTTCAGGTGGTAGTGATGGTGTAGGTGGTTATCCGGTAGTGGAGATGCCGTGCGGTGGTGGTTAAAGGAGATCATCGATGGGAGGTTGACGGGAATAGTGGTGTTCGGAATTTCAGTTTCAATCTGGTCGAAATTGCAGATGGTTATCATCAAATGTAAATCACCTCCGACCACCAACATTCACCGGTTATCATCTGTTATCGACGGTGCATACTAATGGCACTCTATACTTACTACTCATCGGAATTTCAGTTTCATTAATTGGGGGTAATCTGATATCAGGTTAGTTGAAGGAAATAAATAAAAAGGTTTAAATATAATATTCATTGTAAAAGGGGTCAAAGGAAAAGATATATATGCCCTCACATGCATCGCACATGGGGCAACTTAACTGACTTTTTTGAGTAGGTTGGTGTAAAGGTTGTGATGTGTAACAAAACATGAACGTAAAGGTTGGTTTTGGCGGATTTCATAGTGAAAGGTATAAAGTGCAGTTTGCGGTATACATAAAGGTTGTTTTTTGCAATTTTATCTAAATACTATTATCAAATACATATACTAAAAGAAAATTTATTTTTTTTCACATTATAAACATACAAAAATAAATCAATAATACACAAGGGTTAGTGGAAAACAAAAATATAAATTAAAAATCCGGGTATATGATCGGGTATATAGTTTGGGTAAACGGGTATGTGGTTTCGGGTAATCCGGTCGGGTATCACCTAATCCCATACCCGACGCAAACCCGCGAAAATTTTTAAATCTAATCCCATACCCGGCCTAATACCAGTCGAGTATCGGATATACCCGTCCCATTTGTGTCGGGTTTCGGGTATACCCGTCGGTCTTGAGTATTTTTGCCATCCCTAATAACTGCAGTTTTAACAAAGTCGGGGTTAATCAAGCTAGCTTCGAAACTTTTAACGTACATAGTCGGTTTTAATTTTGACGTTACATTTCGACTTTTTTCTTATTCTTGTTTGTTGTACAACTTTGGTTTTCTTGATTAATGTTAACATTTTGACATTGTTTATGATGTTCTTCATATGATTATATTATGTGTACGTTTTTTTAATGGCAAATCTTACATCTATTAATTACACCAATAAATTTGTACGTGTATTTTGATTTATTAGTATAAATCATAACACATCAGTTTTAAATTTATTTCATTTCAATAACAAACTTCTACAATATATTTGTTCTTATATTAAACTATTGTTATTTTAATAACTTATTTATCTTCTTATAGTGTAAACAAATATAATAAATCATACTTCTAATATGACGAAAATAAACATAAGAAACTATTAGTATATTTGACAAACAAATATATATAAACAAAATTAAAATTATTTTATAATACATGATCTATATAAATAAGATAAACTATTAAGGGTAAATTACTTTTTGAGTCCATATCTTTTAGTGGTTGTTGATGCAACAAATAATAGATCAAGGATAGTAGCCGGGCTGGTTAGGCAAAAGGGTTGAAGGGTTCAACTTTGCCTTACGCAGGTCGTGGGGTCCCCCCACGTTTGCAAGACGTGGAGAGAGGTTCACTAGTTTAATCTTGTTGTTTGCTCGAGATCCTCCACTTAAATGTTGTTCAGTTTCGGATGTGGGAGCAAAGGGAATGTGTGTGTTGAATGTGAAAGAAAGTGATTTGCATGAAGCAAAACACTCAAGAACAATGACCAGAGATTCGCCAGGAATCAGAGCTGATCTCGGAATGTTTTTCACACTTAATGAAGTGTCACATTTATAGGGAAAGTCGTTGCTCAAAGAGGAAGCTATTTGACTAGTGAACATGCTTGCAGTGGGGGTTTTGCCCTTTTTGGGGTTGAAGCCTTTTGACCTGCAGATAAAAGGTTGTGCTCTGTGGACTTGTGTTACTTTTGCGGCTGGAGAGTTTGGTGAAGCAATCAGAGATGTGACTTCCTACTGTTCACGTACTATTTTATCTAAACTCCTAGATTTCCAACCTTTGAACCTTTTAAGCTTTAATGTGTTCAAGTCATTTTATTTGGTCTTGGGCTACCCCCGTCATCAGCCCCCCAAGTCAGAGGTTTTTGGGAGTGAGCTCAAAGACTTCTGACTTTTACACATTTGCTTTTATTGCTTAAAGGCTTGAAGGCTTGAAGGCTTGGAGTCAGTTGAGAATTTTTTGAATTTTAAAAACTGACAACTGATTTGATTGATGTGTGGGAGTTTATAGGTCGGCGGTTTTTGCAGAGGATAGGTTAATAACTGTTATGCAATCATAACTTCTATTTGGGTTTTATTTTCATTTATCATTTAAGGCAACAATCAGTCTTTCATTTTCTCTCAAGTTTCCTCCACATTTCCTTTCCATTTTTCCAGGTTAGTTCCGGTTTCCTTTGCTTGCTTTACTTGTTCTTTATTTTGATCATGGGTGCATGAAAGGATCTTTCCGTTAGCTTTTCACGCCTCACTCAAGAGGAAGTGGAGAACTTTTGTATTGATTGGGGCATTGGCCCTAAGTTTAATCCGGTTGCACCGGCTTGTGATAAATCTGTTGATCAATGTCCCCCTGGTTCGATTGCTCTGTATTGCCGACATTTTGAGTTTTCCAACCTTCGTCATCCTTTTTCGCTCTTTGTATTGAATATTTTGGAATATTACCGTGTTTCCTTTGGCCAAATTCATCCGAAGGGCATGGCTAGGGTTTTACACTTCGAGGTTTTGTGCCGCCCTTGGTTATGATCCGTCATTGGTACTTTTTCGTCGGTTTTGGCAAAAAACTATGATTGGTTCACCTTTGAGACATCCAAGGTTGATACTTGTCTCATTTCTTCCATGGTTACCACACTTGGTACTTGGAAAGATCGCTTTTTCTGGGTCTCTGATTCTATTATCTCTTTAAAATGGTGTGAAGGCACCCGGATGCTGTTCTCAATGAACCGGAACCTTCCGAAACCGATTTAAATGATGCTTTTCTTAAAGCCATCCGAGAGTGCCCTTCAAGGGTTCGTCCCTTCCCTGAACATTTGCTAGTTCTGTTAGGGGTTAGTAAATTGTGGGAAAAGGCCAATCGGGATCCGATTCTTATGAGGAATGGTCAGGGTATGCCTTTTCCTAGTTCTGTCTTTTTAGAACATCTTTGTTTGGCAACTTATTTGTTTTTTGTTTTTGAAACATTTTGCAGTCATGTCTGCTTTGGACTTTATCAAGAGTAATGATACATCTGACGTTGCTTTTACGGATACCCAAGCCGCTGAAGGAGATGATGTTGTTGCTAGGGGTATAGAACAGAGGTTTGAGGATGCTGGGTATGTTAGTGTCTCCAATGTTAAGGGTTTTTCTAAGCCTGCTGCTCCCAAGGCTTCAACCCGTCGATCTACTCACCGCTTGTTGAAGGGTGCTCCTCAATCCACTTCTTCTGAACCAGTGGAATTGAGTGATGACATTGAGGTTTCTGAAGATCAAGGTGTTGATGTGGATGTTGAGAAAGAAAAGAAATTGTTGGTTCATGGCAAGAAGAAGACCCCGGCCAAGAAGGTTATGGCTACTCCTGTTCATGTTTCCTCGAGCAGGGATGTTGAAGGGTTGAATGAGGAGGTTTATGTGCCTGGTTGGTCTGTGAAGGTTGATGATAGTTTTAAGGATGCTGCTGTTTGTGAGGATGTGTTGAGCCATATTGCTCCTCCTTTGGTTCATGATACTATTGCTGAGATGGATGATGACATGATGCTATCTCGTATGATTTTAAGCACTTGCAATCTTGCTGCCATGCTTCCTCAAGGAGTTGCTCGTTTTCGTAAAAGGATGCATGAGTATGAAGAATTTTCTAAAAAGAAGGAGAAAATGAAATCTTCGATGGCTGCGTTGAAGAAAGAGATTGGTGGGTTTGCTGAGAAGGAAGAAACCTAGGCCAAAAAGGTTGGTGAATTGACTAGAAGGCATGAAATTGAGATAGGTGATCTTAAGAAAAGATTCGAAGCCGATCGGTTGAAGCTAAAAGCTGATAGGGAGGCTTTATCTGGTCAACAGAAAGCCTTTGATGAAGAGAAGGAAGGCCTGAAGACTTTGGTTGCTCAAGCCACCAGTGATAACCAATGGCTAATTGAGCAAGGTTTCCAGCAAGTTATTACTTACCTTCTTCACTCCAAGGAGTTCAATACCGCTCTTGGTGAAGTTTATACTAAATTGCTCAACTTGGGGAAACATCAAGGTCTCATTGCCGGTTACAAGCTTTATGAGTCTGGCCATTCTTTAGAAAAGTCTCCCTTGTATCGTCCTGAAGCTTCTGAGGTCTTCAAGGGTTCCGTTGAACAGATGGAGAGACTGACCTACCCGTATGTCAATCAGGTTTCTACTTGTTTTGGTAAGCCTCTTACTGTCTTGCAGGAGCTAAAACCGGACGGTCTAAACGAAAAAGTTTGTGCTGAAGTCCTCGGTTCCCTTTCAAGGAAGCGATCTTATTCGGGAGATAGTGATGATACCCTTTCAGGGGGACTTGCTGCTTCGAAGGATGGAAGCTTCAGCAGTAGATGGTGATGGTGGCTTGAAAGCTAAGAAGTCAAAGAAAGCAAAGAAGGTTAAGAGTGATGGTTCTGGGGCTTCCAAGCCTCCTGCTGATGCTTGATGGACATTTGTAGCTTTATTAGCATCCTTGAAAACAATTTGTGGTTTGTAATGTTAACTTAAACAATTTTAGGTTTCACAGGAACCCTTAAGGTTCTTGTTATGTGGTTGTGGTTAGGCCTGTATGGCCATTTGAACAATTTCTAAGCTTACAAGTCGTTAGGGCTTGTTTTAACTTTGTTTGGATGTTTGGAAGTCTTTAAGGCTTCCTTTATTATGCTACTAAGTTTAACTATTCGCCTCGTGTTATGTTTTTTTATACTTGTGCCTTTTTTGTTAAGGCCGCTTTGTTGGCTTCAAGCCTTCGAGGCTCCTGGCTGTCATACATGTAGGTTGAAGCCTTTGAGGCTTCTGGTTGTCATGCATGTAGGTTGAAGCCTTTGAGGCTTCTTTTTACTACTTTAGTTTCATGACATGGTTTGTATCTTTGAGTTTTGTAACCTTTTTTGTTCATGTTGTTGTATTGTTCCTTAGATTATTTCTTTTCCTTGTGGCTTTGTCTTTGTTGGGTCTGTGTTGTCTTTATGTTTTTCATACCTTAAAGGGTTCAGTGCTGCAGTCACTTAGCCTTGGTATTTTTAACAAGAAGACATAGCACCTATCCTATTCATTATTTCTCGTATTTTCATTTGATTTCGTAAGCCTGTTTGTTGATTATTTTTCTAAGGCTTAAGGAACATTTGGTGTAGGCTGTTCAAACCCGTCTATGAGACAACTTTGTTTTCAATAATAAGTCTCATGGAGTTGTATTGATTTAGGAACTCACCCCTTATATAGGTCCATTCAACCCTTGAACCTACTGAGTGATGTGGCCTGGGAGCTCATCCCCTTACATGGCCCTTGCCATGGAGTTTTTTGCTAGGTTCTCAACCCGATTTTAGGATAGAAAGACAAATTTGATAAAACAACTTCATTCATTCACAACAGGTGATCATAACTCTTGAAATACAACTTTGTGAAATACAAACCAATCTTTCTTGATTAGACATGGAACTTTTTTAAGGTTTTTCCATTCCAGTCTCTTGGAAGCTTTTTACCCTCTGAGTCTGCTAGCTTGTAAGATCCACCCTTATATGCTTCAAGGATGTTATATGGGCCTCCCCATTTTAGGCCGAGCTTTCCTTGGTTCTCTCTTTTACTAGCTTCATTGTTTCTAAGCACCAGGTCTCCTGGCTTGAAACGTTCATTCTTGACTCTTTTGTTATAGTAAGCTTCCATTCGTTGTTTGTACTTGGCCTCTTGAATTGCAGCTTGGTCTCGTGCTTCCTCTAGGAGTTGTAAGTTCAACATGGTCTCTTTTTGGTTTGTTTCGGGATCCATGTTGACAGTTCGTTGTGTTACAACTCCCACTTCAGCTGGAATGACGACTTCAGACCCAAATACCAAGCTATAGGGTGTTCTTTTGTGGCTTGTTTTTTCGGTTGTTCTTATGGCCCATAGAACAATTGGCAATTCTTCAAGCCAATTGCTTTCATACCTTCCCAATCTGGCTTTGATTCCTTCAACTATGCTTCGATTCATCCTCTCAACTTTACCGTTTAACTTTGGATATGCCACTAAGCTGAAAACCTGAGCGATTCTGAATTCCTTGCACCAAACACTGAAAGGCTTCTCGGCAAATTGCTTTCCATTGTCGGTGACAAGTACTCCCGGTAATCCATAACGGCAAATAATGTTTTCCCAAACGAAGTCAATGACATGTTTGCCCGTGATTTTTGCAAGTGGTTTAACCTCAGGCCACTTGGTGAAGTAGTCTATGACTACAACAAGAATTTTACTCCACCTTTGGCTGGTGGGAATGGACCAACAATGTCCATCCCCTATTTATAAAATGGCCATGCTGAGGTTATCGGGACAAGATCATGCTTGGGACTCTTCGGGGCTGGTGCATGAATTTGACAGGCATCACACTTCCTTAGTTGCTCAGTGGTATCTCGGTGCATTGAGGGCCAAAAATACCCAAGGTTCATTAGTTTAGCAACCACCGATCTAGCTCCAAAATGAGCTCCGCATATACCTTCGTGGACCTCTTTGACCAAATATTGACTTTGCTCGGGACCAATACATCTTAGAAAGGGTGCAAGGTAACCCTTCTTGTAGAGGATTTCACCTTGCAATACGTACTGCCTTGCCTTGATCTTAACCCTTTCAGCCTCTGTTTGATCAGCAGGCAATTCACCATTTTTAAGGAATTTCTTGATTGGAGTCATCCAATTTGGATCTTCTTCGGTGATTACGTCTTGAACCTCCAACTCATCAATTGACGGAGCTTTTATCACTTCTAACAATACCTTTTTCGTAAGGTGGGCAAAAGTGAGGGATGCGAGTTTACTCAAGGCATCCGCTTTCTTGTTTTGAGACCTGGGAATTTGCTTGATGGTACATGTTTGGAAGGTGTTCATCAATTTTTTGGATTTTTCTTTGTACCTCTTCATGTTGGGCTCCTTTGCAGTGTAGCTATCATTAACTTGCCTTGATACCAGCAACGAGTCTGTGAACACTTCAAGCTTTTGGACCTTCATTTCTTTAGCCAGTCTTAAGCCGGCTATCAGTGCTTCGTATTCAGCTTCGTTGTTGGTGGTCTGAAAATCAAAGCGAAGAGCATACGTGAATTCTAACCCTTCTTGGTTGATCAGAATGAGCCCAGCCCCTGACCCTTCAATTGTCACGACCCCCGACCCCACACTGGACGGAATCGGAAGCCGCGAGCAGTCAAGTGGTACCGGTGATTATTTTGAAAAACATTGCAGCGGAAATTTCATCTGGACCGTGAGTTAGGAAAAATATCAGAGTTTAGAAACACCGGATTTTATTTAAATAGATGGAATAAATTCCATGTTTTACAAAGGTAGCTTTTAATACGGGATAAACCCAAAAACAATATTTCTTAAGTTGATTTAATTAATAAAATAAGCCACTTCTTGAAGTCTTTCAGTGCCGGATCCAATTCTTACTCCAATCTACTGTAATTACCTGAAACGCGTTTTAAAAAGGTTTTGTCAGCGGGAAATACTGAGTGAGTTCATTCAGGTTTTATACAAAACATATTTGTTATAATTTACAGTATTAAGAGCGATTACAATGTTTCTGATATCAAACCAACTACCCACAGTATTTGTCACTCGACTCGTTTCGGTGACTGTGGCCATATCACTGTTGGGTCCATTCACCCATAAGTGACGTCAATCACTATTAGGTCCGTTCACCTAAAAGTGACGTTTCATGAATTAGGTACGCTCACCTAAACTGATAACACTAGTAATGTGCACAATACCCCACATACCGGCTGTAATTTGGTGATTACAAAGACTTAATCCCTGTAATTATAACTTTGGAAAATAATTTGGAGTATTGTAAAACAGTTGATAAAAAGAGAATGACTCACTTTATAAGCATGCAAGATTGAGTTAACAAGATTCTTGATTCTACTTCTTCCGATAATTAAGCATGCACTTTATTATTCTGGATCTTCGGATGATTTAATAGTTTGTTTGATTGTGAGTGTGTAGTTGGGAGTATTTTTTTGGTAGTTAAACATATAGTTTAACAGAATGGAATACGTATTTGTGTAAAACCTAAATCAAACCTTAACGGTAGTCACGAGATTCGAACCTTAACGAATTTCACAAAGTGTAGCACTTTGGATTCCGTTTACCGAAATCACAAAGTATAGTACTTTGGCATCCGTTTAACGAACTCTCAAAGTATAGTACTTTGGCATCCGTTTAACGAACTCTCAAAGTATAGCACTTTGGCATCCGTTAGATGGTTCCTGAATCGATCGGACAGAGCATCGCATCGGTGATTATTGGTTAGAACACCAACGTATAGAGAGAAGAAGAAAAGAAATGAGCAAAGAAAAATGAATCCTAAGCTTCCTATTTATATGTAGGAAATAGGAAATTTCTAGGAAGTTTCCCTTGTATTTCTAGGAAATTTCCTATAGCTTTTCTAGGAAGTTACTTATGCATTTTCTAGGAAGCTTCCTATCCACAGATACCTATCTTCTTAGGGTGTAAGGGGTGCTCACCTCTTAGGTGAGTCCCCCCTCTTACACATAACCAACCATAAAATGCCACGTCAACTCCCCTCTAACACTCCCCTAATACCCCTTTTTGATGGCGGCACTCCCCTCTTAGGTGAATTGGTTTTTTTTTTTTTTTTTTAAAAAAAAGAAGAAAAGCATTGATTGGTCAAGCTCTCCCTCTCTCCTCCCCTCTCTTCGGCAACTCCCCACCTATTTCACCCTCTCTCTCTAACTCACCTAATTGTTGGCAGCACACACCTAATAGGTGAGTTGAGTCCCCTAAGGGGTCACCGAAGGGTGCCCCGGATACCCTTACACCTTCCTAGCACCTTCCTTTGATATTATCTATTATATATATATATATATATATTTATTTATTTAGGTTTTTCATAAATCTTACTTAGCTGATTAATTAATCTTACTTGGCTTAATTAATCTTGCTTAATCTTAATTAATAGATTAATTAATCTACTCAGCTAACCTAACTGCTAAGTTTATTTAACTGTTAAGTTTACTTAGCTATTAAGTATTCTAGCAGCTCCTTGCTTACGAATTCTAATTTCTAGACACAACGGAACGCGTATTAGTGTACTAACTCAATTCAACTTTAACGATAATCACGAGATAAAACCCTCACAACGATTTACATGTGCAATACTTAACAATTCAGTGGATTCACAACGAATGACAGAGTATAGCCCGAGTTCGGATAGTACTCAAACATTCAAGTAGAAATCACGATGAATAACAAAGTATAACTCAATTTGAGCAGCACTCAAACAATCGTTGGATAGTTATAATCGATCGGACGTTGAATCGTAATAGCGATCGAGTTGTTACCCTGTTCCGCGGCAGCGATTCGTGAATTGTGTGTGTTTATGACTGATTATACGATATCTCAGTGTGCATAACGAATTTCTTCGTCGATTTAATGCCAGAATTCAAGTGCCAGTGTCTGCTATTTATACACGAAAATTGACATGCTTACGGACCGTAAGCCATATCCCTTACGGTCCGTAAGGGAAGCAGTCTACTTATAGGGTGGCTAGGTGCGGGACTAGCTTTGCTGAGTTGACAGAAATTGTAACGCCTCGGAATTTTGTGTCCAATAAATAAATGACACGTGTCGCATACGACAAAAGTATTGTAAACCCGGATTTAATTAAAGATATACGGTAGGATTTTCGAATATGTCGACATGTTAATTTTATACCTCTGAGCGACTTCGTCATTTTAAATCCCAAGACCCTATGCAAAAATTAATAAGCATCTAATATATCTTAATCCGGTAATTACTAATAATAAGGGATGCCCAAGTTTACTAATATTGGATCCTAAGAAAATAATACAATTTAAATCTAGGTTCATGTATCCGACCCTTGATCAATCTCTTTACACTGCATAATGGGGTAGACATCTGATCAAGTATGGGTTAAAGGCAAGCCTCAGAAATTATATAATGCAAGTTGACCATTCAATCCTTGAAAGGTTAATTTTTTTGCCACTGTTAAGCGCTTACGAACCGTAAGGGTCCTGCCGTAAGGGGGTGAAGGGGTAAAAATGTTTCCGCCATAGGCTTACGGACCGCAGGGGCCATGCCATACGGTTCGTATGCGACGCCCAGCGACAGAAAGTTGGCTGTTGGCTGTTGTAAACGGTAAAACATTAATGTAAGGGTCTTTCCAAAGATATGGGCGACCCCTAATCATCTCCTAGCACTAAGGGACAGTTGTTGATCATCAAGGAGCCCTTGTAGACCTTGTTGTGATGATCTTAATGATCTTCATTTCCTATAAAAGGCCACATTGTGCAACAAGTATTCCTCACACTTTCATCTGCATTTGAGGACCACTTCTGGAGCTCAACTTCCTCTCAAGTGTTCCCTAATCAAGCTTAGGACTTCAGTAAGTGTTCTAATCCTTTCTAAATTGAGTTTAGCCTAGTTATTTAGCTAGAAATCAAACCGTCGTAATTACGGTTTGACTTCGAGATTAGTCATCAATGGCTCAGTCATATCTCGAACTAAATTAGTTATAAGTTTGTATTTATGTGGGTAATAAACCCTTAAAAGGGTTCCCACTGATCACCACTCTAACTAGGTCAAAAGTCGAGTCAAGCATGTACTTAAAAAGTCAACAGAAAGTTTAAAATGCGATTTATGCAAGATTAACAATGTAGAACACTTATAACCTGTTTTATCATTAATATAACTTGGTAATTAGTGTAAGGACATGTCTAAACATGTTCAGCTCGACAATTTACTATAAGGACCCGGTTCGGGACCGAAAGTCACATAGTTTGACTTTCACTTGGACTTTCAGTTCTGACCCGTTATGGTATGTTTCAAAAATACCGTAGAGCCTTATTTGGACCAGATTACATGCTAGTGTAACCCTCTGTGATTATACACCTTGGATCATGAGTTATCCAATTCATATGCATGATTCCGTTAAATGCCCATATGTTGACCATTATGCCCTTATTGCCTTAAAACGTGATTTTTTGGAAATATAAAAGAGTAGAAACTTTACTGATATATAAACGTGTATGCAAAGTTTGACATCAATTTGTATTGTAGATTAAGAGTGATGCTCATTATCGCAAAATGAATGCTTTATGTTAATAAAATGGCGTAATTAGCGTATAGCCTAGTTAAGCCTACTTTTTGGTATCAAACTTAATACCCACTGATGTAATATATTATTTTGGGATTTTTAAATATTTTTAATTAATTTTAGACTGAGCATAACTAGTAGTCGTAGGCTTAATCCGATAATTGTCGGTTTTGCCCTTACGGACCATAAAATGAGTTTTACATATCTAAACAACTTCAAACCTTTTGCTACTAATCACATATGATAAATAGATTATTTTAAGCCTTCTGGAAATATAAAAATATCAGATTTAAGTATAGAACCCGGAAATGGCCTTAAATCGCCTTATTAAGCGTTTTTAACGCAAAGTATGTGACAAAATTATATTGGACATACCCGGGTTAATACCTACTGATATAAGAAGCAAATTATAATATTTTAACAGTAAGCAAAGGTTGATAAACTCAGACTCTAGTTTTGAGCTTTTCAGCTTATGTGAAATTACCAAAATACCCCTACGGGGCCTAGTTGGTGTTTAAACACGTTTCGGG
The DNA here is from genome assembly GCF_002127325.2 of Helianthus annuus. NCBI lineage: Eukaryota > Viridiplantae > Streptophyta > Magnoliopsida > Asterales > Asteraceae > Helianthus > Helianthus annuus. The sequence goes on along the minus strand of NC_035445.2, from coordinate 162,151,727 downwards.
CATAATGAGAGGCATCTTACTGATGTCACAACATATTTGTGGCATAATTAACTTAGGAGACCTGTCTATAGCTCTCATGTATACCTGTCACGCTTATTACGCGTACGATTCGGGTTATGTAACAAGTTTACATAAATTACCCGAGACGGGTCAAACCTTAACGGTTTTATCTCAAAATCCAGAATGTGAATAATAAGCCCATATTGAACAAGTCTTCAAACTTGTCGGGTCTAAATCACATTCTATCCGGTCTTCGCTTAATCGTGTGTACGAACCGTATCTTTGAAACTAGCCGGTCTAAGCTTAAGCTTAATTAAAGACCCGTTAGGATTCTAATAGGTTAATTTAAACCTTCGTTCCAGATTAGGAGACCAGTAAAAGCTATCTGCAATTTATTTCGATTAAGGATTTATACTTGCAAAGGTAAATACTTTTAACTTATTTTCCATTATACGGGCTTGGGTTACGGTATTTAAAATACCGCTTGGTCGGGCAATTGACCCCAACTCATTAGTAGTTGGGTATTATCAACGTGACCCGTTTAAAAACTTGTTTTGTTGGCTTTACGCCTTTGGGAGCTTAATGGCCATGTCCCGGATATCCTTGGCATCATTTTACGAAATGGCCACTACCTCGACATCCGGGTGTAGGCGTACACCCGGCATTGTGTCTATATTAATTAAAGGTATAACCGTTGGTTTTCCCGCCAGGCTTTATGCTTTGTGGCGTGTCTATTAACCTTTAACCCGGCACGACCCGGGCGACCGAACGCATAGCAAACATGTAATTCTTTACAAGATTTAATTATAAATTATCCCAAGTTATAAAGAGTTTGTGCGTTGTGCATTTAAACCAATTTTATTAAAACATTTTACAAAAGTGCCAGTTGAATGTATTTACCAGTGTAAACTGACGTATTTTCCCAAAAAGACTAAATGCAGGTACTATGCGTAGTTGGCTGGGATTTCTCCTTAGCATCATTAGAAGTCTCGCAAGCTTAAGATGCCTGAAGTCTGTTGAACAATACTTTTGTTATTATTATTGATCCCCTGTGGATTTTATTTCAACAATGGTGATACTTTGATATTACAGTTAAAGTTGAAATACATTTATCTTTATGCTTCCGCTGTGCATTCATATAATTGTGTGGTTTGACTATATTGTTGCCAACTACGTCACAGAAATCCCCCACCGGGCCCACCGGTGAGACACGTGGAAATCGGGGTGTGACAGGTTGGTATCAGAGCCAACATTGAGTGAATTAAACACTATCCTAATGTGTTTAATCTCAATGACACAATTGCACATACTTGAGTCTAGACAAGAACATAGGACAAATTCGAATTGTTATTCCAGTTTGTGTTTTTATTGTTTATTGTTATTTAAAGTTTTGAAAGCAGGAAATATGCCACCTGCAATCAGACGAGGAAGAGGAGGAAGAGGCAAAGGGACGATCATTACTCACAATGATCACGAGGCTGGACCTTCGAACATGCGAGCTCCTTCCAGTACAAGGAGTGAAGAACCACAGAGACGAAGAAGAAACCTCTTTGAACCTGCGAGACATTCTACCTCGCATAGCTCAACACCCTCATACCGTCATTCGTTTGGACCAGATTCAGAAAATAATCCCAATAACCCTCAACCATCCTTTGTACCCCTCCAGCGATCTGCTTCGCACCGTTCTTATGGCGATCCTTCACCTTTCTTCATAGGACAGTTTAACCCGGCGGATTATGTCCAAGAGCCGATAGGGTATAACCCTTTAGGACCAGAGGATCACTTTTCTGAAGACAATGCAGTGGATATGGACGAGGATACAGATCCCGTCGAACCTGCACGGGGTACTCCCAATCATCCAATCGAGATCTCGGATGGGTCATCCTTCCATGGAACACCCTATCAAGGTCCCGACAGCTACCAGGCGAGGTTTGACCAATATAATTGGTACTTTACACCTTCACATCATTTCTCGCCTCACGACCAACAGCAACAACAGGATCCTTCTGAGGATTCGCGGTTCGTGGCCGTTACGCCACCACCACCGCCACCGGTTCAACCAGTAATTCCAGATCCGCCAAGGCGTAGAAGATCTGGCGCACTGATGTCCACCCGAGGAGGGGAATTCCATTTCAGCACCCCTCGCCACTCAAGTGCGAGTCATTTTCCGTCAGTGCCTGAAGAAGAACCACAATTAGGGGAACCTTCTGGTCACCCTGCAGAGGTGAATTCTGCACCAGTTGCACCACCTCCGCCACCATTCGGATATGACAATCCGATACCAGCGTACAGCGCTTCCACGGCGTACAATCCGTTTGAGCAGCCGACTCACACGCACTACAACTATAACTATGATGCCGATCCATATGTGGTAGCGGCTAATTACAATGCCCTCCATGGAACCTCTTGGAGACCAGATTACTCAGCTCATGGGTATCCAATACCTCCTAGACCTCCGGTTCAGCAACCGTCGCAGCAGCCACGTTTTTCTCCACCGGAGCAAGAAGAAATACTCCACCGTTTAATCCGTGTGGAATGAGACTTCGAACAAGAACGCAAGAGTAATCGTGGATTTCTCAAGGGCCTAGCAAACCTACTAAAAGGGAGGAAGAAACGAGATCATTAGTCTCCTTATGTATTGTTGTATTACTATTACAATTTAGTCCCTACGTGGACATTTATCGTATTTCAGTCCCTACGTGGACTTATCTTTTAGTCCCTGCGCGGACATCTATCTTGTATTTGATCCCTGCGTGGATATGTTTTCTTATAAACCTCTGCGTAGGTAATTATTTATTTAAAAAGTCCCGTTTAGGGCAACGTGTAATCATGTTTGAAGTTTATGGAATGTTATGTTATAAATTTCATTTTTGTTATTACTATATATGAAATAAATCAAAAAAAAATCATTCCTTTTAAATTTAAATCTGCTTAAATAAAGAATCTTAAGAGTGAAACCTAGCCAGGTGTCTTTTTAGACCCAGCCAAGATGGTAAGACCTGATTAAAAGATTCAGATTCCAGTTAACCTCTGTAATCATGTTAACGTTCATGGCAGATGTGATTCGTTAAAATCGCACGCGTCATCCTTATATAAGAATCCTTTTGAGGATTCCAAAGCCCAAATTAATGATTTATAAATCATGGGTTAAATCATCAATAAAGATGATCATTTATTAAACATCCATTAGTGACGTAGTGCCTACGAGCCAAAATTTATTAAACATCCATTAGCGATGTAGTGCCTACGGGCCAAATTATAAAACATCCATTAGTGATGTCGTGCCTACGGGCCATAATTATTGTCATATAAGACAAAAGGCAGTGGTGGTCTATGACTCCCTGTCAGAAAAGGTAAAAGGACTATGGTTCAAACCTTCATGCCTTGATTCTCTGTAATCCCGGCTAATATTATAAAAACGTCCACGTGACTAGGCTTTTATGCCACTAACATTATTGTTTGTAATTAGGATAAGTATGTTCAAATCCTAAATAAATGTGAGTAACAAATTAACCAGATATGGTCTCTGTTACCATGGTTAATGAATTGCCATAAAAGACAATTCCATAATAAACTCCTAAATAAAATTTTTTCGTTATCTTCTGTAGCAGATTCAAGTTACCATGGCTGATCCTAGTGGGGAAAATAGTCATTCGAAAGAAGACGAATACGATAACGCCTAGGTTCACTTGACGGGCGCAGAATTAAAAGCTCTTGTCGACAATGCTGTTAAGACAGCCCTGGATCGACAATTCGAGGAGTATACTGAATCCCGGAGCAGAACCATATCCAAACCACACTCAAAGTCGAAAACCCACTCAAAATCTCACAGCAAACCACCGTCCAAGCCTAAAAAGGACGATGATAATCACTCATCTAATGAAAACAGTGTCCGTCAAGAAAGAGTGTATACTGATGCGTCTCGCGCCAGGGGTTGTACCTACAAGTACTTCGTATCATGCAAACCCCGAGACTTCACTAGGGAGAAAGGAGCGGTTGATTGCATGACATGGCTAGACGAGATGGACACCGTGGTGGACATCAGCGGTTGCGCAGAGAAAGATGTGGTAAAGTTTGTTTCACAATCATTCAAGGGCGAGGCCCTGGCTTGGTGGAGGTCGTTGGTTCAGGCCTCGGGAAAGGCTGTTCTATACAGCATGACATGGGAGGAATTCATTTCTCTCATAAAGGAGAATTACTGCCCTCAACATGAGGTTGAAAAGATAGAGACTGACTTCCTGTCATTGGTGATGACGAACCTTGACTGTCAAGCTTACCTCACGAGCTTCAACACGATGTCCTGGTTGGTTCCGTATCTGGTAACCCCGGAGCCAAAGAGAATAGCTCGTTTTATCGGTGGGTTAGCCCCCGAAATAAAGGCAAGCGTGAAGGCCTCTCGGCCAGCGACCTTTAGATCTGTAGCTGACATTTCTTTGTCCCTCACTCTGGATGCGGTCCGACAAAGATCGCTGAGGAACAAAGAAGCTGAGAAGAGAAAGCGTGAAGATGATACTTCACGGAGGTCGGGCAAGAAGCACCGTGGAAACGGTGACAACAAGAGAGGGTCTAAGTCAAGGAAGGATGGGCAACAATCTGGTGAGAAGCCCAAGTGCAAGAATTGCAAGAGACACCACTATGGGAAGTGCAGACTCGAATCAAACTCGCAGACTCAATCGAAGTCATCTGCTTGCGGGTTATGCAAGTCCAAGGACCACAAGACCGTGGATTGCAAAAAGATAAAAGATGCAACTTGCTATAACTACAACGAGAAGGGGCACATTAAAACCAACTGCCCTAAATATGCCAAGAAGCCTAAAGAAGCCAAGAAGACTAATGCAAGACTCTTCAGGATGGAGGCGAAAGAAGCAGTGCTAGATGATAACGTGATCACAGGTACTTTTCTCGTAAATGATATCTTTGCAAGAGTACTATTTGATTCGGGCGCTGATAAGTCTTTCTAGATCATAAATTTTGCAAATTGCTGAATATGCCTGTCAAAACCTTAAATGTGAATTACGAGGTAGAGCTAGCAGATGGCACCATAGAAACCGTCTCCACTGTGTTAGATGGATGTGTGATATCCATTAAGAACCACTCTTTTCCTCTATCTCTGCTTCCCTTTAAATTGGCCGGTTTAAACCTAGTATTGGATATGGACTGGTTATCTCACAACCAGACCCAAATCGTCTGCAACAGAAAGCAAGTGGTGATAAAGACTCCGTCTGGTGAATCGCTTACCATTCGGGGAGATACCCAGTACGGATTGCCTGAGCAGGTGACTATGCTCAAGGCTTCAAAATGTCTAAAGAAGGGTTGTGTCATTTACATGGCACAGGTGATTTTTGATGAACCTAAACCGAAGATAGAAGACATTCCCGTCATTTCGGAGTATCCAGAAGTTTTCCCTGAAGATCTACCTGGTCTGCCACCAGATAGGCAAGTGGAATTCAGGATTGATATCATCCCTGGAGCAGCACCTATTGCTAGAGCACCTTACAGGCTAGCACCAACCGAAATGAAGGAGTTGAGGACCCAGCTAGATGAACTGCTAGCTAAAGGTTTCATCAAACCTAGTTCTTCTCCCTGGGGAGCACCTGTCCTGTTTGTAAAGAAGAAGGACGGATCGATGCGTCTGTGCATCGATTATCGCGAGCTTAATAAGGTCACGCTAAAGAATAGATATCCCTTGCCGAGGATCGACGATTTGTTCGATCAGTTACAAGGGGCAAGTTATTTCTCGAAGATAGATTTGAGGTCAGGCTACCATCAACTGAAAGTCAGAGATGAAGACGTATATAAAACCGCATTTAGGACTCGTTACGGTCACTACGAGTTCCTAGTGATGCCTTTTGGGCTCACTAATGCACCGGCTGCGTTCATGGACCTCATGAATCGCGTCTGCAAGCCGTACTTAGACAAATTCGTCATCGTTTTCATCGACGATATTCTTATCTACTCGAAGAATCGAGCTGACCATGAGAAACACCTTCGTTGTATTCTCAAACTCCTACATTATGAGAAACTCTATGCCAAATTCTCTAAGTGCGAATTCTGGCTTCGAGAAGTCCAATTTCTTGGACATGTCGTCAGCGAGCGCGGTATCCAGGTGGATCCCGCTAAAGTAGAGGCTGTCATGAATTGGCAAGAGCCAAAGACGCCTACAGAGATTCGTAGTTTCCTGGGGTTAGCAGGATACTACAGGCGATTCATTGAAAATTTTTCAAGGATTGCTGCGCCCTTAACTTCCTTGACCAAGAAGAAAGTAAAGTTCGTTTGGGGCCCTAAGCAGCAAGAGTCCTTTGATATTCTGAAGCAAAAGTTGAGCAACGCTCCTGTGCTGACATTACCTGAAGGTACCGAAGAGTTCGTAGTTTACTGCGACGCATCACACACTGGCATGGGATGTGTGCTCATGCAGAAAGGCCAAGTTATTGCCTATGCTTCGAGACAGTTAAAGGTGCATGAGAAGAATTACACCACCCATGACTTGGAGCTGGGTGCCGTGGTGTTCGCACTAAAACTGTGGAGGCATTATCTGTATGGTATCAAGTTTGTGATCTATTCTGATCATAAGAGCCTTCAACATCTGTTTAATCAGAAGGAGCTAAACATGAGGCAACGCCGTTGGATGGAGACTTTAAATGATTATGATTGTGAAATCAGATATCATCCCGGCAAAGCGAATGTAGTCGCTGATGCCCTGAGTAGAAAGGAAAGGGTGAAACCCATCCCAATCAATGCCAAGAGCATTGAAGTGAAGAATAATTTGATTGAAAGGTTGTTAGCTGCATAGCAAGAAGCTGTGTTGGAAGCTAACTATCCTAAGGAAAAGTTAGGAGTAACTGAGGAGCAGTTAACTCTTAGCAAGGACGGAATTTTACGATTAAATGGACGAATATGGGTTCCAATTTATGGAGGACTACGAGATGTTATCCTCCAGGAAGCCCATAGTTCCAAATATTCTGTTCACCCGAGAGCTGATAAGATGTATCAGGATTTAAAGGCAAATTATTGGTGGATAGGCTTGAAAAAGTCTGTAGCCGCTTATGTAGCCAAATGCTTGACTTGTGCGCAAGTCAAAGCTGAGCATCAAAAGCCGTCTGGCTTGCTACAACAGCCTGAACTTCCCGAATGGAAGTGGGAATGTGTAACTATGGATTTTATTACCAAGTTACCCAAGACAAGGAAAGGAAATGACACAATATGGGTTATAGTCGATAGACTGACTAAGTCAGCACATTTCTTACCCATCAAGGAGACTTATAGCTCCGACATGTTAGCCCAGTTATACGTTGATAAGATTGTAGCCTTACATGGCATACCTGTGTCTATTATCTCTGACCGAGATACTAGATACACGTCTCATTTCTGGAAAAGCTTCCAGCAATCTTTGGGCACACGTTTGAATTTTAGTACGGCTTACCATCCTCAGACAGACGGTCAGAGTGAGCGTACTATTCAAACGTTAGAAGACATGCTACGTGCATGTGCTATCGATTTAGGTGGTAGTTGGGATAAGAACCTACCATTAATCGAATTCTCCTACAACAATAGCTACCATACCAGCATTAAGGCTGCGCCCTTTGAGGCATTATACGGTAGAAAGTGTAGATTGCCTATTTGTTGGGCGGAAGTTGGAGATGTCCAATTATCAGGACCAGAGATAGTCTTCGAAACGACGGACAAGATTGTCCAGATTCGAGATCGTCTCAAAGCTGCCCGAGATAGGCAGAAGAGTTACGCAGATCCAAAGCGTAAAGATTTTCACTTCGAAGTAGGTGAAAAAGTGTTACTTAAAGTATCACCCTGGAAAGGGGTGATGCGTTTCGGTAAGAAAGGCAAACTAAGCCCGAGATACATAGGGCCTTTCGAGGTTATCGAACGTGTCGGGTCAGTTGCCTATAAGTTAAATTTGCCAGAAGAGCTCAATGGAATTCACAATGTGTTCCACATCTGCAATCTAAAGAAGTGCTTCGCTGATGAATCACTGATAATACCACATACAGATGTGCATATAGATGAGAGCTTGAAATTTGTGAAAAAACCTTTGTCGATTGAAGATCGACAGGTAAAGAAGCTTCAAAGGAAGCATGTACCTATTGTTAAGGTCAAGTGGGATGCCCGTAGAGGTCCCGAATTCACGTGGGAGGTTGAATCCACGATGAAAGAAAAATACCCTTATTTATTTCAGTAAATCTCGGGTCGAGATTTATTTTAAGGGGGTGAGGATGTAACACCTCGGAATTTTGTGTCCAATAAATAAATGACACGTGTCGCATACGACAAAAGTATTGTAAACCCGGATTTAATTAAAGATATACGGTAGGATTTTCGAATATGTCGACATGTTAATTTTATACCTCTGAGCGACTTCGTCATTTTAAATCCCAAGACCCTAAGCAAAAATTAATAAGCATCTAATATATCTTAATCCGGTAATTACTAATAATAAGGGATGCCCAAGTTTACAAATATTGGATCCTAAGAAAATAATATAATTTCAATCTAGGTTCATGTATCCTACCCTTGATCAATCTCTTTACACTGCATAATGGGGTAGACATCTGATCAAGTATGGGTTAAAGGCAAGCCTCAGAAATTATATAATGCAAGTTGACCATTCAATCCTTGAAAGGTTAATTTTTTTGCCACTGTTAAGCGCTTACGGACCGTAAGGGTCCTGCCTTACGGACCGTAAGGGGGTGAAGGGGTAAAAATGTTTCTGCCACAGGCTTACGGACCGCAGGGGCCATGCCATACGGTCCGTAAGCGACGCCCAGCGACAGAAAGTTGGCTGTTGTAAACGGTAAAACATTAATGTAAGGATCTTTCCAAAGATATGGGCGACCCCTAATCATCTCCTAGCACTAAGGGACAGTTGTTGATCATCAAGGAGCCCTTGTAGACCTTGTTGTGATGATCTTAATGATCTTCATTGCCTATAAAAGGCCACATTGTGCAACAAGTATTCCTCACACCTTCATCTGCATTTGAGGACCACTTCTGGAGCTCAACTTCCTCTCAAGTGTTCCCTAATCAAGCTTAGGACTTCAGTAAGTGTTCTAATCCTTTCTAAATTGAGTTTAGCCTAATTATTTAGCTAGAAATCAAACCGTCGTAATTACGGTTTGACTTCGAGATTAGTCATCAATGGCTCAGTCATATCTCAAACTAAAAGTAGTTATAAGTTGGTATTTATGTGGGTAATAAACCCTTAAAAGGGTTCCCCCTGATCACCACTCTAACTAGGTCAAAAGTCGAGTCAAACATGTACTTAAAAAGTCAACAGAAAGTTTAAAATGCGATTTATGCAAGATTAACAATGTAGAACACTTATAACCTGTTTTATCATTAATATAACTTGGTAATTAGTGTAAGGACATGTCTAAACATGTTCAGCTCGACAATTTACTATAAGGACCCGGTTCGGGACCGAAAGTCACATAGTTTGACTTTCACTTGGACTTTCAGTTCTGACCCGTTATGGTATGTTTCAAAAATACCGTAGAGCCTTATTTGGACCAGATTACATGCTAGTGTAACCCTCTGTGATTATACACCTCGGATCATGAGTTATCCAATTCATATGCATGATTCCGTTAAATGCCCATATGTTGACCATTATGCCCTTATTGCCTTAAAACGTGATTTTTTGGAAATATAAAAGAGTAGAAACTTTAATTACTGATATATAAACGTGTATGCAAAGTTTGACATCAATTTGTATTGTAGATTAAGAGTGATGCTCATTATCGCAAAATGAATGCTTTATGTTAATAAAATGGCGTAATTAGCGTATAGCCTAGTTAAGCCTACTTTTTGGTATCAAACTTAATACCCACTGATGTAATATATTATTTTGGGATTTTTAAATATTTTTAATTAATTTTAGACTGAGCATAACTAGTAGTCGTAGGCTTAATCCGATAATTGTCGGTTTTGCCCTTACGGACCATAAAATGAGTTTTACATATCTAAACAACTTCAAACCTTTTGCTACTAATCACATATGATAAATAGATTATTTTAAGCCTTCTGGAAATATAAAAATATCAGATTTAAGTATAGAACCCGGAAATGGCCTTAAATCGCCTTATTAAGCGTTTTTAACGCAAAGTATGTGACAAAATTATATTGGACATACCCGGGTTAATACCTACTGATATAAGAAGCAAATTATAATATTTTAACAGTAAGCAAAGGTTGATAAACTCAGACTCCAGTTTTGAGCTTTTCAGTTTATGTGAAATTACCAAAATACCCCTACGGGGCCTAGTTGGTGTTTAAACACGTTTCGGGCATAATGAGAGGCATCTTACTGATGTCACAACATATTTGAGGCATAATTAACTTAGGAGACCTGTCTATAGCTCTCATGTATACCTGTAACGCTTATTACGCGTATGATTCGGGTTATGTAACAAGTTTACATAAATTAGCCGAGACGGGTCAAACCTTAACGGTTTTATCTCAAAATCCAGAATGTGAATAATAAGCCCATATTGAACAAGTCTTCAAACTTGTCGGGTCTAAATCACATTCTATCCGGTCTTCGCTTAATCGTGCGTACGAACCGTATCTTTGAAACTAGCCGGTCTAAGCTTAAGCTTAATTAAAGACCCGTTAGGATTCTAATAGGTTAATTTAAACCTTCGTTCCAGATTAGGAGACCAGTAAAAGCTATCTGCAATTTATTTCGATTAAGGATTTATACTTGCAAAGGTAAATACTTTTAACTTATTTTCCGTTATACGGGCTTGGGTTACGGTATTTAAAATACCGCTTGGTCGGGCAATTGACCCCAACTCATTAGTAGTTGGGTATTATCAACGTGACCCGTTTAAAACTTGTTTTGTTGGCTTTACGCCTTTGGGAGCTTAATGACCATGTCCCGGATATCCTTGGCATCATTTTACGAAATGGCCACTACCTCGACATCCGGGTGTAGGCGTACACCCGGCATTGTGTCTATATTAATTAAAGGTATAACCGTTGGTTTTCCCGCCACGGCTTTATGCTTTGTGGCGTGTCTATTAACCTTTAATCCGGCACGACCCGGGCGACCGAACGCATAGCAAACATGTAATTCTTTACAAGATTTAATTATAAATTATCCCAAGTTATAAAGAGTTTGTGCCTTGTGCATTTAAACCAATTTTATTAAAACATTTTACAAAAGTGTCAGTTGAATGTATTTACCAGTGTAAACTGACGTATTTTCCCAAAAAGACTAAATGCAGGTACTATGCGTAATTGGCTGGGATTTCTCCTTAGCATCATTAGAAGTCTCGCAAGCTTAAGATGCCTGAAGTCTGTTGAACAATACTTTTGTTATTATTATTGATCCCATGTGGATTTTATTTCAACAATGGTGATACTTTGATATTACAGTTAAAGTTGAAATACATTTATCTTTATGCTTCCGCTGTGCATTCATATAATTGTGTGGTTTGACTATATTGTTGCCAACTACGTCACGGAAATCCCCCACTGGGCCCACCGGTGAGACACGTGGAAATCGGGGTGTGACAGAAATGTCGAATGAAATTTTAACAACGAGTTTTATTGATAATCGTTAACTAGGGTTTATCCCCCTTGAGTTTTAGGGGCCCTGATCCTGATTTCGATTGATCTGGAAATTTTAGGGTTTATGCAGAATCACTTGGGTGTCTCGATTAGGGTTACCTTATTGGATAATTATCATACTAAATATTAATTTTAGTGAGAGTTGTTACATCCTCCCCACCTTAATAAAAATCTCGTCCTCGAGATTTGGACTATGATATTTTCTAGGGTTATGTTTCTTCTTTTAATTAAGAGAAACAATGTATCGTGGAATGGAATCAAAAGATATTTTGAGGGGTATGAATTTTAAAAATAAAAAAATGGTTTATAGAAACAATTGGATTCAATATCCGAAATGAACTTACTTTGATCAATTTGAGGGAGATTCTGAATTGATAAATATCTATTTGTGAATGGAAGTATGGAAAATGATTTGTTTAATGATTTTCCGAAAATTAATATCATTTATTTAAATGATACTGGACAATAGAATTTAGTGTATCGTAATCTAAGTACATAATTGTACCAAGAATATAACAAATCAAACGAATGGCGTATGAAGAGGGTTTATTATTAGCATAGGCTATAAATCTATTCGGATGCTACAAAGTGTTTGTAATGATTGAAAGAATTCAATAATGATGACCGAATAAATTCACCGTTTTCGAAATTAACTGAGAGTTTCAAGGAAGCGAATCTAGATATTTCAAAAAGATGAGACATTCCGATGAAATGATATCGTTTCCAAGGTGATTATGTTTAAGCCAAAAGATATATGATCTATAGATTTTTTAAAATGAATGTGAAGAACTTTTTGGAATTAGTAAAATTCTCTGTCAGAAGAAAACTTACCTTGATTGGTACCTAAGGAAGACTTAAGATTGACTGGTTCAAAATGAAATGAAAACATGAAAATGTTTTGTCAAATATTGAATTATGATATGAGAAAATCAATGTGCTGAGATGGGTGATTTGTAAGAATACATGAAAAGACAATAAAGTTAGTGTATTTTTTTCTTAATGCATAATTGTATTCAGTTGACTTTAATCAAAATGTTTGATTAAAGATAGGTGATATTTTGATTTATTAAATACCTTATCCTTTTATGTTATCATAAAGTAGAATAATAAATAAATATAGATAGGTTTAAAATATCAAAACCTGTGGTAATTTAGACAAAATAATGATATATGTTTTATAAATAGGTTTACCCAATATTCTAGAACTCACGATTATCATTTTTAAAATCAAGTATGTTTAACTATAAGATTTTATAATAGGGTATTTTAAATCATAAAAGTAAAATAATAAATGTTTATTTTAATATCAAGCATACTTAAATATTGGCTTGCGTAAATAACATTTGATATTTTAATATATATATATATATATATATATATATATATATATATATATTATAAAAGAATACTTCTATAAGTATTTAATAGTGGTGAAATATTAATCAAGATGAACATTTATTTATAATATGTCTTGTTCATGAATACTTAGACAATTATTTAGATAATTTTATTTGTCCCTTTAATTGTTTTATGAAAATATGTCTTCTCTTTATAGTACAAAGTATATATATTTCTATATATATATTGTAAAAATATTTTTATATATAATTGAAATTTACTAAATAAGTATGATGACTTAATTTATATACATTAAATAGTTATTATCATGGTTGGATATTGGTTAGTGCTGCCTTGTTTAAGCATGGGTGATCAGTCCATGCCTAACTAAGGCTAGGCTATTCAATATATGTCCCTGATAATAACCCTAGTATTTTAAAATAATGCTTACACCATCACTATTAATATTTTATTACTAATAATAAAACTAATATTAATTACCAATAATAAATAACTAAATATAAACTTAAATGAGAGTATACTTTAAACATAATTTGGTACGTAGAAATATAAATTCTTCACATCAATGGTTTTAACAAGAATTTTAAATATAGAAATACTATATTGTAAGTTTATATAATCAATTAAATTTATATAATGTTTTTCGATCAATGATGATAAAGTAAGAAATACCACGAAAGGCTCGATTGAGGTTGTAAGGACTACGGAATTAAGACATGAAACGGTGGATCATTATCTCAGCACACAACTGTGTTAAGATTGCTTTTATAGAATAAATCAACAAAGCGGATTCAATATAGATAAATAAATAAATAATTAAATCTGAGTTTAGCGCAATCTTCAAATTTGTGAAAATGTCATCACAAGATGATCGTGATCAAAGAAATAATTCAGTGAAGTCGAAGGCCAAGAAAGCATGTTATAGTTCAAGAGAATTGAAGTGCTTGTTGGGATTATTTCGAATTCGAATATGATGGCTTAAAATATCATATGGGACTTTGAATTGAATATGGATTGCGAGCAAGTTTACTTGGTTTGAATAGAACGAGTTTTAATAAAGAAGTTCGGTCATGATCACAACAGAAACCATGTATACCCTTCAAAAGAAAATCGAGTTTTTCAAGAAATTCATTGATTCGATATTAAGAGTTATCGCTTTGTAAAACGCGGTTTACAATGCAAAGATCAAGTATAGTAAAATGATATTTGAACTTTTGATAAAACAGCAGGTTAGAATGAAGCCCTCCAGTGGTCTTCATAAATCAAACGAACTACATGCGCAACAAACAGTGCATGTGTAACGTGCGGATTTACCAAGAAATGAGACAGATCAATATTCGCTACCATGAAAGAAATCCTTATGGTATGATGACCATTAGGGGAAGTAGCAAGGCCAAAGTCTATTCATAGAGGTCAGAATTTTAAGGAAAGAAATATAAGAACTTTATCTGCACTTTCGTGTGATAACTGTTGTTAAGTGACATTTCCAGGGAATGTCGAATAAAATGAAATAGGGGATTTGTGAAGGTATGTGATTCCTTTTGCAGTGCTAATAATTATGCCTCAGATTGGATTCTTGTTCTAACGTACCTCAGTGAGATTTAGATCGTTTGTAAGATCATGTGGCAAAGTGCCGCTTTTTGATTAGTAGTACTTCTACTGACGGAATTAGTATTGGTGTCATCGTGCCTAATTTATATTTTTTTTCAAAGGTCTTGCTTTGGAAGTCGTGTGTGATAAACTTCGACGTCTCTGGACATATAATTGAAGTTTCATGTGTTTTCTTGTGCATTAGCACAACTTTACATGCTTCTTACTTGCGTTAATAGTTTATGGTAATGTATTGGAAATTCTTATATTTTTGATGGTGTTCCAACTTATAGAGTTTCCACTGTTTATGTTGACGCTCGAGTTACGAGGTAGATGATCAAACGAAATAATGTTTGATATTGGAATTAAAGATATATGCAAGAGATTTCTGATAAAGAAATCTAAAATTTATTATTGACACAGATGTTTGTGTTTTATTCTTAAGTGACTTTTGGAATTTCTTATAGATATACATATCTATATAATTATATATTTCATATGCTGTAATATACATACCCTCTATAAGGCCAATGTATTTAACAGATTTATATTTCCAAAAACAAGTCAGATAACAGGTCATGATATTATTTAGGGAAATCTTGTCACTTGTTTGACATTTTATATACCCCATCTTACCCGGTTCTCACCGGAGAGGTAACTTCAGTATATCCGGACAAGCTGGAGAGTCTGCTACACCATACCCAGTTGTGCCGGAGAAAATTTTCTATTTCCCATAAATAGTATCTTTTCAAGATTTTAAAAGTGCCTCTTTTATTAGGGCTTTTATCCAGAATTAAGGAAATTTGTATTCCCATAACATATCTTATTCTAGACCAAATAATATCAATAAGCAAGAAGCAATTAAGTGCTATTGCCTGCTAATCGTCATTCTTATGGAATACTAATATCCATTACATTATACTTATATAAGTAATTTACCTTAAAGTTTATTTTAAGGCAAAATTCTTAAGTTCAAGTCTAAATATTATCCGGAGTGCTATCAGATAATATTAAGTTTCTAATTCTCCGTTTAAACTTAGGTATTATTATAAAACCTAATTGCGTAAACAAGTGGCTTAGCTTATACTAAGACATCTTTTCTTATGTTCAAGTCTAACTGCTATCAGCTGTGCTACCATTTAATAGTAATCTCCTAACTCTTTTTATTTAAGCTTAAGTATTATTATCACAACACTTATAGGCTTAAAGTAGTGGCTCTGATACCACCTTCTATCACGACCCCCGACCCCACCCTGGACGGAATCGGAAGCCGCGAGCAGTCAAGTGGTACCGGTGATTATTTTGAAAAACATTGCAGCGGAAATTTCATCTGGACCGTGAGTTAGGAAAAATATCAGAGTTTAGAAACACCAGATTTTATTTAAATAGATGGAATAAATTCCATGTTTTACAAAGGTAGCTTTTAATACGGGATAAACCCAAAAACAATATTTCTTAAGTTGATTTAATTAATAAAATAAGCCACTTCTTGAAGTCTTTCAGTGCCGGATCCAATTCTTACTCCAATCTACTGTAATTACCTGAAACGCGTTTTAAAAAGGTTTTGTCAGTGGGAAATACTGAGTGAGTTCATTCAGGTTTTATACAAAACATATTTGTTATAATTTACAGTATTAAGAGCGATTACAATGTTTCTGATATCAAACCAACTACCCACAGTATTTGTCACTCGACTCGTTTCGGTGACTGTGGTCATATCACTGTTGGGTCCGTTCACCCATAAGTGACGTCAATCACTATTAGGTCCGTTCACCTAAAAGTGATGTTTCATGAATTAGGTACGCTCACCTAAACTGATAACACTAGTAATGTGCACAATACCCCACATACCGGCTGTAATTTGGTGATTACAAAGACTTAATCCCTGTAATTTTAACTTTGGAAAATAATTTGGAGTATTGTAAAACAGTTGATAAAAAGAGAATGACTCACTTTATAAGCATGCAAGATTGAGTTAACAAGCTTCTTGATTCTACTTCTTCCGATAATTAAGCATGCACTTTATTATTCTGGATCTTCTGATGATTTAATAGTTTGTTTGATTGTGAGTGTGTAGTTGGGAGTATTTTTTTGGTAGTTAAACATATAGTTTAACAGAATGGAATACGTATTTGTGTAAAACCCAAATCAAACCTTAACGGTAGTCACGAGATTCGAACCTTAACGAATTTCACAAAGTGTAACACTTTGGATTCCGTTTACCGAAATCACAAAGTATAGTACTTTGGCATCCGTTTAACGAACTCTCAAAGTATAGTACTTTGGCATCCGTTTAACGAACTCTCAAAGTATAGCACTTTGGCATCCGTTAGATGGTTCCTGAATCGATCGGACAGAGCATCGCATCGGTGATTATTGGTTAGAACACCAACGTATAGAGAGAAGAAGAAAAGAAATGAGCAAAGAAAAATGAATCCTAAGCTTCCTATTTATAGGTAGGAAATAGGAAATGTCTAGGAAGTTTCCCTTGTATTTCTAGGAAATTTCCTATAGCTTTTCTAGGAAGTTACTTATGCATTTTCTAGGAAGCTTCCTATCCACAGATACCTATCTTCTTACACCTTCCTAGCACCTTCCTTTGATATTATCTATTTTATATATATATATATTTTTATTTATTTAGGTTTTTCATAAATCTTACTTAGCTGATTAATTAATCTTACTTGGCTTAATTAATCTTGCTTAATCTTAATTAATAGATTAATTAATCTACTCAGCTAACCTAACTGCTAAGTTTATTTAACTGTTAAGTTTACTTAGCTATTAAGTATTCTAGCAGCTCCTTAAACGCGTATTAGTGTATTAACTCAATTCAACTTTAACGATAATCACGAGATAAAACCCTCACAACGATTTACAAGTGCAATACTTAACAATTCAGCGGATTCACAACGAATGACAGAGTATAGCCCGAGTTCGGATAGTACTCAAACATTCAAGTCGAAATCATGATGAATAATAAAGTATAACTCAATTTGAGCAGCACTCAAACAATCGTTGGATAGTTATAATCGATCGGACGTTGAATCGTAATAGCGATCGAGTTGTTACCCTGTTCCGCGGCAGCGATTCGTGAATTGTGTGTGTTTATGACTGATTATACGATATCTCAGTGTGCATAACGAATTTCTTCATCGATTTAATGCCAGAATTCAAGTGCCAGTGTCTGCTATTTATACACGAAAATTGACATGCTTACGGACCGTAAGCCATATCCCTTACGGTCCGTAAGGGAAGCAGTCTATTTATAGGGTGGCTAGGTTCGGGACTAGCTTTGCTGAGTTGACAGAAATGTCGAATGAAATTTTAACAACGAGTTTTATTGATAATCGTTAACTAGGGTTTATCCCCCTTGAGTTTTAGGGGCCCTGATCCTGATTTCGATTGATCTGGAAATTTTAGGGTTTATGCAGAATCCCTTGGGTGTCTCGATTAGGGTTTCCTTATTGGATAATTATCATACTAAATATTAATTTTAGTGAGAGTTGTTACATCAATGCTTGAATCCTCATCGGTAAAAAGCTTCCAGGCTTCAAGGTCTGATGGTTCAGTGGCAGCTGTGTTCACTTCAGTGATAGTTTGCTTTGGGACTTCTACAATGAAATCGGCCAAGACTTGGGCTTTGATGGCTCTTCTGGGGACATAGGTGATGGTATGTTCACCTAATTCCACTGCCCATTTGGCTAATCGTCCCGAGTTTTCTGGTTTTTCAAGCACACTCTTAATAGGTTGGTCAGTGACCACTTGTGTAGGGTGTGCTTGGAAATAACTTCGAAGCCTTCTAGCCGTCTGGACTAGGGCTAGAGCAAGTTTTTCCAGGGGAGGATATTTGATTTCAGCCTGGACTAGGGCTAGAGCAAGTTTTTCCAGGGGAGGATATTTGATTTCAGCCAATTTTAGAGTTTTGCTGAAGAAATAGACGGGTACCTGAACTTTGTCTCGTTCGATGGTGAGGACCGCACTTATTGCTTCTTCAGCAACTTAAAGGTATACCGAGATCAATTCTCCCGTTTCTGGGGCTGCAATGTCAGGTAGGGAAGCTAGGTGTTGCTTCATTTGGTTGAAGGCTTCTTCAGTCCATTTGAAGACCTTCTTGTCGGAGCATCCCTTGAGCGTTTTGAAAAAAGGTAAAGACCTTTCAGCCAATTTTGAGGTGAAACGCTTCAAGGCTGCAAGCTTCCCGTTTAAGCTTTCCACTTCCTTTTTGCTTCGTGGTGGTTTGGTTTCAAGAACAGCTCTCACCTTGTTTGGATTAGCCTTTATGCTTTGTTTTCCCACAATATTCCCCAAGAACTTTCATTCCTCAAACCCAAATGAGCATTTTTCAGGGTTAAGTTTCATGTTGACCTTCCTTAGGTTCTTGGAGGTTTTTGGATGTTATCGAGCATTTGATATTCCGTTTTTCTTTTGATCACCAAGTCGTCAACATATGCCTCCATGTTTCTACCAATTTGACTTGCAAAGGCCTTGTCAACGAGGCGTTGGTAGGTTGCTCCAGCGTTTTTGAGGCCAAAAGGCATCTTTTGGTAACAAAAGATCCCTTTGTCCGTGTGAAAGGCGGTCTTTTCTTTGTCTTCTTCCTTCATGAGGATTTGGTGGTAACCCTTGTAATCATCAAGAAAACACTTGAACGGGTAACCGGTGAGGGAGTCAACCTTGAGATCGATTTCTGGTAACGGGTAACAATCTTTGGGACAAGCCTTGTTAAGATCCTTGAAGTCTATGCTCATTCTCCAAGAGTTGTCCGGCTTTCGAACCATGACAGGGTTTGCAACCCAGGATTGATACTTGACTTCTCAGAGAATGCCGGCTGACACAAGCTTTTCAACCTCTTGGCATGTAGCCAAGCTTCTTTTAGGTGCTAAACTTCGCTTCTTTTGGACAACAGGCTTGACATCAGGTGGTATTTTCAAATCATGTTCAGCGATGCTTCGAGGGATGCCCGTCATATCTTCCGGGCACCAAGCAAAGACATCACTATAATGTGTCAACAACTTTTCAAGATATGAGAGAGTTTCTTGTGAAAGGCTTGGATTGACCCTTATCCTCTGCTCAGGATACTTAGGTTTTATAATTAGCCTTTGTTTGCCTTCTTCACTTTTGGAACTTTCACCTTCAACCATATAGGCCTCTTGAGTAGGTTGAAGGGTTGCGATTCCCCTCTCGGTAGGAAATTTGACAGTGCCATGGCCAACAGACACAACCATGTAAAATGCACACTGCCCCGGCCTTCCAATGATCACATCATAATTTGAAGGTATGTTGATGACTACAAAAGTGAGAGGTTGGACTCTCTTCTTCTGACCTTCGCTGAAACAGACATTAAGGGTAAGCTGCCCTAAAGGCTTGAGAGGTATGTCAGCAATACCTTTTATCGAGGTCCCGGAGGGTTGAAGCCTTGAACGTTCTTCACTGCTCAATCGGTTGAAGAACTTCTCAAACATGATTTCGGTGGCATCACCAGTGTCTATGTATGCTCTGCTTGTTTGTAATGTTCCCACAGTAGCCTTAACCACAAGAGGGTTTGAAAGAGGGTGTTTCTCCGTTGTAGGGAAGCAGACATACTGAAGCTCCCAAGCTTCCAACCGTTGCCTTTTGTGTGGAACCTTTCCATCAAAATCCACCATGTTAACTTCCTTGCCCTTTCCTTCGGCTATTTTGTCCCTTACTCCCTTCACCAAGTGAGCAAGTTCCCCGGACTTAACGGCTTCTTCGATCCTTTTCTTAAGTTGGAAGCAATCATTGGTGTGGTGCCCCTTTTCTTCATGAAATTCACAGTATTGGGTGGAATTCTCGTTCTTCCTGCTTTTGGGGAGAGGTCTAGGAGGTCGAAAGTTTTGCTAAACTTCTTCTGTTGCAAGGATTTCTTGAGGGGTCTTGGTAAGGGGTGTGAAACTTATGCCTTTCTCCCTGCTGGAAGGGTTCCGGCCTTCAGACCTTTGTTGCTCTGAACCCTTTTGGCGTCTGTTATAGGAGTTAAAGTTCCCCCTTTTTCTAGCTGGGCTGTTGCCTCGCCATCTGGATCCCCTTTTCCTTTGCTCTTTAATGTCTACTGCCTCCTCTCCCCGGATGTGGGCTTCAGCCCTTTCAAGAGCTTCTTCCAAGGTCTTGGGCAGGGATTTGTTGAAATCTCTTGTGAGATATTTGGATGTAATAGCGTTCATAAAACCGGCCACTCTCATCTTTTCATCTGCCGCTACGTATGTCAGACCTTCCTTCTTGTATATTTCTATGAACTCTCGAAGGCTTTCATCATCCCTTTGTTTTATTTGAAAGATTACTGTAGCATCTTTAATGTATCACCTCTGCTGGGAGAAATTGGCCAGGAACCCCTTGCTGAGGTCATCGAAGCTTCGAATTTGAGCAGGTAAATCATTGAACCAGATTCTGGCTGATCCGACGAGGGTTTGCATGAACATTAAACAACATTCAGCATTTGACCATTTCTCAATTCTTGCAGCACGAGTAAAGATCTGAAGATGGTCTTCAAGATCTTCAGTCCCATCATATGTCTTGATGTGGGACGGCATTTTAATCTTCGCCTGAAAATCATAATCGGCTATTTGCTGTGAGAAGCATGAGAGGTTACTCGGCTTGTAAGGCTTGGCCAAATCTTCTTCAACCCTTGCACCTGTGTTTTTGTTGTTATTGTTGTTCCCTTGAGTGGCCAGCACCTGATTAATAAAGTGCTGCCACGGGAAGCTGGCCATCATCTGGGGCATAAGGTTGAAGCCTTTAAGGCTTCCAGGTGCCATTGGGCAACTAACTCCCATAGGTGTGCTCATAACGGCACTTCGCACAAAAGGAGTACGGACAAATCATGTTCCCATGAAGTTGTTGTTGAGGGTGGAAGACTTGTCACTGGAGACTGTAGGAGCTGGTCAAGGGTCAGCTCATGGCCCACAGGAACACCGTATGTAGCTGGTTGGGACGTAAAGAGAGGAAATGTTGTAGGATTTGGCCTTGCGGACAGATACGGGTTAGGGTTTGGAGGAGGATTACTGGGACTAGCCTCATCCCTAGACATCAAAGGTTATGATTTTGCAAAAAGAGGGATGGGGGGTCTAGGAGATAGTGTTGGCTTTGGCTCGTCATAGTCTAAACGAATCCTCACTCCCTTGTCCCTCTCCCTACTCACATATTGGTTGAGGAGAGACCTCAACTCAAGGAAATTGTTGGCGACCCCCTCAGGGGTAAGTTCAACATGTGATGGGGTGGCAGAGACACCGACATTAGGGGAAGGGACCCCTGATCTGGATGGAGTTGGAGTATTGAAAGTGAGAAACTCGGGAGTGCTCCCTGGTGTCGAGAAAGACGTTGGTATAGCCACATGGGCTTGGCCAGTGCTTGGGGTAGAGGTATTTGGAACCTGATTCACCTCTCCCGGGGATCCACTTTCTGACATGGTAATTTCGAGAGGATGGAGCTACACTACTAGGTCTTTTGAAGAAAAATAGTGGCGTAGCCCCACGGTGGGCGCCAACTTGTTGATGCAACAAATAATAGACCAAGGATAGTAGCCGGGCTGGTTAGGCAAAAGGGTTGAAGGGTTCAACTTTGCCTAACGCAGGTCGTGGGGTCCCCCCACGTCTGCAAGACGTGGAGAGAGGTTCATTAGTTTAATCTTGTTGTTTGCTCGAGATCCTCCACTTAAATGTTGTTCAGTTTCGGATGTGGGAGCAAAGGGAATGTGTGTGTTGAATGTGAAAGAAAGTGACTTGCATGAAGCAAAACACTAAAGAACAATGACCAGAGATTTGCCAGGAATCAGAGCTGATCTCGGAATGTTTTTCACACTTAATGAAGTGTCACATTTATAGGGAAAGCCATTGCTCAAAGAGGAAGCTATTTGACTAATGAACATGCTTGCAGTGGGGGTTTTGCCCTTTTTGGGGTTGAAGCCTTTTGACCTGCGGATAAAAGGCTGTGCTCTGTGGACTCGTGTTACTTTTGCGGCTAGAGAGTTTGGTGAATCAATCAGAGATGTGACTTCCTACTGCTCACGTACTGTTTTATCTAAACTTCCGGATTTCCAACCTTTGAACCTTTGAACCTTTTAAGCTTTAACGTGTTCAAGTCATTTTATTTGGTCTTGGGCTACCCCCGTCATCAGTGGTTTTAACCACTTGAGTTCAAAATCAAAATGTTTAACGCCCTGAGTCGCTATAGCCACTTTTCTTAACCTTTTGAGTCCAATTTTCTAACACAGTTAGAATTCTTTTGTTAATTTTTGTTAAATGACCAAATTACCCATATAATTAAAAAATAAAAAAAACTAATTTATTTAGATTTCTCTCTCTTTCTTATACATCTCTCTCTCCTTATCTCTATCTATCTCAAAAATAAATCTGCAAATTTCTCTCTCTCTAAACCACCTCCATTTCCCACCATCACACTACACCATCAATATCCTCAGCGGTAGCTGGTATATCCCCTGCAACCATATTTTCCAACACATGCAAGTAATGTTAGCAAATCAAGACATGAACAGACCAAACAGTCAGTGGCGGATCCAGGATTTTTATCCACTAGGTTCACTTTTTTAGCTACTCGAATTCCAGTCAATTCGACGTTAGAATTTTCGGGTTGGGCAGCTTTATCACCTTTTTTTTTCTATGACGCATCGTAATATTCCTATCCCAAATAACCTAAGGATGCTGTGCCAGATTTATTGTTACTTATGTTAATAACTATATCAGAATGTCATTAAAATATATGTAAATCCCATATTTTTTAACTTATTAATTAATAAACTATATATGTATGACTATAAATGGGATATTTGAAAATCTACAAATAAAAGAAACATAGAATTTACTTTAGACCTTATTCAAATATACAATGTGAACAGATTGAAAGAAAATTCTTGGGTTCTCAATCAAAGGCCAAACTATTTAAGCTCATAAATGAAAAGTATTTTCCTATAAATTCCACAAGTTTGCCAAATTCAAAGAAAGAAAAGCAATATCCTAACACACAAAAGATTCTTAGTAATACCATGAAGTAGCACTAAAAACAAGTTTTTCACAAGTGAACAATTCTAGAGCAAAATGCTTGAAGATACCAATTTAGACAAAAAAAAAACGGAGCATAAAGATTCATAATTGCCTCAAACGAGATTCGAACCCGGGTATCTTACGAGGACGGGGATTAACCAGTGAAGAACCAATGTTTTTTTGTTTATTGGTTCCCTTTATATTTTACTTATGGGTTACTTTTCAGTTTGTTATATATATATTTGTGCTAAAAATTAAAAACCGAATGGGTTCCTAGGAACCCGATGTTTGTTAATAGGTCCGCCCCTGCAAACAGTTAAGGTTAAAGAACATCAGGTAGTAGATTGCATAATGCAAACATGAGATTAACATTAACAATAATAATATAATATAATATATACTTAAGCAGAACTAGATATCATAAAATTCAGGTTAGGGTTTTGCAAAATTGGGGTTTTCATAAATCAGAAAGAACCCAGTAACAGGAACAACTAGAATGGGCCAATTTTGACTAAAGATCGAAAATTCGATTAAAAAATGCATCTGAATCGGATCGATTGAAGTTTGGAGGAGATATGAAAGTATGAATCAAGAAGAGTGTGGTGATAAAATTTAAGAAACAAAGGATGATTGTGGCGTTTCTAAGGGAGAATCTTGACATTGCTCTCCCACCCCATTGTTGCAACCTCTCTGGTATCTTCATTTCAGTTCATTGAAAGAGATGAACTCGAAATTAGATTTGATTCAGGTTTATGTGATCTTGTATACTTTGTTCTACTTTGTTCTTTGATCCTCGTATTCGTCTCTCGTTCCAAATCTCACAGTCGCAGTGGAGGTGGGTTGGTGCGGTGGTGGTGGTACAATGGTGTTGTGGTGGTGGTGGTGATGGTAGTATAGTGGTGGGGTTGGTGTGGTTGGTGCGGTGGTGGTGATGGTAGTGCGATGGTGGTGTAGTGGGGGTGTGGTGGTGGAGGGTGGTAGAATGTCTAGAGAGAGAGAGAGAAACTCTAGTGTGAGTATGTGAAATGTGTGTATACTTTGTTTTATATATAATAGGGGAAATGGATTTTATCACCCTAAACTAAGCAAAATTGGCCATTGCCACTCCCAACTATCATTTTGGCTCCCACCACCCTCTACTTAACATTCAGGTGGTAGTGTCACCCCTTCATTAAATAATCACTAACTCAGTTTGTTTTTTAATCCTACGTGTCATGGGGATGGTGAGGTGGACAACCTACATGGACTCACCCATCAAACAACCCTTGTATTATTAATAAAAACCCTAAAATCAGTTCCATTTCATCTCAAACCCCAAGTCCATTGCGATGATGGTGATCGAGCCCTAAGACTCTGTGAGTTGATGATTGAAGCTAAAATTTAGACAACTCAGAGGTAAGGTTTATGTTAGGGTTCATTGCATTGTGATTTTACACACCGATTTAACTGATGGAACGTATCGATGTTATGCTTTGGTACGCTGGTTCTTTAGACTTTTTTTATCAACCTCAGTATATTGGAGGTGAATCTAGGTTGTTGGTCATGGATTTTGACCATCTCGCGTACTTTGAGCTAGTAGAGTATGCCATGGAAACCAACCAGTACAAAAGTAGGGATTTTTATATGTACGGGATGGATGTGGATAATGGTGAATTTAAACTGTTTGGGGATGATAAAGATGTTTTGGAACTCGCAATGAAGGCTAAAAGTTGGACTGAACCATTCATTGAAGTGTTCGTTCAACATAGCCCAATTATGTCTGAACATAAGGCCCATTACTGTTCCCAACCCACTAAACCACAGGCCCAGTCCAGTTCCCAGCCCATTAAACCAAAAGCCAAGTCTAGTTCCCAGCCCATTAAACGACAAGCCCAACCCAAAAAACTAGTAGCCAAGCCCAAAAAAAAAGTAGTACATGTGAAACTGGGTAGGGCATCTGGTAAAAGTTTTACAACTCCCGAAGTCCCTAGATCTGGATGTACATCAGGTGTGGATGTTGTAGAACCAAGTGTTAAACAGGTTGTGGAAGAACCAGTACATGAGGCTGCATGGGCATTTGATATAGATAAGGAGACAACTGTTAAAGAGGGGGTTGAGGTAGAACCAACTGTTAAACAGGTTGTAGAGGAAGAAGTCTTTGGTCAAGATACTGGGGTTAAACAGGTTGTAGCAGAAGAATTCTTTGGGATAGATAGTGATACTGGTGATAAAGAACCTGATTTAGATGGACAGGATAGTGAAGATAGTGAAGACAGTGATTACAATCTTCAATCAGTTGGGACAGAAGAGTCCAATTCTGATGATGAGGATGGTTTTTCTGATGAGGCTATGGTTCAGGATGAATTGATTGGCTTAGATTTAGACAGAGAAGATGTTGAATGGAGACAGTCACAAGATGCAATTAAACAAGCTAGCAAGGATGAAGTAGCAGCCACAAAACAAGCTACTTGAAGAGTGTCTAAAACCTAATGAAAAAGAAGGTAATTTGCATGAATCTAATGATGCAGGTTGTGCACATGTAAAGGGATACAATAGTTATGAAGAACCTGATGGTGACATTGCCACACCAGATGATAGTGAAGAAGATGATGTCAGAGGTAAAAAGTTTAAAGAAACTACTCCTAGTGTAAGTGCACACACTAACTGGAAGAAGTTTGTTTGGAAAGTTGGGACGGGTTTGCTTCAAGGGATTCTTTTAAGGAGGCAGTTAGAAGATATGATGTGTCTAATGGCAGGAATCTATTCATAGCAAAGAGTGATAAGAAAAAAGAAGGTCATGTATTAGTCAAGTATGTAGCAGGGTGTCCTTTCTATCTGTTTTGTTCAATGCACATAGGGAAAGAGTGTTACATAATTAAAAGTGTGAAAACAATGACACTTACCAAAGAAACATGATAAAGAACATGCAACTAACTACTAAGTTTATAGGTGATGAGTTCCTACCTTTATTTAAGGCCAAATCACAATGGTCTACTAAGGAAATCAAATCTGCTGTCAAACAAAAGTACTAGGTGATTATAACTAAGTGGTTGGCTTATAAGGCTAAGACATGTGCACATAAGAAGCTTCATGGATCAATGAGAGATCATTATAGTAAGATTGGTTCATATCTGGATGTATTAAGGAAAGCAAATCCAACATCAACTTGCAAGTTAGAAATTGCTCCACCAGGTTTCATTAAAATTGATCCAGAGGCCACATGTGAAGCATTCTTCAGACTGTTTGTATGTTTTGATGGTCTTAAAAAAGGGTTTCTTGCTGTATGCAGGAAGGTGTTGTGCTTAGATGGGTGTTTTCTAAAGACCTTCCTTGGAGGAATGTTGTTAACTGCTATTGTTGTTGGGAGGGATGGTAATGAGCAAATGTATCCCTTGGCATGGGCAGTTGTTGAAGGAGAAAATAACGACAGTTGGGAATGGTTCATGGATGAGCTAATGAAATGTTTGGAAGTAACTGATGGTGGGGCATCATGGACATTCATATCTGACCAGCAAAATGTTGTTAATTACTTCTGTCTTCCTAAATCAGTTGTTTAGTTATTTATTACTTATGTTTAATTGGTGTGGCAGGGTCTGTTAAATGCTGCTTCATTGGTGTGGCCCTATGTAGAGCATAGAAACTGTGCAAGGCACATATATGCAAATTGCCACAAAACATTCAAAGATGAGGAGCAGAAGGAGTTGTTCTGGAAATCAGCTAGGGCTTATTGTGAAGCTGACTATCTGCAATCCATTGAAGACATGAAAGCAATCAATCCTGATGCAGTAGAGGCCTTACTGAAGCAGAATCCCAAGTGGTTTAACAGGTGCAATTTGGACACCCACACCAAGTGTGATGTAATAGTAAACAACATGGCAGAAACCTTTAATGGTTTTATCATTAATGCAAGGATAAAACACATAATACATATGTTAGAGGATATAAGGATTCAAGTCATGAATAGGTTAGTGACAAAAAGAACAGAAATGGCTGCCAGAGATGTTATCATATGCCCTAAAATCCATTGCCTAGTGAAAGGTATTGGCCTAAGATCCATCATCCTATGGATCCATCACCAATCAAATCTGCTCCTAGTAGGCCCAAGAAGAATAGGAAGAGGGATCCTCATGAAGATCCAAAAAGACCCGGGAAACTCACAAAGCATGGGGTTATAATGAAATGTAGTATCTGTGGGGCTAGAGGACACAACAAAAGAAAGTGCACTGACAAGGGGAAAACAACTGAAGGTAATTTTTATTAAGTTTAATATTATTGGTTAGTTAATTATATATCTCCATGTGGTTCTGATCCCAAGAGACAGAAGAAGAGTACCAGAAATCAACGCAAAAGGGAACCCAACAGTCTACTCAAGAGGCAACCCAACGGTCTACTCAAGAGGCAACACAGAAATCAACTCAAAAGGGAACCAACAAGTCAAGTCAAAAAGGAAAGTGAAAGACCAAAGAGAGGGGCAAAATGTAAGGCTAAAGTTATTTAGAAAATATGTGATCTTTTGTGCTTTGTGGGACAAGTTAATGTTATGTTAAGACTTATTTACTCTAATATTTTGTCTAAAAACACCTTCTAGTAATGTGGGACAGGTTAATTAGTCAATGTATGACTTTTCTGCGTTGTTTGACTTTTTCTGTGTTGTTTGACTTTTGTGTGCAATTTGGATAATTGTCATTTTGTAAGCAATTTTGATAATGGTCATTCTGTGTTGTTTGAGTTTTGTTGTTTGAGTTTTGTTGGTTGACTTTTGTTGTATGTCTTTTTCGAGTCACATATTGGTGTACATAGTTCTAGTGTGGACAGTGTATACACATTAAACATTAGTTCAAGTCAGTTTCAGGTTTGATATGGTCATGCTTCAGTTTAGTATGGTCATTCTGCAAGTGCAAGTGCAGTTGCAGTTTGAGTCAAAATTGGTCATGCTTTAGTTTGGTATGGCCTTTACACAGTTTGACTGCAAATTGGTCATGCTTTACACAGTTTGAGTCAATTTTGGTTTAAACATTGCTAACATGCTTCAAGTGCAGTTTGAGTAAACATTGGTTCGGGTCTTTACACAGTTTGAGTCAAAATTGGTCATGCTTTACACAGTTTGAGTCAATTTTGGTTCAAACATTGGTAATATGCTTCAAGTGCAGTTGCAGGTATGGTCAATGTGTACATAAGTTAGATGTGCAATTGAGTCAAAGTAACAAAAGCTTAACTCACATGTACACGTTAACAAGTTAAGTCAAAACATTGGTTCAAGTTCAATTCTGGTGCTTGCAAATTCCATTTCAAAACAAGTGGGTACAAATGGACACAAATACAACCAGCAATCACTAAATACTAATTCGACAAATACAACAATATTGCAATAGCAATTAACAAGGTTAGCATATATGGTTTCTTCGACTTTGTCTCTGTATCAAATGTCCTTGATTTCAAGTTCTTGTTCTCTTATATTAATAACATTTTGTGTAATTCGAGGTTCTTTATCTTCAGGTCTTTAAATGTGACTTGAGTTGAGGTGCCGTTTGAACGTTCAATGAGCATATTATCAACATCTTCTTTCCACAAGAAGAATTTGCAATCGCCTCTCTAGAAAACACAACAACTGTAAAGAAATTGCAATCGGCTATCTACAAACACAACTGCTTTACAACACAACTGAACTTACAGGACAATGAGAGCAGCCGTAAAATTCTTCACCATGTCTTTCACTTTTAAGTCCATCTACTCGTAGAACTACAACAATGTCGTGATGGCAGTAGACATTTCCATCCAAATCGACCTAGAAGAGTTTAGGTTTTCGAATTATACCAGAGGTAGAGGACGAGGACATCTTGAATCAAAGTTTCCAGGGGCACAGGTAATGAATTCGACGACTTGGGGAGGAATTAGGGCAAGAACGGTCAGGGGGATTAGGAATTCCGATTGATTTTGCTCTACAATTTGGAGAATATGTGTTTGTGTTGAACTCGCAAGTGATTTAGGGTTTTTATTATGTTTACAGAGATGATAAAGGGCGAGTCCACGTAGGTTGTCCACCTCATCATCCTCATGACACGTAGGATTAAAAAGCAAACTGAGTTAGTGATTATTTAACGAATGGGTGACACTGCCACCTAAATGTTAAGTAGAGGGTGGTGGGAGCTAAAATGAAAGTTGGGAGTGGCATTGACAAATTTTTCTTAGTTTAGGGTGATAAAATCCACTTCCTCTGTATAATATTAAAATATTTATGCATTAAAGACTTGTTTCTTATACTTTTGTGCGTATAGGAGTTGTACTTTATGTGTAAATGACTAAATTGCCCATGTAGTTAACTGACTTTGTGGATAGAGTTAGAAATTTGGACTCAAATGGTTAAGAAAAGTGACTATAGGGACTCAGAGTGTTAAACATTTTGATTTTCGACTCAAGTGATTAAAACACTTAAACACAAAGATCAAAAAGTAATTTACCCAACTATTAATAAAGTAGATAAATAACCATGATAACCTATTATATGAAACCATATTTATTTAACTAACAATTATATGATAAATACATTGATATATTTATATGAATTGTTTTTAAGTTTTCTCAAATGACTATAGTTTAATTGAGAACCATATCCTCATTCATGTGGCGATCCGTGACAGAGAATAAGGCATAAATTGTGAAAATGAAATGACAAAATCCGTTCATGACATATAACACTTGCGTCCGTCGATGTCCGGTCACAGTGGCGGAATTATAGTACAAATAGGGGTAGCACAGGCTACCCTTTAACCCCGTCTCCGTAGTGTAAAAATACCTCTTAACTTCATTTCCGTAGTGTAAAAATACCTCTCAACTCCGTTTTTGTTATATAAAGGATACCACTGATCAAAAAAAAAATAGGATACCCCTAACTTTTTGGGCTAATCCCGCCACCAGATCACAGACCCCTGTATATCACCATGTCCGAAGGTTGTCCATACAAAACTATCACTTTCTTTCTTCAAAGGTCATAAATTGATCCTTGTTCTCGTTCCTCCCCTTTCACACTGCTTTCTCTATTTTCTCTAAGCTCATGCTTAATGGGGCATTATAGGGGGCATGATAACATCCTTAACACTCCTTCCCTCTAGGGATGGTAATCAAATCCGAACTCGATGGGTAAATCCAAAACCCGTCTCATTTGGAACAGGTTTGGGGTCAGATAATCGGGTTTGGGACGGGTATGGGACTAGTTTTTATTGTTTCGCTGGTTTAGGACGGGTATGGCCGTATGGGATTTGGTGATATATCCGTTTACCCGATAAAGTGTACCCATCTACCCGATTGTATACCCGACATATTTCCTTTTATATACTTAAATATGTATATATGATACACCCATTTTTATACACGTAGGTATTTTGTTTCATATACATTGTAATTATTTCATACATTTTTATAGTGATAATATTAAATGTAACTGATTAGTAGTTACTCGATAGATACCCGATGGGGGTCACATATAACAAACGGGCATTTTTTTTAAATTAATAGGTTTACCCGATACCCGATTGGTATTTACCCGTTAGAAACCCGGCGGGTTTTGAGACGGGTTTGAGACATGCTTATCTAACCGGATTTGGGTTTGAGATTACCTAAACCAGTCCCAAACCCGACCTATTGCCATCTCTACCCTACCCCCATTACAGAGGTATGAAGAGGGAGGGACATTGATAGGATAACACCAAATTAAGAGAATACAAAATGGAAAGTAATTATTGAAATGACATTAAAGGGCGTTAAACATTACACATTTTTAAAGGAGCGTTATGATATTGATATAACGAAAAATACCCTTTAGATGACATTAACCATTACGAATGGTCTAAAAACCGGTACATCGGTCTCTCTCTTTTCAACATATAAAATTTATTACTTTCATAAACTTTATTACTTTCAGAAACCACCCATTAAGGGTTTTTGTGTCAATGGGTTGGAATTAGATTCAAAATGATATTTTAAGGGACAAGAATCCAACACAAATGGGCAAGGAGGACTACCGGACGGTGGTTGTGGGGATGGGTCATGTGGTTATGGTTAACTTTCGGTGGCTAAATATGGTTCACTCTCTACATGTTTTCCTCCAACACGTGTACCCATAGAAACACTACACATCAATCAAACGAATCTCACTTGCATGCCAACTTATGCATCTAAACATTTATTTATAAGTTTTGTAAGTAAAAATTAGTTTTTAAAAATAAGTAGAAAAAAATGATATAATTAAATCTCATATATAAATTATGCTTAATCTCTTGTGATATTTTTTTTTAAGTTTTATCTTTTGCTTGATTCTTTCTTGTATATATGTATCTATTATTTAAAAAAAAAAAGGAATTGCTACAAGCTTTATAGTGGATCACATTTTTCGAGAAAAATGCTATTGATTATTTTAGAACAAACATAAAATGGCTTTTGAGACATAAAATCCATCATGATCATTTAGTGCAATAAGGCAATGTAATTCACCTCAATTTGTTTTGGTTTATGCTTATTTTTGATATAAACTAAAATAAGTATATATTAACTTATAGTGGAGTTAAATTGTATTCATAATTATCTCATTTCTACAAATTAAACTTATCTTTTACCTTGTGAATTTAATAAGATTTTTAATAACTTAGTTATGAGTTTTAGTACTTCCAAATATAAGTTATAATAATAGATAACTTTTTCTAAAACAACTAATTTACGTACAAGCGATCATAAGTTATGACCGGCACTAAGAATTCATGTACCTTGTATGAACTCGAAAAAAGATGCTATTAGGCTTTAACATGATTAAAACACACACACATATAAAAAAAACTAACTCAAAACATAAAGTCTCTAAACTTGCAATCTGGAAGTAGACTAAAACAGTTATAACCTAACCTGCAAGTAACAAGAAAATGGTGGTGTATATTGTAGAAGGCAGTGGCAGAAAGAGAGAGATTGTATGAGAGAGAGAGAGAGAGAGAGTATATGAATGTTTGAGTGAGTGGTTTTTAAGTTTCTCCGGTTTTAAAAACCGATCAACCGGTTTTGTGGTTTCTATGGCTTGATAGTTGTCTAAGTGAATAATTAAGCTTATTGCGTTTTGCACGTTCTAGACAAGGGGGCGGCTTACCGTAAGAAACATAATCTGAATCTTGGGGTCCATATATATATATATATAGGGAGGGGCTTATGCGAGAACTCTATTTATTGAGGGGTGTACATATTCAGACACCTTTTTCCCTAAATCCACACCCTTCTATACGCTTCGTATAGGGCTATACGAAGCGTATAGGGTTGCTTTTCCCGACCAACTTCTGCACCTCGTACAACGTCACATCAGTCAACTTATACGGGGAGTCTAGGCCTGTACGAGGGGCCAATACGAAGGCCCTTAGACGCCTCGTATAGACCTATACGAGGCGTCTTGGACTGACCGATTTGACTATGAAGGGACTATGTCTGACATGACTTAAAGGCATACGGGGAGTAAAGACCTATACGAGGCGTCTTTAGCTCCCATAAAATGCAACCTACAGTGCGTTCTTGGTCCACATCCGAGGTTTCAACAAACAAACACTCACATTCTGTTTGTTTTTTTATTTGTGTTTGCGTTATTATCATCCCGGAGTGTTGAAATGTCATCATATTGGAACGGCAACTATATCTTCGGGCAATATTCTAGCGAAAACTGGGGGCACGAAAGCGTTCCGGTAACAGTTATTAGCGTAAATGTTATAATTACTTGTTGTTTTCGTTTATTATTTACTAATGATGATACGGTTGTCTATTTTGGAGGAGTCTGGCATTCCCGATTCTAATGAGCAAGAGGAGGTTGTGTCTAGTATACAAGGAAAACAAAACAGCCCGTTTCTAGATTTGAACAAGCATCCTCCTGTTGATGAAACAGCCCCTGTAGATGACTCATACCCTGCTAGTGGATACGGAGGAGACGGTGGATACGGAGGAGACGGTGGATACGGAGGACACGGTGGATACGGAGGAGACGGTGGATACGGAGGAGACGGTGGATACGGAGGAGACCGTGGATACGGAGGAGACGGTGGATACGGAGGAGACGGTGGATACGGAGGAGACCGTGGATACGGAGGACACGGTGGATACGGAGGAGACGGTGGATACGGAGGAGACCGTGGATACGGAGGAGACGGTGGATACGGAGGAGACGGTGGATACGGAGGGGACGGTGGATATGGTGGATACGGTGGATACGGGGGATACGGTGGATACGGAGGAGACGGTGATCATCAGCAATTCATTTCCCCGGGCACTCCTTATGTTCATCAAAACAATTCGGACGTTGGAGGATATGGTGGTTATGGTGGATATGGTAGATATGGTGGTGAAGCACCTCCCATTCTGGACAGTCTGTACTTAAAAAAGACGGTATAAATTACTATTTTATTATTAATATTTTATTATTATTAATTTTATTATTATTATTTTTATTATATTATTATTATTATTATTATATTATTATTATTATTATTATTATTATTATTATTAATATTGTCGATGTTACAGGTTTTCAACTCCTTAGATGAACTAAAGAAACGGATACAAGAAATAGCAAATGCGGATGGTTTCGTTATTGTCACCCGTCGATCAAAGAAAATCGGGGGAAGAACCGGGAGGGTATGGCTTGAATGTGATCGTGGTGGTGAGCACCAGAGTACAGCAACACTTAGAAAAGCTGGAAGCAAAAAAACCGGTTGCCCGTTTTACCTGCTGGCTGTCCGAAACCACCCGTATGAAACCTGGGAGATAAAAGACGGAACAATTGAACATAACCACGAACTTTGTGAGGACCTGTCGGCCCACGCGTTTGTGCGAAGGTTTACTCCAAGCGAAATGAAACTGATCGAGCAGCTGACAGCTCAAAACATGGAGCCGCGCAAAATATTTCAAACGATAAGGAAGCAGGACCCCGACAGGTTTCATGTTCAGAAAGACGTTCAAAACGTTGTAGCGAAGATTAGAGCCGAACAAAGACAAGGATTGACTCCCATGCAGTCACTAGAAAATGTGCTGATGAAGAACGACTTTATTTACGAGATCCGGGAAGAACCCGGAACAGAGATCGTAACAGAGATCTTCTTTCTTCATCGGGACTCGAGAGTCTTGTGGCGTGCATTCCCCCACGTCATGATGATCGATGCAACGTACAAGACAAACATATACAATATGCCCTTTATCCAGATTGTTGGTATGACGCCTACCAACAAATCGTTTATTATCGCGCATGCCGTTGTTAGTAAAGAACGGGGTGATAACTTTGTGTGGGTGCTTGAGAGGGTTAAGGCAATGTTGGATGAATGTATGGAGCCACGTGTGATTTTAACGGATAGAGACCTAGCCCTTATGGGCGCGTGTGCTAAAGTATTTCCAGACGCCTCCAGGCTTCTTTGCAGGTGGCACATACAACAGAATGTTATGAAGCACTGCAAGGGTGCCTTCACAGACGACGACTGGAAGAAATTTTTGTCATTCTGGGGTTCATTGATTGAGTCTCCATCCATACCCATCTACGACTACCACTTGCGCAACATGCGAAAGCGACTTGTGGAGTGCAAACGTTCTAGTAAGTTTTTCTAATAACATACGACTCACCTATGCAAATTTTATTAAATTATTTTTACTTTTTAGGAGTCTTCAAATACGTGTACGATAACTGGCTAAA
Source organism: Helianthus annuus (assembly GCF_002127325.2). Lineage (NCBI taxonomy): Eukaryota > Viridiplantae > Streptophyta > Magnoliopsida > Asterales > Asteraceae > Helianthus > Helianthus annuus. The sequence continues at coordinate 162,116,501 of NC_035445.2, read as the reverse complement.
AGACTATAAGGAGATGTTTGTCTTTGCGTGGACTGATAAGAGGCGCAACTTTGGTAATCGTACTACAAACAGAGTTGAGAGCCAACATGCCAACTTAAAGAGATACGTCGAAGATAGGAGCTCGCTGGACCGTATAGTTGGTTGTGTCCGGGATATAGTTGAGACACAGTTCGGTGAAATAAGGAAGACTTTTCGAGAAAGCATCGAAAAAACAATGAAACACCACAAACACCCGATGTTTCAACACCTACTTGGAAAAGTATCCCACAAAGCCCTTGACTTGTTGCATGGAGAGGCAATTAGGAGGCTAGATGTCTTGGAGCGCTTTAATTCATCATGTGGTTGCCAAATGTGGCACAGCTGTGGGTTGCCCTGTGCTTGTAGGATAGAAAAGTACATGCGTGAAGGTAATAATTATTGAACGTCGTACAACACTTGTGTGATATATTTCCTTTCCTTCATTTTACCTAAACAATATTGTTTTTAACCGTGCAGAGCGTCCGATTCAACTCGAAGACATAGACGTCTTCTGGCGGAAACTTAACTTCCAAAGTTGTAAATTGATAGACGACTCCCTTGACGTGGTCGAAGAGCTAGATGTTGTTAGACAACAATTACAGTCGCACCCTCCAGCTCAGCAAAAAAGCCTGCTTTCAAAGATTAAAGCGGTGTTGACTCCAACGAAATCTACCAAGAAACCACCGGTTGTCCAACAAAATACTCGTGGCCGACCAACAACAAAGCAGGTACAAGAAAGGTTGGACGAGGCCTCTCGTATAGATGAAGAATTGAGGAGAAGCTCCTTCGGTGATGCAAACACGTGCTTTGAAGGTTCACGACAAAGTAAGTACGATAAACCTCGCCACAGCTCGTACGTTCCGTCTCAAGCCTCACAACAGTCGGTTATAAGGTCCCAAAAACCCAAAGCGACCCTAAGCCGTTCAAAGAGTTCTAAGAAGAAAGAGACACGAGATGATCACGGTTTTCCTTTAATCATTGGGGACGAGTACGTGGGAATCATCGAACGGTTTAAGTCTGACATTCCGCCAGTGTTCCATCCGTACGTCTCGTGCATACGAGATGTGATGCCGGACGGTCATTGTGGGTTTCGGTCTGTGGCTGTGGGCTTAGGGATGGATCAGAGTTCATGGGGGCGTATTAGAAGGGACCTTGTCCAAGAAATGGATCAGAACGAATCGATCTGGTTCCCAATATTTGAAGCATGGGCTGCAGGTTATTTTTACACGCATCGTCAGGGCCTAATTTGGGATTCAGTGGCCGGTTGTGGGGAGAATCACTGGATGGACTTCCCCTTTGCAGGACTTCTTATTGCACAAACGTACGGTATCGGGGTGCACCTGTTAACGACAACCATGGGTGCGAGTTCCACTTACTTCCCAATACTAAGTCCTCCGCCTGAGGAACAACCATTATTCATAACGCTTACACATGTTAACGAGAACCACTTCATACATGTTAAGCTGGAAGGGGATTATCCTATGCCACCAGCACACGGGCTATGGTTGACCCACCGAAGACCCCACACAGAACAATGGGAAGATATGTACTTGCCACGTCTAGAATGGTATACATCGATAATGAATCCTCGACCAAGATCAAACCCCAGTCTTAATTACATAGATAGTTACACGGAAGAATGATTTTTGTAATTAATAGTATTTTTTTGGAATTAATAGAATTTTTTTTGTAATTATTAGTATTTTTTGTAATTAATAGAATTTTTTTGTAATTATTAGTATTTTTTTTGTAATTATTAGTATTTTTTTTGTAATTAATAGTATTTTTTTTGGAATTAATAGTGTAACTTTGTAATTAATAGTATTTTTTTTGTAATTAATAATATTTTTTTGGAATTAATAGTATTTTTTTAAATTTTTCTACAAAAAAAAACTATACGCTTCGTATAGAACTAGACCCCTCGTATAATATTGCACAAAAGACCATTTAGCCCCTGATAGGCCCCCAATATAGGCTTATTCCCGGGGCTCAAAGGTAATTTTACCCCAACCAGACGCCTCGTACAGACCTGTACGGGGCGTCTATTTGAGCGGGATTTTGAAAATTCAATTTTTGAATTTCTGAAATTCAAAATTTGAATTTTTTGAAAGTAGACGCTTCGTACAGACCTGTACGGGGCGTCTATTTGAGCGGTTTAAATTTGAATTTTGAATTTGAATTTTGAAAATCTTTTTAGTTAATTACTATTTTACCCCTGATATGCCCCCAGTATAGCCACTTAGCAGGGGCTAAAAGGTAATTTCAAAATTGTACGACTCGTACAGACCTGTACGAGGAGTACAGTTGAGGCGGTTACTTTTTCCCATTTCTTTTTTTAATTAATAAAATTTATTATTAAATTACCATTATGCCCCTGTTTACCCCTTAGTATAGCCTTTTTTCAGGGGCAAAATGGTAATTAACCATTCCAGAAATATCTTTTTGGAATGGTTAATTACCATTTTGCCCCTGATAAAAGGCTATACTAAGGGTAAAACAGGGGCAAAAATGTCATTTAGCAAAAAGCATAGACGCCTCGTATAGGTCTATACGAGGCGTCTAGGCTTCGTATAACACAGGGGGGGGGCCTAGACGACACAGATCACACACACAAACAAAAACACACACATATACGGTGCATTCTGATCTATACGCCTCGTACGTATTTCAACCGTATTTTTGAAGAATCGAAGCATCACCGGTACGTATTTCATCCCGTAGTTAAGTATTTTTGTCTCGTTTATGCCTTTAGACCGTAGGTTTGCCCTAAAAGTTGAATTTGGTTGGGTTTTGGGGGTTTGATGTTGATGATGATGAAGAACTTGTGGAACAGGACGCTGAGTATAGCCCTATACGAGGGCTATACGAGGGTCTGTTTTTTTTTTTTATTAATTATATTATTATTATTATTTATTAATTATTATTAAATATTATTATTATTTATTAATTATATTATTAAATATTATTATTATTATTATTATTATTTATTAATTATTATTATTAAAAACATTATTATTAATATTATTATTATTATTTATTTATTTATTTATTTATTTATTTATTTATTTATATTATTATTATTATTAATTATTGTTATTGTTATTAATATTATTATTTATTATTTATTATTTATTTATTTATATTATTATTATTATTAATTATTGTTATTGTTATTAATATTATTATTTATTATTTATTATTTATTATTTATTATTATTAATTATTGTTATTGTTATTAATATTATTATTTATTATTTATTATTTATTAATATTATTATTATTGTATACGTATACAGTATTTATTATGGAGGACGATCTGATGCCGGGCGATGACATTCACATAGAGCCGGTTCAGCAGGGTCCACGACGGAGACAGCGACCGCCTGTGGATACGTTGCAGGGGCATCCCTATCTAGAGTTTCCCGACGGCACTGACGCCGCCCGTCATTGCCAGAAGCTTAGGAGGATGCACGTTGGATCGCATGCATCGATCGACTGGGATGCGATGGAGGAGATTGCTGAGACGCCGAGAGTGCGTCGGTTTATACCTATCGATTCGCCGTGGCATCGTCTTTTTGATTTGGCGCACACGCCGACCTACAGGGAGCTGCTGGTCGAGTTCATTTCGTCATTCACATTTCACCCTCCTGGGGAGCCAGTGCCGATTCCGTACCCAGGTGAATGTTATTGATATTTATTTATTTATTTATTAATATTATTTATTTATTTATTTATTTATTTATTTATTTCTTTATATTATTATTATTATTATTAATTATTGTTATTGTTATTAATATTATTATTATTATTTATTATTTATTATTTATTATTATATTGTTTTATTTATGATTCCGTACCCAGGTGCTCCCCCTCCGCCTGAGGTTTCTTTCAGGCTTGCTGGCGTTCAGCGTTCGATGACGCTAGCAGAGTTTGCGGTGCGCTGTGGTTTATACATGCAGGAGGAGATCGAGACTGAGATCTACACAGCGGGGCTAGTGGTGGTTGAAAAACCCACTCTTGTTGGGTTTTGGCAGGTGATTGCGGGGGCGGATCATTGGGAGCATGACAAGTCGAAGGGGAGGGTGTCGTTTGTTAGCGACCCACTATACAGGTATGTACGTTTATTATTGCAATTATTGTGATTATATGCACTGTTTATTAATCTCTGTTTTTGTATTTCGCTAACACTATCTGCAGGTATCTGCACCATTTGCTCGCCACTTCTATATCAGCGCGCGGCTACAGCCGTGAGTGGTGTACGACCACAGATCTTTTTTTCCTATATTGTTTGTTGTATAGGAGGCCGTGCGCGCTAGCACACGGTCTAGCCCAGTACTTCGCCTCCGGCCATCACCGGCAGGAGCGCGGATTTTTGTATGGCGGGGCGTACGTGACCGTCATTGCCCGTTCATTTGGCCTCGTACCACATCAGGACCCACATCTACGGACGCCGGCCATCATGCCGACGCGGATGGGTATGCAGTCGCTATGGGGGATGAGGGTTATCAAGAGGTTCCCGGTTGGCCCGCGGTTTAAAAACCGCGAGGGGGGCGTATGGAGAGAGGAGGACCTACCAGAGCATTTCGAGGACGTTCATCCTCCTGCTGATCCTGCTGATGTAGTGCCCGTGGAGGACCCTCCGGAGGATCTAGACGGTGCAGCGGCGCCACAGCCACCGCCACCTGCCGGGGCACCTCAGTTTCCACGTCACGTTATTCGAGGTGGTGCCCCAGGAGCTGCGCTACATCCGGATGTACGAGCCAGGCTTGACAGGCTCGACGATTTGGTAGGTTGGTTGGTACGGGCGGAGCAGGATAGACGAGAGAGAGAGGGATTACCCCCGATACCGCTTCCACCGGTTCGAGCACCACATCAGCAGCAGCAGCCGCAGCAGCAGCACCAGCCGCAGCAGCAGCATCAGGATTCAGATTCGGATTTGGATGCATAGACCTGTTGTTGTTTTTATTGTTATTGTGGATGTACAAACTTATCTTCTATATTTTTGTTATGGATGTAAACAGTTATCTTATATATGTCATATTTATGTTTGTTTTCAGTTATTCGGTTACTCAATGATTGTTCTCTTAAATTTAGATAATACGGAAACAATATAACCCCTGAATATAATACGGAAACAATATTTGAAAGAAATAAAATTTTAATCGAAAGAATAATATTTAAAAAAGTAAAATGTTAAAAACAATATAATATATTTAAAGAGCCGATTTTTAAAATAGTTGATTTAATCGACGCTGAAACAAAAAAATTTTTTAAACTTTTTATAGTGTAAAAAACAAAAAAAAACAAAACTTTTTTAAAAATAAAAAAAAAACGATTTTTAAAGGCAAATAGTTAATTTTTAAAAAACAACAACTTTTTATAGTGTAAAAAAGAAAAAAAAAACTTTTTTTAAAACCTAAAAAAATTTCATCAAAAAAACACATCTTCAAAAACCATCCAAAAAACCAACCCAAAACCCACCAAAACACCCCTCATTTCAGCCAAAAAAAAATACCAAACAGAGACGCCTCGTATAGCCCCATACCCTGCGTATAGGGTTCCTTAAACAACGTGCCTGACACCCTCTGTACACCCATCGAATTCAGTGCATGGACGCCTCGTATAGGTCTATACGAGGCGTCTAGGTTTGCAAAAGTGTGGATTTAGGCGCAGTGGGTGTCCGGATAGGCGGAGCCTTATTGAGAGAACCGCGAGAACCAATGTGAACACAACCTAAAATAGCTAAAAGAACCTACCCCCCCCCCCCCCCCAAAAAAAAGAACCTAACCCCCCCCCCCCAAGCTAAATGCTAAAAACTAAAACACCCAAAAAACCTAAAAAAAACCTAACCCCCCCTCCCCCAAGCTAAATGTTAAAAACTAAAACCCCCAAAAAACCTAACCCCCCCCCCTCAAAAAAAAAAAAAAACCTAAAAAAAACCTAACCCCCCCCTCCCCCAAGCTAAATGCTAAAAACTAAAACCCCCAAAAAACCTAACCCCCCCCCCCCCTCAAAAAAAAAAAAAAACCTAAACCCCCCTCCCCCAAGCTAAAATGCTAAAAACTAAACCTAAAAAAATCTAAAAAAAATATAACAAAATAAAAAAAAATTTATTTTTTTTAATATTTTTTATGCTTAAATCGCTACTTTAGTGGCAAAAATGCTATTGATTATTAGACCCCCAATCTAAGGTTGGTTCTGAGTTCTGACAAGTTGACCTACTAGCTCAGAAATCAAATTAAATCAAGAAATGTGTTTTGTATATTGAAAAATGGATGTGTAGAGTTTACATTGTGTGTCCTATATATAGAGGGCGATAATACAACCAAAACCCTAAACTATCAATAATATTACACTGGTTTAGTATTGATCGATCTCAAGAGTTTAGAGTTAGTATTTTTTTATCGAGTTTATGGTATAAATTTATTATTCTAGTAATTTATCACCAAATTAATAAAGTGCAGAAATTTTTAATGTCTATTTATGTAATCAGTTTTTTTTCATTGAGTTTATTGTTTACATAATGAAAAACTAAATAACGTAAAGTGGCTTTTGAGACATAAAATCCATCATGATCATTTAGTGCAATAAGGCAATGTAATTCACCTCAATTTGTTTTGGTTTATGCTTATTTTTGATATAAACTAAAATAAGTATATATTAACTTATAGTGGAGTTAAATTGTATTCATAATTATCTCATTTCTATAAATTAAACTTATCTTTTACCTTGTGAATTTAATAAGATTTTTAATAACTTAGTTATGAGTTTTAGTACTTCCAAATATAAGTTATAATAAGACTAGAGATGGAGAGTCTCATCCTCAAGAGGATGGGCCGCCACGTAGGAAGGGCTTGAGGGTGATGGACCTAGGGGGTGGGGGATGAACCTCTTTATATATATATATATGTATGTATGTATAGGTATATGTGAGAGAAGGAGAGAGGAGGTGGGGGCGTCGAGTTCGGCTGGTGGGAGCCGAAGTTGCCGGGCTTGGGGCGGTGACGGGCATGGGGTGGGGAGTTTGGGGCGGCGACGGGCCTCCATACCGCTTAGTCTAATAGATAACTTTTTCTCAAACAACTAATTTACGTACAAGTGATCATAAGTTATGATCGACACTGAGAATTCGTGTACCTTGTTTGAACTCGAAAAAATGTGCTATTAGGCTTTAACATGATTTAAAGAACATGCACTCTTATATAGAAACACACACTATATGATAAAGCTTAAACATGATTAAAACACACACACATATAAAAAAACTAACTCAAAACATAAAGTCTCTAAACTTGCAATCTGGAAGTAGACTAAAACAGTTATAACCTAACCTGCAAGTAACAAGAAAATGGTGGTGTATATTGTAGAAGGCAGTGGCAGAAAGAGAGAGATTGTATGAGAGAGAGAGAGTATATGAATGTTTGAGTGAGTGGTTTTTAAGTTTCTCCGGTTTTAAAAACCGATCAACCGGTTTTGTGGTTTCTATGGCTTGATAGTTGTCTAAGTGAATAATTAAGCTTATTGCGTTTTGCACGTTCCAGACAAGGGGGCGGCTTACCGTAAGAAACATAATCTGAATCTTGGGGTCCATATATATATATATATATATATATATATATATATATATATATATATATATATATATATATATATATATATATATATATATATATATATATATATATATATATATATATATATATTTAGGGAGGGGCTCATGCGAGAACTCCATTTATTAAGAGAACCGTGAGAACCAATATGAACACAACCTAAAATAGCTAAAAAAACCTAACCCCCCCCCTCCCTCCCCCAAGCTAAATGCTAAAAACTAAAACCCTCCAAAAAACCTACCCTCCCAAGCTAAAATGCTAAAAACTAAAACCCCAAAAAACCTAAAAAAATCTAAAAAAAATATAACAAAATAAAAAAAAATCTAATTTTTTTTAATATTTTTTATGCTCAAATCACTACTTTTCGTGGCAAAAAAAAAATTAATTTTTTTTTTAATTTTTAATTTTTTTGGCTTCGAAAAGTAGCGATTTTAATATAAAAAATATTTAAAAAATTTTTTTTTTGTGTGATTTTTAGCTATTTTTAGGCATTTTGGTTGTGTTCACATTGGTTCTCGCGGTTCTCGCAATAAGAGGTGGTTCTCGCATGATCTTCTCCCTATATATATATATATAGGGTGGGGTTCATGCGAGAACCGCGAGAACCAATGTGAACACGTGACATTATTGTAATTACATGGAAAAGTTTAAAATACCCGCCTCCCTCGTTACAACATATAACAACGAACGTCAAATAAAAAATAAATTACACACTAAATAACATCTCACGTCCGAGAAACCAAATATACGATCTAACAATCCGTCACAGCGATCATACGAACAATCCATTCTTCATAGGCGATTTATACGAAAAAGCGATTCTGTACGCTCAACGATATCACCAATCCGTCATAAAAATCGCCGTATCGTCATACATCTGAAGAATTAGGGCTAACTTGAAGGAATTCGTTGATTTCTGCTGCACAATTAGGGATAATCTGCACGGGGCTAGCGATTCATCACAATTCATCAATCGTCAGAATTCAAGCGTCACTGCACTGTTTTGTAAGTGTAATCGATCATTCGTTGATTTTTGCTGCACAATTAGGGATAATCTGCACAATTAGGGCTAGCGATTCATCACAATTCATCAATCGTCAGAATTCAAGCGTCACTGCACTGTTTTGTAAGTGTAATCGATCATGTTAATACGACTGTTATTATTAGATTCACATTGTAAGTGTAATCGATTATGTTAACACGACTGCACTATTTTGTAGGTGTAATTGATTATGTTAATACGACTGTTACTATTAGATTCAGATTTACTATTTCGTAAATAAAACATCTAATAGATCTATTATTAGTTTCATATCTGTATTATTAAGAACTGTGTTTCGTATAAATGATGTTATACAAATGAGTTTGATATGCTCGGCAACACGAAGTTCGAATTGATATATTTATAATTTAATTTTGTTTGTAAGTTAATGCACATGTGCATAATTATGAACACACATGTAGTCTGTTTGATCTATACAGTCATACAAACGAGCATTATTTTTTTTTTTTTGACATACAAGGATTACACAAAACATGATATTAAAGTAAGTTTGTGGAATACACATCTATGCAATTGTGCAGTGCTCATCGCCAGTGTACACAACATATAACAAATAACAGTATATCAAAGTGATTCACATACACATGCACATGTGCATACTTGTGTTTATTTCGGCATTATGTAATTAAAAAAGACACTATCATAATTAATAATAGAACATGATCATAAAATAACATTATGTGAAATACAGTTATGTAGTGTTAGATATAGGAGTATCACATACATATGTATATATATGCACATGTGCATATGTTAATATGCATGTGTGTACATGTTATTATGCACATGTGCATATGTTAATATGCAAATGCACATGTGTTAAAAACGCATATGTGCATATTTTGTATGTTGACTGTGCATACGTTAATATGCACATGTACATATGTTAATATGAAAATGTGCATATTTTGTATGTTGACAGTTATAATTACACATGTGTACATATTTTTTTATATGTGCATATGTTAATATGCACATGTGCATGTGTTGTATGCTGACGATTATAATGACACATGTGTGCATATGTTATTATGTTGATGAATGTATCATAAATTAATGTTGATGCACACGTTACTTGTAGATAATCGATGGAGAAAAGGCAAAAGAAAGTAACATTTGTACTGAGGTCAAGAGATGCAGAATCAACAAGGATGCGTGATGCGGCTGAACATGAATACAAGAACGATAAGCCAAAAGGTTATAGTTTGTTATATAGTATTTTTTTTTGTATTGTTATTTTAGAATATAGGTACATGCACATGGATGTTTTTAAAAGTATTTTTTGTTGATTAACCATTACAATTTAACTGAAGGCATGTTGAAAAGGCAGAACAGAATGCAATCTGAGGATGTCAGTATAAGGAAAAGTAAACGAAAACATAACGAAACAACTGAAGATGTTGAAGGAGATAAAGGTGTCAAAGGAGTTCATATTAGGAATGAAGGAGTTCGTACTAGGAATACAAGGTCTGTAAAATCAAAAAGCACGCCAGCGGGAAACGACGGAAGCACAGACGAGGTGGATATGGAAGATGTTGATGGTATGTGTTATTAAAATAATTAATCGTACTTTAAAATGCATATGTGATTATTTAAAATGCATCTGTGATTTGTTGATGAAATTTAAAATGCATATGTGCTTCTTTAAAATGCATTTGTGATTCTTTGAAATGCATTTCTGATTTATTGATGCACAAACAGGATTTTTATAATTATTTTGTCTTTATTTGTTTGCACATGTGCATCGTAATGCTTTATTAAACAGAAAATGTAATGCATTATTAAACAGAAACTAAACAAAAACCTGCAATGCATTATTAAACAGAAATGAAGAACAGAGCAGTTATAACAACGAATAAGACAGGAGTCAGAATGGAAAAAAAAGCCAGTGATTCAAAGATCTGTTCGGGCAGTTAAATGGCGTTCCATACGTACACGTTTATCACCGCATCAACTTTTGAGGGGGGTAAACGCAATGTCCAACAAACAGAAGCAAACAGTACAAAACATGGGGTTCGGGAGTATATTAAAGATCAAAACAGACAGCATACCAGGAAGACTGGCACATTTTGTAGTAGATAAGTTTAACCAAAGAGATATAGTGATTAAGATGAGTGTAGGTAATATAGAGGTCAACGAAAATGTAGTAAGCGGGTTGTTAGGATTAAGAAACGGTGGGGTTGTGCTGAATTATCAAAGAAAAGAGAGTAAAAAAGGGAGAAGTAAGGATAAAACAAAGAAAAATGAAAAGAATGAGGAAAACAAAAAGCACAACGAGGAAGAACAAGCGAACACTGTTAAAGAGATAAAGAAAGGGAAAAAAAAAGAGAGGGAAAACAGGCAGAAAGAAAGAGGTAAAAGGTAAGGAGGATTTAAAAGGCAAAGTAAACGATGTAAACGAAGAAGAAGAGGATGAAGATGAAAGGTGTGGGACATATGCCATGTGGACCCATTTGTACAAAGGGTGTCCAATGACACCAAGTAGGATAGTTGAAAGAATAGTATGTAATCAAGATGACGACGGGGTATTTTTCAAATATGATTTTTTAGTGTTGTTTATGAACACAATGATAGAGACAAAGAAAGATGGAACGTGTAAAACTGATTTTCTCGAGTGTTTAGACGAAGACGTCGCCATGGAAAACGTGAATTGGTGCAAATTTATTTGCGACACAATCAAGAACAGCAAGGACGGTTGGCAGCGAGACAACAAGTCCATATATTTCAATGGCACGCTCACGATTATGGTGGTAAGTTAATTGTCATGTTTGTAAATTGTATAACGTATTATTATTATCTTGTTTATATAATTTTTTAATGTATGGTGATAATGCACATGCGCAGTTGATATACGTGGACCAAACCATATGTGGACATATAAATTCAGTTCGCACGACAAGTCCGTTATCGTTTTGGACAAAGGACATGTTGAGTATTAGGGAAAAATACGAGATAAAGAATGGGGGGTTTGGGAAAGGATTGTTACGAGAAGGATACATGGAGGATATAGTTTCAGACAATGTTTCATTCAAAGGGGACGAATCAGGGGCACATGTGACAGATGATAAAGGAGATGTTAAAGGGGTTGGTGTCGATGTCCATGTCAGAGACGCAGATAGGGGAGTAGATGGTAAGGGTTCTGTCATGTCGGATGATAACCGCAAAATTCAACCGGTGTCATTTGAGGTATGTGCAGTAGGTATGATAATTTGAGAATGCACATGTGCATAATTGGTTATAACAAATAATGTTATTTATGAAAAAAAAATGCACATATGCATTAGTAGTATAAAAAAGGTGGATACAAATATTATGTAATAAATAATAGTTAAAATAAAGTTGATGCACATAAAAAAATATGCACATGTGCACAATGGTTTGGTGGTAGCATTAAAGTTAATAATTATAATAATTTTATATAATGCACGTGTGCATAATGAATACAAATAATGCATAACATGTAATGAATATAACAAACAATATTTCAATTGTACATAGTAGTTTTATTACATTTATATGTGCTCATACTCAGGAACATATTGGATTAATCCAACAATTGATGGACGAGACATTGAGGACGAAAGCATTGTTAGATAAAAAGTTGGATGAAGCGTGTTCAAAATATCCAAAAAACGAGAATGTCATAGAGCTTGTTAGGCAGTATGATAAGGCGTTTAGTGGCGAACATAAGATGGCAAAATTGATAACTAGTACGGGTACAGCTAATGGTAATGAAAAGGACAAAGTGGATACCATGACGGGTCGCGTGGAAGGATCGATGGAAGGTGCGGGTAAGCTGGCAGAAACGTTGACAAATGCGGACAAAAGTGTCGTTGAGGGACAAGTGAAGGGAAAACCGCATGATGAAAAAGAAGTGGATTTTTCGATACCAAGTTTCATGCTGTTATCACAAAGTTCACAGAGCTCGCCAAATCTAGAGGCTGAATCAAGTGTGCATGGGAATGTTATTGAAATGAATGAACCGTTGAATGACGATGAGAAACTGATATGGCAATACTTGTTGACTGTTATGGACGATAAACGATGGTAAGTATAATTACGAATGTTGGAGTTTTATTACATGTTTTGTATTGACGTTATGGCAAATTGAAGTACAAACTTATGTTATCGGGGAGAAAGTAATAAGAAGAGTGATAAAAAGAATGATGACGAGGAGATAGACGTCCAAGAGGAGTTGACAGAGGTGAAGTTGACATTCAAGTAAGTTACATATGCATTACGACTGTTATTATTTGTAATATTAATGTTATTATTATTAAGATTCACATTATTATTGTTGGTTGATGCACGTGTGCATATACAGTTATGCATTATGACATACGGATACCATATGTCATATGAATTATATTATTATAAAATATTGCTTATAATGCATGTAATGTGTTTGATGCACATGTGCATAAAAAAAAGTAATGAAACGTATGTGATGTATGCAGCAACTATATATTTGAAACTCAACATGGATTGTCAACCAGAGCATTTTGGATAAACACACTTGAAGAAGGAAAGTGGATTTCTCAGAATGTAATAGATTGTTGGGCGGCACTGATGAACTATACGGAGAAGAAAGAAAAACCGTCAGGGAAAAGGAGGTTATGGTGTTATACCACAACAATCGTAAGTGTGTCATAAATTATGATTAAAAACAATCGTGAATACATTAAATATTTTTTGTGCATGACATGTATTGATGTAATATGTGCAGCCAGAGTTTATGCTAAAGGCGAAACAAACAGAAAAAAGGGCGTCTGCAACAATAACATCGCGTCTGAAAGAGGTGGTTGAGTGTGACAACGAACTGTTGAAGTTGAGAGATTTCAACATTATAATTTTACCAATGATTGAAAAAAACACTTCTACATAATTTGTTTTGATTTGGATAACGCAACGGTTGAAGTTGTTGATAATATGCATGAAAGCTTCGCGTACTACAAGATGACATCAGGAAAAGGAACGAGTTTTAGAAGTTTAGGATCGCCTTCTAAAGTGGTAAGTATGTATTTTATATTTAGTGTTATAATTGTGAATAATTATATTAGTTCATGACAATGTATTTATGCATTACAGAAACATTACGTTGTTGAGTATTTGAAACATGTCGGACACCCAACGGCATCACGCATGGTGAATGCAAATGTGACGAGAAAGAGGCTGGGATGGGAAATGACTGACAATTTTAACGACTCGGTGTGTTCACGATGCGACACATGGAAGCGTATAAAGGTAGTGGCGTTAGCTTTGAATGTGGTTTTAGTACCAATAAAGATGTTCAGAAGATGCAGCTGAAAAATTTGAGAATGAAAATTGCGACAAAGCTGCTATTATCAGATGTAAACGTATATAAAGAAACCGTTATGGGGATCGCAGAGACGATAAATGGAATGAAGGATGAAAGGGTGCTGAAGTTGTTAAACGGAGAGGCATTGAAATAAGAAGAATGCTGGAGGATGCTTAGCAAATGGAAAACGGATCAGAAATAGGTCGTGTGTGTAGGTTACAACTTATTTCACATTTCATATTGGTTGTTTGGTTATACATTTTATGTGTTTGGTTGGTTAGACGTGGGTAATTGTTGTGGTGCGGGTTGATATCAGTAGGTACTCAGTGGAAACTTCTTAGTTGATAATTGCAGTGTGTCATGGTTGATTTGATATGCGCATGTGCATGACTAAACGTTTTATGTTTTATTATTTCACGTTTTATGTTTTGGTTTACATCAGTCGATACTTAGTTGACAGTTAATTAGTTATTAGTTGATAATAAATTAGTTGATAGTTGGATTATGTTATGGTCGATTTGATATGCACATGTGCAATAATATGGTTAAATGACCCATATGCACATGTGCATAAAGTGATATGCATGCATGTTATTAGTTAAACATTTATATGTTTGTTAAAATGTGTAATGTTACATCGATTAATAAAATAAATGTCATTAATAAAATAAATGACCTGTATGCACATGTGCATACAGTAGGTGCATAAAAGTGATAAAACACACAGGTTAAAGGTTAAATTTGTATACTTTATTTTTGGGTATATTTAACAAATTTTTTTTTTAAATTCGTATTAGTAAAATGTACAATGTTGAACAATATTATATAGATAATCAAGTGGTTTAAAAATGGTATATACAACTTGTAAATACATATGCACATGCGCATATGACAAGTTAAGCATCAACATCAACACTGTAAGTCAAATGGGTACTAATAAAAAAATAAACAAAAAATAAACATTGGTAGTCATAATTAGATAAGTTTGGTAACCATAAGTTGTAATACATAATACATCAATCAAGAATCACGAGCTATACTCAAGAATCACGAGCTATGTTGGATGGTTTGCGACGTCTGGTTGAACGCCTAAGGCTTTGATCAGGCTCAAAAGACTGTTCAGATTCACGTCTAACATTTGTTCGATCGGGTACTACGGGTACTACGGGGGGTTTTGCATGGAGACAGGGTATTCAAATGCATCGTAATCAGAGGAATTATAATCATCGATATCATCATTGGTGTCATCGTCGGTGTCGGTGTCGTCGAGATCAACATGAGTACCATCGGAATCGGAATCAGACGAGGCGGGTAGTCCAGCGGCGATAGTAGCAGCAGGTTTAGCTGCTCGTGCAGCAAGTTTGGTAGCTTTGATTTTCTCGCAATTGCGAGAATCGTGGTCAAATACATACTTGTTGCATTTGTTGCATAAGCGGGCAACTTTTTTTTTCGTTTACCGGCTTTCTTTCGTTTATCTTTAATGTTTTGACCACCGGGGCCGATCCGTTATTTTTTGGTCCCACAACCTTTGTTTCTAATACCTTGTGGAGGATGGACACCTGTGCTTAAATTTGAAGGTATGTTTAAGATGTCACTGATGTTTGCAGTTTTTTGAACGGGACGAGTCTGAGGCTCACACGGGAATGATTCGAATACGCGGTTTCTGATGCGTTTGATCTCAGAAGACAATGAACGTAGCTGATCAGGATTGCGTCTGAGTTGGTTTTTACATTGAGTGACTAAATCCATTATTTCGTTGTGGATGACAGCAAACTCACTGTTGTTAGATGAGTATATGTTAGATACGCTATGAACAACTGACGGGAGCGCATCTCGTTTCCAACGTGGAATGATGTAGTGGGACGGTATCTGTTCAATTTGGTGGTAACGGAATATACGGAATATGTGTCGACACAGGTATCCAATACGAGTGAACCCAAGACATGTACAACTTACTGTTTGTTCAGGTACATTGAGCGACACCTGCACATGTGCAAACATATATTATAAATAGAATAAATACATGAAGGGTAATATGAGCAAGTGAATAAATTATAATGTATAATAAAATAAATATTTGAATAAGTTTAATGTATATTAAAATAATCGATTCAAATACATTCAAATACACTGATTCAAAAATACATTGTTTGATATATGAACAAGTGAATGACATAAGATAAAATTTGATACATGCACATGTGTATAACAAAATTTTAATCAAACAGACAGTTATAATGGATGCAACCTAAGACAAATTTTGATACATGCACATGTGCATAAAAAAAATGATGTTATAACAATAATAATAAACAAACAGACAGTTATGATGGACATACACATAAGACAAAATTAATCAAACAGACGGTTATAATAGATATATTATGACAAAACATGTTGGTTCTCTGCACAAGTTTTAGCGTGCTTATCAACCTTCTTCGATTCTGCCTTTCTTGCTGCTTGTCCAGCTACAAACCCGTTTTCCTTTAAACCAACCAGAGGGGAAACCACCGTGAGATCCATACAAGCATGTTCCCCCTAGCCCAACCAAAGATAAGCAGATCCGCTGGTCGCGGAGTAGATCTCCCTTCCACAGTGCCCGTAAGGAAATTCATAGGAGTCTCTTTCTTAGTCGAAATCCCAACTTTTCTCAGGATGTCCCACAAAACATCTCGTACCTAGTCATGCCGATATTTGAACCCAGGGAGCTCTTTACAATGCATTGCGTGCTCTCTGTATTTATCCATACAAGCTTTACGACATATCGGACAGGTTTCATCTTCTGGGTACATAGGGATCATCAGCCGGTATTTAAGGATGACTCTGTATTCTACTGCTGACATACATTGTCCCAGCCCCTCAATTGGGATAACGGTCAAAAAATCCTGAGCATGCGGGCCCTTCAGGCACTTCCACACTGCCTTCTGGCGAGATGACAAATCAAAAATTTATCTCAGGCTTTGAGCGATTTTGCTAAACAGAGCATTCGCCAAAGTTTTTTGTGGCTTCGAGGGGGTGGTGTTCTTGTTAGAGAAATCGTCGATATCAAAGTCTGGGAGAGAGACATTTAAGCGTTCGAGCTCCTGCAGATACTCCCTGTCGAGCCCGACAACCCCACTGTTTCGAAGGATATGATCCTGTAGTTCCCAAGACTGAGCTCTGGACGCCACAAAAGCATAAACCCCAACATCTCGAGCTGAGAGGAGGCCCAAACCACCTAGACGCATTGGCAGAGATGCCAAACGCCATTGGAGTTTCCCAAAGAAGGGGCCAACACCCACGACTATGTCTTCTTTTGCCTCCTAGAGGCCATCATCGAACCGGGATGCAGCATCCACCATCAAATGGGGTTGATAAGTCCGCAGCTCAAAAAGTAATTTAGCAACCCTCATGCAAGACCTTAGTAGAAGGAGTTCACATTGAGGGTCCCTAAGGCATGGCAAGAGTTTCATGAGGTCAACCGCCCCCGCCACCCGCCGCCCTGCCAACTCCTCAATAAAGCTAGGGTTACGACTAACAGCTCCACCAAAACGCTTAACTCCCTCTCTCTAGTCTGCCAATCCCTCTTGAGAAAAGTCCTTCCACCCATCACATATCGGTCAAAAAGCCTCTCTTTTCTTAATTTTTTTTGTTTACATTCAAATGAAAAGTCAAATGTTAACTATTTTTCATGATTTCATTTTTAAATATATATATTTACATTCTATTCGGCATCATAGATGATAGATCTATCAAATCAATATTAAAAATTCTTTAATGAATATACTTTTAGAACTTAATTCTTACATTATTTTTCACAAAAGAAACTTTTTTTATTGACCATATAAATATTAAATAGTTAATGTGTGGGGGAGTAGGTATATTATAAATTGTGATTGAGGTTGAGCATCCAGTAAAATTAGACAACTCCAACTACTCAAATGAACAAAGTCCCAATTATTGTCTCCCTCTTTCCATCCGTATCTTTCCCATTGTGGTCCATTGAAAATTGCCCAAAATCTCAGTATCTTGACTTTTTTTTAAAACAAAATTGTTTTATATGGTATATAAGAAGAGTACATAACTAATTAATTTTTATAAAGCTGTAATATAAATTGAGGTGTAAACGAGCCGAACAACTTGTGAGCTACTGAAGATCAGTTGTTAAAAATATGAATTGAACCGAACTTAAACGAGCTCAAGCCTAAGCTCAAGTTTTTATTAAGGCTCATTTAACAAACGAGCATGAGCCCAAGCTTCACATATTGAACTCGAGTCGTCTCGCCAGCCAAACAAGCTTTTTTATTTGTACAAGCTTAATTCATATGCTTTCAAAACCAAGCTTCATCTTTTAGGCATTGATAGAACACTATGATTAGTGCATCCTTTCACAAAACACCTATTTGATATATTAGTATAGTATATAATTGTCATTGTCATCATATTAAAAAAGCAAACTGCTTATAACACGTACCTTGATCAATTTTCATTTGTGGGGAAATTTTCATTAAAGGGGAAGATTTAAAATATATATGGTTGTACAATGCATAACTATATTTGAATAGAGAGTTGTGAGAATAAATTGTGTACTTGTACATAGTGAGTTAAGTGGGATACATAAGGTGGTTAAGCAACGTATAATTCTCTTTTTTGCTCGACTTTCTTTCTTGGTTATAGATTTTATTACTTTCTCCATCTATATACCACATGATATCAAAAAGCTTACTTCTTCTTTGTGTTCATTCACCACCAACATGCTACTCAATGAATATGATGTCAAATGAATTTGATGTCAAAACATTATATTTCTATCATAATGCACTGCAAAATAGAAGTCTATTAGCGGTTTAGCGACGAGCGCATCAATCGGTGAAAGCTATATAATGGGTAAAGATTTTACCGTCATGTTACCGATGCATTTTACCAAAGGATTACCGAATGGTGGTAGCATATCTGACGGATTATTAGGGAACTTGAGATGGAAAGTCCATCGGTAAATCTTATTTACCGATAAATTTGGGTCGAAAGACTTGAACAACCTACTTAAATTCATATCCTTCTCTTAGTTCACTCCCCCGTTTTGTTCAACCAAAGTCTTTATCGCTTTGCTCCGTTCGACCACCACTCAACCTTCGACGTTGCCTCTTCTCACTCCTGACCTCCATCACCGCTAACTCTATTAGTATCGTCAGTTTTTCACCCCACTAACTTTCATAAAAAAAATTAAAAACTTATTTTCTTTTAATTAAACTACCATCTGTGATACACTAGTGTGGTCCTTGTTATGTGTAAGTGAGTTGGTTTAGGTCATATAACGTCATGATAGATTATAACAAGTTCGTTTGGTGTTAAAGACATGAATAATGATTACTATATTGATGGGCCATTGGGCCTTACCATGGTTTTCATATGTTAAAGCGTAGGTTTAGCTTACACATAGTCACGTTAGGTTAATATAACTATATAAGACATTTTGGTATTAAAGACACGTGTATGATAGCTAATAGACTAATGAGCCTTGTGATGTGCTAGTAAGTTAGTCTAAGTTACACATTCACATTATGTTACAACAAATCATTTTGGTGTTAAAGACATATATGGTGATTGGTACACTAATGAGCCTTGTCAGCGATAATGAGTTGGTTAAGGTTATACATTGTCACACCCTCAAATTCTACATGCGGAATCCTCCCGCAAGGCATGTGACTGACCAGGATCCAGCCACCAATCATATTGAACAATCATAGTAATAAAGCAGTTTTATCAAAAATACGATTAGTGACTAATAAAGTCCATATCCAAAGTCTTAAGTTTAAAAACAACGTTGAAGGATAATAGCGGAAGCATAGATTAAACAGTTCAACTCAAAAGTTAAAAGTTTAAAATTTATTAAAAACTCAACACGGGTCAATGCGTCCACTACACTTTCCAAGCTGCAAGCACCTACCATCACTGTGTGCCTGCAAAGCATGCAGTAGGGTATCAACATAAAGTTGGCGAGTTCACGAGTTGTCCAGTTTTACATCCATAAAACTTGTTTAAGTTGTTAATTTACTCATTTATATCATGCCATGGGGAGCTACCCCATGTGTAAGCTACTAAACTGCGTAATACCAAATACTTTGCGACCTCATGTTTCGTTGTTGCCCCGTTTTGTCAATGTCTATCATCATTGACGATTTGCCAAGGTCTGTTTGTTCATGACCGATCCTCTCCAGGAACGGTGTGAGGTTGGTGAAACCTAAATAGCGCTATCAACTAATAACCCGTTCGCCAGGCCCTGGCGACTAATCGGTATTGAAAGTAGGGACTTCGTGATAGAGTTTGGTTTAGTACACTTGTTGCATCTAATATAAATGGTAATTAACCATATTCCAAACCAGGAATGGTAAGCAATCCCAAACCAAGGAAAGTGTTGTTTGTACCGTTCAACGTATTCCAAACCAGGAATAATAAGTAATCCCAAACCAGGGAAAGTGTTTTTCGTTCCATTTCCCAACCACCGGGAACGCATGCTTTTAGAAAAGTGTGTGAACTCACCTAAGTTTGCTCGACAGGTAATTTACTTGTTTAAACAGTTGGTCAACCACGTCCTATTATGGTTACCAACATTGGTCAGGTTTTGTATGCTAGTATTCACGTATTTGTGCACGTAATTAACAAGTAACACATAAAGTATCACACATCTCATAGCATATAAACAGCACATCAGCCCAATAAATCATACAGTCCATTTATGCGAGTGTGCGGTCCGGTTGAAGGTGTGCGACATAAATTTAAGTGTGTGGCCCATTAACATACGGCCTACTGTAACACCCAAAGAATATAAAATTATATATATATATATGTGTGTGTGTATATATATATATATAAGAAGGTTCATTTGAGAAGAAATTTAATGTGAGAAGAAAAAGAAGAAAGAGCATATTAGTAAAATACTATTTCATTTATAACTCATATCATTAATTTTTAATTCTTTAATTAATTAGTCAACTAATCATTAATTATCCTACATATAATCTACAAAACCTATACATATCAAAATTTTCATACATATACCCTACACATTAAAGAGTTTTATCCTACACAGTCGAAATTTATCCTACACGCCTCGAAATATATCCTACACAACTCATAATTTCTCCTACACAACTAGTAATTTATTCTACACTTTAAATTAAGTGTTTTTTTTATTTGGAAAAAAGTATATATTTTGAAAAGGAGTTACAAATTTAATTTAGTTAATTATTAAAGGGAAAGAATACAAATTAATGATTTTTGTAAGTTTACCAATATACCCTTATATTAAAATTAAATGCAAATATTAAATGAATTAAAATGAAGCATTCTTATTGGTTGAAACTTCTTCTTTTTTCTTCTTCCATAAAAATTCTTCTCATTTACCTATATATATATATATATATATATATATATATATATATATATATATATATATATATATATAAACATGGGTTGGTCATAACCGAGGGTAAAGTAACTAGAAATAATTACCTAATTAGTTAATTCTATGAAAACAATAAAGAAACAAGAACTAGTAAACCTTTTTATAAAAGGTTGGAACTAAAGGGACTAAAATTGTCAAGTTTAAAAGTGATATTACTAATAAGGAAAATTGACTCAAAACACACGCTTTGTGTGTGTTCTAGTCGACATTTTCACAGAGCCAAGAAAGGGTTCTTCTTTCAAACCCTAAACTCACTAAATTGCTCAAAATCGAAGATGAATCAAGCTAAAAATTGGGGCTTTAACTAATTTCGTGATCACCCAAGCTAGGAGATCACAAGATATATGTTGAATTTTGTTATTTAGTGATATTTTGAAATTCTGATCAACATTCATGAACGAAATTCTAGTATGAATGATGAATGTTATAGTGAAATAGATATGAGTACAAGTCTAGGAACAAGCCCTAGATGTAAACTTGTTGATTTAGTGCCATGAATTAGTGTTTCGGTTAACTAATCATGTAGGTGCTAAGTGGGTGTTATGATAATGTGATGAACACTTAAATTAGAGAATTTATGAAATTTGAAGATATGATGCAAGTCCTAGATGTTGTTCTTGAACACTAGGCATAGAGGTTTGATTATGATGTTAAAATTTGGTTAAAAGAATAACCATGAGTTAAATAAAAGAGGCATAAGAATCTTACCTGCAAGGTGTTTGTTAAAATGCCCGAATGAATGTTGATATCATGAAATTATGAAAGAAACGCGTAATTAGCTAATTTGACTAATTACGTGTGATATGGGATAATACGGGTTCTAAACTTGATGTTGATTGAACTTAATTGAGCATATCATATGATCAAAGGTAGTTGACTTTTGAAAGTCAAACTAACCAATGATGAAGTCGAATAATAATTTCGACATAAAATCCGTAAGATGGAATAGTCGTAAGTAATGATGACTAATCTAACCGTCTTACGAATTATGATGATAGTTTGATTCTTGACAAGCTAGGGGGAAGCTTGGGAAGGAAGCGGGTCAAACGAATCAAGTAAGAAGGATAAAGCATAATTTGGATGCACGGTAAGTAAAGCTTGCACCCTTTTGTAAGATACGTATTTATTTTATAAGTTAAAAATACGACAAAGGTATATATCCGAAATATGGGTTCCGACACGAAATCATACGAGTGGGAACAAATAAAATGATAAAAAACCATGTTTAATGGTAAAAAGGGGCAAAATGGTAAATTGGACATGAGATGACATATATAAAATGAGTTTTTGAATGGCTTCCTTATAAGGTAAGCCTAAACGAATAATAAGGGTAAAACGGTGATTTAGTCACGTGTAGACGGATAAAAGTTGAAGTTTTAAACGACACCATATGGCATAAGCCGTGTTGGGTTTAACGCGTAAGAAACGGATTTAAGAGATATAACCATATGGTTAGAAATCCGAAATGGGTTAAATAATGAAATGGTAAATAAATACCATTCAGATATTAGCGCAAAATGTTTGGTCGTGTAGACCAAACGGGTCAAATGGTAATGTTAACACCATTTGACAAATAACGACTTATATGTGCTTTTCGAGTCTTATGCTCACAGGATATAACGGTTTATGGAATTCGCGTTGCTATGAATTAGCAAATTATTAAAGCAAAGTATTAAAACGGGTCAATACGTTGACCCGAGCCAGGTACGCGACTTGTAGTTTCGTTACATTATGTAGACAAGCTTAGTCGTTGATATATTTGATGATGATATAGTTAAATAGTTGCGTTCGGTATGTCAATGAAGTGATGTAATTCACTCGACAACCAAACGGGTCAAAATAGTTAGTTAGATATGTTTGATGATGATATAGTTAAAATAGTTGCGTTTGGTATGTCAATGAAGTGATGTAATTCACTCGACAACCAAACGGGTCAAAATAGAATAAGTTAACCAATTGACAGTTTTAACTGACTTGATCGTCACAACATAAACCGGTGTACTCGATGCGTAAGCCAAGTCTTGAATACATCCAAATTTGTTTGATGGACCTTAGACTGGGTCAAAAGTTAGAAAACTAGATTTTATTAAATCTTGAAAAGGAAGGTATGCTTGAATCTAAAATATCGAGCATGATACAAACGCGTACGCAAACCATGTAATGGGAGCGAAATACGCAAATCTTATAATCCCGGAATGGGTAAAAATTGGCAAAGGATAAATCCTTGTTATGAAATATGTGCAATAGTGTTAAAGTGAAATGGGTCAGATAATTGTATAAGCGATTTATAAGTCGTTAGCTTATAAATCAGGATTTGTTGCAAACCCGAGTGTTAGTCGTATAGGCGTATGTATTACTGACGAATAGAAATGAGAATTGTGTAAAACAGATTAGTAAATTGAAAGTTATGTAAGTTTTCATGTTAACTTGAGAAATAACAAAGCTGGGCAAAATGCAGCAACAAAAAGGAAACGTTCTGTCGAAATGGTCCCATGGCGTCACGCGACACCTGTCGCGGCACGCGTTGTCACACCCCGACCACGTAAAACAACAAAACGTGGCGGAAACGTCGGGGAGTGTTGTAACAGAATCATTTTTTCACAACCATGGATTAAATAGTTTTGTTTTATTGAATTATTGAATTCAATGTTTTGGTACAATTTAAAATAAAACAAATAATTGTTTCTCAGTTTTAAGTCGCTAAGGCACAAGTCCATCCTATATGTAGCGTGCATCAACAATCATCACATAGCAGTACCTGAAACATATATGAAAATATGGTACGTCAGCATAAAAATGCCTGTGAGTAACATAGGATTTTGTGTATTAGATTCATGGCTTTAGATAATATGAGAAAAGGTTTTATGTTTTTCAAAATAGCCATGAATCTAATGTAAAAGTTTTGTTTTCTGAAAATGTGTCGTTTTGGAAAACGGGTTTATAGTATAGACAAAAATATAGTTTGGTTTTGAAAAGTTTGTAGAAATAGTATATCATAGTATACTTTAGTTTTGAAATAGTTAAATGGATAGTATATCAAAATATACTTTAGTAATTAAAATAATAGTTTCGGTAGTATATCTCAAGTATACTTTGGTTTAAGAATAAAAGTATTGGTAGTATATCAAATTATACTTTGGTTTGTAAATAGCATATCAACTATGCTTTGGTTAAAAGTAGCATATCAACTATGCTTTAGATAGTATATC
Source organism: Helianthus annuus (assembly GCF_002127325.2). Lineage (NCBI taxonomy): Eukaryota > Viridiplantae > Streptophyta > Magnoliopsida > Asterales > Asteraceae > Helianthus > Helianthus annuus. The sequence goes on along the minus strand of NC_035445.2, from coordinate 162,091,858 downwards.
AAAATATACTTTAGTTTAAAATACAAAGTTGGTAGTATATCAAACTATACTTTGGTAAACAGTAGCATATCAAACTATGCTTTGGTTTAAAGATAGCATATCAACTATGCTTTGGTTTAAATAAACAAGTAGGTGTGTTAAAACATATGTTGGATTTTTTTGTACATAGTATATCAAAATATACTTTGGTAGATCACATTTGAGAGCACATCAAACTGTACTTTTGTAGTATATCGACATATACAAAGAGAGTGTGATTTGGTATTCAACAAAGCCTTAGTGTATCAAACTACACTTTGGAGACTATAGAAATACCACGAAGGCAATTTCTATTTGGTTTAAATTTGGTTTCTGACATTCCATACAACAGGAATGGGGTGTCTAGTCCTATAGCGCTATATCATACTACCAATCGGCTGGGTGAATGTATAAAAAATGGTACAATCCAACAATTTGTTTATTAAGTTTTGGAAAAAAAATCAGTGTTTAAACCATAGGAAATCGTTTAATTTGTCAAAAGAATGTGTACTAAACATGTATAATCATGTAGTTTAAAATCAGGAAAATAACAGATAGGCATATATGTTTCACCCCAAAACAATTGAAAACAGTAAAAAGGGGGGGACTATGTACTCACTTGAGATTGCAAGTATCCTTGATTAAGTGTCCTAACAAAGCTCGGGAAATCAAGGAATCAAGTGGCACCTAGTATGGATCACTATGTTAAACAATCGGATCCTAAATCGGGAGATAGGATAGAATGAAGTTCTATAAATCAAATGAGTATTGCAACTCATATGGTATGATTTAATAGAGCTAGCATTCTGATTGGAAGGCCTACCTAAGTGCTTTTGACCCGTTTCGACACATTATGGTAACATAAGCCACTATAATGCGTCGTTTGCGTAAAACTATGTTCGGATGGTAATCTATGTGCTATGTCAAGTCTTACATGCCCAATTATCCCTAAACATGTTACTAAATCAGATTATATGTCAAAAATATGTTCACATAATCAAAATACGGATTTTAGCTTCAAAAGGGCATTTTGGTCATTTACTATGGGCATACAAGCTAACTAGCAAATGACTAACCAATCCTATGTGATCATAAGGTATAACCTCAGTGGTTATTACCTATGTAACCATGATCACTAAGTGTGCTTGGTCGGATCCTAAAGATCGACCAAACGGGTCGGGTTCGGAAGTATAAGCGGTTGTTTAGACCGCTTACCTTACGATCCTAAACAAGCACAAACTAATAGTGTCGAGTTAGACATGTCAAAACATGTCTAACCTACTGATTTGGTATCAAAACAAAGCGTTTTGATACCCTAAAGTAGTTCCGTTGCAAAATGCGTGCTAAAACGCATTTGACCGAAACTTTGACTCGACACTACAACTAGATAACGTGGTAATCAGCGGTTATAATCGCGAAGGATTATAACTATCGTGATTACAATCACGTGTCAAAGTTCAATTGAACTTTGACTTGACCAATTGATGGTCAAAACCGAAAGTCAAACTGTTGGCCAAACTGTTTGACTTTCTGCACTACATAAGGAAAAAGCATGAAAAAGAATAAAAGAAGACTCACAATAGTCCTTGCTATCTTTTCTACAAAGAAGACAAGTCCCAAATCAGTTGAGAGAGCTTCCAAAGCAGATAAGAAGAGAGGAATGAGTGAATGAGCAAAGAAATGAAGTGAAGTTGATGGCTATTTATAGTTGTAGTGGATTAACAAGATCATTCCACTTGTTTTTCTTAGCCATTAAGCATTAATCCTAGCCATACATGTGTTAGGAGCAGGTGCAAAGCCTTGGAGAGGTGGTAACTTGGTTACCACACAAAGAAATTGCAAGATTGGCCCCTGAAATTACAAACTGTTGCTGAAAACACATATTCTGCCCAGATGAGGCACTCGCGTAGCGCGACGGCATAGGCCTTAGGGCTCGCGCTACGCTACGGCGTGTCTGATTCAGCAAAGTTTCAAAAATGGCAGAAATGGTCCCTGCACGCGTTTAAAGCCTTTTTCGATGCGTTTAAACCCCGTTAACCTCATTTCAAGGCTCTAAAATGAAGTTAAAGCATAGGGAACTCAAAACATGCTCAAAAACATCTCGGATGTCGGTTCGTTTGATCGTAAAATCGCGTTGTTCGGTTAATTACGACGGAGGTTGTAACGAACGCAAAATCGATCCAAATTAAACGACGAATGGAATTTTTGCATGGCGATCACTAAAATAAAAATATTTTAGTGTGTACAAAAATTTTGGATGTCCAGATGTGTCCAGAACGTAAGATATGCGCGAAAATGCAAACTTACGTCGTTTTTGACACTTTTAGTCCCTGTAAGATCATATAAGCATGTTTTCGCACACCGAACCACTCAAAGCTTGTTTCTAAGCTATGATTAGGTTATATATGGTATGTTTAACTTATGATCAAGTTCCGGACTGTTCGACACTATACGAATCGGTATAGTTTCGCAGTTTGACGCAAATAGTCCCTGCGATTGAATAAACTTGTTTTTGCCATACCAAACCTTCCAAAACTTATTTCTAAGTTATGTAAAGGTCATTTAAAGTATGTTAAGCCTATTTCACTATTCCGGAGTGTTTGTTGCGCTAAAACTGATTACGTTTACGCACCAGTGCGCATCTAACTTTCCAGAAAGCGATTTAAAGCTCGGAATTGAACAAAAATTGATATGTGCAAAGGATACACATATTTATACAAATCCCAGGTATGAAACACAATGTTTCATAGGTTTGGCATTTGTTTGGTGTTCGTGGTGACACAGGTGTCACAGTCTCCCCTACTTTAGGAAATTTCGTCCCGAAATTTAATTCTAGAGGAAACTTGTGAAGACAACTGTGATCGTTTCGCTTTCAAGTGAATCCTTCGTTTCCCGAGTAGAACTCTAGGTCACGTTTGGATTCTTAGCGAATCTGTAACTGCCAAAATGTTGCAGTAACAAACACATGGGGTTTCGAACGACGAATAGGAGGATGTTTCCTATGAAGACTATTATAGGAAACTTGTGTGTGCTCGAAATCAGAGTCGGAGAATGCAAAATAAGATTGACATTGGTCAAGGTCCAGGACTTCTAGTAATTTAAATAACGCTACTTTCGCAATGTAATAAGGAACACTTATATATAGGAAGTACCAGCGGCGTATCCACCATGCCCTTTTTACATTGCTCCCGTCTCGTTATTCTCATCACTATAGGTCTTAACACATGACAAAATTTGTTGTGGTTTCTGTGCACTGAATTCCATAATTACGTATGCATCCATAATTACGTAATTCCTTGCACAGCCCGCACAGTTCATCTCATAATGTGTAGGGTAAAATCAATCGAATAACCATGAAATGACTTGACTAGACCACCAAAGGATCTTTTTAACTAGATCAATGAACGATCCTTTTAACCAGATCAACACATGATCTTCCTTAACTAGACCGTTGTATGATCTCTTTAAATAGACCACTTAAGGGATCTTTATAACTCGGAACCAAATAATCGTTTTGAATCAGTACTTTGGAATCCAAGGTTCTTACTATTTGCATAGAAGCCCCTTAAGGATTTAAGACAGTACTTTGAGTATCCTTCTGAGAATCTAACATATGAAAATACGGAAGATTCCACCAGGACTTAGATAACGAGCTTTGGAGTTACACATAAACACAAAATCACCAAATTGTGTATTCGTTAATTTAATTATTAGCTCGTTTGTGAATTTGAAGTACACTAGAAATCCAATCACGGACTTCAATTAGTACTTTAAAATGTCCTCAAGAATCTAACTATGAAGATAGGAAGATCTTATAAGGATTTGGAATTTGTTTCTGTCGTTTTATAACATTCGTATTAGGATAAATAAAGAATCCAATTAAGGACTTACGATAGCACCTTTATCAAATCAAAGATTTGAAATGGTACTTCAAGTATCTGATTAAGAATTGCACCTGTACTTTGTTTCTTAAAAGAAACTAGTACTTAGGATTTTTTTTTTTGGGAGATCACAAATGATCATAGAATAAAGGAATCACACGAGAAGTTTGTTCTGGAAAGAACATGGTTCTTTGGTGTCGGTATTGTAGGGGTATGTCGACACATACACACAATCGTATCAGTTTTGGAAATAAAATTGGAACAACCATTTTATTTATAATAACTGAATTGTCTCAAATGTCAAAAGATAACAAACAAAGGAAATACAACAGACTAATTGTTCACTGCTGCGTTGTCATTCGCGTTTGCCTCGTTTATGTTAAATACTCGTCCGCGTGCTGGATTTGTATTAACAAGTCTTGGGCAATTGTTCCGGTAGTGAGTAAGATCACCACAGTTATAGCACGATCCAGGAGGAAACTGTGCTCGAACAACAGCAGGATTTGCAGTATTTTGGTTTTGGATAACATGGCGACATGTATTGACCAAGTGTCCCAAACGCCCACAGTGGGTACACTTCTGACACGGTGTCTGATTCACATGATGACGGTTGCATTTGTTGCACAAAGGTGCAGTACCAATATAGTTCTTCCTAGCACGAGGCTGTGCTAATTGATTTGGTGCAACCTGATCATTCTGAGCGACCACTGCGAAGTTTTGTGAAGCCTTACGCTTCTTCGACTTCTTAGAGGACTCGGTCTGTTTATCCTTTGGTTTATCTTGTGCTGTCTTGTCAGATGGTCTTGGATCGCCTTTTCGGAAAAGCTTACCCTTCCTGATTTGAGATTCAGTCAGGGTGGCAGATAGTTCAATGGCTTGTCTGACGGTAGTAGGGTTGCTACCAGTAACAATATCCTGAACTGGGTCAGGAAGACCATCGATGTATCTTTCAATCGCCTTATCCAAGGGCGTAACCATGGTAGGACATAACAGACTCAATTCCTCGTATCGATCAGTGTAGGCTCGATGTTCACCGCTGTCTTATTTAAGATCATCAAATTCACGTTCCAAAGCCCTAAGCTCATGACGAGGACAGAATTCCTTCATCATTAGAGCCCGAAGCTCTTCCCAGGTTTGTGCGATTGCTACATCGGCACCTCGATCCCTCATTATGCCGTTCCACCATGTGAGTGCTCTTTTCTGGAACACACTTGACGCAAACTCAAGTTTTCGCTCGTTTGGGCATTGTACATGACGAAATGTGCTTTCAAGATTCTCAAACCACTGTAGGAGTCCCGTGGCCCCTTCAGACCAAGTAAATGTGAGTGGCTTAGCTGAGTTGAATGTTTTAAAGGTGCACTGAACATTGTTATTGTTATTGTTTGCCTGATTTATCTGGGTGATAAGGTTCGGGAGTACAGCAGCGAATTGCTGAGCGATTAAGGCTGCCAAGGCGGCATCCTGAGCTTGATCACGTCGAGGAGGCATATTCTAAAAGAGCAAAGAAACACGAGGGAAAAACAAGTGAGATGTCATTGGATATTCAAAACTGGATGTTAAGAATATCGACAAGGCATAAGGATTGTGACCATTTGTTCGTTACTTAAAACAAACAAACGACACTGTGACAAATCAAAGTAAATGGGTCAACATAATGTATCACTGAAGACATGCTCGCCTATAAGTGAACACTCACCCCAAGAGTTCCCAGGTAAGAGTGACTGGTCCGATACTGCGGATTTGTACGAACACTCTAGCCTTAGACAGAAAACTCAGGGTACAGGCATTCACTCTTCCAGTTTGCACGTGTTCACATTATTTAGACTCAAACTTTGACGGGATTTTGAAAACTCAAAAGGCACAAAGCTAAAGATGAATCAAACTGGAAGGGTTCAAAACCTAGTAATCAATCATCCAAGGATAGATGATTAATTTTCGAAGCGGATTCGTTATTGTGTTCTCGTTGTGGTTATCACCTAAGGATAGGTGACATGTATTGTTTTAAGACTAAACACAAGATAACTTGTGATAGGGTCCTAGGAAGGATATAGTCTAGGTCAAAGCATTACTAATAACCTAATTCCCTATAACCATTGGCTCTGATACCAACTTTTCTGTCACACCCCGACCACGTAAAACAACAAAACGTGGCGGAAACGTCGGGGAGTGTTGTAACAGAATCATTGTTTCACAACCATGGATTAAATAGTTTTGTTTTATTGAATTATTGAATTCAATGTTTTGGTACAATTTAAAATAAAACAAATAATTGTTTCTCAGTTTTAAGTCGCTAAGGCACAAGTCCATCCTATATGTAGCGTGCATCAACAATCATCACATAGCAGTACCTGAAACATATATGAAAATATGGTACGTCAGCATAAAAATGCCTGTGAGTAACATAGGATTTTGTGTATTAGATTCATGGCTTTAGATAATATGAGAAAAGGTTTTATGTTTTTCAAAATAGCCATGAATCTAATGTAAAAGTTTTGTTTTCTGAAAATGTGTCGTTTTGGAAAACGGGTTTATAATATAGACAAAAATATACTTTGGTTTTGAAAAGTTTGTACAAATAGTATATCATAGTATACTTTAGTTTTGAAATAGTTAAATGGATAGTATATCAAAATATACTTTAGTAATTAAAATAATAGTTTCGGTAGTATATCTCAAGTATACTTTGGTTTAAGAATAAAAGTATTGGTAGTATATCAAATTATACTTTGGTTTGTAAATAGCATATCAACTATGCTTTGGTTAAAAGTAGCATATCAACTATGCTTTAGATAGTATATCAAAATATACTTTAGTTTAAAATACAAAGTTGGTAGTATATCAAACTATACTTTGGTAAACAGTAGCATATCAAACTATGCTTTGGTTTAAAGATAGCATATCAACTATGCTTTGGTTTAAATAAACAAGTAGGTGTGTTAAAACATATGTTGGATTTTTTTGTACATAGTATATCAAAATATACTTTGGTAGATCACATTTGAGAGCACATCAAACTGTACTTTTGTAGTATATCGACATATACAAAGAGAGTGTGATTTGGTATTCAACAAAGCCTTAGTGTATCAAACTACACTTTGGAGACTATAGAAATACCACGAAGGCAATTTCTATTTGGTTTAAATTTGGTTTCTGACATTCCATACAACAGGAATGGGGTGTCTAGTCCTATAGCGCTATATCATACTACCAATCGGCTGGGTGAATGTATAAAAAATGGTACAATCCAACAATTTGTTTATTAAGTTTTGGAAAAAAAATCAGTGTTTAAACCATAGGAAATCGTTTAATTTGTCAAAAGAATGTGTACTAAACATGTATAATCATGTAGTTTAAAATCAGGAAAATAACAGATAGGCATATATGTTTCACCCCAAAACAATTGAAAACAGTAAAAAGGGGGGGACTATGTACTCACTTGAGATTGCAAGTATCCTTGATTAAGTGTCCTAACAAAGCTCGGGAAATCAAGGAATCAAGTGGCACCTAGTATGGATCACTATGTTAAACAATCGGATCCTAAATCGGGAGATAGGATAGAATGAAGTTCTATAAATCAAATGAGTATTGCAACTCATATGGTATGATTTAATAGAGCTAGCATTCTGATTGGAAGGCCTACCTAAGTGCTTTTGACCCGTTTCGACACATTATGGTAACATAAGCCACTATAATGCGTCGTTTGCGTAAAACTATGTTCGGATGGTAATCTATGTGCTATGTCAAGTCTTACATGCCCAATTATCCCTAAACATGTTACTAAATCAGATTATATGTCAAAAATATGTTCACATAATCAAAATACGGATTTTAGCTTCAAAAGGGCATTTTGGTCATTTACTATGGGCATACAAGCTAACTAGCAAATGACTAACCAATCCTATGTGATCATAAGGTATAACCTCAGTGGTTATTACCTATGTAACCATGATCACTAAGTGTGCTTGGTCGGATCCTAAAGATCGACCAAACGGGTCGGGTTCGGAAGTATAAGCGGTTGTTTAGACCGCTTACCTTACGATCCTAAACAAGCACAAACTAATAGTGTCGAGTTAGACATGTCAAAACATGTCTAACCTACTGATTTGGTATCAAAACAAAGCGTTTTGATACCCTAAAGTAGTTCCGTTGCAAAATGCGTGCTAAAACGCATTTTGACCGAAACTTTGACTCGACACTACAACTAGATAACGTGGTAATCAGCGGTTATAATCGCGAAGGATTATAACTATCGTGATTACAATCACGTGTCAAAGTTCAATTGAACTTTGACTTGACCAATTGATGGTCAAAACCGAAAGTCAAACTGTTGGCCAAACTGTTTGACTTTCTGCACTACATAAGAAAAAAGCATGAAAAAGAATAAAAGAAGACTCACAATAGTCCTTGCTATCTTTTCTACAAAGAAGACAAGTCCCAAATCAGTTGAGAGAGCTTCCAAAGCAGATAAGAAGAGAGGAATGAGTGAATGAGCAAAGAAATGAAGTGAAGTTGATGGCTATTTATAGTTGTAGTGGATTAACAAGATCATTCCACTTGTTTTTCTTAGCCATTAAGCATTAATCCTAGCCATACATGTGTTAGGAGCAGGTGCAAAGCCTTGGAGAGGTGGTAACTTGGTTACCACACAAAGAAATTGCAAGATTGGCCCCTGAAATTACAAACTGTTGCTGAAAACACATATTCTGCCCAGATGAGGCACTCGCGTAGCGCGACGGCATAGGCCTTAGGGCTCGCGCTACGCTACGGCGTGTCTGATTCAGCAAAGTTTCAAAAATGGCAGAAATGGTCCCTGCACGCGTTTAAAGCCTTTTTCGATGCGTTTAAACCCCGTTAACCTCATTTCAAGGCTCTAAAATGAAGTTAAAGCATAGGGAACTCAAAACATGCTCAAAAACATCTCGGATGTCGGTTCGTTTGATCGTAAAATCGCGTTGTTCGGTTAATTACGACGGAGGTTGTAACGAACGCAAAATCGATCCAAATTAAACGACGAATGGAATTTTTGCATGGCGATCACTAAAATAAAAATATTTTAGTGTGTACAAAAATTTTGGATGTCCAGATGTGTCCAGAACGTAAGATATGCGCGAAAATGCAAACTTACGTCGTTTTTGACACTTTTAGTCCCTGTAAGATCATATAAGCATGTTTTCGCACACCGAACCACTCAAAGCTTGTTTCTAAGCTATGATTAGGTTATATATGGTATGTTTAACTTATGATCAAGTTCCGGACTGTTCGACACTATACGAATCGGTATAGTTTCGCAGTTTGACGCAAATAGTCCCTGCGATTGAATAAACTTGTTTTTGCCATACCAAACCTTCCAAAACTTATTTCTAAGTTATGTAAAGGTCATTTAAAGTATGTTAAGCCTATTTCACTATTCCGGAGTGTTTGTTGCGCTAAAACTGATTACGTTTACGCACCAGTGCGCATCTAACTTTCCAGAAAGCGATTTAAAGCTCGGAATTGAACAAAAATTGATATGTGCAAAGGATACACATATTTATACAAATCCCAGGTATGAAACACAATGTTTCATAGGTTTGGCATTTGTTTGGTGTTCGTGGTGACACAGGTGTCACACGCGTCCACAAACACTCAATCCCACCGTGTATGTAGTAATATTCTTGGGAGTAAAGTGTTAGAATGAATTGTGGGCTTGAAAAATTATTGATCTGCTATATGCAAATCTGAATCTAAAAGCATGTATATGCAAATATCGAGCTATTGTATGCAAATCTGAACATAAAAGTATATATATGCAAATATTGATTTGCTTTATGCAAATCTGAATATAAAAGCATGTATATGCAAACAATGAGATGCTATAAGCAAATATGAATACAAAAGTATGATTTTTTCAGCTAAGAATTTGTTTAAATGAATTTCAAAGCCTTCATACTAATGTAAATGTTGGTTTTAAAAATAGGTGAACGATAGTAAGCTTACGAATGAAGATCAAGCTCGTTGAAGGACCAAACACGATCAGAAATTTAAACTTCCGCAATACGCTTCGTCGCCGCAATTTGAACGACGACATATTATATCCAGACGAAATGTTTTAAATTCTTAAAAGTTTTGAGAAACCCGTATTTTCAACGTATGTGTAATCGTAAAGACACGTTTAATGTCAAAACTTATATGAATATTGATAAATAGAGGTAAGGGTCTTACACCTACTCGTTTCAAGTGTGCGGCCCAATAGAGTTCAGTCTATTAGCAGGGTGTGCGGCCCATCTTTGGATGGCCCACATAGAGTGTGCGGTCCACACTCTAATATGCGGCATGTCTTCAAGTGTGCGGTCATGCAATTTAAGGTTTGTACAATGTGTTGTGTGTGTTGGTACTAGGACTGTGCGGTTTTCAAGGTGTGCGACTGAGCAGCACTTGTTTGTTCATTGTGCATTAGCAGTTGTACAACAGGAGTGTGTGACTAACCTATGTGCGATATGCAACATACTGTTGTACATCGTGCTTTCTAGGCTGTACACCTTACCAGTGTGCGGTGTGCTATGCTAGGTGGTACTTAATGCAGTCCGTATCGTACATCACCCGAGTGTGCGACATCATTTAGACAAACAGTAAAACAACTAGATTTTTATGTTTACACAGATCAAACACATATTTTATCAATCTTTTCAACCAAACATCAAATTCATCAATAGTTCAAAAATGAGGTTAAACCATTACTCCTAAAGGAAATCCATCGTCCTATTTAATAATAGCAAACATCATCATGAAATCAAATTCCAACTACCATTTAGATGACATCAAACAATCTAACAATTAAACTCATCACCCTAATCAACTTATCATTCATCATACCAATCATCCTTCAACCTTTATGAAACGATTTGGTAGCATAACAATCCCTATTCTCATCTTATACATGCATTCATGTTCATTACACAGGATCATCATTATTCGAACATCAACCAACTCAAGTTCATTATTCATTGAACACTAAAATAAACACTACTCATGTATAACATCCAAACACATCAACAATCACTAATCAAGTAGGCACCTTTATCATGTATTATCACCAACTGTGAAGGTAGCAAACTAACCGATTGTATCGAGAGTGAAAATGTGTAGAGTAGATGAAGAATGAAGCTCCTAATCAACAACTTCTAGTTGTTCTTGGATGCTGAAATGGCTGACGTCGGACCAAAGAAGGAGGATGAGTTTGGGTGTATTTAGGGTTTTTAGAGAGAGGAAGTAGGTAAGAGAGAGAATGTTTTGGGATTGCTGCTGGAATGATTGATGCCCAAACATTCTCCTTGTCAGTTGAAATGGGGCTTTTATACACTTGTGGATGTCGCACACTTTTAAATGTCAACCCACAAGTGTGCGGCATACTAGGGTTCCCTTATAGGCTTCTCCCAGACACTGGGCCTGGGCCAACAGTGGTGTGCGGTCACTAGACAAACAAGAAGGAGGTGTGCGACTTTGTGGTGGGTACGGGAAGAAGGAAGTGTGCGACAGATTTAATAATAATTATGATAATAACACTAATAACTCAAATACTTATCACATAATGCACATTCCATCCAACAATAAATCTAGTTTATTATACTCACATAATTAAAACATAAAACAAAGTGTAAAGGAAAACCCGAAGTGTCACATACATGGTCACATCATGTTATAACAAGCCATTTTGATTTTTGAAGCATGTGTATGATGATTAGTACATTTGTTACACCCTGATTTCTGGTGGTCCCGGTTGGTGGGTATATGCGTTACTATTGATAACAGTTTCACAAATACGTAGTGGAAGAGAGAATGATAAAGTAATAATATAAATGTTCAAATTTATTAAATAAACTTTATAAGTGTTTGATACAATGTCCCACAAGGAAGTATCCGAAATAAAAAGCAAGCTTAAGGACATCATAGGCCTTTAAGCAGAGGAGTTGCAAATTCCTAAGCTTTCCTTTGACCAAGCCATTCTACCATATGTTTAGGGCTCGTTACCCGCGATTTAATATTTTGAAAATACGTCAGCTTTCGCTGGTAAATACAATTAACCGACCCGTTTAAAAATCATTATCACAAGTCAATGGATACATATTATGATAACTCGTGGGTTGATCATATAGTATTCTTTGGGATAGATTTCTTGTCACTAGTTTTACGTGCTTGTCAATACAGCTGGGTACCGGAAATCTATGCCGGTATGTGATGATGGTACACAACACCTTTAATACAACGTCTTCTGCGAGTATGCCTACTACCCTGCACGTATTTTATATGACCATTCCTAGTTGATGAGTCGGGACGCCCGAACACGGTACGATTATCCCCAGTTTATAATGTTATTCAAGCAATACGGATTAAACCGGATTCTTATATTTATGAAAGCATTTGGCCATTTATATAATGCCCTTTCCAAGCGCCTAATGCCGTATCCCACGTTTTCAAATAAAACTAGGCTAAAAGTATTTACCTTTGCTTAGCAAATATTCTGTTTAAACAAGTTCTTTGAAGCAAAGTCGCATTTCAAATTGTATATCCTAGGTACGATTATCTGGAATGCTCTATAGTCCATAATGAAACAGATATAAATATATTTTTGAGTAAATTGCCATTATAGTCCTTGAGGTTTGATCCAAATTGCAATTTTAGTCCAAATAGTTTTTTTTTTCTCCTTAGGGTCCTTGACTTTTCCATTTTCTTGCCATTTTGATCACATTGCCTAACTCAGTCTAAAAATCTGGTTGTAACCAGGGGTATTTTTGGCATAACTGTTGTGTAGTAATAACCAGGGGTCGTTTACAACATAATTTAATGCCAAAAATACCCTTGATTATAACCTCGTTTTTAGACTAAGTTAGGAAATGTGATCAAAATGGCAAGAAAAAGGAAAACTCAGGGACCCAGAGAAGAAAAAAAAAAACTATCTGGACTAAAATGACAATTTAGACAAAAACTCAAGGACTAAAATGACAATTTACTCTATATTTTTTTAATGTTCACGAGTCTTTTTGTAAGTTATACTACTTGACTCGCTACTTAGAATATTATTCGATTTCGCTAGATTAAACATTGACCAGGTAGAATGTGGTTTATATCTTCCTGAGTGCGAAACCTCGTTTGATATGGGTTATCTAACTAAATCATTCTGTTTTGAGATGATTTTACGAGTTTAAAACCCAATTTGACTAGTTTATACATTATATATATAGAGTAAATTACAAGTTTTGTCCTTTATGTTTACACCAAATTGCAGACACTGTCCTTTTTTACAAAACTTTACAGGCGGTGTCCTTAACCTTCCAAAATCTTGCACGTTATGTCCTTTAGGCCAAACCCAGTTAGAATTTTTGGTTAAATCTGGTCATGTGCCTTGCACATGAGGGCATTGTTGTCATTTCATCTCTTTAGGGACTATTGTGTAAACAAAACTTATATTTAGGGACTAGTTTGTAAAAAATTAAAAAATAAAGAAATATGATCTCTCTCTATCACTCACTAAAGTCCCTCTCTCTCCTCTCTCTCTCTCTCTCTCTCTAACATAACCTGGCACCACTCTCCACCACCGTTAACAAATCATCGCCCCACAGTCACCACCCCCAAATTACCAACCACCCACCACCGCCATAGCCCCACCGTCACCACCCCCAAATCACCAACCACCACGACACCGACACCCCTGAACCTGTCTTGATTTCAAACGGATTAACTAGATCAAAAATTCACTTTACAATCGATCATTAAGATTCAGGAACATAACATACGAAGTATCCACAATTATTAAAAAAAACAAAACCGTATTTCATGAATACACAGAAACAGAACCAGATAAAAATTCGGCTCACACTTAACCATGAATACACACAAACATAGCATACGAAGGACATTTTTTCAGCAAAAACTGAACCAATCTTCCGTCCAAAACAACAATCAGGATTAAAATTAGGTTCAAAATCAATAATAAACAAGACCGTAAAACGGTTTGGCAAACATCGGAAGGTTGGCAGAATTGAGGAGAATCTGCAGCATTGAAGGATCCACACGGAGTCCGTCTTTGAGGAAGAAGATAACCGCCATCCATGGAAAGCATCGGGATCCTTGAATCCAAAACCCTAACCCTAGCAGCATCTCTCTGCGTCTTTTGTTTGGAGTGCGGATAGAGGCTCCATCTCCGCCGTATCGCCACCGCCGGCTGCCGGAATTGTGATTTTTCCGGTGTGACAACCGTTTACTGGAAAGGACAGGGGTAAGTTCTGGTACAATGCGAATGTGGCAGATAGAAACATAATAAATATCTATATTTTACAATGATACAATGTGGGAAGTATATATCATCATACAATCTGGTTATAAAAGATGATGATTTTCAAAAGCAATTGAAGAAGAAATGGTCATATCAACGATGATGCAGGTATGATGGTAGGGTTAAGTGTTAGGTGGATGGTATTGTTTTAATAATTTTTTTTTATTTTAAATGGGGTTAAGGGGGAAATTACTATTTTACCCTCATGTGCATTGCACATGATAATTTTTAACTGAGATTTTTAACTAGGTTTTGGCTAAAGGACAAATCGTGCAAGATTTTGAAAGGTTAAGGACACCGCCTGTAAAGTTTTGGAAAAAAGGACAGCGTCTGCAATTTGATGTAAACATAAAGGACAAAACTTGTAATTTACTCATATATATATATATATATATATATATATATATATTAAACGAGTCAAATGAGTAAAAGCGGTATTGGTTGGTCAAATGGGTCCAAGACAAGTTTGTTATGTGAAAACTATTTTCAAATGTAATCAGTTCTGAGGTCAAATTATAGGCCTCGTCGGTTCTTAACCATTTCTACGTCAAAAGGGCGTTTTTGACATTTTTAAAAATGTATTTAGTGGACTTGTCGATTTACCCTTCAAATGGTATCACCATAAGGTATAACCTTAGAGGGTTATTCCTATAATATTATGGTCACAAAATTATATGTCTGATGTCTGGTTGCTATGTACAGTAACTTTTTTGACAGACTACCGACAAAAAAACCGTCACAAAATGATTCCCACCGACAAACACCTAAAAACATGGGCGGAATTTTATCTTTATAATTAGTGATGGATTATCAAGTGAAAATTTGTCCCAAACCGTTCCTTATAGACAAATTTTTGAAAAATCTGAGCATGAATCTTATCAAAAATCTTATCCTTTTATTCCTTAGTATTAACGATAAATTACGGAAGGTACGCGCACACGTCTTTTTGCTAAAGCCACATGGTTTTAAAGGACGTACTAAAGCTCCGAACTTGCCGACTACATCCCTCAACAAATAAGACATTATATGTTAACCATGTGTATGTCTATATGTCTATGTTTATGTTATTATACTTTGAGAGATATGGTCAACGATTCTTAAACACACTTTAATGTTTCATTTCGTATAAGAGGCTGTTTGCATGACCGGCCCTGGGGTGGACGGGGAGGACTATGGGCCAGGGCCCGATAGTTCGAGGGGCACGTTTTTTAAGGAAAAAAACCTACATGTAATATGTAAAATATTTTTTTAATACGGTACACACATGCAAGCACTAACATAGGCCCCCTAACAAAACTATTCTTATGGTTTAGATTAGTTATTAACCATTTTGGCACTAGGTTTAGACCTTTAGTGAGCCCAATACCCAATTTCGTTAAGGCCTAAGGGCATATTTTTTCGAGCTCGAACAGGGTATACAAATTCTCAGGGCCGGCCCTGGCTGTTTGGCAACATCTGAATGGTTAAGTGCTGAACCAGTAAGAGGTCTGAACTATTAAATGCTAAACCAGTAAAAAGTAAAAGATCTGAACCATTAAGAGCTTGTATAATGCTTAACCGTTCAGAGGCAAATGTCTGATCAATTCAGATTAGAGGTCTTAACCATTCAGACTCTGAATAATGCTTAACCATTCAGAGGCAAATGTCTGAACCATTCAGACATCTGCTCGTGAAACAAACAGTCTGAACCATTAAGTGTTGAACTAGTAAGATGTCTGAAACATTAAGAGTCTCGTTAATAGGTAAACAAACAGCCCCTAAGTCTTGACGAATAGAAAATTCTTAACAATAACTTTTATACTGTTCAATTATTATTTTATTATTATATTAGACACACATCCGTATTTAGTAAGTAGTGGAATGGAATTAATACACCACACCAAAAACTACAAATACTTTTATCATATGATTGTTCCAAATATGAACAAGTGCAATCTTTTTCGGATATTTGGAATAGTTTTTTGATAATAATAATAAATAATATGTGGTCCTTTTTGTATTTCTCTTTCTGACATTGTTCTTATCATAACTTATACCCACAACAATAAATGCACTTGTGAATCAATTTGCTATCAAAGCAAATGTGACCCCAAGTCTTCCTAGACCATATATGCATGCAGCAACCAACAGCCAAAGGCAGCTGTTTCTTCTCTCCTTCCTTATGATACTTATCCTGATCAACCATAAATCGTACGTTATAACGAGTTGAAATATTATTAATGACTCAGTGTGTACCGAGTTGGGACGTACAAGATAATAGTTCCAACGGCAGCCGCCTGAAAGTCGCTTTTTCCAATTCCATGCCTTCCAATCTCGACGTTCCAACGTATGTTGCTGTCTCTCTTCATCTAAATCTCATTTTTTTCTTTATTCTTGATATGCATTATATATACTCTACAAAGGCTATAATTTCATGTTTTACATATCCAACAAATCATTGTAGTAGTATTAGCGATGAGTTTTTCTCATCACTAATACTGGATTATGTAGTAGTTGGTTCACGTATTCTTCTTAAACAAATAAAAAAACCCTCATCTGGATTCTAGAAAGTGAGTGTGTCAAAGATGGGCGGTGTTTTACAGGCATTACACCGCCCCTCCAGATAAACTACGCGTGTCTCAGTGGTGATGAGGCTGAGACCGCCCAAGAAGGCCTAATCAACTTAAACCACGTCTTCATAACACTATTCATTTCACTTGTATTATTAATAGATATTAATTAATAATTAATTTTAGAACTTTTTAATGCATCTTCAACAAGATTTATTATATTTTGTTATTTACTACTATTTTGGCTATTTAAGACCAAATAATCTTCAATAGTATGTCTTATTTTTTGTATTATTGGATAATCATGTGCATTAAAAGCAAAACTTATTTTATTAAAAAAAACACATATCCTGTTTGTTCTTAATAAGCCCTACAAAATTTACGACAAATCTGGTGCACAAGACTCTTACGTAGGGTCTGGGGTGTCAGACCAACTTGGGTGTATGTATACATATTTACCATACATTTCCATAAAAGGTTATTTTAACAATAATAAAGTAAAAATACTTTTTTGTATATTGTTAATTATTTTCTTGATTTTTAGTGAAGGGTAAAATTTATTTATATCTTTATATTATTTTCTTGCAGACTAGATTATGAAGTGGCCGAATTAACATGGAAAAACGGCCAATTAGCCATGCATGGCTTAGGTCCTCCACGCCTGGTGTACAAATCCCAGGCGTGGGACAAGCCACGCGCCGCCGAGACGCTGGAGGCAATAGTCGACCAAGCCACCCTCCAACCCCAGCACAAATCACCCACGGACCTCTTCGTGGACGACCTAGTCCCATGGCTAGACTACCACACGTCCGCTGTGGCATCCGGTACTGTCAACGCGTCCGCCACTACAACAATGGACGCGTTGGTACCAAACTCTGCCACACAACCCCAGGCGCTGATATCCATGGGGACAAATGGAGGGAGAACAGGAGGTTGCTCCACGCGCGTGGGGTCGTGTAGCATGAGTGGTGCCGCGGCGGCACCACATGAGTGGAGCAGTTGTAGAGACCAGAGTGTGAGTGGTAGTGAGACTTTTGGAATGGAGAGTAGCCGACAGTTGACCGTTGACACTCGTGAGAGGGAATTGGGTGTGAAAGGGCTTACGTCAACTTCCATGGGGTCGCCGGATGATACTGTTTCCGGTAAACGATCGTTTAAATCGATGTCTCCTGATGAACATGACTCCGTTTGTCATAGTAGACCTCAGGTATATACAGTTTTCCTAATACTTTTAAGTTTTAATGATATTTGTTTTTAAAATAGGGTTAGCATCATTGTTTTAAAAGTGACTTTTTTAACATGTGTTATCAAGTAATTATTTATATAGTACACAAAAAAAAAAAAAAAAAAAAAAAAAAAAAAAAAAAAACTTAAGTTATGTTATACAAGAGTATCTTTTAGCAACTATATAGTAAAATAATCATGTGATCTAGTTTGTTTTAGAGATAGAGAATTGAGTAATGATTAGATCATGTGTAATGGGGCGGTATATCACCCCAATCTCATCCATAGCGCCTCATAGTGTCTGCGCATACCAAAACAGGCAGCGCTATGGGGTCTCAAAATGTTGGGGGTGGTATCTTGATCGCGGCGTGAAGGAAGAAGATTTTATATTTATTATTGGTCAAGCATTAGATTAAATTCATTTTGAACTAAATATTCACACTTACTATTCAATTCCAAAAATGTAACACTTTGTATATTGTGATATTATCTAATATTCTTATTTCTTCAGAAGAATGAATCGGAAGAAAAGAAGAAAGCAAAACTAGGGAAATCTTCTTCAGTTACAACTAAAAGAAGTAGAGCAGCTGCAATTCATAATCAGTCTGAACGGGTAATTACTTAACGGCCTCTTAATCTTAGTGATTAACGTGTTTTTGTTTAAGTTACTTTTTTAGATTATTTTTTGACGATTTGATGAATCAATTATTTAGAGGCGAAGAGACAAGATCAATGAGAAAATGAAGACATTACAAAAGCTTGTTCCAAATGCTAATAAGGTATATAGGAAGCATCCTTCGTTACATTCTTTATCAAACCATATCTGATTTACAATGGCGGAACAAGAACTTTTGGTCTGAAGTCATTATAATTTTCATCATGATTAAATACAACTAAGAGGTCAAACACACGTATTTATATAATAGCATATAGTTTATAACATAAATTTGACGAATTGTGGTATACAAAGCCCCCCCCCCCCTTCTTGATTTCGATCGTGCTGATTTTTTTTGTAATATTTTTGTTAACCTTCATAATTTCGAGCTTAAAAACTTGATTTTCGACATTTCTATTGCATCTTTATATTTACAACATTATTTTTTTGTCAATTATTTTAGACGGATAAAGCATCAATGCTCGATGAAGTGATCGAATACCTAAAACAATTACAAGCACAAATCCACATGATGGGTAGAATGAACATGTCACCTATGATGATGCCATTAGCCATGCAACAACTTCAAATGGCCATGATGAACCCAATGGGAATGGGCATGGGGATGGGAATGGGAATGCCAGGAGTCATGGACTTGAACGCCATCAGCGGTAGCCACCCGAACATCCCTGGAATGCCGCCAGTCTTCCACCCTTCCACCCTCATGCAACCGATGATGGCTTCATGGGATATGCACACCAATGGAGATCGAGTTCAAAACCATAATGATCCAATGGCTGCCCTACTTGCAAACCAATCACAGGTAATTTTTAAAATTAAAAATTAATTGGTATTCATAAACCGTTGAAACCGACCAAACTGCTTAAATGGTTAAACTGAGGCAAATTAGCTGGTTTAAGATCCAAACTATTCGATTAACGGTTCGGTTTTTACTTGAAAGTTTGTTTTCCATTGAATAGTATTTAACTGAATTAAAATTTCATGTTTGCAGCCAATGACAATGGAGAATTATAGTAGAATGGCTGCTTTGTTTCAGCATATGCAGAATCAACCGTGCTACTCATCTGGTCTCAAGAATTAAAACTATTAACTTATTTTATTTTATCATTTAAAATTAAATATGTTATTTGTTTTAAATATTTAGTTAACTATAGGTTTATAATTTAAAGGTAATGTATATTTTAATTCAGATTTATAGTTCTGAATTTGATTTATGGATTTTTATTTAATTTATTGGATTTAAAAAGTCTTAAGATTGATAATGGTAACGCTTGTTTTTTTATGATGTTAATGCCAAATGGGACGAATCTACTCAGAACACAAATTATCATGAGAATATGCATAACAAAATCAGACATTCAATATTATAATGTAAAGTGATATAATTCTAATTTTTAGCGTTTATCACTCTCAAATTCAACATTTATATGTTTGTATAACCTAATATGTGTGTATATCGTGTGTAGGTTATTATAAAACAAATAAACAAATTAGTTTGATGGTTTGTATGTATATATAATTTACGCATGTGTATGTAAGATATACAATAGTTAAAAAGTATGAAGTATTCATAAAATTTTAAATAATCAAGGTTGTTCATTTTTTCACAATAACAAAATTAGGTTTATGTAATGATTCTCCCTTTATCATTGGAACTTTTTTCCATTTTTGTTTTTATTATTATTATTATTATTATTATTATTATTATTATTATTATTATTATTTTGGATTTACTTCAAAAATTATATGATCTTAAGAAAATCATTCTAAATTTTAAAGATATGAAAATGAGACAGTTTTGGAGAATCATTAGATCGGGTGAGGCCCGTTAAGATTGCACATCCCAAATCAATCTTTCGTAAATAAATAGATAAATTTCGTCAACTCAAGTGTTCATAAGAGCCACATAAAGAGTCGGTGGATTCCTCTCTAGATATCCATGGATGTCAAGACTTTAGGGTCGAAACCTCAATGTAGGGGTCGGTTCGTCTTGGTTGGAAGGCGAGGTTTTACCAATTATTCCATTGTCATGCCTTCGGACGGGTGGAGGTTGGGTTTCCGCGCATCTGGGAGAGCCAAAGGGTTGGCGACGGTCAAGTAGTCGACCTTGGCCACAGCGCCCAGGTCACGGTGGTTGGCACGTCGTTCCTTACCGTTAAAAAAAAGAAGTTAAAGGGCCTTCTATAGTCAAATAAAACTAAGTTGGATGATATTATGATTTATGATGGCCAAGTATCTTTATCTTTTGGATTTTTTTCACGGTGGTTGGCACTACTAGAAATTTGGCAATTTCTAACAAGTTTTTCCGTTACAATTGTGTAGCAAATTCAGGTTTGCTACGCATTTGCAACAAAACCTTGATGTTGGAAAAAGCCATGTTGAAAACTATTTGCTACGCATTTACTACGCAATCTTTAACGCATTTACGACAAAAATATGGTGTCGGAAATTTGTGACGAATTTTCAATGCAATTTCAGTTTAGAGTTTTAAAGTTTTGCAACGCACTTGGGACGCATTTTTTTCTGTCAAAAATGCGTTGCAAATATGTCCGAATTTGTAACGCATTTTTTTGTGTTGGAAATTTTCGTAACAAATTGACATTTTTCTAGTAGTGTGGTACGTCGTTGGTTGGCACGTCGTTGGTGATGATTCTTAGCCTTAAGTGCTTAAACATTCCACAAATACTAGGAATTTAACCTAGGGTTCACATATTGGGTACATTCATAACTAAAGAGATGGGGTTTTGAAATGCTTACCAGATAAATTAATTGTGATTACCTATAATCATTTGCATTGTTAGCAAACCTCTAAAAATGAGAATTGAACTAATTGAAGATTTGATTTTTTTTTCATCAGTTTCCGCCCACACACTCACAAACTGGTTTTTGATGTGAATCCAAAAGGTAAAGATACTTGGCCATCATAAATCATAATATCATCTAACTTAGTTTTATTCTGACTATAGAAGGCCCTTTAACTTCCTTTTTTTTGAACGGCAAGGAATGACGTGCTAACCACCGTGACATCGGGCGTTGTGGCCAAGATCGACTACTCGACTGCCGCCAGCCCCTTGGCTCTCCCAGATGCGTAGAAACCCGACCTCCACCCGCCAGCCCCTTGGCTCTCCCAGATGCGCGGAAACCCGAACTCCACCCGCTCGAAGACACGACAGTGGAATAATCGGTAAAACCCCGCCTCCCATCCAAGACGAACCGGCGCCTACATTGAGGTTTTGACGATTATAATCCAATAAAAACATATTGGTTTCGACCCTACATTGAGGTTTTTGGTGAATTATGATCCAAAAAATAGGCTATAAAGATTTATAGAAATTAGGGTGTCCAAAAGTGTGGCAACACGACAACTATGTTCATCACCCATTGGAGTTCAACAACAACTATGAGTACATAGCTAAATTCAAATATTTGTTATACATGATGTTAGTAGTTTGACCTATTTTGACCGAAACTAAAGTTTTAAGCAAAATAATATTTTATTCAATAACAAATGATGAAAATGATCCAACATCATTAAAGAAAGGTATTTGAATTCAATGTCGGGAACTTACAATGGCAATTTGTGAGTTTATGTGAGAATGGTGTTTGAACTATTTTTCACATCAAAATAACCAAATCGTGAATTGACATGATAATTGACCCAACTTTCGTTTTTGAAGATCACCTGCATGTATCCTAATGTGCTTAAAGTGTAAGAAATGCAATTAGATATTATCCAAATGAATTTCAGCAAATTTTGGTTTCAAACAAGTCAAGTAAAGCACATGGTAGCTCAAATCCATTTATAAGTATTGGTTTGGAATCAAATGAATCTCAACATAATAGTAGACATAGTTGGAGTGTGTTAAGACAGATATATTGCAAACCAAGGTGAGTTCATCTAACATCTTTAATAATCAGATATATTGAATATTGTCAATTAAAGTATACCTTGTTCAAAATATCAAACTATGTTACCCTATGAATTTAGTATGCAGATTATGGTATATTGGTGTAAATTTTCATACAATATTTATATGTATGTATTACTAAATTGTCGCATATACATTATAAAGCCTTCAATTTGATGTCAAAAACCTTCACTTAATACAGGGGACATAAAAAGTATTCATGGACACTACCATTTCACTAAGGTAACAACAACAACAATAACTACAATAACCATACTCAGTGAATCCCACAAATAGCAAAGCTACTCATAGAATCTGGGGAGGGTGGAATGTAGACAGACCTTGCCTCTATACCATTTCACTAAGGTGATTTTGTTAAATTGAATGAAGTGATTGAGATCTTTGAATCTCATTAAGCCTTTAAAGGGTCTTAGTTTTTAGGTTGGTTGAAGTTCAAGAACTTCATTTGTTTTGTTTATGTAACATTATGATGATATGCTTATAAATTGGAATGTGTATGTACTACTTACTCATATCCATATGAACATATTTTTAATTGATGCCAATAAACAGTACTGGGTATGTAAATGTATGATTATATTTAAATAAGACTACAATCGCTAAATGTGATTGAACGGAACCAATTAAAATGGGATCTTAAAATTTCAACAAATTATAGATTTGAAGTTCTAGAACTCCACATGTTTTGTTTGAAAGATTCAAGAATATAACACCTTTACAAACACACTAAATTGTGATAGAAAAATTGTAAGAGAGTCATTAAGTGTTTGGAATCATACTAAAACCAAACGTGTCATGAATTATATATATTTTTTAGTTTAAAGACCCGTTTGAATTGTTAGGATAAATTCATAATATGATTAGGTTAATTCAAAATATACACTTGGGGGTACTAGCATGAATTTGGACTTGAAAATTGTGTTGGATCACATTCAAAACAAAGTTGGGCTATATTGATATGTAGGTAGTTTTGACCAACGCTATACTAGTATGCGCTATGGTATCTACACAAATGAAGTCATTTGTCGACATGGTATCCTCATTGACATCATTTCTGATTGTGATGGTCGTTTCACCTCGCGTCATTGGCAAACTTTTCAAACCGCTCTTGGTACTCATCTTAACCTTAGTACTGTTTTTCATCCTCAATCCGACGGTCAAACCGAGCGCACTATCCAAACTCTTGAGGATATGCTTCATTCTTGCATGATCGATTTTGGTGGCAACTGGGATACACACTTACCTTTGGTAGAATTCTCGTACAACAACAGTTATCACGCTAGTATTCAAATGGCACCATTCGAAGCATTGTATGGTCATAAGTATGTTCGCCTATTCATTGGCATGTGTCGCAACCCCCGACCCCTGCCCCGGGAGGCGGGCGGCCGCAAGCTACTCAGAGCTGGTGGTATCGGTGTTTATTAATTTGGTAACGGAATTTACATCAGGACCGTAGTTACGAAATAGTTTATTAGAGTAAAACACCACATTTTTTTATAATAACAAATACATGGGATACACCCAAGTTTCCATTATAAACATGTTTATAGGGATAAACCCTAATTTATTGAAATAAAACTTCTTCTTTATTTAGGTAACTTTTATAGCCACTTTTCCAAACCTCCAGTGCTCTCCAGCTGCCTTCTATTTGGCTTTCACATTTTGTTACCTGAAACGCGTTTAAAAACATTTTATTAGCAAGAAATACTGGCGAGTGAATCCCAGTTTAATCAAGAAAAGTTTTATCATTTTACAGCATTGAGGGCAACCCGCAATTACATTTGTTTACATCTACTTTAATTACCACCCACGGTACTGTTAATCCTAACTGGTGGTAATGTTACTACTCACAGTGTAGTAACAAATCTTGTATACAAAATCCCAACATACCGACGATAATTGTAGAATCACAAATACTCAATCACTGTTAATTATAGTTTAAAACAATTGAGGTTTTGTAAAAAATTTCACAAAAAGGTTTCACAAAAAGAGGAATTACTCACATTGCTAATTTAGGTATTTACTTGTGACTTCCTGGTTATAATCTATTAAATTAAACAATGCACACCGTTAGTATAATAACCCAATTTACATTAGCTATACCCTCCCCGAGACAGAACTCCAACGGCTGAGTCAGGCAGAGCCTTGACATGCGTTACGGAGCACTAGATCAATCGGGCAGCGTAACTAATACGTAACCGGGGGTTATGATACTTACATCGAGGCAAAGCTTTGTTATTTTAGGGGGTATTATGTCCGAGAATTATGTCTATTACTTCAGAAATTTAGAAAGAGATTTTGATTTTGAACGGTTTGGAATGAGACCCGAAGCCCTCCATTTATAGGCCTGATCGAGCACTCTCTCGCGGCCCGCGAGAGAGATTGCTTTGGCCTTAGCGGCCCGCGAGGCAGTCTAGGGTAGGCCCTAGCCTTGCTGCATCGACCACTAGCCTTGACACGAGGGGACACGTGGCAGCATGGGGTGCGATCTGGTGGCCA
Source organism: Helianthus annuus (assembly GCF_002127325.2). Classification (NCBI taxonomy): domain Eukaryota; kingdom Viridiplantae; phylum Streptophyta; class Magnoliopsida; order Asterales; family Asteraceae; genus Helianthus; species Helianthus annuus. Next base: position 162,066,773 of record NC_035445.2, on the reverse strand, counting down.
AGCTGTCGCGCCCCGCGACAGATTTAATCAAGGGGGTCGCGGGCCGCGAGCGCCCCATAAACCTTGTTTTATTTGATTTTTGTAAAATTTAAGGTATTTTGGGCCTTTTTTTGTATACGGGGTGTCTTTTAGGACGTATAGGAGTCTTTTAACGGTTTTAGGAGAGTTGTTATATCCTCCCACCTTGTTTTAGAACTCGTCCTCGAGGTCTTCTGGAACAGGTGTGGATATTTCCTCTGCATCTCTGATTCGAGCTCCCAATTGTAATCTGGTCCTCTCTTGGAATCCCATTTCACTTTGACTAGAACTAACCTCTTGTGTTTGAAATTCTTGATTTTTTTGTCTTCAATTTGTAGGGGTTTCTCTACAAACTTAAGTTTTTCATTTACCTCTATGTCCTTAAGAGGTCCCATTAATGATTCATCTGCTAAGCACTTCTTTAGATTACATACATGAAATACATCATGTATTCTTGCCATTTCCTCTGGCAGTTGTAGCTGGTAAGCTACTGGTCCTATCCTTCTAATAATCTCAAAAGGTCTAACATACCTGGGGCTTAGCTTTCCCCTTTTGATGAATCTAACTATTCCTTTCCATGGCGAAACTTTTAATAATACCTTATCTCCTACTTGAAATTCCAACGGTTTTCGCCTGTTATCAGCATAACTCTTTTGACGATCGCGTGCTGCTTTTAGTCTTTCCTTGACTTGAATAATCTTGTCCGTTGTTTCTTGTACTATCACTGGTCCAGATAGTTGTTTTTCTTCAATTTTTGCCCAACAAACTGGAGTTCGGCACTTTCGTCCATAAAGTGCTTCAGACGGTGCAGCATTGATACTAGTATGATAGCTATTATAGTAGGAAAATTCTATTAATGGTAAATGATCGTCCCAATTTCCTCCGAAATCAATTACACAAGCTCTAAGCATATCTTCCATCGTCTGAATTGTACTTTCGCTTTGTCCGTCCGTTTAAGGATGATAAGCGGTGCTTAGATTTAACTTGGTTCCCATTGCTTTTTGGAAACTAGTCCAAAAATGAGAAGTAAAACGGCTATCTCTATCAGATACAATAGATAAAGGAATTCCATGTAATGAAACTATTTCATTTACAAACAACTTGGCTAATTTTTCCATACTGAAAGTTTCCTTCATCGGTAAGAAATGAGCGGACTTGGTTAGCCTGTCTACAATCACCCAGATTGTATCATTACCTTTTCGTGTCTTGGGTAATTTGGTAACAAAGTCCATTGTTATTAATTCCCATTTCCATATTGGCATTTCTAATTGTTGCAATAAACCTGAGGGTTTCTAATGTTCAGCTTTAACTTGTGAACAGGTTAGACACTTGGCAACATAAGCTGCTATATCCTTTTTCATTCCTATCCATCAGAAATTATTTCTAAAGTCTTGAAACATTTTATCACTTCCAGGATGTATCGTATATTTAGACTTATGAGCTTCTTCTAATATTCGGTGGCGTAGGTTTCCTTGTTTGGGTATCCAAATTCTTTGCTTATGGAATCTCCAAATTCCATCTGTTCCTTGTTTTAACTCCTTAATTATTCCTTTCAATTTTTCAATATCGTCCTTGATTACTGATTCTTGTATTTTTCTAATCTTTTCATTTAAATTTATCTGCAGATTTAATTTGAGAGAACGTACTCGTCTTGGATTTTCATGATATTTCCGACTTAAAGCATCGGCTACTACATTAGCCTTTCCTGCATGGTACTGGATACTACAATCATAATCACTAAGAATTTCCATCCAGCGTCTTTGTCTCATATTCAACTCTTTTTGCCCGAAGACATATCTTAAACTCTTATGATCAGTGAAAATGGTAAACTTACTACCGTAAAGATAGTGTCTCCAAATTTTAAGGGCAAAAATTATGGCTCCTAACTCTAAATCATTGGTTGTATAGTTCTCTTCATGATTCTTAAGTTGTCTAGAGGCATAGGCTATAACCTTTTGACGTTGCATTAATACACATCCATAACCTAATTTAGACGCATCATAGTAGACTATAAAGTCTTCAGTTCCTTCTGGTAATGCTAGTATGGATGCGTTGGTTAATCTTTGCTTAAGGATTCTAAAGGCTTCTTCCTGTTTTGGTCCCCATTCAAACTTAACAGATTTACATGTCAGTTTTGTTAAAGGAATGGCTATTCTAGAAAAATCTCGAATAAACCGTCCATAATAACCTGCCAGTCCGAGAAAACTTCTCACCTCCGTTGGTGATTCAGGGACTTTCCATTTAGTAATCACCTCGATCTTTGTGGGATCCACATGAATTCCTTCATGATTGACTAAATGTCCAAGGAATTGCACTTCTTCTAACCAAAATTCACATTTCGAGAATTTAGCATAAAGCTTTTCTTTTCTCAGCAAATTTAGGAGTGTTTGCAGATGCGCTGCATGTTCCTCTTTACTCTTAGAGTAAATGAGAATATCATCTATAAAGACAATTATGAATTTATCTAGATATGGTTTACATATTCTGTTCAACATGTCCATAAATGCAGCTAGGGCATTGGTTAAACCAAATGGCATGACGATAAATTAATAATGGCCATACCTTGTTCGGAAGGCAGTTCTAGGATGTCCTCTTTCTGTACTTTCAGTTGATGATATCCCGAGCGTAAATCGATTTTAGAAAAGAATTGAGCTCCTTGCAATTGATCAAATAGATCATCAATTCTCGGTAATCGGTATCGATTTTTAATCGTGACTTTGTTCAGTTCTCGGTAATCAATGCACATACGCATTGATCCGTCCTTTTTCTTGACAAACAAGATTGGTGCTCCCCATGGCGAAGAACTAGGCTGTATGAATCCTTTCTCCAGAAGTTCGTCCAACTGTTTCTTTAGTTCATGCATTTCTACTGGTGCCAAACGATAAGGTGCCTTAGCAATCGGTGCTGTTCCTGGTAGTAGGTGGATTCTGAATTCGACTTCCCTGTCTGGTGGTAGTCCTGGTAATTCTTCTGGGAAAACATCTGAGAATTGAGATACTACGGGAATATCTTTCAACTCTTTTCCATTAGTGTTAATGATTATGGAAATCATATACACTAGTGATCCTTTTCTTGCATAGCTGGTTGTTTTCATCACCGAGATGAATTTCCTGGATCTAGATGGCTTGTCTCCTTTAATTGTGATCTTTTCACCTTTTGGTAAATTTACTTGTATTGACTTTTGATCACATAGAATACTGGCTTTGTTGGCTATTAACCAATCCATTCCTAATACAATATCAAATCCAGCCAGATTCATTGGGTAAAGGTTAGCAACAAAATTATGGTTTAGAATTCCTATTCTTGCTCCCTGCAAGATTTCAGTAATCTTAATGGATTCTCCATTTGCCATTTCTACTAGTCATTCTTGTTGAAGTTTAGTTAATGGTTGATTGAGAAGTTTTCAAAATGAAGTATTAATGAAACTTTGGTGTGCACCAGAGTCAAATAATACTTTAGCAAAAACATCATTAACTAAAAACGTACCGGCAATCACGTCCGGAATCATCTTTTCTTCTTCTACAGTCAGAACAAATGCTCTAGCATTCTTGGTAGTCTTGTTGTTCATGGTTGGAGCTAGTTTCAGACAATTCGGCTTAATATGCCCCTTTTCTCCACAGTTGAAGCATATTCCATTGCTGGATTTCCTCCTACAGTCTTCTTCCTTGTGTCCCGGTATCTTGCAGAAGTTGCAGTATGTGGAACATTTTCCCGAATGCTTCTTCTTGCAGAACTTACAGTAAGGTGTAGAAGTAGAACCTACGTTTTTCCCACGATTGGAATTACCGTAGCGAAATTCCTGCGTAAGCTTTTGGACTAGGTTCTTCCTCTGGTTTTCTTCTTGAGTACGTATTAATTCATCAGTCAAGGTATTTGCTAGTTCTACAGCTTCTTCTATGGTTTGTGGTCTAGCTGCCTTGACTACGTGCCTAATCTCATTGATTAATCCCTAGATGTAACGGGACATTAATACTAGTTCTGGTGAGGCTAGGGTTGGCACAATTCTAGCATATTCGAAAAATATGGCAGTGTAACCGTTACAGTCCACTCAAGTCATTCTAAGGTTTAAGAACTTGTTAGCTATTTGTTCTTTTTCATTGGAAGGACAGAATTTCCTTTCAACCATATTCTTAAACTCATTCCATTCCATATTATAAACCCTGTCACCTCCCCTAGACTGGAGAATAGTATTCCACCATTCTAGAGTTGCATTCTTAAAAAGATTGGAAGCAAACATGATTTTATCTTCCTCTGCACACTTGCTTATTTTTAAGACTGCCTTAGTCTTTTCTATCCAACCTAGAGCTGCAATGGCTCCTTCATTGCCAGAGAATTCTATAGGTTTGCAAGACCAGAATTTTTTGTAAGAACAACCATATGACATGGTTCTTCTTCTTTTTGGAATAGGCAATTGAAGTAACGGTCCATTGTTTACACTGTGACTGGGTTCAGTTGGTGGTCGCTTACTTCCACTGTTAGTTTTATTATTTTCTGCTTCCTTAACCGTTTTGATAATATATGGCATAGCATCTATGATTCCTTGTGCCACTATCTGTTGGATGGCACTATTATCTAATTGGTTCCCGTTATTATCGTTATCGGGTTTTCCTGGTTCACTTCGTTGTCCATCTGGATTATAAACATTTGCCAAGTATTAATATCACAGAACAAGAATTAATACCAACAATTGCACAAACAACACATTGGTCAAACCGTCGATCATTGCGACATTTACTCTATTTCATATATATATATATATATATATATATATATATATATATATATATATATATATATTACAAGCTGCAACTGGAAATTAAAATACAATACTAGTTATGCAACAGTAGATATTGGATTAGCTATTTTAGTTTATTTTTATTTTCTACTACATTTATATATATATATATATATATATATATATATATTATTGTAACTAGGGGTTCATCCAATATTGCATATTTCGCTCGTCGTACTTCCAAACGAGCTTTTCCCCTATTTGCCTTATTCTTTCTCCTTCATCTACTAACTCCTCACCAAATGTTCGGAGTTCCTGCACGTTTTCGGTACTCATGGGTGGTGGTGGTGCGGGTATTGGGTCAGCTTACTGTGGTACGGGTTCTCCATATGGGTATGGGTTTTCTAGTATTTCCCGAACATACGGATCGGCATCCCAATATGGATCTAGAGGGTCGAGGTTGGGGTATGGTGATACAGGGTTTGGTATTGGTTCCACCTGTGGGTAGAGTTCTCGATAATCCCTATGGTCATCCTCCCATGGGTCGTACGCTAGAGGATTTGGTGCTGGGATTCTAGGGATTTCGTTTGGGTCGAAAGCGGGTATAGGAACCTGGTCTCCTGGGTTAGGCTCTATTTCCATGGGATGGGTTGAGAACAGTGGCTGTGGCTGTGGTGCAATGATTTGGTCTAAGTTTGGGTCTGCGGCAGTGGTAACTAGTATGTGAAAATTGGCCAATCGCCTATTGACTATGTCTTGGGTCTGGGCATTCATCTCCCTATTTGCTGTTGCTAATGCCCTTTGCTGCTGTAACTTCCTCATTCTTTTCCTACGCTCATGTGCTCCCCGACTGAACCGTCCTCTCTTTTTGGTAGGGAATGGTTCTTCGGATTGCGCCTTAAATATGAAAATCCCTTCTTCTGTGTCAGCTGAATACCCCGAGGGAGTAGGCTGGGAGGAAGTTCCTTCATCTCTAGGAGACTAGACAAGTGACGATAGGCGTCTGACGGAACTTGATCATTCATACTATAAACTAACAAATTGTCAAATAACACAAAACAATAATATACGGATATAAATGTAATTACATAGATTATTTCCTAACATAATAGATAAAATTTTGGTGTCAGCAAAACACTTCTGTGGCTGAAATCAGTGGCTGTAGCTCTGATACCACCTTCTGTCGCAACCACCGACTCCTGCCCCAGGAGGCGGGCGGCTGCGAGCTACCCAGAGCTAGTGGTATCGGTGTTTATTAATTTGGCAGCGGAATTTACATCAGGGTCGTAGTTAGGAAATAGTTTATCAGAGTAAAACACCACATTTTTTTATAATAGTAAATACATGGGATACACCCAAGTTTCCATTACAAACATGTTTATAAGGATAAACCCTAATTTATTAAAATAAACCTTCTTCTTTATTTAGGTAACTTTTATAGCTACTTTTCCAAGCCTTCAGTGCTATCCAGCTGGCTTCTATTTAGCTTTCACATTTTGTTACCTGAAACGCGTTTAAAAACATTTTATCAGCAAGAAATACTTGTGAGTGAATCCCAGTTTAATCAAGAAAAGTTTTATCATTTTACAGCATTGAGGGCAACCCGCAATTACATTTGTTTACATCTACTTTAATTACCACCCACGGTACTGTCAATCCTGACTGGTGGTAATGTTACTACTCACAGTGTAGTAACAAATCTTGTATACAAAATCCCAACATACCGACGATAATTGTAGAATCACAAATACTCAATCACTGTTAATTATAGTTTAAAACAATTGAGGTTTTGTAAAAACATTTCACGAAAAGAGGAATTACTCACATTGCTAATTTAGGTATTTCCTTGTGACTTCCAGATTATAATCTATTAAATTAAACAATGCACACCGTTAGTATAATAACCCAATTTACATTAGCTATACCTTCCCCGAGACAGAGCTCCAACGGTTGAGTCAGGCGGAGCCTTGACATGCGTTACGGAGCACTAGATCAATCGGGCAGCGTAACTAATACGTAACCGGGGGTTATGATACTTACATCGAGGCAAAGCTTTGTTATTTTAGGGGGTATTATGTCTGAGAATTATGTCTATTACTTCAGAAATTTAGAAAGAGATTTTGATTTTGAACGGTTTGGAATGAGACCCGAAGCCCTCCATTTATAGGCCTGATCGAGCACTCTCTCACGGCCCGCGAGAGAGATTGTTTTGGCCTTCGCGGCCCGCGAGGTAGTCTAGGGTAGGCCCTAGCCTTGCTGCATCGACCACTAGCCTTGACACGAGGGGACACGTGGCAGCATGGGGGCGATCTTGTGGCAAGCTGTCGCGCCCCGTGAAAGATTTAATCAAGGGGGTCGCGACCCGCGAGCGCCCCATAAACCTTGTTTTCTTTGATTTTTGTAAAATTTAATGTATTTCGGGCCTATTTTTCGTATACAGGGTGTCTTTTAGGACGTATAGGAGTGTTTTAAGGATTTTAGGAGATTTGTTATAGCATGAGATCAACGAAGCTTAAATCACTGGTCCCGAGCTCATCAAGAAACAACAGACAAGATCCTGCAAATTGGTGATAACCTACTCAAAGCAAGAAGCAGACAAAAGAGTTACGCCGACAGAAGACGCAAGCCCTTGGAATTTAATGTTAGTGGTCACGTACTTCTCAAGGTATCCCCTTGGAAAGGAGTGGTTCTATTTGGTAAGAAAGGTAAACCCGGTCCTCGCGTCGTAGGTCCTTTCAAAATTCTCGAAAGGATTGGCAAGGTAGCATATCGACTGGATCTACCTCAAGAACTCAACAACGTTCATCCGACGTTTCATGTTTCCAATCTAAAGAAGTGTCTAGCCGAAGAAGGACTTCAAGTTCCACTCGACGACCTCCAAATCAACGAGTCCTTACACTTCGTGGAGAAACCGGTCGAAATCATGGCCCGAGGAACTAAGCAGCTAAGGCGCAGTCGCATTCCCATAATCAAGGTTCGATGGGAAGGCAAACGTGGTGCGGAATTCACTTGGGAACTCGAGAGTGAAATGAAGACCAAACATCCGCATCTTTCCGTTGAGTCTTACTCTTGAATAAATTTCAGGAAGAAATTTCCTAAAGTAGGGGAGACTGTAATGCTCTACATTTTTGTACTTTCCTTAATTAGAATGATGTGATCATATTTCTATTTTTGGAAACTTGTATTCGTATCATGTTTGTATTCCCTTTCCAACTTTGTAATCCGAGGCTTTGATCGTAATGGACTTCATACTTTATACATACTTGTTATACATGCAATCAATCGTTTAAATACATAATTACTTGCAAACCGACTTAAAAACATATGAATTATAAAAGTTATTGCATAAAATAATAACATAACAAAAGTTCAGGGGCCAAAGTGTGAAAAATCAAAGTTGTTGTGTGACAACCTGTAACTTCGAGGTAAAAACCGTTCGTTTCGCTTTTGCAAAATAATTATATACTGATCTTATTCGACGAATTTAATTTATACTTATTTAATTTATAGTGTGCGAACGTGTAGTCGAAACCAAATCCATATTGTGTTGAACCAACCCGAACCGTTTGAACCAAAGTACATGTCTCGCCTGTCGATTCGACTCACCCGCATAACTCGAAACTTATGCTAGCATGATCATTAGACTTTTATTATTATCATTATACTTTATTATTATTAGTAAGAAACAAAATATATAACAATATTTTGTCACAAGCGTTCCTCCCACATTCCCCAATTCTTTCTCTTATGACCCAAGCCAACCCCCCCCCCCCAAAGACTCCACTTTATTCTCAAATTTGGAAGGTAAGGAATAATAAGGTTTTTTATTTCCAATTTGGCTTTGGAAGTGGCAAAGACCGTTAAAGACATCAAATGTCTCGGATTTCTTTGGATTATAAACCGTTCGTCTTTTAAGTCTCTTTCATGGTTTGATTGGTGTAATTTCAGTTTCTAACGTGTTAGTTCTTATCTTTACCTCTAGCGTCTTGCTATCGGTTTTTATAGTGAAGTTTGCCCTTTAGGAAAAAAAAGAATTTCCTAAAATTTAGTATAATAAAATATGTTAAGCCGGATTTTGTGTAATTTAATAAGAACGTTTCTAATCATTACAACATATTTTAATGTTTCTTTGTCCTGTCTATATTTTATATAGTCTTGTGTTTTAGTGGTTTTAATCAATATTTTCAGAACCGGACCGGAGGTCGACCCGGTCGTCTTACCGGGTCAAAGGTCGGACCGGATTCAAGACCCGGATTATGTAATAAATTATATAAAAATATAGATAAAATACATAAAAATAGATAAAATTCCAAATACTAAATGAACTCAAAAAACAACCAATAATCATCCTACTAGTTTAAAAGTCCTACTAAAATGATAAAATTATATAAAAATATAGATAAAATACATAAAAATGTTAGGATTTTGATTTTTGAAACATAAAAAAACTAAAAAAAATACAAATCCGGTCCGACCCTTCACCGGTTCACCGGTTCAACCGGCCGGTTCCGGTCCGACCTCCGGGTCGATGAACAAAAGGCATGTTGTAGTGACCCGGCCCGCTCTTATGTCTGGTTCCCGGCCGGCCCGGTCCGACCGGCCGGTCTGGTCCGACCCTCAAAACACTGGTTTTAATCATTTGAGTCCAAAATCAAAATGTTTAACGCCCTGAGTCCCTAGATGTTTTTTATAACCTTTTGAGTCCTTTTGAGTTCATTTTTTTAATAAAATTGGACTCAAAACGTAATAAAATGAACAAAATTGGACTCAAAACGTTATAAAATGAGTGGTTAGAGACTCAGGGCGTTAAACTTTTTTATTTTAGACTTAAGTGATTAAAACCACTAAAACACAGGGACTCAAAAAGTAATTTACTCTTTTATATATTTCTAAGTAATTTACTTTTACAATACTCATACAATATATTAACTTTGACAAATATTATACCTGTTAGCTTTAACTCTAAAAATTACTATTTTAAACATTTTGGAAGTAAATTATATTCTTAGGTAAAACAAAACTACACAACCCTAAATAAAAATATCTATACTTTCTATAAAAGGAGAAATCCCAAAGACATAAGAATAGCTGATGTGTCAGCAGAAAAGCATGTCCAACAATGCTTTTCTTATGACATTATTACATCATAATGCCTAATATTAAAAGACTTTAAAATGCAAAGTTGGTCCGCATCCACCTTTTCAAAGGTCTGCCCATTTGTATAATGTCTTATACTCAAAGATCTGCCCTCATTCATAATTTAAAGTACTGATGTTTATTGAAAATTCAAAGAACCTCTTCTCACATTTAAAATTCAAAATTCAAAATTTTGGCTCCACATTCAAAATTCAAACCATATATATTCTAATCCTATAAATAAGATATAATTATCTGGCTCCACATTCAAATCTCTCTCGCTCATATCTACATATGAATTTGGCTCCACATTCAAATTTCAATTTATCTCTCTCCTTTATATTTGCGATCATATCTCTCTTACTCAAATGCATAGCTCTCATGATTGAGTCGGTTAATCTACATATACAGTTCTTTGTTCCAATATCATTGTTCCAACATCGTTGTTTCATGGAAGCTCTGTTTCACACACTCACCTTTGACCTCGGCTTTGCATATTCAGTCTGTTCATCTGCAATTACAGCTTTTTGTACTTCATGAAATTTTTCCAACATCATTGTTGCAACATCGTTGAGGGTAAACAATCAGTTGCGGTTTATTTTAGGTTTGTGGATTCTTTTAAACTGTTGATATATGTTGATAATATTTATTTTAAGGTGTTGATATATTTCAGCTTTTTTTTCGAGCGAGCAGTGGGGAGTTCTTCTACACTGTTTTTGAAGTCTGAAGTGCAGAAAGTGGAGTACTTCTTTATTGTAAATGAAGAAGTTAATGGTAATATGAGAACCTGTTTTTTTTTTATTTTATTTTTGTTCTTTCGGTTTATTGATATTTAACTTTTTACTACGATTATTATATCCTTCTTTTACATGAGACTTGAAGAAATATACGAGTTAAATAACATATATGAATTTGGCTCCACATTCAAGAGTTAAAAATGTCATCATACCCTTCTGTAGGTTCTTATGATTTAAAGTATCGGTTTATCAAGCATGTTGAGGATCAAGTATATGAGGCTAGGGCTACTGTTCAAGAGCTGAAGAGCTGAAGAGGTGTTTTGGTGATGTCTTTCTGCACTTCAGAATTCAAAACAGTGCAGAAGCTTTTCATCACGGTTTACTACCATTATATCCTTCTTTTACATCAGAGTTGAAGAAATATACAAGTTAAAAATGTCATCATATCCTTCTGTAGGTTCTTATGATTTAAAGTATCGCTTTATCAAGCAAGTTGAGGATCAAGTATATAAGGATAGGGCTACTGTTCAAGAGCTGAAGATTATTAAATTTCGTTGTTCAGTTCTCAATGTAATTGTTGATCTATCGTCATATGTGATATGTAAATTTTAATTCTATTAATCTTTGTAGAGCATTTTATTTTTACTGATTTGATCATCAACAGTTGTTAGTGTTGTCTGTTCTGATAATTCCTGTTTTTTGTAACGACTGTTGAGTTGCTACTGTTGCGAACATCTGTTATTCCCAACAGCAGTTTCCAAAGGATTGTCAACCATTAACCCAATAGAAGTTCTGAACATTCTTAAAAAATAGGTATTTTGAAAAAAATTAGACAAAAACCTTTAAAAGTATGTTGAAAACAGCTGTTTTTAAAACTTCTGTTTGGCAAAAGATTCATCCACTGTTTAAAGGTATTGTCTGTTCTCATAATTCCTGTTTTTTGTAACGACTGTTGAGTTGCTACTGTTGCGAACATCTGTTATTCCCAACAGCAGTTTCCAAAGGATTGTCAACCATTAACCCAATAGAAGTTCTGAACATTCTTAAAAAATAGGTATTTTGAAAAAAATTAGACAAAAACCTTTAAAAGTATGTTGAAAACAGCTGTTTTTAAAACTTCTGTTTGGCAAAAGATTCATCCACTGTTTAAAGGTATTGTCTGTTCTGATAATTCCTGTTTTTTGTAACGACTGTTGAGTTGCTACTGTTGCGAACATCTGTTATTCCCAACAGCAGTTTCCAAAGGATTGTCAACCATTAACCCAATAGAAGTTCTGAACATTCTTAAAAAATAGGTATTTTGAAAAAAATTAGACAAAAATCTTTAAAAGTATGTTGAAAACAGTTGTTTTTAAAACTTCTGTTTGGCAAAAGATTCATCCACTGTTTAAAGGTATTGTCTGTTCTGATAATTCCTGTTTTTTTGTAACGACTGTTGAGTTGCTACTATTGCGAACATCTGTTATTCCCAACAGCAGTTTCCAAAGGATTGTCAACCATTAAACCAATAGAAGTTCTGAACATTCTTAAAAAATAGGTATTTTGAAAAAAATTAACAAAAATCTTTAAAAGTCTGTTGAAAACAGCTGTTTTTAAAACATCTTTTTGGCAAAAGATTCATCCACTGTTTAAAGGTATTGTCTGTTCTCATAATTCCTGTTTTTTGTAACGACTGTTAAGTTGCTACTGTTGCGAACATCTGTTATTCCCAACAACAGTTTCCAAAGAATTGTCTACCATTAACCCAATAGAAGTTCTGAACATTCTTAAAAAATAGGTATTTTGAATAAATTTGACAAAAATCTTTAAAAGTCTGTTGAAAACAGCTGTTTTTAAAACATCTTTGGCAAAAGATTCATCCACTGTTTAAAGGAATTGTCTGTTCTCATAATTCCTGTTTTTTGTATCGACTGTTGAGTTGCTACTGGTGCGAACATCCGTTATTCCCAACAACAGTTTCCAAAGAATTGTCAATGATTAACACAATATAAGTTCTGAACATCTGTTATTGCTCAACGTCTTTAAATGAAGAGGTTTTTTTCCATTGTTGATTTACCACTGCTCAACAGTTCTGAACATCTGTTATTGCTTAACTGTTGATTTACCACTGTTTACAACATTTGTGTCCAATGAAGTAGTAGTAGCCTTTGTTTGCCATGTAGATTATTGTTGGTCTTTAAATGAAGAGGTTTTTTTAAATTTTTTTTATGGAAGAGGTTTAAAATTTGTCCTTTCAGTTTCTTGATATTTAATTTTATATTTTTCCCATGAAAATTTATTTTTTAAATGTTTTGCATTAAATGGCTGCTGATATTTAATATCAATTTATTCGTTTATATTAAAAGTCTGTTGAAAGGACTGCTGACTTACTATTGTTGTATAAGATCTGTTGTTGCCCAACAGTGGTTTCCAAATATTGTTGAAGGGTATTGTCTGTTCTCATAGGTTCTGTTTAATCTGAGGACTGCTGAGTTACTAATGTTGCCTAACATCTGTTGTTGGCCAACAATGGTTTTCGCAACAACTGTCATCCATTATCAGAGCAGAGGTTGTGACGTGGACAGATGTTAGCCATCAGATCTTTCTAACTTCTGACACGTCAGCATTCACCTTTTCACTTTATAAACCCCTGTTTCATCCCCAAATAGAGGTTTTACTTTCGTCTCGAGTTTAAAATTCAGCAGAGCGATTTCCACCTTCTTCTTCAACACTTCTTCGTCAACCTCTCGCAACTTTCAATTCCGATCATGACTTTGGTGATGAAAAATTCGCATAACTACCTTGCTATTTTTGAAAAAACCAAGAATAATACTCTCTATCATTCAATGATTGATATTCTTACATCATCAAAATATAAGGTCATTCTTACCGCCGACGCACCCATTTTCCAAGAGACGCTCCACGATTTTTGGGCTAATGCGGATATTGAAGAACAAAACAATGTGGCCGTAAGTATAACTTCAAAAGTCGGAGGTGAATCGGTTGCTATTACCCCCAGTACCAAATCAACAACATTTGAGGTAAACGATTTGGCAGGTAAGACCTTTTTGCCGAAAAACGAGATTCAAACATACTTGATTGGGAAGGGATATCATGGACAGTTGAATCAGGCAACTATGTTTAAAGGTAATTTTCCACCACCAATGAAATTCCTGTTCCATACTCTCTTAAACTGTCTCTCAAATAAAACTACTTCTTTTAATGAAATACCTTTGAAAATTCAGTCATTGGGGTATGCAATTTTGACACATACTGATTTTAACTACTCCCAAGCACTGTTTGTTGATTTGGTTGCAAATTTAAAAAACATTAAAAAGGGCAAAACTGCTGCTATTAAAAAAGGCAAAACTGCTGCTATTAAAAAGGGGAAAGCTGCTGCTATTAAAAAGGGGAAAACTGCTGGTTTTATTCTCTTTTTATTTAATATTAGGTTTAATTATATAAATCCTAATATTTACAGGGTTAATTTTACCACTAATCGGTATTTTACCCGTCTTTTAGTATTAATGGGGTTTGATTACCAAACCCGTTTTCGGGGTGTTACAAGTCTATCCCCCCCCCCCTAAAGAGGTTTCGTCCCCGAAACCTTATCTACGTAGTTCGTTGGTTTAATCAAACGAACCTAGTTTCGTTTTCAAGGCACCCGTTTCTTTTGGTCAAAGTTTTCATTTATATTGACGCGTACGTCTTTCATGTGTAAGGCCTCGTGGGGCGTTACTTTCAGCTCGTGTCCGTTATCCTTATTAATTATCTATTTTTGCGGTTGGACTTGTTAGTCGCCGTCATTTCATACCCCGTCACTCGGGTATTCTATTGCCAACCCGCCCCTTTGCGTGTTTTCTGATTTAATATCTCGTAACTCACATTATGACGTGGTTATATTATGTATCACCCTTTTTTGTGACCGTGACCACATCACGTCTTGTTTACGTTTATGTCGACTTTTCATTACCGTAAATCTTTCTCTCGAATGTATCGCCTTGCACCTGTCAGTGTCAAGATCTTTATTCTTTGATACTAGTCATTTTTTGAATTCATCTCATAATATTCATATTTGTTAAAACGTTGTTTCTTACTAAAACTAAATTTTAGTTTAATGTTTTCCCCTTTAACTATGTCAATTACTCATGCCAAGGAAATTGACAACCCATATTTTATTCTTTGTCCGTTCTCGTTTTACACGGGGATCGTAACCAGTTCCCTCGCTTTACGCTATTGACCCATAGGTTCTTTCACTTAGCCTCATAGGCTATTTCTTTAGATTTTTCACCTTTTTAAGGTGAGACCCGAACAGTTCGTTTCTTTCTCTTTATGACCCAAGGGTCTTCTTGGTCCTGTAGACCTTAACACTACTTTTAATCGCGTAGGTTATGATGATCCCGTAGATCATCTTTTATTTGTGTCTATATTCAAATGTATACATATACATATATAGCTTCAAGGCATTCCTTGTTATATTTGGAGTCATTTATTTTCGCTTTTGAACTTTAGTTGACCTTCATTCGTTTAGTTTCGGACTAATCTTCCGACTTTATGACTCCTTACGTCATTTACACATCAGTTTGTTTTACGCTCACCGTTTCCCGGTTCATAATTATACTTCTTTACAACCCATTGCCCGGGTCCTTTTATCTTAATGTTTTTAACGCCATAACACTTTACATAGGTTTATTAATATTCCGCGCTCTTATTCATTCGGTTCGTGCTTACTTACATTAGCAGGCGTCATCCTTTATTTAACTCGTTTAACTTGTTCGTGTGAAACTTCATCACTTATGAATGTCAAGCCTCATTCTTTGTTCGACCCGTTCAACTTTAAAATAGTTGAACATAATTTATCAAAATTTCTATTTATAGTATCTTATCATCTTTTAGTCATGACTCGAAACCCGAGTCTTTTGACTTTCCATCTGCGTTCCCGTTTCTCGGTCTACGCATATGTTTAAATCCTTACCCGCCAACCGGGTGTTTTACCGAAGTCGTTATCATTGCAACCCTTCCGGTATGCATTAAGACTTCGCTTCAATTTATTTGGTCGTCTTAGCGAAATCCATCGCTTTTATTCAACCATGTCTTTTATTCCGTATGTGACCATCCTGACGGCCTTATAGATTCCGGGTGACGATTATCATCGTCATCCTTGCTTTACTACGACTAAAGTTAACAGCCTTGATTATCTTTTTGGTATGGGTAATACCTTCGTTTTTATGATCCGGCGGATCATATATACTTTGGTTTTACTTGCCCATTTTGTCAACCATGACTCTTTCGTCCGGAATGACTTATTTTCATGAATTTTTGTTAGGTTATTCATTTATATCATCATTTACATTGGTCTTTGTCCCTTCTCTCGGGCTCATTATTCTAATGTAATACGCTTCCGTTACCCGGCTTGTGTTTACGTTTACCATCAAACATTTTACTTATTTGACTCGTTTGGGTGCCTTTTTAATTTGTCCCATTAACCCTGCCCTTACTACATCGGATGTAAGTATGTCCATCATAAAAAGTTCATGGTACCATGTGTTCACTACTTACTTGGCCAGAGTAAGTGATCAACACCCGATATACATGACCTTTTATAATTTTCATATTACACCCCATATAAGTAACGCTCCTATTTAGCTTTCTTGGAAATAATATCCTGGATAGGTATTCTATTCAGGTTTTCCAAGCTTTTAATTTACATATGCAACAATCATTCTCTACATGTTTGTTGCATGTTGCTATTTGTGCCATTGAATCTAAAATGTGCACCTGATAATGCTTGCCCTAACGGGCTTCTCTTGTCGTTAACCTTGTTCGCGATCGCTACGCAATTTAGGTCCTTGATGAGTATGCTCTGCTTATCATACCTCGGGCCGTTCCTCCGTCATACCCGCAATTTATTCATTTCTCGTCATCTTCAGATGCGAGTTTCCTTCAATTAAAACATTTTTAAAGGTTAGTAATGTCGACATCCATTATCGCCCGTATTATAATACGAGGCTTTCTGCTATACGTGTCAATGCACGTAGTTTCGTTAACTGTATCAATCATTTTAATTGGGGTAGCGTGTGTTACGCGATAACCCTATGTGTTGTTTACAACACTTTAACATGCTAAATCATTAACATACCTGTACTTACCGGATTTGCGATCAAGCCTCGAACCGAACACTTTATTCTTTAACCATGAGCTCTGATTACCAACTTTGTAACACCCTTGTTATTATTTTAAAGGTTTTCGTATATATAACGAAAATAAACATGTAATTACGATTAAGGATCCTTAAAAGTACGAGTAATTTAAAACTTTTACAACTTAAAAGTTTACAACATAATATAAATAAGTTCATCGTTTAAAATGACAACGAAACGCCGTGCGAAAGCTTGTGTCTTTGATCGTGTTCGGTCCTCCCTAAAGCTTGATCTTCATCCGGGAACTTCAAGTATACCTACATTTCTATAAACCATCATAAACGTTAGTTTTGATAGTTATACAATACAACAAGCCAAGTTCTCTAAGCCAAAATTACAACAAAACAACAATTTTCAGCTTGTACACCCGTCGCGCGCCGCGACGGGTTTGATCAATTCTTGCCGCGTGCCGCGACGATGGTCGCGTGCCGCGACGATGATATTGATTGGTTGTCGCACGACGCGACGGCCCCGTTTCAACAGAAAGTTCACTTGGCTAGTGCTGCAGATGCCCAGCTCCACTTTTCTAACTTAACCTATACAAAAACGTGCATAACTTTTGATCTACTTAACCGTTTTACGTGATTCTTGTTTCTATGTGACCGTAATTCAATTACGGACCCGTTTATTCCATCAGGTCACATCAAGAGCTGATTTTTAAGCAAACGACTTAAAATTCAATTATCAATCTTTTTGACCCATTCATATTTAAAAACCACAAACTTGTTTCTGAATAATCATTAAGCATACATCGGCATGTTTAACTCAAAATCTTTAGTTCGGGTTCGTAACTTTAATGGATTATGCGGCTAATACTTAAGCTATGCGCATAATTCTTTTGACCCGTTTAGAAGATTTAAACCTTTAAGATTAAATCTTTCCCCTTATTATGCACAATCAACTTTTATACTTATCTATGACTTACATATTCATAATACATGTTCTTCAACGACTAATAAGGACCGTTTACCCGGTTTAACGTTCATGGGCATTATAGCCAACCTCCGTCTTTCTTTTACGACGAAGGACTATCAACAATATATTTGACCAAAATCTCGCATTTTAGCCATAATCTTACGTATACGTACCTGGCTTGGGTCAAGTATTGACCCGTTTAAAAATACCTTTCTTTAATAAATCGCTCCTTGATAGTGACGCAAATTTCCATACACTATTCATCCCTGTGAGCATAAAACTTGACAAGCGTTTGTTAGTCGTTATTGTCAAATGGTGTTAACTTCACCATTTGACCCATTTAGTCTAAATGACCAAACATAACATAATTGTAGGAGGATGGTATTTATTTACCATTTTGCTCAATTGGCCCTCATCGGATTCTCATCATAATGTCATATTTCTTTAAATCTTTTTTCTTACATGTTTAACCCATCTTGGCTTATGCCATAGGGTATCTTTTGAACTTAAACTTAGTTTTGTCAACACATGACTACCATTTTATCCCTTTTTCTCATTATAAGTTACCCCATGAGATAACATTTCAAAAACTTGTTATTTGTTCGTCATCTCTTGACTTAATTACCGTTTTACCCCTTTTTACCATTCATTATGGTTTTCATCACTTTCGCTTATTCCGACCCGTTTCAATTTACGTCGGAACATCACATTTCAAATATTAGCTTATCATTTTCATAACCTTTATAATCATTACGCATTCTAAAATAAAAGGGTGTAAGATTTACTTACCTTGCATCCATGCCACGCTTTTCTTTCCATACTCGCTCCGCTTGACCCGCTTCATCCACAAGCTTCCACCTAGCTTGTTAAGCGCCAAACTATTATCCAATGTTCACAAGGTGGTTAGATTAACTATAATTTAATACGATTTTCCACCTTAAACATTTCTTATCATTAGCACTCATCCGAACACCTAATATAATCACGTTTTACACACAACCAAGTAGTCCGCGATTTCATTTAGGCATTTCATATCACTGAAAATGGGCTGTTTTTGGTGACCTGTTTAACATGTTTAAAAGTCTTCAAAAATTATGATTTTTTTATGTGACGTACCTCTCGGAGGGTTAGGCCTTGTTTTAAAATTTCAAGATCTAACTCTTTACCAAAAAATCATAAAAATTCATTATTAAGCTGCAATCAGATTCGTCACTTCAGACTTCATCTTACGAAAAAATTCATTTAAAATTCCTCGTTTATCCGATTGACGAAATTCCAGTTGGGGATTTTTGGAATTACCTGAAGCTACCTACAGTAAAAATTTGAGATCATAAATCAATTCTTAAATTGAGTTATGACATTCGTAATGGGCTGCAAATTCTGCCAGAAAACGCAGCCTGAACCTTCGATACCGAAAAATTCATAAAACATTCAATTTTCGTCGAAAAAAATGCAATTCTAGTGGGGTTTTAAAGATATTTCCTGGAATTACATTTTAGACTCAAGAAACACATGTTTTTGTCACGTTTTGTCCACGTTACAGCCAATACAAGTCGGCTGCAAATTCTGATCGGAAGCTGTTTGAATTCAGCTTTCAATTAAAACATGTTTATGACATTATAACAATATTTTTTAGCAATCAAAACCCTAAAAACATCACATACACGAATTTAGCATCAACAAATATGAATTTACTTCATGGAACTCAAATTACACTAGAATAACTATCAAAATCCTAGTGTTTAACATGTTTCTACAAAACCCACTTATCACCTTCAATGGTGATTATGAATTTTGCTACAATTAGGCATGATTTCATCATATACTTGTCTAGGGTTTACCCCTGGACATTATATTGTTCCTATATCACCTATATAACAAACATTCAACCATAGTTTCGAATTCTCTAAGTTTACTCAGAAATTCAACTACAGATTTCTCATGAAATTTACATACCTTGTGACTCCTTTTTCAGTGGAGATCACTAATTCGTGCTCATATTTTGATTTAGAATTGATTTGGACCTTCAATTTGAGAGATTCGACAAGAACTAGGGTTGTGGGGGTTTCTCCTGGTCGCCCTGTGCTTCTGATCGAACTCAAACACACACAAGTGTGTGTTTTGAGTTTTAATTTATGTTTTATTATTGTTAGTTTCGAACTAAACACTTTTAGTCCCTCAACTATTGTTTAGTTCTTATTTTTAGTGTTTTATCCCACTTATGAGTTACTACAAGACTTTTATCTAACTAGGTTATTATTATTCCTAGTTAACTTATTGGATTCCGGGAGTTATAACCCGTCTTATTTAAGTCCCGCTAAGTCGGCCTGTCATAAGCTTTGTTTTTCTCAAAACTTTTATTCTCTTTTTATTTAATATTAGGTTTAATTATTTAAATCCTAATATTTACCGGGTTAATTTTACCACTAATCGGAATTTTACCCGTCTTTTAGTATTAATGGGGTTTGATTACCAAACCCGTTTTCGGGGTGTTACAGTTGCTGAGCCCGCTGCTCTTGGTGATCACAACACTACAACCACTGCTGTGAAACCCCCATCAACAAAACTCAAAAAGACCAAAACAAAATCCAAAAAGCCCACCGAAACCAGCAAAACGGGTCCTCTGGAAGATGAGATCCCAGAGGTTAACCCCGTGACAACATAGATGTCACTACAAACCACTGTTGCTACTTCCTCACAACATGTGGAAAGATCTCAACCCATAAATCAAACTCCTCATGATTCCTCACAAAAGGAACATGTTGTATTCACAGGGACACCACAATATGATGTCATACCCTCATATGAGAGTATACTTAAAAGCCCTTCTCCCGCGGCAATGTCTCTTTCGACAGCAATCCCTTCATCTTCCATTCCACCAAAGTTTGTAACACTGCTTCAAGCTATTGACATTCAGAGTGATAGCAATCCCTCTCACGAACACTTTACTGAGAGTTTAACTTCAACAATAGCTATGTCTGAACCTTTTCAGTTACCTAACCCAGAAATAGTTGAGGAGGCTACACCTCTTGAATTTCAGCAAATTCTTGATGGTATTTCAAGTGGAGCATCTACTACAAATGTCAAATCCACTGATTTACATTTGGACAGTAGTTTCATCAGTCAGACTCCTTTGAAGGCAACCACTGCTGTGTCTATCAAGGTATCCACTAGTGAGTTCAAGTTAACCACGGGTGAGATCACTAAGGTAACCACTGATGCAGAGGGAAGTCCCCAGAACCAAAAACAGGGGGTATCTGCTAATGAAAATTTGGAGATACCTCCTCTTTCAAAAGCAGATACAACCACCTCTGGTAGGAATTCAGATGATCCTATTAAGTTAGGTGATGGATTAAAATACCAGGATTTGACGGACATGATATCTAACTTGGAAATAACTGTTGCTGATATGAAAGATCAATTGAAGCAGTTGGTAGATGCTTTCAAAAGTCGACCTTCTCATCAGCAGTTATGCCAAGAGCTTTGGAATTCGGTACAACCCATTCTTGCAGCTCAAAGGGAACTGGCTGAGATTCAACTTAATTCCCACATGAAGCTAATTAGAGTTATGGTTGAAGCAAGATACAAAGACACACAGGCTGACATCAAGGGCATAAAAGAATGCATTGCAAAGTTAACTGGTACTACCCCTGCACCTGTGTTTGAAAAAGACGATGAAGATGATGCTGAAAAGAGGGAAAATGATTCCATGAAAAACTTTGGGAAACCAACACCAAGGAATCAGCCAAAACAAAATCCAAATCCTGCCGAGCAAACTTCTGCAAAATCTCCTGGAAAATCTGATACTAGTAAGAAAAAGGGAATTGATGATTCCGTTAACAAACAGATAGATAAGGAGATTGAACGAAAGCAGAAGAGGAAGCATACAAAAGAGAAAGATGAAGTGCTCAACATTGAAACTTCAAATAGAAGAAAATCACAGAAAGATAACAAATCTCCTGTTGTCATATTTCCTAAACCAATATCACCACCAGAAAAACCAACCACTGCTGCGAAACTCAAAACCACTGCTGAACCTAAGAAGTTAGATTCTGATACACCTAAAACAAAACTCTCACCAGAAAAACCACCTGTCAAAAAGCAGAATATAAAATCCTCATCACCACTGCCAACCTCGACTGAAACAATTGTTGATGCAACAAATGTTTCAGCATATGTTAAGACAACAACGGTTAAGACACCGGTTGTTTCAACAGTTGTTAGGGGCTGTTTGATAGCCTCTGAATGGTCATTAAGAGGCTACCTCTTAATGGAACCATTAAAAATTTTACCAATGAGAAGGTGAAAGAATGTGAGATGTGATGATTTACCATTCAGAGGTTACCTCTTAACCATTCAGACTTGAAGTTACCTCTTATTCATTCAGAGGTTTTAAACCATTAAGAGGTAGCATCTGAATGATCATTAAGAGGCTACCAAACAGCCCCTTAGTCAATCCAATGATTCTACCCAATTTCAATTTCCATCACAATCAACCCTTACAGTCATGGCACCTTTTTCTTCCCTAACTCCTCCTTCTCCAAAATCTGTTTACACAAGAAAGAGAAAATTAATGGTGCATGAAGAAGAGAGGGAAGAAAAAGATATACCCGCACCAATTCCGTTATCAGCTACTCCGTTCATTCAAACTTCACCCAAACCATTCGTCCCACCTCCATCAACAAAGATCAACCCATTGGCAGTAACTTTCCCTCTGGAACTCCTTGCAGTTCAAGATGAAATGACTCAATTTTACACAGAGGATGATCCATCCAAAATAACCTTCCCATCTCTTCAGGGATTCGAAACTCCAAAGAATATTTATGAATATCTGAAGCTAAAGGGCAAGCAAGCAGAAGATAAGGCAAATGAAGAGTGTAAACGGCTAGGAGACATTAAGTTATCAGCTCGCATGCAACATTGGCTTGGTGAAGTCAAGAAGTTGGAAGATTTTGCTAGAGACCTGAGTAAGAATATGTTAAATCTGTCACCAAATGCTGAGCTAGAAAAGACATTAAGGAATGATTTCTTGAACAGTATCATGGAAACCAAGCCCTACGAAGCCTATAGGTCTGATTTCAAAGACTGGCCCCTTGAGGCTCTTAATGAGGAAGTTAATAGAATTGAAAAGATGAAAAAAGATCCTCAAATGCCAAAATCTGCTCCCAACTGGAAACAATACAAAAAGGTTGAAGTGGATGAAGTGTTGAAGTATAAGAGAATGAAGGCAGAACTTGTAGCAGCTAAGGTTGGGACTGCTAGACAAATTGGAAAATGGACTAGGCAGTCTATTGATCGAGCTTACAGTAGGTTAGAAGAGCGAAGAAAAACAGATCCATCCCTTCCTAAAAAGCCAGTATACAAAGATGAAACGATTGTTATACGTCGGCAGACCGTTACATCTAAAAAGCTGTTCTCATCAGCAGATGTATCCATCGCTGCCTTGAACCAAAGAAAAAGACAACAACTGATGGATGAGGAAGATGAAAATAGGTATGCTGAGTACAGAAAAGAGTCTATCAGAAATCGGTTACGATATGGATTGGATGATGCTTCATTGCAATTACAAGCTCAAGTTGCTCAAACACTTCAGAAGTTGGCAAGCAGGCCTCAATCGCCAAACTCCTCTCAAATAAAGCTTCTCCCAAGAAACCCATCAAACCCAAAAATACTAAAGTGGAAGTCTGACAAACAGACCCATGAATTGACTTTGACCAAGTCTGATGGTAGTGTTGAAAAGATATCAAGGGAGAATGCACTTGGTCTGAATCCAGTTGACCTCCAAGATCTTTTTAACATTCAGCTTGATAGGGATGAAGATGATACTGGTTCCTTGGATTTTGAGCTCCAATTCAAAGGGCAAATCAGGGAAATGTTGATGAGAGAATAAAGATCCGCTGAATTCTAAATCTGCTGATTCCTTGATTTAGTTTTGCTGAAAGTTGTTGAGGCAGGTGATTGTGTGTTTGTAGTTAACGTTTGCTTTAAGTTGTATTCAAATTCTATGAAGTGCGTATGTCTATAAACAGTTTATATTGTCTTTTTGGGTAAGCAGATAAATTGTATGTAACTGATATATTAACCGATAATCTATGTTTATAGTTGTCTTTTAGCTATAATAGATAACACGTTTTGGTACAATATCTATGCACGTATCTATATGTTCTATTAATATGTGTTATGCATGCTTGTCTAAGAAACGACCGTGTTTGCAGCTCTCATTTTTAATGAGTATTAAATTCTTTGTTAATAATATTATTCTCTTAACATCTGTTTACTAACCTTTGTCATTTCTGTTGACTGACCTTTTTAACATAGGTTGACTAACATGCATATCTGTTTACTATCTATCCATCTGGCAAGCTCTGTTGGAGATAATGGATAACATTTTTTAGGAAAGTCTGTTGGAAAGCAACAGAAGTTTTTAACAGTTAATAGACAACAGTAGTTTGCTATCAACATAATGGAATTGCTGTTGAATAAACCTATTGACCATTAGTGTATATCAATTTTATAAGTCTGCACTAATTATTTTTTATTCTCTGTCAATATGAGTTATGCATGATTTTCAAAGAAACAACCCGTATTTATTATAATAAAATAACAATTTCCTTGGATTTTCCTAATCATTTGAGATGGTGGTCGTACTCATATGTTTGAATGCACATGAAGAGAAACATGGAACGTGCAATGTTTGGTACTATAAATAATTGGATCATTTTATAAAAATAATAATAACCACTAGTTTTTCTTTCAGGATTGTGACAATACATCATCCAATCATTCAAATCATTTTCATGTCTAATCATAGTATTTTATTAATAATTAATATGTAAAGGTTATCTTCTATCTAGTAAACGAAAATGATTTTAGATTGTTAAAAATATTTAAAAAACTAGTAAACGAAAATGATTTTAGATTGTTAAAAATGTTTAAAAAATATTGTTGTGTGTGTATATTTTGATTGTTAATAGATAGAAAACTGGAAAATTGTCTTTCATTAAAATGAAAAATGTCATGTTATTTAATGGCTCAATTAATTATATATTTTATTCTGACAGGAAATGCTTGACATTTTTATTTGACAAATTACAACAATTTGATTTGATACTTTTTGTCGAAGTATCGAGAATGATTTAGATTAAAAAGGCATGATGACCCTAAGTTATGGGATACAAAGATGGTCGAGGATATAATAGAAAGTTTATTTTGATAGAAAGATTAGGAAGTAATCTTGATTATCTATTTACTAATTAAGGCTAAAATTAAATGAGCGAAATTGAAGAAAAAAAATGAGGGGTATTCTAGTCAATTAAAGGCAATAGTTTCTGTCTCCTTCAATTTCCCTCTATTTTTTAAACGTTAATAACACTTTCATACGACATTATATTTTTATAAAAATTGCAACAAAAAAACTAACATTTTTTATCTTTAAAACGAGTATACTATTGCTATACTTTCGATTTTTTTTTCAAAAACTCAGTTGCGTAAAACGCAATGGACAAAATCCATAAAGAATGACCTTTTTTCTAAAACGTAATTGACAAAAAACACAAAGAATTATCTTGTTTCTAAAACGCAATGGACCAAAAAACACAAAAGAAATGTGTTATTTCTAAAACGCAATGGTTGAAAAACACAAAAGAATGATTTTTTCTAAAACGCAATGGACTAAAAATACAAAAGAAAGTGTTCCTTCTAAAACGCAATGGACTAAAAACACATAAAAATGTGTTTTACCTAAAACGCAATAGACTAAAAACACTTCAAAATGTGTTTTCCTAAAACGCAATGGACCAAAAAAACACATAAAAATGTGTTTTTTTCTAAAACGCAATAGACAAAAAACACAAAAGAAAATGTTTTTTTTTTCTAAAATGCAGTGGACTAAAAACACATAAAAATGTCTTTTACCTAAAACGTAATGAATTAAAAACACTTCAAAATATGTTTTTCTAAAACACATTAGACCAAAAAATACATAAAAATGTGTTTTTCTAAAACGCAATAGACAAAAATACAAAAGAAAGTGTTTTTTTCTAAAACGCAATAGACTAGAAACACATAAAAGTGTTTTACCTAAAACACAATAGGCTAAAAACACAATAAGATGTGTTATTTCTAAAACACAATTTACTGAAAATATAATAAAAAAACTGTTTTTTCATTCCTTTGTAAAACGTAATGACTCAATACAAAAACTCATATCGTAAAAATGCAATTCAAAATTTTCTTACAAGATCGAAGCCAATTTCTTCATATTTCTTCAACGATTGACGAAATTCGGATGCTAGAAACACTTACCAGTGATCGAATGGAACAAATCGAGTGATTCGCTTCAAAATCACAGGAAAAAAATGAGATATTGTATGAAATTAAACTGGGTTTCTTAAAAAAAGTTAAAGAACACGTTGATTGGGTATTTGAATCATTGATTGGTGACGAAAATCGCACTATAATATAGTGATTATTGAGATAGAAAGTGAAGAAAAGGTTGAAGATGGTGGGGTTGGAAGTTACAGAGAAAGAAGAAAGGAGAAGATTGAATAAAATTAAGTAAAATATCCTTCCCCTTTATTTTTAAATTTTGAGACATGTCATAATCTTATTGTTTCCTATCCTTTCTAGTCAAAATAAACTTTCTATTTGATCATCTCTTATAACAACCATCCTAGAACCCTTAACGTGATCCTAAACGTCCCTAAATATACACCGTACGCGAGAAACGAGCCCGAAATACCCTTATCCTTTTAAAAATCAACAAAAACAAATATTATAGTCGCTCGCGGGCCGCGACCTAGGCACCCTGGGTCTGTCGCGGGGCGCGACGGCTTAAACTTGTCTGGCACACAATTGTGCCACGTGTCAAACACGTGGCAGGGCAACCCTCTTGAATCGACGAAGCTATAAACGCCACGTAGGCTCTCGCGGGGCGCGAG
The DNA here is from genome assembly GCF_002127325.2 of Helianthus annuus. Taxonomy (NCBI): domain Eukaryota; kingdom Viridiplantae; phylum Streptophyta; class Magnoliopsida; order Asterales; family Asteraceae; genus Helianthus; species Helianthus annuus. The sequence goes on along the minus strand of NC_035445.2, from coordinate 162,040,114 downwards.
AGACTGGCCGATCAGCCTATAAAATGGGTGGTCGAGCTTATTTGTTCAGTCGTTCATTTCCAAAATCTCTCTCAAACTTTCTAATAGTTATTATTATACCCGGGCAAAATACCCCCTATAAAGTGAAGCTCTGCCTCGTTGTAAGTATTATAACCCTGGTATTACCCTACACGATCGATTTAGGGCTCCGTAACGCATGTCAAGGCTCTGTCTGACTCAGTCGTTGGAGTTCTGTCTCGTGTTACACCCGATTGATCTAGGATTCCGTAATGCATGTCAAGGCTCTGCCTGACTCAATTATTGGAATTCTGTCTCGAGTTGTACGGTTAATGTGATTTTGGTTATTTTACTAATACTATGCATTGTTTAATTTTAATAGATAATAACCAGGAGATTCCCAGAAAGCTTTAGTTTTACCTAAAGTAAACAATGTGAGTACATCTTACTTTTTGTCACCTTTTGTAAACTGTTTTTACAAAACCTCAAATGTTTTAAAATATAACTAACAGTGATTGAGTCTATGTATTCTACAATTACTGCCGGTATGTTGGGGTTTTGTATACAAAATGTGAAAGACGTTACCATTGGATAAAGAGTTGGCCAATGAGTAATATGACCCACAAGTCAGGTGTTGATAGTACTGAATGAGTAATTGTGTAGATATAAACATTGTAATCGCTCCCAATACTGTGAAATTATAAAACTGTTTTGATTAAATTGGGATGCACTCGCCAGTATTTCTTGCTGATAAAATCTTTTAAAACGTGTTTCAGGTAACAAAATGTGAAAGCCAATAGAAGCCAGTTGGAGAGCACTGAATGCTTGGAAAAGTAGCTATAAAAATTGCCTAAATAAAACGGAGTTTTTGTTTTCAGTAATTAGGGTTTATCCCTACAAATGTACTGTCAAATGAACTTGGGTTTTATCCCAATGATTTGTTATAAAAATTTTGGTGTTTAACTCTGATAAAAATATTTCCTAACTACGATCCTGATGTATTCCGCTGCTAAATTAATAAACACTGATACCACTAATCTGAATCTCGCAGCACCCGCTCCCGGAATAAGGGTCGGGGGTTGCGGCATCTCTCATCTAAATAATTTAACTATTCAATTTGTTATTCACATCCTCAAATAATTATTAAAGTCACTTTATATCTTCACTTTCGTTAAGTGATTATAGTTTTTCTTATTTTCTATTGTTGGATAATTATTTATATAGAAAAGGGCCCGGATAGTCATTATGGTTTGCCCATTTTTCAACTTTAGTCCCTAACTTTCTAAATTTACAGCTATAGTCTTCAACTTTTGCAATTTCGTTCCCGGATAGTCCCTGACACGGATAGGGGTTAGTTTTCTCAGTTAAGTTGATGTAAAATGACTATAATGCCCTTAGTATTAAAAGATTAACAAATAAAACATTAAAAGATTAAAAAATATATGTAGGCCCCACCATCCACCCCACCCACTTCATCTTCCCAACTCTTCACCACAACCACCTTTCACCACCATAACACCTCCATACCACATAACACCACCAAATTCAATCATTCTTAGCAACAATTAATAAAGCACATATAGTTATGGTTTAGAAACTATTAATAATGCACATTAATTAATCAGTAAACATATATTTATGTGTGACCCACAATCTTTTTCCTAGAAAACCTTCCTCTCCTTCCTCCAACAGAACCGGAGAAGACCACCATTTTCTCGCCGGAAAAACGAGGGGACCCTTACAACATTCCGATCTCTCTCTGAACTTGAATGGGATCTGAAACGGTGGTTGGTGGTGTTCCATTGCCGGATTTCAGATCTGGCCATAGGGTTGAAGTAGTAAGCGAATAGGAACAGGGGGTTGACATCACTGCTTCTACTAACGATCAATATTTCATGAACTTGTATACATACCATAGTAACATGCAGGAAGGTGCATCCAATGCAGACCTCAACGCGCTTCCTAAATACAGATTTCGGGCATCCAAAAATAACGACGACAAACCTGAGGTTGGAGCAGGTAGAATGGTTCTTGCTGAATCAAATGGCGGTCACTTAGCTGTCGAACGTGTTCTTCTACCTAAGGATGCTGTAAGTTTATTGTTGATGATTTGGAAGGGTATGTTAGGTATTTGACAACAATTAAAGTTTTCGTGGGATAAAATGTTGCAACTTTCTTTCTGTAGGGGTATTTTGGTCATTTTCCATCCAATTAACACCAAAAACTAACCCCCATCCGCGTCAGGGACTATCCGGGAACGAAATTTCAAAAGTTGGGGACTATAGTTGTAATTTTAGAAAGTTAGGGACTAAAGGTGAAAATGGACAAATCACAGAGACTATCCTGGCATTTTTCTCTTATTTATATTTATATCAGTTTTTTTTTATTTTCTATTGTTGGATAATTATTTATATTTATATCAATCAATTCACATAAAAATAACCAAATTTTTTTTTGTTTTTCTATACAACTTTATATGTATTATGTCATCAGATAGGTTTTCGTTATCGCATATAATATAAATAAAACTAAATATTTAAAGAGTTATAAACTATTTTTGTTACATAGAAAATAGTTTAATAGTACTAAACGTTTTTTTAATTACAGATGATCTAATTATATATTATCTTTTTAAATTTAAAATGTAAACCTTTTTGATTACTTAGATAATTTTGTTGTTCGTCTACCTAATATTCTTATGTAATTTGCTCTGGTGATTAAAATGAAACATTTATTATATAAATGTAAACCTTAAACATGTGGGACTGAGTAGTCCAAGTTTCTTCAAATCAATCAAAACCCCTAAAACAATATTAGTAGTTAACTAATTTGTTAATTTAGATACACAGTAGCCACGTATTCCCTGTGGAGATAACCTTACTTAGCCGTACGCATATAGTTATTTAAGTCATTAGAATACTTGTTTTTTATTAGCACACGACAGTTACATCAATTTTTTAAACGGTTTTTTAAGAAATGATATGATGTTAACACGTAATATTCTTTTTTTGGTATCGTTTATTATTAGTAAGAAGATAGGTAAAGTTTATTTAGTAGTGGTTGATTTTAGCTATAATGTTATGAGATTTAAAATTTAAAATTATTACTTGTAAACGATTGTAGATTATAGTTATGTTGCTAAAAAATAAAAGTAATTGTTAGTGTTGTATGTAACTTACACTCGAATGCACTTTAGAAGTGTAACACTTTTATGTCTAATCGAAGCTGTGTTTACCAAATGAGGTTTAACAAGTTTCTAATACACAAGTACATAAGATGCATCCAACTAACGGTACGTATATCTTTTAGGTTTAATTAATTGTTGTAATAACAGTTGACGCATAGGTATATAACAATGTTTTAATCCGTTACACCGGTTCTTCTACTTGCTGGGTTAAGTTATTCTACAAATACTGCTAATTGTAAGAAGTGTACGAAAGATTTATAGATTGACAAGTGTCCAATAACCTAAACCCACTACACCCACCCAAAACCTAAACACCCACCCCTACCCACCACCATTCAAAAACCTAAAACCCCCACCCCGTGCACACACACACACACACAAAAAAAAAAAAAAAAAAAAAAAAAAAAAAAAAAAAAACCCTCACAAAAACCTAACCCCCTAACATAAACGTTTTTTTGCATCTAACGTAAACGTACATCTTTTTTGTTAGTTTTTTTTATTTAATTCTTTACACCCATTTTTGACATAATACCCACATTCTTAATACACCCATTTTAGAAAAAACGTCCAATAATGCCTCTTGCTGACTGGACTACCACATGGCGGAAAACGCCCAATACTGAGGGCATTATTAACCCTTACCACTATGCATAATCTTATATTTGATCCTAATCCTCTACTTGCTATATATGTTTGTTTTGATTTAATTACGCTTGACGCACGTGTATATAACAATGTTGATAATCATTGCTAATAATCATTTTTACACATTCATAAAAAAAATATTTGATCCGGCATACATAGTGTGCGAAAACATGTGTAGCAAAAGAGATTACATTACATATATATAAAGTTAATTTTTCATGATGATAAACATAGCAAAGAGCAAATATTAGCTCCCCATTGTAAAGTCATTAGCTAATAGGGTTTTGTTACATGTCACATTTAATTTAATAAAGTTTATACAAATAATTGATTATATATTATAATTTTAAAATTAGCTACATCAGATAATAAATAAAACTAGACATTACACAAAAAGTTCTGTTAAATAATATAATTTCCAACTACTATAATTATGCATATTCTTTTTTGATAATTAAAATTTAAAATCTCTCTTAGAAAATAAATAATATTGTTAAAAAGAATTAATTCTATTTGTCGTGAAAAGGGTTAACATGTGGGTGCGATGTTATCCCACACGTTTCTTTGTCCTTGCCGTCATGGACAATGTGCGTCCCCCATACTGACCATAAACGAGCTAGCGTATATAGATACCATTAAAAATATTTGTTGATATATAATTTTCTAGAAAACAATTATTGTTATCATTTTCTAATAATTACTAATTTAGTTGAAAGAAATGGAAAGAAAGGATAAACCCCGACATTCCAAGTTGTACCGGGTCCTATGTACTCATGCCAACCTTAGTTTTCACTACTTTATATTCTTTATGTTTAGTGGGTTTGGAGAAGGGGACTGGTTATATATATAGTTATTGAACTTTTTATATATTATTTTAACCTTTAAATGTTCCAACATGTTATTGAGTTTACTACATTTAATGCCTTCTAAAATTGTTTGCTTGACTTAACAAGAGTGAGAGTTAAAAATAACACATAATAGATAGGTATAAAAGATTATTAGTTAAACATGTTGTAACTTGTACCTTATCGCTTGTAGATTTGTGATTTATGACCAATAGAGTATATATTTTGTCGTTTTAATATCAAAGGGAGTTCGAAACATGAAAAAATATCATATTTATAGTGTGTAGATTTATTAGGGAGAAATGTCCACTTAAGGGTAGTATCCTAGCTTCAACCAACCAACACTCGTCATGTAAAATTTGTTTCAAAGTATTCATTAGCAGGTAAACACTAGCGGCACCTACCTATGCCATAAATCATTTTTAATTAAAAATTACATAAAAATAAAACATAAAAACTGAAACATTTCATAAAAATAAAACATAAAACTTAAACATTACATTACATAAAAACATAAAACCTAAACATTACATAAAAATAAACATAAAACTTAAACATTACATAAAACCTGAACATTACATAAAAATAAAACATAAAACTTAAACATGCATCCTAATAATTTGTAATGCTGAAACGTACTCAAAGTCCTCGTCGTAGGCATGTTTATAGTCCACAAGTGCCACTTGAATGACTTCCGTTCCGAGAGCTCGTTGTTGGGATTTTGCACATTCATGAACCTCCCAGCTCCAATGGAATCTTAAACATTTGAAACCGACAAACGAGAAACGTGAGTTTAGATTATCCACATTTCGGGTGGTCTCACTAACATGGAGACAAAATTGTTGAAAAACCTGGTTCCAAAACGAAACCCTTCTACTAGTGGACGGGCATTCGTGATGGGTTGCTACATAAGACATAGCCAACGCAATGTCTCCCTCTTCAGTCCACGGATTCGTTGACATTTTGTGAGGAGTTTTTTGTATATGAAAATATAAAATTGAGAGATTTTTTTGGTAGATGGAAATATAAAATTGAGAGAATTTATGTTGATGTGGTAGATTAAAATAGTGGAATGGGTTAATTAAATAGAGAAAGTTATTGATTATTTGAATTTGATTTTTTTTATAAAAATCAACGATCAAAGGTGGGGCAACAATCATAAAAGGAACGACCAAAACATCGAATTCGAAAATCTTACACGTGTTACCTTTATTGGCTAGCCGAAGCCATACCCACAAGAGTGGTGATGGTGTTTTGGTACGGCTTTGAACCCAAGGAGTCTTACCCGTAGAATGCCCGGCCACCCTTAGCTTTCATTCATGTTTTCAACATGACATGGATTAAATGGACTAGAGCTCATTATGACTAACTGCAATATATATATATATATATATATATATATATATATATAGGGGGCTGCTAGAATGAGAACCACCCCGAGTTGTAAGAACCGCGAGAACTACACCCCACGGAGCGCCGTTCGCCGCGATTTTTTTTACAAGTAGATGTGTGCATTATAAACACGGCCGTAAAAAATCACGGCGAACGGCGCTCCGTGGGGTGTACTTTTTTACACCTCAAGTTTGGTGTTTTTTAATTTTTTTTCTTTTTTCTTTTTTTTTTCACCAAACTTGAGGTGTAAAAAAGTACACCCCACGGAGCGCCGTTCGCCGTGATTTTTTACGGCCGTGTTTATAATGCACACATCTACTTGTAAAAAAAAATCGCGGCGAACGGCGCTCCGTGGGGTGTAGTTCTCGCGGTTCTTACAACTCGAGGTGGTTCTCATTTTAGCGGCCCCCTATATATATATATATATATATATATATATATATATATATATATATATATATATATATATATATGAAATTTTAAAAAAAGTGACTTGAGGTATCTATTATTGTACTTCTCAAGTTCTAATGTAAAACCTTTATTGCCAAAGGAATTCACTTTTAAGGGTGAAAGTTTTAATATAATACATTTAAGGGAAAAAAAGATGGTAACAACTTATTACAAGTATGGGCTGAATTTCTTAAGAGTTGGGCCTAATTTTGTCGCTAGTTTGACTGGACCTTGAGTTCTCTAGTAACGGCCCTTTTCTTAAATTGCAACAGAACAATTCTATATCTTATCTAAAGATATAAATAATATTTATGTTACATAAAACAATATCAGCTTAAAAAATTAAGAATACTCATCATATATTTAGTTAAGAAATATAACAATCACATAAACTATTATATCTATTGCTTCATTATATATATATATAACTATTATTCAAATGCTATATCATAGGTGGGGGTTTGCATAGGTCGGTTTTGATCCCTAACAGAATAAAAACAGAAACTTTCGGTTATGAGATTTTGTAAACAAATCTGTTTCGGTTATTTATTTTTGTAATCGGCATCGTTTCAGTTCGGTTAACCGCCCATATCGGGTATATGTTTTTGGGTTTGGGCCTGATAAAAATCAATCTAATATAATAAGTTAGAACTAAACTTTTGGGTCAAAAATCAAAATAGTGAATTTCAATTCTTCCAAATATATTTTAACACTTCTCTTTTTTCTGTAATATGTTGATGATATGGTCAGAACAAAAAAAAAGTAACTTTGTTATTATTATCAAGTTGTACAAAGAATTTATTGAACCATAAATCCTAAGAAAGAGACCTTCAATCAATGAAAAAACCCCATAAGAGAGGCACAAACAAGTAACGCATATATACACTATGTTACCACTAGGCTACAAACCCTTTGGTATCATAGTGTTCTCTTGATTAATCTAATTTGGCATACTCGTTGAAAACATTGAATCGGTTAATTTGGTTCAATTAATCCGATTTCCAGTTATATGTAGCTTGTTTGGTTAATTGATCAATTCAGTTGGGTTATCCAGGTTTTGTAGATTTATCATAACTGAATTGGACACGTTGGTTATAAAAGAAAATAATAACTCAAACATCGGTTAATCATTTTCTTCAAGTATTTTGGTTTGATGATGTTCGTTTTTTGGTTGGTTAGGTCAATTGTTTTTTATTCTCACCCATAGTTGTAACTTTATTGCCCTCACAGTTCCCTCTCACAAACCACTAATCACAACACAAAAATATTTAGGCCACCCGGGCGGTGATAAATTAGCCCATGATGATTAACTATAACGAGTGATAAAATACAAAACACCACCACCACTCCTTAACATCACGCGTTGAATTGATAACGCGTGGCCACCATCACGCATGATTGTTTGAGTTGTTTGAGGGAAATTGTTGGGTGTGGTGAGTGATGAACATTTCCACTAAAATCTATCACTAGTGATGGAATAAAGCTCGATGACGTGGCGAAACTTGATTGAAAGTTATGAGTGAGTGATGAGTGATGACCACCCCTACCCTTTTATCATGGGATAATGAGTCCTTTCCGTATAATAAACTTGTCATATTTGGATTAACATGTCTAAATGATTTGACAAAAGGTAGTAATTTGGTTGTACAAAGTTAAAATGGTAAACACAACCAACAATTTAAAATTAGTATACATATATATAATACAAATATATAACTTATAAGTTCAACCGGCCAAAACCGCTTACTACCTTTATAAGGTGGGGAGGGGGTGGTTATCACTTGCAAAAATTCCATCACTCACAACATCCAATCATGGTTGCAAAAGTCGTTAGGCGCTCCCTAGTCGGTCGACTAGGGAGTTGAGAGTACTCGGTCTACGCGGAGAGTACTCGGGGAGTACTCGGACATGTTAAATTATAAAGAAATTACTTTTTGGAGATTAAATATATGTCAAATAACACAAATTTACTAATATTTATAACAAAATACGTGAAAATGATATTCATTCTTTAATATGATAGGAATAGAAATTATGTTATATTATTATTTAAGTCAAACTAGGCTCGAGTTGACCTACTAGATCTAATTCTGGCCGAGGTTGACCGCGTTTGACCGACTCCGAGTAATTAGGCGGAGTCAAAGAAAGTCGCCTCGGCAGCCTGCCTTGTAGCGACTACTCGGGGAGTACTCGGCCTTGGAAACCTTGTTTTACAACCATGCATCTAATCAAGTTCCGTCATGTCATCAACCATTATTCCATCACTCACAACCTTTTTTTATTGGCAATGGTCATCACTCACAATACCCAACAATACCCATCACTCATAACACTCAACAACACATCACTCACAACCCTTCAACGCGTGAAGAAATCAACGCGTAAAGAAATCCACGAGTGACAGTGTATGGTGACGGCGGTGTGCAAATTGCCATCACACGTGATGGGCTTCCATCACAGATCCACCCCACCTCCCCTAAGATAAACGTTCGTTTACAACTTGTCACATTATTTACAAGTTGATTACAAACCTTCAACCTGTTTTGAATTGCCAACATGTTTGACTTTTCTAGATAATCAAGTTTTACAAGTCATCATTACAATCGCACATGTGGTTTTGGACACAATTGATCGGCCACATCATGTCTCATTACAATCCAACATGCTTAATATCTAGACACATTGTAGACATCCTTATAAATTTAGACGTACTATTGTAATTGGTTTAAACACGTCATTGTATCTAGTTTTGACACACACTTATGATAGTCAACTTATACACACCTATAGTTTACACGTACCGTACATTCAGGGCCGGCCCTGAGAATTCATGTACCCTGTTCGAGCTCGAAAAAACGTGCCCTTAACGAAGGCCTGTTCATGTGCGACGTTTCATTACCCAGTCCCGGATGAAAGAGTTGCCACCCATAATTGTTTTTTTATTAGTTTTTAGAAAAAAATTGGGTATTGGGCTTACTAACCTAATGGGCTAAATAGTTTAAACAATATGATTTTTTTAAGTGGGCCTATGTTAATATTTTTTTGGTTATACCCTATTAAATTTTCTTTTACATATATAATATCGAATTTTTTTTTTTAAATTACGTGCCCTACGAAATTACGGGCCCTGTTCGGTTGTCCTCCCCGCCCTCCTTCAGGGCCGGCTCTGCGTACATTGTATCAACATTTGTTTAGAAATATCATCCTTATATGATAAAAAGATATTTCAAATATGTACTATACTCAAATTAAAGATAAGACACATTTAATCCTTTTTTTACACTTTTTATCCACATTATTTCTATATATATACACACATATGACATACCTATATACCGATGTGTAAATATCCAATAGTTAAGCTCAAATGGAATATATATTACTATTTATAAGAAGTATATTTTTGTTTACACCCCCCCCCCCCCTCTCTTCATCTCTCCATAGATTGGTTTCCAATTTTCATGGTGTTTATAATCTTGTAGTGAAAAGTGATGGTTGTGTGATTTTTAAGATATGTGCACCTTTCTCCGTCGTCCGTTGGCAGCTTGCCACCGTGACCACTACAAAAAAAACATTAATACAAGTCATACAAATATTTATGTTTCTAAAACTACTACCCTCCTCCCACTTGTCACACACACTCAACTCCTACTCCATATAAACCATTACTCTTACTAAAAACTAGGACAACTTCAACTACAAGATCACAACCCAATCTATCATCATTTCCTCCATTATCCTTTGGTTTCATCTTCTTCATCTTCATGGCTTGTTCCGATGATCAACAACCGAATTTCAAGCATTTTTGCAAGGTTTGTAAGAAGGGTTTCATGTGTGGGAGAGCTTTAGGGGGCCATATGAGAGCCCATGGAGTCGGGGATGAGATTGAGGGTCTTGACGATGGGGATGATCCGACCACCGACTGGGATTCGTCATTTGTTTCGTCACCGGAAATGGATGAGGATGAGGATGTGGATGGTTATGGGCGTCGTGGTGGTGGAAGTGGGTGGTGTAAGAGGAAGAGGTCGTCTAGGGTTTGTGCTAGCGAAAGCGAAGAAGATATCGCGTTGGCTAAATGTTTAATGGCGTTATCAAACACTAGGGTTGATTTGATGGATATAGAGCCGGAGGGACAAAAGAGAAACCCTATTTTCTCTCCGGTGTTTTTATCAAATTTTACAAAACCACCACCATCGCGGGTGGATAAAGCCAAAGGGGTGGTGGCAAACACCACCCCTAAAGGTATGTTTGAATGTAAAGCATGTAAAAAAGTATTTAATTCACATCAAGCATTGGGTGGGCATAGGGCGAGTCACAAGAACGTTAAAGGTTGTTTTGCAACACGAAACGACCAATTTGATGAAAACCTAACGGATGAAGATGTTATCATCCATAGCGATGTTAAACATACAAGCACCTACCAATCGGACCATGAACCTAGCACGGGTTCAGTCGCATTGGCAGGACGAAAATCAAAGGTACATAAGTGCACCATTTGTAGTCGGGTTTTCGCATCCGGTCAAGCCCTAGGTGGCCACAAAAGGTGCCATTGGCTCACCTCTAATTACACACCAAACAACTACATAGGTAAGTTTAACTTCCATGAACACATTGAACAACTTCATCAAAGAGCTTTAGCTATACCTAAAGAACTCGACCTTAAACTCAACCTCCCGGTTTCTTGTAACACCACCACCACAACACGCCAGGAACCGCAAGTTCCGATGAATGAAAAAGAATATCATAAACATCAAGCAAACAAAAACAATGGTGATCTTCATGATGATCATATTGCAACAACAACAACAATTGAGAGTGTAGATGGTGAAGATGAGAATAAGATGAAGTTGGCTAAACTCAGTGAGTTGAAAGACATGAATAATACAAATGGGAGTTCATCTTCATGGTTACAAGTTGGTATTGGTTCAGTTACTGATGTGGCTCCTGACCCATAACTTTTATACATATTTTTTATTTTTTATAAAAGTTTTATACCAAAACAAGTATATATGTAGGTGAGAAACTGTAATTAACTTTGTCATGTCTTATGTATATCTTTTTAACAAATTTGTAAATGATATGTGATCAAAAGTATAAATAATAATTTTACTACTGCCTTACGTACTTATGCAACACAAAAAACTTGCATGGGAAAAGCTATCTTAAATTAAGGGACTTGAAGAAGATATTTGAGTAATTGAGGGGCCATTTTTGTAAAAGTTTTTTTTTGTTTCTAAACGGCAAGTATTATTAGAAAACTAGCAAGATACTAGACAGAAAAAGATACAACGAATTACATTGAGAAAATAAAGGTACACCACGAATTCCGATCCAAAAATTGCATATCCGCCCTACGTTTGATCCATAAAAACGTATTCGATTTTACCGTTTCCACTACTACACCTTGTGATTAAGACCGTTAAAGTTTTTTTAATTGTAAAGTATATTGTATACCATAATAACAAATATTTATGGAGGTCAGAAACTGTAATAAACTTGTTACATCTTATGAAGTTATGCATGTCTTAAAAAAAGTTAAATTTTGTTCATGTGGTTTGGTCTATTTTGGCAATTTAGTCCAAAGGTTTCATTTTTCACATGTGGGTCCAAAAAGGTTTCACCGTTGCAATTTTAGTTCACATGATTAACTTCATCCATTTTTTCTGTTAACGAGAAGGGCAATTTGATTATTTTATATGGCCGAAACCCAAACCACCGGGACTAAAATGACATTTAACTCAAAAAAAAAAAAAACCCTTACATGCGAAAACGACGTCGACACGTTATCACGTAAATAACTTTTCACTTGATCTTTACCTGTTTAGTTTGAAAACATCTTAAACAAAGGGACTTAAAGAAGATACTTGAATAAATGAGGGACCACTTTTAGAAATTATGATATCATATTAATCTGTAATAAATTTATCCCCAAATTTTAGGGTTTTGGTTCATTTGTTCGTATATTTGTTACAGAGAGAATCTCGTCAATCAAACACGAAATCAGGTAAATAACCTTTCACTTGATCTTTATCTGTTTAGTTTATTATGAATCTGCATCTGTTTTCGATCTGTGTAACCGTAATTAGCCCTAATTTGTATGTAAAACCCTAATTTCAACTAATTTTGCAAGTTTATGAGAGATTTTTCGGTAGTTTTTGTGAATGAAGCACATGTACACTGAATTGATATGATTTACACTCGAATTGTTTTGATTCTGCGTCTGTTTTCGATCTGTGTAACCGTATTTAGTCCTAATTTGTATGTAAAACCCTAATTTCAACTAATTTTGCAAGTTTATGAGAGATTTTACGGTAGTTTTTTGTGAATGAAGCACATGTACACTGAATTGATATGATTTATACTCGAATTGTTTTGATTCTGCGTCTGTTTGGATTTGCATGACTGTAATGAGCCCTAATTCGTATATAAAACCCTAATTTTTAACTAATTTTGCAAGTTTATGAGAGATTTTGCGGTAGTTTTTTGTGAATGAAGCACCTGTAGACATAATTGCTTTGATTCACACTTTAATTCTTGTGATTCTGCTTATGTTATGATTTGTGCAACTGTAATTAGCTTTAATTAGTATGTAAACCCCTAATTTTTAACTAATTTTGCATGTTTATGCTAGATTTTGCGGTAGTTCTTTTGGAATGAACCACCTGTACACAAAATTGCTTTAATTTTCTGGTTTTCCGGTGATTTTAATTCTGTATTTACACTCTAATCTAAAGCTAAGATTGGAAAACCATTGATAAAAATGTTGATATCCTAATTAACGGCTTGCATTGTCTCTCAGCCTGCAATTGTTGAACTCTTGTTAGAAGAATCTGGTTAATTGCAATCTTGTTGTTGCTTTCCTTTCTATGTTTGAACCCTAGACATTTGGTTTGTTGAAATTTGGGATTCTTTGAGAAAGGTTATTGTTGGGCTAAATGTAGATCCTGTTTAAAGAAACATAGCCCCAAAGTATACTAGTTTAAGGTTTTTGGGCAGTTGCTTATTGGTGGTTAAAGTACAATGGTTAAAGCATAGCCGCCATGTTTGGTAAAACCTTAAAGAAAATAAATGTTTGTCAAACTTTAGTATAGATTCTAACAACTAGAAAATGTATGCGGTGAGATCGTACCATTCTTCTTGTTTTATGATTGAAAAGTGTAAAGCTTTTCATTGGCTCATAGTCTTGTAGGTTTGTATCACACGTTATGCCAAGTTTCCATGCATACAGTCATAGGTTTAATTCAAATATTAACCTGCAGATTCTTTCTTTATGGAGTAGGATGAGTGATGTTTGATGAAAATTGAGAAGCGATCGGAACTTAATTTGCTCTTTTATTCATAGTTGTCAATAGCGGTCGCTATAGCGAATAGCGTAGCGTATAGGTCGAAGGTCGCTACTCACTACAGGGTATGTAGCGATAAATAGCGGGATTTCAGTTTTTTTTAATATAAATAGCGATTAAATATAGCTATAAAATAGCTGGATTTTAGGTTTTTGTTAAATATACATGTAAAATAGTGTATATACCAGGGTCTTTTGATATAATATACATATAAAATTATAAAAAACTTTTTTTCTAGTGTGTTGCTATTTATAAAATAGCGCCTGCTATTTTTCGCTAGTCGCTATGTAGCATATAGGTACCTTATCGCTATTTGCCATTAACAACTATGCCTTTATTGTTCTTTAAACAGATAAGAGTATTATTCTTGACATTTTTTTAGATTGCATGATGAATCTGTGACCTATTAACGTGTTTAATTAAAATGGACTCAAAATGTTTAATTATATATACGAGTCAATGGATATAGGGGACTGGGCGTGAGATCAACCATTGCACCTACGCTACTTTTCCTTTTTATAGGATTAAATTAATATTTGCAATATGATTAAGTAACACTGTTGCTGACTTGTTGCAAATGGCAATGATTATCTAATCATTGAAAATAGAACCACTTTTAAAGTTTTATGCATTGTGAATACACAGAGGGAAAGAAAACATGATGAAGCAATCCAAAGATCCATTTGAAGTGGCGGAAGAATCACCGCCAGATTCACCAGCCGGTCATGCTGACACCGCAACTCAAGATCCAACCTTACAACCCACTGTTAGTACCCAGGGAGTTGATGCTGATAATAGTATTCATCCTTCAAACCAGCAAAAAGCAACGGTCAAATCAGCCTCCACATCAGCAGCTGGAAAGTCCGTTAAGAACAAAGAAGATGATGACGAGGAAGAAGAGGAGAACATGGACGTTGAACTTGGAAAGTTTCCGTCCTCTAGCGATCCATCCAAGTTAACCAAGATGCAGTAAGTTTTAATATGTTAACGTTGTTTTAACCGTATATTATATGTTGTGATTTTGGCTGACTTACAATGAGATCGTTTTATTTATCGGTGGCAGTTATAACCTACTTAACTAAAACTGGGTTGATGTGATATATATATATATATTTTTATCTTCAACGAGTCATACGGTTACAAATTTGAAAACTTACCTGAAGTGACCGAAAATGTAGTAAATGCTTACAACCTCTTGAATCACTGTATACAAAATAAGTGGAATATTGTAAATAATATACTAATACTGTATCTGTAATCATATTTGATACTTTATTTGTTTATAAAATTAGAAAATTAACAAAAGAAATGTTAACGGATCAACCTACCTGTTTAGACATGTATTCAAAGTTACGCGTTTTGACTAGTTATCCAACCTACTAACTTTTTCCATTTAGGTGACTTTTTTTCTATAATCTATTCATGAAAAATATGAGTTAATTACTGTTTTCGTCCCTGTGGTTTGTCAAAAATCACTATTTCAGTCCATTAGTTTAAAAATTGCGATTTCAGTCCCTGCTGTTTCACTTTCGTAACCATTTCAGTCCCTGTGATTTCACTTTCGTAACCATTTCAATCCATTATTCTGTTAAGTACAGGGACTGAAATGGTTACGAGGTGGACTGAAATGGTTACGAAAGTGAAACTACAGGGACTGGAATCGCAATTTTTAAACTAATGGACTGAAATAGTGATTTTTGACAAACGACAGGGACGAAAACAGTAATTAACTCTGAAAAATATTGTACATAGAATCTTTGTGTAAGTTTTGTATGTGACGAGTAGATACAAATCTTTATGATGCTATTTTTGCAGGTCTATTTTATCTCAGTTTACTGAGGATCAAATGAGTAGATACGAATCTTTCCGAAGATCTGGATTTCAGAAATCCGTCATGAAAAGGGTATATCTTTCTTCATATTCCTTTTTGTGGGTCCCATCTCAACACTTGTAACACACACGGTGTCACGGTCTACTATTTATATCATATAAAGTACAATGAAAGTACCATCTGATCTGGTTACTTTTTTCGTTCTTTGCGTTCATGATATGCTTGAAACGTCACATGGAGCATAATCTTAATCAGCTTTTAACAATTTTAATTTGTAATATGTGTGATTAACATTTAATCGTAATGTTGTACCATAAATGCAGTTATTAGGCAGCATCACTGGGAGCAATAAAATTTCAATGCCTATGACCATTGTAGTATCGGGAATAGCAAAGATTTTTGTTGGTGAACTAGTTGAAACAGGTATGTAGACACCGTCTACTACATAGTTGTCAATAGCGATCGCTATAGCGCGCTATGTAGCGAAGCGATGAAGTGTCGTTATTTGGGTTATAGCGACTGATATCGTAAATAGCGACAGTTTTTTTTTTTTTTTTTTTGATGTAAATAGCAATTATATATAGCTATAAAATAGCTGGATTATAGGTTCTTTTAAATGTACATGTAAAATAGCATATATACCAGGGTATTTTGATATAATATGCATATAAAATTTTTCAAAATTCTTTTTCTGGTGTATCGCTATTTACAAAATAGCGGTGGCTATTTGTTGCTATTCGCTATGTAGCATATATGTCGCTATTCGCTATTAACAACTATGGTCTACTATTTATACCATATAGAGATATATGAAAGTAACACAAACGCTTTTTGTCGGTATTTCAACTTTTGATATATATTAAATGCATTAATTATGATTACAAAACAAGTATTGCATTATTAAAATAAGATTAACGTGCACTGATGGACCCCATGGTTTACCAAAATTTTGGATTTGGTCCCTGGCTTTCCAAAAGTACATGGATAGTCCTTGTGGTTTGCACTTTGTAATGTGTTTTGTCCCCAACCAACAAATCTAAAGGTTTTAGCATTTCCAAGTTAGGGACTAAATGTGGTACAAAGTGCAAACCACATGGACCATTTATGTACTTTTAGAAAAAGTTGGGGACTAAATGCGTTATAAAGTGCAAACCACAGTGTCCATCTATGTACTTATGGAAAGCTAGGGACGATATCCAAAGTTTTGATAAACCACAGGGATCATCCGTGTATTTTACTCTTAAAATGATCTACAAAATCTTTTGAGTAAAAACAATTTTTGGGGTTGTACGCGTTATAAATAGACTTTTGTTACTTTTAGTTGTTCGACATAATTGACCCGCACCCCATTTTATAACTTGTTTGAGATAAAAAACGTAACCATGGTCAAACTCGTTCATGAGTAAATTGGTCAAAATTGATACATGTGACGGATGACAATATGAGAGTGATGATGACATTGCAGCCAAGGTAGTTATGCGAGAGAGAAAGGAGAGTGGACCGATCAGACCGTGCCACATACGAGAGGCACACAGAAGGCTTAAACTAGAAGGGAAGATACCAAAAAGATCAGTTCAGAGGCTGTTCCGGTAGGCGTTTTGGTTTTCATTTGTCTCTGTGTTAAGTCTTTGTTTTTGGGATTGGAAACATGTGTGTAATGCTTTAGGCATGCTTGTAAAGCTTATCCTAGAACCAGTCATGGTTTTAACTGTTGTAACGTGATTGGTTTCCCCGTGGCTAGAAAACATGATGGCTTTTGTTCTAATTTTATATATTATATGTATTATTTATATAACTTCTATGTCAAAGAAAATACATATAATATATAAACTGTTTAACTACTCCTACAACAACCATATCCGGTAAATCCCATGTATAGCAAAACTTTTTGTAGGGTCTCGGGAGGATGGGATGTAGGCAAACCTTACCTCCATCGCTGGGATAGAGAGACTGCTTCAAGAGAGACCCCCGGCTCTAGACAGATAGCAAAGAACAAAACTAAATAAATAGAGATAAGGCCGGAGGGTGTGGGGGCACCACCCCCGTCAACTCATCATCTATAGCGCCCCGGGGCGCTATACCTCCACACCCTCAGATTTAAAGGGGGGGCGCTATAGGAGGGGCTCCATCATGGTAAAGATTGAGAAGGGGCGCTATAGGAGGGGCCCACTTGATTTAAACCAATGAAATCTTTTTTTTTTAAATTTTGTTTAATAGTGGGCTCCATCCACATCATGCAAATTAAAGGGGGCTTTATGGCTGAGGTGGATCCTAGGGGGCGTTGACGTGGCCTGATAAAGCCCCTAGGGGGCTCCAACTACACATAAGAGGGAAGATGAATAAGTAACGTAGAAAAAACAGGCATAAGTATAAACATATAGACATGTATATTCACAATCATGTATAAAGTCCATCTTCGTTTTAACTAATTTAGTTAAAGTAGTTACATAGACTAATTTATTTTTTTCAAAGGTAATAAATGATGTATTTCTGATTTTTTTTTAATGCATTAGATAAGGCTAACGAGATGGTCCTTGAAGATGATATTTTGGAAAACATCGACAATAAGATGCATTAGACTAGTAAATTTTGGTATAATCAACTTGCTTATAAGATCGATTTTTTTGAGACACTTAGTTTTGAAATCAAAGGTGGACTCTTATTATAAACATGCACATAACATTGGAGAAGAAATAGATGTGTTCGAAATATAGGTGGAATGCTCGTATATCTACATCTACGTAGCAAGCGTAACGATATCATATAATATATATCAATAATAACAATCACACGTATAATATATAACTATTTACATTCATGCTCTTGCTGGAAATTGTAAGTCTTCGTTGTAAAACCCTAGACCATATATGGTGAGCAAAGCTATCTTTGCTTGAGTTTGGCTCGAATTTTAAACAAGTCAATTCAACTCGGAATGGTTTTTCACGAGCAGAGCCATCTTTGGTTGAGTTTGACTCGAATTTTAAACAAGTCAATTCGACTTGGAATGGTTTATTTAAGAGTAGAGCTATCTTTGCTTGAGTTAGACTTGAATTTTAAACAAGTCAATTCGACTCAGATTCATATATAACCGATCTGAAAGATAAGCCTGAGCTCAAATTGGTTTGAACTCAAGCTAGCTCGACTCTATTTGGCTCGTACTTGTTTTTTTTTTTTTTTAATATTAGAGGAAAATGATACTCTTTTCTTTGTTTTTTTTTTCCAACAATTTCCCACTTCCAGTCTGTCCTTTTCTATTGGAGATCCTTTCGGAGATTCGTAGGATTATCCGTTCCATAATCCAATATTCGATGACCAAAGCTACAGAGACAGCAACTTGTCACCTAAAATAGTACAACCATGTCACATGTTCAACACCGACTTTCACGATTTGCATGCGTCATTATTACTTTGTTCGTAAAATATTATATAACGTACCGACGTCGGTATAATATTTTATATATTTTATATATTCTTTTTAAGCAGGGCCGTCTCCGAGAATGTTAAAAAAAAAAAAATTGGCCCCGTGCAAGATAAAAAAATCGGACCCTACCCACCAATTGCCATGTAATATAAACTCATCAATTAGTCATTCACATATATATAAAAACTAAAAACCATAAGACAACGTAAAAACTTTGAACCACGTATTCATGTGTTGCCTCGGATTCATTACATGAGAAATTCAGTTGTTGTCGGCTCGGCTCATTACATTATTGTTGTGATAGTGGACTCGATATAGCAACACAAAAAGGAAACAAAAACAAAAGTAAATTATTACTATCACTATTATATTTGCGATTGTTATTTATAGAATGACAATTTATTCATAATAAACAAACAAACATATACTAGTGGTAAGCTAGAGATTTTATTAGCCATGAATATTTGTTTTAAGTTTGTTTAATGAAAGTTTATAAAAGAATAAGAAATTCATAATAACAAACAAACAAAATCTCACACGTATTCTATAAAATATATATCTACAATGTAAATTAAACAATATATTGAATGGAAGCTATTAAATAAAATAATAATATCATGATCTCAAGCTATGGATTTTGGCATCGCAATGTAAATTAATTTTAAAATTGAACCTGTGGTTATTATCTAATGAAATTGTGAAAGAAAGTTACCAACCACTGTAACACCCTTGGTTTATTTATTAAAATTGAACTGTGTTTTATATATATACTTATTATAAAGATAAATTTTAAAAATTACGGGCCCTTTGCGGGTTTGGGCCCTGAGTGGCGGCCCACCCCGCACACCCTCAGGGCCGGCCCTGTTTTTAAGTTACACTTTGTCCCTAGTATAAATAATATACACTTTTAACTTATTTAATTTTTTTAATGACGGGATCACTAATGGATCACCGGAGTATCATTGTGTTACCATCGGAACCACCCGATCATATCCATCACCACTATGTAATAATGCATATACACCAATTCAAGAGTAAACCTATAAATCTGGGAAACCCTCCGCCCCTATGGGAATCGAACCCAGAACCTAATGATCTCTAAACCTTATCTCACCTCTAAGATGTCACTATACGGTTGTGTTCGTGAAATGTTTAAAAGAACATACATAATGTATTTCTTAGTGTCGTAAACTATACCACGTATCGGTAATGAAATGAACCGAACTGTTACCAACCGAACATCGGTGCCGGAATCAGTATATCGGAAGTTCGGAACCACTATTTGTATTTGGGCATATCATGACTTTGTTTTTTCGATTATATGAAAAAAACTTTTGTGTAATCAAACAATTGTAAATAAATTTTTAATTTTGTAAAACCGAACTGATACCACTCGAACAAAATCGGTATCATTGTTATTGTTTCGTTACGAGTCGGTTTTAGTACTTACTAGTATTTTTCACTACAACGTAACTTTACAGCTCGCAATTTTTTGTTTGAAATTTTAGTTTATTAGGTACTGTTGTAAACAATATTTTATGTTTTATACATATACCGAATTCACACATATCACGTAAGAAATTCCACTTGTTAATGTTTATATTTTTTTTTTTGAACGATGACTTTCTTTTTAGTGACTCAATGTCACACCGTCTAAACGGCAGCCCTAGTCAAGATCTGCTCAGATTACGTTGTCTTAACCAGGCCTATGCTGGGTTGGTCAGACTTGGTTACGGCGTTTCCCTGAAAACCATACTGCCTCCACACGAGATGTCTCGCTGAAGTAACAGCTCGATAAAAATCAGGGTGCGACTCAGAATCTAACCCCCCAAGTGAATTTGTCACCATCATTGTCCAATATCTACTCCAATACTCCAATATCACACATCTGAGAATTGATTAAAAGTGTAGATATCTTTGTAGTAAAAAAAAAAGGTAAACCAACGGTCGTTATCAGGCATTTTATAATCACAAAAACGGTGTTGTTGGTCTAAAGCATGAATATTACTAACGGAATATGCCAATAATTCTCTTCCGTCCACGACTCAATTCGTAGCTTTTTCTCTAACTACCACTTCATTCACGCCAAGCATATGCTCTCTAAATATTCTAAACCCTTTACTCCTAATAAATTCTCAAAATTTTTACATTTTTCATTACAAATTTTGATTTTTGTGATGTGGGTATTTTAGATTTTGAGTCCCTTAACAATACCCATATTACGGTTTTAAGGTCTTGTTTGATCAATAAAACTGGAAAATGAAATTCGGTAAGAGGTTGAAGCAACATGTTGAAGAAACTTTGCCTGGGTGGCGTGATATGTACTTGAATTATAAAGATTTGAAGAAGCTTGTGAGGTTGATATCTTCGTCGTTAGAGTATGGGAAATCGGAAGCCGAGTTTGTGTATCTTTTGAACAATGAGATAGATAAGTTTAATGTGTTTTTTATGGAACAAGAAGAGGATTTCATTATTCGTCATAAGGTTAGTTTATAACTTATAAGTGCATACAAGTTTATACATTTGTTGATACATTATACAATAATTTGCACACGTGATATGAAATTCTCTTTTTTTTTTGTCTTGTATATGGATTAGCTTGAAATCTAAGTCGATCTCGGGTCTCTTTTGTATATAGACTAGGAAGAACTCTAAGAAGATTCATGTGAACAAATTTATTGCAAGTTACAATACCCCATGTATAAGTTACATAAATTACGTGTCAAAATAACAACCTTTTGTTTTGTCTTGTATTGTTATATGACAACATGATGTCACTTACAAGTTACAAGTTACAAGTTACAATCCTTATCACATACTATAGACCGTTTGTATAAGCGTCTACATATCAATTGGTGTTTAAAAGCGGTTAAGATGACTTAGCCATCGCGTTGACAAGTCATCGTCTACATATCAATTGGTGTTTAAAAGCGGTTAAGATGACTTAGCCATCGCGTTGACTAGTCTAACGGCATGTGACACTAAGGATCAAGTTTTTTGTTTTTTTTTTCATTATGTGTATCTATTTTCTTGAATATGTAGGAATTGCAACAAAGAATAAAGAGGGTGAATGAGAGTGAACCATCTTCACAAGAAGAGTATGAAGAAGAGATGGCAAGAATTAGCAAAGACATTGTTGACTTCCATGGTGAAATGGTGCTTTTAGTCAACTATAGCAACATTAACTACACCGGTAAACAAAAGAAAAGTCAAACTATTTGACAATTTTATGTCCAATCAAATTATTAAAATTAACAGTTTTATTTTATTTTATGGGCCATGTTTGTATCATATCTCAGGCCCATGTCCAATCATTATGTCCAATCAAATTATTAACATTAAATGTTTTTTTATTTTATGGGCCATGTTTGTATCATATCTCTGGCCCATTAGCTCATAAAAATCTTGAATTTTTGGCATAGGGATGGCCAAGATTTTAAAGAAATATGACAAACGAACCGGTGGATTATTGCGTTTACCGTTCATCCAAAAAGTCTTGGAGCAACCTTTCTTTACCACCGAGCTCGTCTCGAAGCTTGTGAAAGAATGTGAAACCATCATCGATGAGCTTTTTCCAACAGCGGTGATAGCAGTAGAGATGAAAGAGGCGGCAACCACGATGGTGGGAGAAGGGATTTTTAAAAACACCGTTGCGGCGTTGATGACAATGAAAGAGATTAGAAAAGGGAGCTCGACTCAAAGTCATTTTTCTCTCCCGGCTCTTAGTTTGCCGGATACCGAACTTATTCGATCCTTTCAACTCAACTCACCCATACCTACTATATAACTTCATGTTTTAATTTATGTAGTGGTATGTAATGTAATATGTATTAATCCTTTCTTATAAATATAGCTCTTGAAGTCTTAGAACTTGAAATTTATGGTGAACCACAATAAATTGGAAAATTTACAGAAATTTGGTATTTTCCAATTCTATAAATATTTAACCTTTTTCACATATCCGGTTCGAATTTGTTATTTTGTATACCCCATTTTTTACATGTTAGCTTCGGTTTTCATTTGGGTATGACCATAATATTTATTGTTAGGGAAATTTAAATATTTATTGTGAGTCTGCCATGTCTAAAACTTTACTCAATACGGATTGTATAGGCCTATACGATCCGTATTGGACCAGTCAAAATGTGTGGATAGATGGGCCGGTGTGTTAATAGAATTTTCCAAATATAAATGCAATATAATTTACTCTTTCAAGAATATATAATATATAGGGTGAGGTTCGGCTACAAAGTCAATTTTTCCTACAAAGTGTATAAAGTCATAAAACACCACAATTTCAGCCACAACACACACTCAAAACCCACACATAACAGATTGAAGATCAGTAAAACACAATATCCAAAACCTAACATTCCATAAAAACTTCAAACATACCATCGTAAAACTATGAATATAAAACACAACATGATAATCAACATAGAACACACTAATGTTAGTTATTCGATAATCAAAATCTTATCATCCAAAACACAACACAAAACCCATATATATGGGGTTTTAGTAATTCTCATTTTGTTATTTGTGGGTTTTGAGTGTGTTTATGATTGACATCATGGTGTTTTATAACTTTTTACACTTTGTAGGAAAAATAGTCTTTGTAACCAACTTCACCCGTAATCTATCTCTTATATTAAAGCAAAATAACTTTGCCACCTCACTTGATGAGGTGGCATGAGATGGCATGGCTCTTAATCAAGATAATTCAGAAAATAGGCGGGATTTCAATTCTCTTGCTCCTCCTTCTCTTTGAAACCGCGGCTTTATATCTTAGGAAATCATAAATTTCTCTCAATTTCTCTTCTCAATCAAATCCCTATTTCCTAAATTACGAAATCCTTTTCTTTCACATTTTGTTTTCAAATCAAAAACCCTAGATAATGCACGATCTCCTTTAACAATTGAGTTTCAAGATTCATGGATATCTGCATCTTCGATCGCTATTAGAAGCAACCATCCCTTTAATAGTCTTTGCTTTTCTATCTCAAAAACCCTAGATATCG
Organism: Helianthus annuus; assembly: GCF_002127325.2. Taxonomy (NCBI): domain Eukaryota; kingdom Viridiplantae; phylum Streptophyta; class Magnoliopsida; order Asterales; family Asteraceae; genus Helianthus; species Helianthus annuus. Next base: position 162,015,982 of record NC_035445.2, on the reverse strand, counting down.
TCATCTTCTATCGCGATTGGAAGCAACCAGGTAACTTTTTTCTCGATTATTGATCTTCTAAATGTAACTTTCTTTGATGATTCATGTTTAATGTATATTAATCTTGATTTATTACCATCCCTATGTTCATATTTTAGGGTTCTTAAAAATCAACATTCAAGAATTGTTCAAGCTTTTTAATGGTTTTCAGTGTATTTTTTCTAAAATCTAACATCGCGTTTCAGATTTTTCAGTGCATAATTTTATTTTGCAACCCCCTACCTTCTAATTCATTTGTGTAATAGATTAGGTAATTGGTCCTAGAAATGTTTTGGTGGCAATTTGAGATCGGGAGTTAATATGTACTGACTGATATAAAAGTATGATGATGAAACTTAAAGTGGTGAAGTTTGACCCTTTCTTTTCACACCTTAATCAGCAAACAAGAAAAGTTCTGCAACAAAAGGTAAGATTTTTTTTTCTTTTGTGCTAATTTTGGTGTTTCCTTTGTGGGTTTTGTTCTGTATGCTTTAAAGATTAAATCTTTAAATGGTTATTTTGGTTTTTATATGTGTTATATAATGTAATTTGCTAGAACCCTAAAGTAGTTTTAAAGTTACTATTTGAAATCCCGGTCCTATTTTAATATTCTTATCTGTTGAAAATTGAAATCTGCCATGTAAATCTTTGTGTATAGTATGTGCAATTTAAATGCCTGGTTTGTTAAATTTGATCAAACATGAATCCTTTTGAGGAATTGAACAAATCAAAATGATTCTATTGCAAAAAGGCTGTTGGAAATTCTCCAAGATCATTCATTTTTGTGTACTTTTTTGAGTTTTTTTTCACTTATTTTGAAAACACACTGAATCGTAATTCGAATGTGTGATGTTTAATTGGATGTAATTATTCGATTCAATCTTCAATTTGATTTTGATTCTTGAAATTTTCTAAATATTCGCAATTCTTGTCAAATTTTTTAAATATTCCCAATTCTTTAATTTGGGTTTGAATATTGAAAAATTTTAAATCTTCTTGGCTACTGTTGTGAAAACAAAGAACGACTACCTGTGACTGAGTATTTGCCCAATAACACCCTTGCAAAACATCTTTTCATTGTAAGCAGTTCTTTGTTTTTTTTTTTAACTCAAGGAACAAGTATAAAGGAACAAGCAAAACATCTACATATCCATAATTTGTTCACAGTCACTCGCTCTTGCAAAGTGTAATGTTTTTTATTGTTAGTTTAAAAGATTAATGTAGTTCTCTGTTGATTCAGGGAAATCACAACCAATGAAATGGGCAATGAGGTTACAAGTGGTGTTACATTTAGTCGAAGCTCTTGAATTTTGAACAAATAAAGGGGGTGCTTTTTATCACGATCTCAATGCCTATAGAATTTTGTTTGATGAGGTCAAACCTTTAACTTTTTTTATTTCTATATTTCACATTATTAAATTTAAAAACCGATATTCACACATTAGATTCTTGCAGGAAGGTAATCCTTGACTTTCGTGCTTTGGCTTGATGAAGAATAACCTGGATGGAAAAAGTTATAGCACGAATCTTGCTTTCACTCCTCCCATGTATCTGTATCTGAGGACAGGTACATTATTGTTTTACAATATTGTTCTTAATTATTTTCAGGGAATATGAGCATTTTGACTTTTGTGGTCAAAAGATTGATTTTGATTTTAAGGTGAAGTGAGTTATTTTTAACTTTAATTTTGGGATTTCATATAATTTATTGTTTTAGTGCCAAAGCACAAATTCCATGTTTACTTTTTCCAATTTTTTGGAGAATCAGTGTGTTCTGGTTTTGGTATAATTAGCATTTTTTTTATTATAGAAAGATGCATTTTAACATTTAAAATCAAAATCAATGATTTTCTACTTTAGATATGACGTGAGTAATTTTTGTTTTCATTTGCTTTTCAGAAATTTGTTTCCATCCTATAGGAAGAGTAACGTCTGAAAGCATGATATATAGCCTTGGGAGTCTTTTGATTGACCTTCTTAGCGGGAAGCACATTCCGCGAAGCCATCTAAGAATACGCCTCCACTCTCCCCATCACCGATGATAGTAAAAATAAGGTAAGAGTCACCAATGTTCTTCTTAACCTGCACTTCCATGTATTTGGTGGTGCTGTATAGTGGTGCCCAGTGAAGTAGAGAGAATATAGAGTTTAGAGAAAGGACACAGAGAGAAAGATATTATGGGTCAAATAAGTTGTTGGGTAGGGATATGGCTGAAGTGGTGGGGCTCTTGTGCTGATCTATTGGATACGCATAAGTAATCTTTTAAGTTTAAACTTCCCATAGAATCACATCTTAACTTTTTTTTTTCATTTTTATTAGTAAATATTGGTTTTTATAGTTACAATCCGTTGTATACATTAAAGTTAGACTTTGGGTGACCTATAATCTGTATTACCCGTTCGACATTAATTCCATTTTTAGCCGAATATATTTTTACCCTTACGAGACAAGACACAAGGTCAACCAAGATCCACACCTTTAAAGTTTCAAATTTCAACTTCAACTGTAAGCAGATCTTGTAGGCAAGATTTTCACTCACTAACATGATTAGTATAATAGTTCCTTTTTTTTTTGAAGGTGATGGTTTTGGCCTATTACCAATGAGTGGATCAAGATGGGTTGTGTTTTACTGTTAAAGGGTAAAAGAAAAAATCTCTCAAAAGCGGACATTTGATATATTGATTAAGAACCTGCTAGCGGAATTAATATCCAAAATGTGATTAACTTCATGAAGCATCCGAATTCTGACTCTTTCTTCCATTTGAGTATGTTTATTTGGTAAAAATATTAATATTTATATTCTGATTTGTTTTCAGGATAATTTAGTGGAATCATCCTTGAAACAAATATCATCAGTTCCAACACTTAATATGGCTTCATTTCCTGTTACCATGAATAATCGAACTCCGTTTGACGGTATAACTTTTGAAGGTAATTATTTGGACCATTTCATGATTAAATAAAAGTAAGTTGATTAAATAAAACGGATTTAGTGATAATTTAGTAATATTAAGTTTACATGAAGATTGAATTCTAGAAGAAAATGGGGCTCTTTTTTTATTTAGTCTAATAATTGTGTGGATTGTTCTACTCATTGATGCAGGATTAAGTGGTTCAGTATGGCACTTACTTGAATAAAACAACCAAGTTCTCGGTTAGATTAAATGTTTTATAGCTAGATTTATGAAAATGTTCGAAAGCTTTTCTCCCTGTGATCGGCTATGTATGACACTCTGCTGCTACTTATGATGCAAACACTAAAAGTGGAGGTCCTTTCAGTACCATGAGGTACAAGGCTGAGCTAAGCCATGGTGCCAACAACGGTCATATTTGTGCATTTATGTTTTCATTTTCCATTTAGATTTTTATGTTTGTTCAAGAATGTTTGAACATTTGTGAGTTTTTGTTATGAGAACAAATATCTAAGTAGGAGGTGGGTGCTTGAAATAGCCGTTGTAGACTCTTCATGTACAAAGCAGTAATTTATATTATCTTCTTGCGTAGGGAAAAACATCAACAAAAGAAGCATAGATAACAGACTGCATTTTTTCCTTTGTATATGCTAGGATCAACTATTATTTGCTTATATTTTTATTAATACTCAATTCCATCTGTTGCACGCCAAGTGTTTGTGATTTTGCTTAAATGAATAGACAACATTGGTTATTTAGTGGTATTCTTTGTGAACAATTCTCAAAAACCTTAAAATAGAAGGTTGTGAACAGAGGTTTAAGCAAAAAAAAAAAAAAAAAAAAAAAAAGAGGTAAGAGTCGGAGACACTGATTTAGGCAAGAGAGAGAGGGAGTCATAGTGATAGAGATATGACTGTTATACAAACTAATTATATTAACAGTGTTGACATAAGCGTTTAAATGTGGGACTCGAACCATTGACCTCACGGGGAGAGGCAAGATTTTATCAAGTGAGAAAAATTAAGAGAAAATCACGTATTAGTGCCATAGATTAGAGTCGGGCTGATTGGATTCTTAGTAGGTTCTGACTTTTGAATAAATTTCCTAAATGGTTTCTGCAAAAAAAATCTATGAGAACTCAGATTTTCAAAACATAATGACTCCTATATAAGGGAAAGACGTCATGAGGCGTTGATGTCAAGCCGAGGCACGAGCTTCACATACATGGTTATAGTTGGTGGGTTTGCGCCTTTGTTCCAATTGGTAGAAAGGTTGTAAGTGAGTCAAGACACCTATAATTTATTTGTTTTGGAATTCATAAATAGATTAATCAAATTCCACAACAATGCCAATGTGAGTCAAGACACCTATGATTTATTTGTTTCGGAATTCATAGTGGGTCCAAGTTGTAGCATTGCAAATGAAACCGCGAACCATCTCATAGTGGGTCGTATCTTCTCCCAGATGGTATGGTGGCATATTGAGTTAATTGCCTTAAAATCTTTCAAATTCTCTGTTTGTCAGTGTCTTTCTTTCTAGCATATGGACATGTACAATACATGAAGATAGCATACCATGGATGCAGATTGTTATCGTAAGATGAAAAAGTCGCTACACATGGGAACACTCTTATTATAGATGCTTTTGATGGTCCTAATTACGCACACATTGATACATTTATCTCTTTAGCTGAAGTATCTGTTTGCTTAGCTCATACATTTCAAGGATAGTAATCCGTATAAAATCTCATAAGTAGAAGGGTAAGGAGCACTTATAACTTGAATCACTAAATCTCTTGCAAATATAGCATATTTATTACATACTCAATTCTTGACTGATGCTGTAGACTGTAGTTGTAAGTGGCTTCATTATGGGAAACTGATGACTAGAGTAATTGCTATTTTATTACTTATTTTTTATCTTAAATTATTTTAATGCTTATTAAATATGGATCTGAATTCATTTAGCTAGTGAACATTTGTTCAACATGTTATAAGACACACTTGATTCAACACACTAATTATAATGCCACCTTTATATTTTGAACCATTAAACTCACCTGGAGCTAATATTTTAACCATCATTATGACAATTTGTTTGAATTATTTTATTATATGATAGTTAATAGATAAATAATTTATCTAAAAACGGGTGGTTTGACCAGAGTCTTTATTTCTTCTCGGCCCGTTAGCGAACTCAATGTTGTTGCCACTACAGTTCAGAAGATAACAAAAGTTAATGAACACTTAGTAAATTGTGTTTTTGTTGTTGAGTAATAATGGTTTGTTTACACCAATTTGGGTAATAGTTTGATTTTTTGACTAAAAAAGTCAAAGTTGGTGTTGTTTTTTGCTTTCTAATATATGGTGGTGTGTTGTAGGTGGAAGGCTTTGGACTCCGCAGCTTTGTGTACACTAGGAGCACTTGCATTAGCCACTGAACCTCCTACCAATGAATTGATGGAACGACAACTGGACCGAATTAATGGAAAAAAAAAAGAAAACAATCGGTGATGGGTTAAAAGAGGTAAAATTTTGTTACACTTCAGGTCAGTCCGAGTTAACCCTAAACATATATCAATGTTTCCGGAGGTTTATAAGTACTTAGTGTATTAAACATATCACAAACATTTCCGGAGGTTTGTAAGCATTTGGATACGCTATAGGTGATTTTCAACACATGACTTTTAACTGATTTTAATTTTTTTAATCCATTTGCTTTGTTGAATATAAAATACAAGCTCAAAATCGACTACTTCTATGTATTTTTGTACTTTCGCGACTTTGGATGAGATTAATCATATGACCTATTTTGCATTTCAGTTTAAGCTTTTGAATTTTAGGTAAATAGTTCGAAAATGTCGCGTCACTATTATATTAAGTAAGATGGCTTTGGACAACTGGAAGAGACTTTACTCCAACACCAAAACTAACTTCCATGAGGTTGCGATCAAAGCTATAATATTTTTAACTGTCAAAACGACTGAGGATGAAGGAACACAAAGTTCTCTTAATTGTTTTGGGAATTGGTTTAGTTTTCGATTGATTGGTGGCAGGCCGGAATCATCCTCTACTACATGCTTACCGACGGATTTTCTGATCAATTAGCAAAATTAGTTTAGTCGGTGGTCTAAATGTCAACTACCAATCAAGGCACTGGCGAACGTACGTTTCTAGATCCACTTTGTGGCGAAGGTTAGCTTTACAATATGATACCTTATATGTTTCGTAGCATTAAAACAAGCAGTTAGGCTTGAATAATTTCACAGTGCTTTTAATAACTGAATTTTGGTGTCCTTATGTGTAATCTGAGGATATAACTGCTTTGTAGATCGAACCACGAGCCCATTCATGGTTTTTATACAACTTCTTTACTTATCAGATCGAGTTCAATCTTATATAACTGTAACATGAATAGAATCATATATGATTGACAGAAGGGTCACGTATTTGATGACTTTTCTTTTTAAATATATGTATTTTTTTATATTTTCTCTTTATTTTACTCAGGCTACTCGTTAGATGGGACAAGATTGTGATAGTGGTGATGAATGAGGTTCGTTTTAGCACAGTCCATATCTAGCTGAATCTGTTACTAGAGGAACTCCTGCTGTGAATAGGCGGGTCAGGAAAGTCGTAAGAAATAAATTCTGATCCATTTACTTATAAATTGGTTTGGGTTGTGTTTTATCTCACATGGGTCACATAAAGAAGCAACTAAAAGGTGAACCATTTATATGGGTTGAAAATAGGCCAATGTTTATTTTTGAAGCATAATTAGAGGGCTTACAAGTTCAGCCCATTTAAATATGAAATGGGTTGTCTTTGATCTGAACAGGTCAAATAAAAATTTTAGCTAAAAGGGAAACATGTGGTATGGGTCAATGTTGGAATTATTAAACTATGTTATGTTTATAAGTTTATTTTTTAATTGTTCGAATTTGTAAGTAGTAATACATATGATAGGAACTCGGATGGTAGACGATAAGTTCATGTAATGATCGGTGTGATAAGCGGGTAAACAATTCAAATAACTACCTTCGGCAGTTACCCGTCAAAATCAAACCTCCAAAACACCATGTATATATTCAAGTTTACCGGCAACTATGTCGGATATCAAGACAGATTGTTTTCATATTCATTCTGTCCATTTGATTGTTCATTCAAACTCATTCTCTCATTTCTATATTCTTGATATCACTCACTCACAAACATGTCCACTAATGTTCCGAAATCACGTTTATCTGCTGCAAACTCAACCGGAGTCCAACATTGTGGTATCAGAGCCACATCAGGGACGTGTGTAGAAATCAGAACCACTTCTACAATTCTACCATGTCAACACTGCTATGATGAACAAAATGAGAGGGAGAAAAACAAACGCAGGGTGAAATTATGTTTCTATTGTCACCGGCCAGGGCATCAAATTTATTCATGCAAATCCAAAGAAAATGACGAAGCAACACAACTTGTTAACCAAGCGGTTAATGCCGGAATCCAGACACAAAGGAGGGATACAGAGGATCGGGGTGAAATGATAGTGACTGGCACGGAAGGCGACCAGTGGAAGGACATATGGTATGTCAGTGACTCTTTCTCTCATCATTATGCCGGTAATATAAATGTTTTCAAAAGGATTAAACATTTGGTTGATGTTGATACAAGCACTGGGGAAAACAATTTTTTGTTCATCCGGGGTATTGGGAACATTGAAATCAAGTCTAACAACGAAAAATTAAAGATTCAAAGTTTCTTTTATACCCCAGAATTGGACAGAAATGTCCTGAGCATGAATCAATTGACATTACAAGGATTCACCGTCAACAAAAACGGTAATACTTATAGAATTTATCCGATGTTCTCTCTTTCCTGTGATAAACACTATAAATGAAGTTACTGGTTTGTCAAAAGAAGAAGAGTTAGGATTGAAAGAAATACAGAAAGTTTTGAATCTGAATGATGTGAACGAGAAGTATAAAGATGATTATTTAAATTCATACTTCGAAACTTTAGATGTTTCGAATGAAAGTGAATTTGATTGGTGTCGAATGATCTTAAGGGCATTAGAATTTCATGAATTCGCCGACTGCAAAGCCCTGTTAGATATGAATTGATGATCGAGACTTCGTATTCAAATACAAGCATGATCTTGAAATAAAATTCGAAATTATGGTGGGTTGGTTTTTGAAAGAAATAATGGGAATAACATCAAGATCAATACCCCCACTTCTGGATGATGGAAGAAGAATAGATCTGCTTGGTTTGTATATTATGGTTGAAAGAGATGGAGGCTATCAAAGTGTCACTGTCGACAATTTATGGCTGGCAATAGCGAAAGATCTTGGTTTCGAATATCAAGATGGTGACTTCATTAGAGTCATTTATGCTATGTATTTAGACGTTCTGGTATATTATTACAAGTTTAAATCAGTTCAAAAGAAGGCGCATGACAAAGAAATGGTGGAACAAGAAGAAAGCTCAATGACCGGAAATGATCGAGGAAGAAGTAAGAGTGTCGACCCTATACCGGAAGACAGTGCTTCAGAGCATTATGCTTTGTATGCCGGAAACAGCTGGGAAGGCTCATGGAATCTGCACAAGAAGCGTCGCCGATTCAACTTCAATGAAGCACGTAAAGCCGTCGATGAAGCAAATCGAAGCGTCATGGATCAAGCCCGGAAACATAACCAAGTTTAAGGGGGGGTTATGTTGGAATTATTAAACTAAGTTATGTTTATAAGTTTATGTTTTAATTATTCGAATTTTTAAGTAGTAATACATATGATAGGAACTCGGATGGTAGACGATAAGTTCATGTAATGATCGGGGTGATAAGCGGGTAAACAATTCAAATAACCGCCTTCGGCAGTTACCCGCCAAAATCAAACCGCCAAAACACCATGTATATATTCAAGTTTACCGGCAACTATGTCGGATATCAAGACAGATTGTTTTCATATTCATTCTGTCCATTCGATTGTTCATTCAAACTCATTCTCTCATTTATGTATTCTTGATATCACTCACTCACAAACATGTCCACTGATGTTCCGAAATCACGTTTATCCGCTGCAAACTCAACCGGAGTCCAACAGTCAAATGGGTTCATACTGGAAAGTTGTCTAAACTCTACTTTTAAAGCATATAGTCTTCTAAAGCGTTTTTATTTATAGATTTATATGGTTAATAACATGGTATAATATATATTTTTTTATAATTTCAGAGCTTAGACCAAGTTGCTCAACTTCCAAGTCTATAATGTATCTGGTTATGACTTGAACATTGATATAGATCCAACAATGGAAGACAGTTACGTTTTTCGTATTTAGTATGATAGTTTCGGTTCTTACCACTTGATCTTTGTTTGCCTTGTGTTACATTGTTAGTGCCAAACATATGAACATCGCCAGGCTTATAGCTGTTTTAACTTAAAAATTAGAGTACGATGCCATTTTCGTCCCTGAGATTTTGGCCACTTTTGTGACTTTCGTCCAAAGGTTTGTTTTTCCGCATCTGGATCCAAAAGGTTTGAAATCTTGCCATTTTTCATCCGACTCATTAACTCCATCCGTTTTTCTCCATTAAATGAGGGGCATTTCTGTCTTTTTATGCATTTTTTATTAAAATAAAACACTAAGAAATAAATATCCACCTCTGTTTACTTTCTCCCCACCCAAACCTATTAATCATCATAAAAATGTCTAAAAAGACAAATACCCCCGACCTAACGTTAAAAAATGGATGGAGTAACGAGTCGGATGAAAATGCCAACATTTCAGACCTTTGGGATCTAGATGCGGAAAACAAACCTTTGAACGAAAGTCGCAAAACAAAAGTCAAACCTCAAGGACGACAATGACATTTTACTCTAAAAGTTATATGCACATTAGCTTCAACAAGTGGTTGGGTCAAAATGGTCACCTTTAACGTACACGTTAGGTTGTCCAAAAACACTTTTTATCCAAAAATATTGCATCTTTTTGTAAGTAGTGTGTTTAAAGTTCATGGTAGGCAGTTTAAACCTTTGTAAATCTGTCCTTTTGCTGTATATCTTCTACTTTATTTTTCTTGAACCTAATTTTAGGTCCGACTGTTTCATTTGATGGGTCAAATTTATTTGTGTATATATAGAAAGAATTGTTAACTAGCACATAATGACAAGATAATTGCTTTGTGTATGTTTTCTGCATTTTAACATTAAGAAATTAAAACTTGTGATGCAGGTTCTTAGTGAATTAACTCGAGGGTTACAAGACGAGATGGAATCAAGCTACTAATACTTGACGACGAAGGCAGACCTACAAATAAAACAATGAATGTTGTATATGAAGAGATCTTCAATGAGTTGTGAAATTTTTATGGTTTTCATGTATTTACGTTATTTCACGTACTTTCTATGATTTATGTTAATATTTGAATGTGCGTGTAATAAATTATTTACGTATTAAAGTATAAGTTTTTTGTGGTTTAGCCACCCGTGTATTACACGGGTACTTAGACTAGTATACTATAAATACAAAAATTTGATTACAATCCTTTCCCTTTGATCTCATTTTGCCGTCGTTTTGTTCTTGTCTTGCGTAAACAATTGAAGCAATTAACCCTAATTCCAGAAATCCTAATCGATTCACCAGGTAATTTCTCCATTCAAACCCTTCATTTCCTCCTTTTCATCGTTAATTTCAGATTATCTTTGAACGAATCAAAGTAATAATCAGGGAAGACTTGTGACTTGACTTGTTGGATTCATCGGTCAAAATTAGTATAAGTTCCAAATCGATTTCAGTTTTTAATGTTTTAGTTTGCGAATTTAAGCCTTTTTATAGTGATTATTACGATTTGAATGATCGAAGATCGAAAATCATGTTAAGAGTTTGATTATTTTGGCTCTAAATGATGCAGAATTTCAGAATTATGACTAATTAATAGCTAAAAAATACATGCAGACACTTCTAAAGTGTGATTCAGTAAGGGGATGTTTGTTTACCTAATGGTTCAGACCTCTTACTTACTGGTTTAGCACTTAATGGTTCAGACTGTTTGTTTCACGAGCAGATGTTTGAAGGGTTTAGACATTTGCCTCTGAATGGTTAAACATTATACAGAGTCTGAATGGTTAAGACCTCTAATCTGAATTGGCCAGACATTTTCCTGTGAACGGTTAAGCATTATACTGGCTCTTAATGGTTAAGACCTCTTACTGGTTCAGCACTTGATGGTTCAGACCTCTTACTGGTTCAGCACTTAATCATTCAGAAGTTGCCAAACGGCCCATTAGCTTGGGTCTTTTTTATACAATAATCAAGACTCCACTTTTTGGTCAAACTACGGTGTGGGATTTAAATTCTCAACAAAAAAAATTATGATTATAATAAATGAAATCCACATCATGGTCATTTTGTTACTAACATAGTTATTAAAGGCGTTACGGGCACCCAAGGCGCATAGGCCTCGCCTGGGGCCTAGGCGCAAAAAAAGCACGGGCCTGAGAAAAAAAAGCTCACAACAAAAAAAAACTTCAAATATTTTTATATAATAGAAAATTAATACTATATACAACATTTAATATCATCTATTTAGTATCAAAAGTTATAAATGCTAGTTTATTAGTGTAGAAAAGTAGTTTCGTTAGATAAAAGTAGAAATATAGCTAGAATCTTGCCAGAATTTAGATAATTTGGCCGAAAGTTCTCAATAATCTAGGAATCTCGCCAGATCTGCACATGGACCATCACCTGGAGAATTAAAGCACAATTGCCTTGACTTAAGGCGCAATTGCCCCGCCTAGCTAGGAAATTAGGCCTAGGCGCAAGAGGCGATGACTTTTAACAACTATGGTTACTAACATACTTTAATCTTAGTAAAAAATCTCTAAATGGTTAATCTAAAACATAAATCCATTATATAGACTTATAATTACATGTTCGGTTCGGTTATATCGATTAACCAAAGCTTCGTAACCGTAACCATAATCGGTTAGTTGGTTATACAAAGTTTCATAACCATAACCATTGGGTATGTCGGTTATCGGTTAATAGTGGTTGGGTTATGTCGGTTATGGTTCGGCCTTATCGGTTATGGCGGTTATTTTGCTAGGTGTTTTTGAAGAACATACATGTCATTTTTTTGGTGGTGATATATTGTTTGATTTGTCTTTGAGAGTATTTGCTATGTTCCCATGTAGCTAAATGAGTGTTTGATGATCTGTTTTGACACCTTTTGTCACCGATCAAATGCGAATTAATTAGAAAGAGGTTTAAATTGGTATGACAGGACACCACATGAAAACATGATGCGAACCTGACACTGTAGTAAGTAGTTCGTGGGTTTATTCTAAACGGTTCAGGCCAATTTCGGGTCACACCCGTTAGCACGTGTAGCTAAATAGATTGGTTAGAGTTGGCCCTATTTTTATAAAAATAATCTTTATAATGTGTTTTTATATCATAATTTAAAGTGGTCGGGTTGACTTGTAGGTTCGTGTCAACCGACGAATATTTGTGTCATGTTCGGGTTCGCGACGGTTTTCATGTTCGACCCATCAACCCTCAAACATGACCTGTTTATCATCCCTTGGTTTGAAGGCTATATTATACAATGAAGAACATTTTTTGATCAATATATGTAATATGTCAAGATACATATCTGATTGTTAACATTGTTTTAAAAATGTTTTGTTCTTTTACTTTTCAGATAAACCCGAAGCAGTTCTTGATTAAAGCTCTATAGATTACATCCAAGAACACCATAAAATGTTGTCTGTCGTACAACCTCCATCTACAATGGCATCGTTGGTTCTTCCGAAAACCCGATCTACAAACCGCAAAATTTGGAAACCTGCAAACTACAGGTTAACCTTTCCTCATTTACTCACAAAACACCGCACTGTATGCTGCACAAATGCAACCCCATGGGACCCACCTCCCGTCAGATACGATGTAGAAGAAGATAACACCAAAGGCGAGTTCTTAACGCCGTTAACAGGTCTCGCCACCTTAGTTGAAACCCATGATTCTAATCAAACAAAAACAGTCGAATCTGTAACAACGGATACAAAACGGGTCACAAAAGGCGGGTTTATTAGATGGCCCATGTGGCTCATGGGCCCGTTGGTACTATTAGCCACGGGAATGGTTCCGACTCTTTGGTTACCAGTTTCGTCAATCTTTTTAGGACCGAATATAGCTAGCCTTTTGTCGTTGACCGGTCTTGCCTGTCTATTCAACCTCGGTGCGTCACTATTCCTGCTCATGGCCGACGCGTGCTCACGTCCCAACACCCTGGCTCAAGACCCGTTTCGTAGCCGACCCCCGTTCGGCTACCGGTTCTGGAACATGGTCGCAACCATATCCGGTTTCATCTTTCCGTTAGCCATGTGGTTCGGTTCTCAAATGGGTTTTTTAACTTTTTTTCAACCTCACGTTTCTCCAATTTCTTTCGGGATTCTCTTGGGGCCATATCTTTTGCTTCTTGGGGTACATATGCTGACGGAGATGCTGACGTGGCACTGGGAGTCGCTTGTGTGGCTCGTGACGCCTGTCGTGTATGAAGCGTACCGCGTGTTGCAGTTGATGAGGGGTTTGAAACTTGGGGCTAAGCTTGGTGCACCGGGTTGGACGCTTCATGTGATCAGGGGTCTGGCGTGTTGGTGGGTCCTGGTTCTCGAGGTGCAGTCATGCGGGTTGCGTGGTATGCTGGTTTTACGGCTCACTTTCGTCAAAAAGAGGCATCCAACGCTAGTGATGTTCGAATTACTTCTGGTTGATGCACAATGCAAGTTTCATGTTACCATTTTGGTATGGTTTGTTAAGTACATCAATAAGGTATTATGTACATATTTTTAGCAATTTAGTGTTTGATGTTATATTTAAAAATGTTTTGTACTTTTACTTTTCAGATAAACCCAAAGAAGTTCTTGATTAAAGCTCTATAGATTACATCCAAGAACACCATAAAATAAAATGTCGTCTGTCGTACAACCTCCGCCTACAATGGCATCGTTGGTTCTTCCGAAAACCCGATCTACAAACTGCAAAATTTGGAAACCTACAAACTACAGGTTAACCTTTCCTCATTTACTCACAAAACACCGCACCGTATGTGTGACAATTGTCAAATTTGCATGTATCCGTACAATTATTAAACAGTAATTAGTGCTTAATGACTGTGCTGATTTAACATTTATGACATGAATGTTTTCTGATTATTGTTATCATATATACAGGTGCATCATGTCATATCATTATTACATGCAACTCTTTATTGATTCGAATGGTGCACGAAACAAAGATAGCATAGTTATCAGACAAATTAGAAAAATGCTGACGGAGTTCAGTACATAGACAGACATGGTATTGGGATACAGAATGAGCAAGAAACCAAGAGTTACACTAGTATAGTGTGTAGGTGTTAGGATCGGTGAATCGATCAAACGAGACGTTCAGAAGAGATCTCGATCAATACGAAAGGCGGAATCAGACGTATCGATGTTATTTCAGCTTGTATTGCACTTAGAATCACTTTAACTATCACTTGTATTGATTTCACAACGTTACACGAGCTGGCGACACTTCGGCAGAGCTTCGCTACCGGAATCAGAATGTTACGAATGAAGAACCAAGACCCACTATATATAGAGAATCCAGGTCGCACCAACATGTCCACACGAACTGGCTCAGGTCGCACGACCTGGCCACTTCGCACGAACTGGTCACCTCGCATGAGGTGGCTGGTTCAAACCTGTTTCCCGTTTCTATTGTACAACGTGTCCTGGTTTATCTATCTTAAATGACTCGATACAAGACGAAGTCAACAGACATAAGCACCAAAAAACTCCCCATTGGATGTTGACGAGTCTTCAGTGTATTAAGTCTTCAGTCTTGATCGGTCTTCTTGCTCTCTCCAAAGTATCTTTCTCTGTAAGTATCCTCATCAATCTCTTTCTTCTTTTATCAGAATCTCAACCTGGCTCTATTCTCTCTCTTTATCAGATCTCTTGATTCCTTAAGCTCATCAGCATCAGCAGCTTCTATCTTGAGCAATGTTCCAGACGCTGATTCTGGCTCTTTCAATCTTCAGACTCCCCTTTGCTAACAGACTCCCCCTGAAGTTGTGTCGGGATCGTAATCTGACATAGCACTCGTTCTAGAATCGTAACCTGGCTCAAACTCTGCTCAGGTTTAGAAACAAGGATCTGGTTCTACAACTTACACAGGTTCAGGAACGATTCCTGGCTTTCCGTCTACCACAGGTTCAAAACGTCACCTGGCTTTACGTAGTAACAGGATCAAGAACCTGGCTCTAATCTGCATACGCTTATGCGGAAAATTCTCAGGAGTCGAAACCTAGCTTTTACAAAGCTTTTTACCTGCACATACTCTACCCAAAAGTAAATTTTTCAATTGTTTAAAATTTAACAAATTTAGAAACCACTTGTAGATAACATTCATCATTAATAATAGTTATATCAAGTTGAAATTAATGACCTTGATTTACCACTTGTAAGATTAATGATACAATACATCAATACAAACATTGATCATTTTTCATTTCAATCACACTCTCCCAATCCACTGTCGTTCATCATGTTTGGCACTCGGAATTTTGAAAATCAGCTTTTCAACATCAGTTGTCGAAAATAAGATGAAATAAAATCTTTTTGATTTTTCAAAATTTTATGCTAAAACAATCTTTTTGGATTTTTTTAATGAAAAGCAGTAAAGAAATATATACAAACATATTTTTGTGAGTTTGTGTAAGAGGATCATATCAGTTTATGACAAATCACTAGCACCGTTGAGCTTTAAACACTTTAAGTTCTAAATGATCACACAAAGTTCAATTGTTTCGAGATACAAGAATTAGTGTTTTAAGCACTTAACTTATTCGCGTGTCCCACCTCAGAATATACTCCCGTATCAAAATTCCCTAGATTCAGTCTTACAGGTGAGTATACCAATCTGATATCTGTTCTCTGGGTTAGTGCGAGACCTTGAGAGCTCAGGTATGAACTTCCGTTCAGTCAAAGAGATGAAGGCTCGACTTTAGGTGTGTTCCTTTTAGAGAATATTTTCTTCAACTGCAATTGATTCATATCTTTCGATATTTTTTAATTTTTATGAAGAGGGTGAGCTTTTAAAGCGCATAAAGTATTATACTAGGTCTAGGCCATTGCTTCCGCAATCAGAAGACCAGGTATAATACCCCAGATATCAAACAGTATAAAGACCTAGTATCTCAGAATCAGGCAATCTCTCAAACAAGATTTCGGGGGTTACCCATATATCCAAGAGATGTTCCCCACGAGATAAGTAAGTATTGATATTTAGGTTTATATCTCGAAAACAATCTACTAAGCGTGTAAAAACCTACTAGCATATCATCAGTGAGACCGTTTATTACATTAAAACATTCCATTTCTTTAGCGTACTGTGATTGTCTACTGATGTACTATCATTTCCTCTTTTTCACAACAAAACTCACTTTTGATTTTTCAATGTTTTTTTGGTTTTTAGATTTTATCATGTTTTTGGGTTTTTTAAATTTTCAAATTTTCTAATTTTTTACTCCCCCTAAAATCAAAAATATGTTTCAATTTTTGATTTTCCGGAAAAATTTGAAAATAAATGCAATAAACTGTACAGATAAAATGACAAACTGATGTGAATTGCTTCAATACGCCATCCTCTTGGCATAAACAATCAGAACTCCCCCTGACAACAAACTATTTTCCCATTATGATTTCAAAACACTTATGTTTATTTTAATCAAAATGGTTTTTCTGGAAAATTAGTTTTGTTGATTTCACACATCATGGGGTTTCATCACATTGTTCTTTCAATCACTTGTAAAAATTTATCACTTGTAGGTTTTTCACAAAAACATTTTTTAAGAATGATGCCGATTCATGCTCCATGATTACCAACTTGGGAGCTCCGGCAAGTCAGGATTTTCAGTTAAAGAGATTCACCTAAGCCTGACGGTCCTTGGGTGATTTCGAGTCATCATCACTCGGTTTCTTTCCTTTCTTATTCTTTTCATAGAATTCCTTTACCCCTTTGACCTTCCCGTCAACCATTTTTCCAAAAATATTTAGAACTTTAAGGATAAAGGCTTTTTCAACATCAAATTCTTTCTTTTCAGAAAAGAATTGACTTGAAATCTCAACCTTTGCCAATTTTTTGTTTTAAGTTTCCGTTTGACAATGGTGGAAAATTTGCCTCATCCATTGTTGGAACGGAATTATCACTTTTTAGTTCAACTTGTGGCTCCTCTGACTTTGACGAGTCAGATTCATCGCCAGAAAGTGCATCTGATTTCTTAACCACCCACTTGTGGTTGTTCAGATTCACTCTTCTTTTGTAAAAACATTTTGAACTCTCACCAACCTCAAATTTTGAATTTTTGAACACTTTAAATTGTTCGGTTGGTGGTTCATTATCAACCAACTTTTCTTTCAATTTTTCAGAGATTCCCTGTTTTGTTTGGGTTGCCTTTGGACAGTTTCATGTAACGTGCCTAACCTTTTTTACAGTTATAACAGGTTCTCGTTTCCTTCTTCTGAGCAACATCATTCTTCATTCTCTCTTGCTTCTTAGCAAGGAATTCTTTGTTCGTCTGCTTCCTAAACAAATTCTGTTTTTCTTCTTCAGAAGATGTTCCTAATTTTTGATTTAAAATCTTTAACATATTTTTCATTTTCTTTTGGAATAAAACCTAATCCTTTCTTTTTGAAATTACTATTATGGTTTGGTTTCTTTCGATAACCCGAACCAGAACCGTAACCCTTTTTCTTGTTTAATCTTTGTTGAACTCTTGAAGTGTATTTTTTAGGTTTTTTAGTAAGATTTACATCTTTTATTTCAGAAATATTAATTTCTGTTAATTTGAAAACCTTTTTAATCATTTCAGTTTTAACACCTTTTATTGGAAATTCTTCATCAGAATATAATTTGTCAGAATCATTCAAAGTATATGCTACTTTGAATGTTTCGTCATTCAAATTATTTTGTGACATCAGAAAATCTTTATTGTAAACCCTTTTGACTGATGATTTCGAACTGTTGACTGATGAACTCGAACTGTCAGATTCAGACTTTGACTCTGACTCCTCATCTTTATCCAACACCTGATCGACCACTTTCTTTATTAACTCAGACTCATGATCAGTGTCAGACGATGTGAATATGACATCAATATTATCTGGCAATCCATCTGAAGGTTCAGATTCCCACTTTAAATTGGTTGCCTTTTTGACTCTTTCTGAATTAGGATTTCATGGAGAATATCTTTCTTCAAGCGGCGGTGGACATTTTGTATAATTGGTACTTTTCTTACCAGTATTCTTTACTTCAGATTTCTTTTCTTCAAACGCTTCCATGCCTTCTACTGTAGGATAAATCCTGTCAATCACATAAGAAGCACATGAATAACTTTTCAATAACCTGTTTACTCTCTCAGTTTCTATCCTCTGAGTTTCCAATTTTTGTTCAAGTTCAGCACATTTCTCAATGTACTGATTTATGATTTCTGCTTCGTCATGAACGCTCCATTGAGTGTCTTCATTGCTATCTCTTGTACAGTGCTTGACTTGCTATATTGATTCATAGCTTTGTTTAACACATCATAAGATTGTTTCAATTTGTTCATGTCATGAATCAATTTGTTGTTGTGCCTTTTCACAGTATCACAATTATCACATTTCACAGGGATCTTTCCAGTATCTGCTTCCCTCTCAACCTTGATAGCTAAAGTTTCTTTAACCTGCTTCTTTTCTTCTCGAACATTTTCCTCAGGTTTGACATTTTCTTCAATAGTTGATGCTTTATGATTCTTCATTTTCGCAGCCTGTCTTTCTTTGATCTCTTCCATTTTACCTGCAAAATACAAATTATACCTATCAGGTGAAAATTCTCTTTTATAATATTTAAGTTTTTGAATTTCTTCACTGTCATCATCACTCTCTTCATCTGATAAGTGATCAAAGATTGGTGCTTTTTCTGAAGCCTTTTCTGTTGAAACTGGTTCTTCTTCATCCTTTTTAGGACTGAATTGCTGAGATTCGTAATAAACATATGCTATTTCATCTTCAGCAGTTGAATCTTCAAAAATTTGAGCAACAAATGCTTTAGAATCTGAAGGTCTGTTAGGATCATAATGATCCCAATTAAAACCTTCTGGAATTCTTTCATCTTCTTGATGAACTAGATAAGCTTTCTTTGATGGCTCTTCGATCTCCTTCCTAGCATGTGAAGTTTGTGGTGATTGTTGTTGATGCGGCTGTTGAGCAATTTGATGATAAATCGCTTTTCGATGATAATCATTGTTGCCGAATGGATTTTGAGCTCCACTTGCTTCGCGATTTGTGCATTCTCGCTTAAAGTGCCCCTTCTCCCTGCAACGAAAACAAGTAACTTCAGATTTATCAAAACCTAAAGGTGAAGTTCCAGCATCACGAAAATCATCTCTTCCAGTGATCTGTTTAAACTTCTCAGCTCTTCTCAACACACTAGCCATACACCACTTAATATCCATTAATTCCATTTCCTTAGCATTAATCTGATCATAATCCTCTTTGGTAAACATTGGATTACCAATCCTTCCTGCTACCAAACTTTCATAAGACTCTAATACGGTCACCAATAAAGACATATGACCTTTGGCAACCTCTTCTAAGAAATTCTGACCATTTTGAAGATGTAATGCAATGTTGCATTGTAGTACTTGGCCATTATTGGTTGCTGAAAAATTTGGATCAAAAGATGGATATGAAGAGAATCCATTATTGTTGTTTGATCCTTGAGATGACCCTCCAGAAGAATTGTTTGCGTTAAATGCAGTTTCGATCTTTGGTGCAATGTTGGTTTTATCAACCGTACTTCCTTTGTAATACATACCAATGTCCTGTTCACCATTAGGATTCTTCATTTTCTCCATCTTTCGTTGTTCTATCTCTTGAACTTCGAGTTTTTCAATAAAGTTGCTCAGTGACAGATTCACAAATTCACCATTATTCTTCAGAATCATAAGATACGTGCCCCAAACATCTTGTGGTAATGCATCGGCCAACTTTTCACCCATTCTTCTCTATCTTTCTTGATATCCAAACGCTTCATGTTAACCACCAAATTGCAATATCTTTCTATAATCATTTTGGTGTTTTCAGTTTTCAATCCACGGAATAGATCAAATTCTTTCTTCAAAAGCGATTTTTTGTTCTTAATCATATCCAAACTTCCAACAAACTTTGTTTTTATTGCTTTCCGCATTGAGTGTGCACTTCCGTTGTGTTGCAATAAGATCAAGATGTCTTCCTTAATGGCTTGTTGCAATATACTGATCATCATCTTTTCACTTTTGTATTTCTTTTTCTCTTTGTCATCTAAATCCTTAATAGCAACAATCTCTCCGTATTCATCAATCGGTCTAACATATCGTTCTTCAACACATTCCTACGCCTCTAAGTGATTCGCTTGAACCCAATTTTCGAAACATTCCTCCCATCCACTAAACTCTTCGATATTCATGAGCTTAGGCGGATTTTGCATAGTGCCCATTTCATTTTCTAAGTTCACGTTCTGAGCCATAGTGATCGGGGTAGCAAATGCGCTGTAAAATTCAGAATCCATGTTTTGGTACGATAAATTTCACAAACTATTTGATCTGGTGAAAACTGTGCGAGCTGGATTGTCACTAGGTCAAACCGTGCAAGCTGGATCAATTTCAAACGATCTGATGACACTTCAAACTACCTGAAGATCTATTTCAAACGACCTGGATCAAACCGTACGACCTGGTTCACAATTACAAACGACCTGACACTTCGTGCGAGCTGAGTGAATCAAATCGTGCGAACTGATGTTGTTACAAGCGACCTAATCAATTCGTGTGATCTGAGATGTTCAAATCATATGACCTGGTAAGTTTTCACATGATGTGGTGTGATTTCAAACGATCTGGTCAAACTTCGAATGATCTGAAATATTTTTCACGCGATTTGGTCAATTTTACCAAGATTTAGGTTGAATTAGGTTCTGATTTTTTCACGGATTGTTCAAAATAGTGTTTTACGTGTTATATCACAAAATCAGATCATTTTATCCGTAAATTCATTGAAATTTTGAAGAAAAAGTGTAGAAACTGAGTAGAAAGAAGTTGTTTTTGATGAAAACAAGCTGAAATGGTAAGAACTCTTCCTCCTGAGCTCTGATACCACTTGTTAGGATCGGTGAATCGATCAAACGAGACGTTCAGAAGAGATCTCGATCAATACAAAATGCAGAATCAGACGTATCGATGTTATTTCAGCTTGTATTGCACTTAGAATCACTTTAATTGTCATTTGTATTGATTTCACAACGTTACACGAGCTGGCGACACTTCGGCAGAGCTTCACTACCGGAATCAGAAATGTTACGAATAAAGAACCAAGACCCACTATATATAGAGAATCCAAGTCGCACCAACATGTCCACACGAATTGGCTCAGGTCGCACGACCTGGCCACTTCGCAAGAACTGGTCACCTCGCATGAGGTGGCTGGTTCAAGCCTGTTTCCCTTTTCTATCATACAACGTGTCCTGGTCTATCTATCTAGATACATGACTCGATACAAGACGAAGTCAACAGACATATGCACCAACAGTAGGAAAGTAAGGATCATGAAACTGCCCTTCTAGAGATAGTTTAAGTGTCGGAAAGTGCCTAAAACTCGCACAAACTGCAGAATTCTGCAGAATTCAGCAAAATTCAGCATTTAAACAACTTAATATCATGCAGAAATATGGTTAAATGGTCCTGAATGCTTTCCTAAGTGTCGGGAATCAAAACTGCCACAAAAGATAACATAAAGCACACTAAACTGCATAGTTTAGCACCTTAACGAACCGGTAACCAACCGAACAACCGGACACTACCCGAAACACCAAATTTTCACTAGAAGCATTGTTTTAACATTACCAAGCTAGTTATGGTCCCCGAACATCATAACACACTACATAACAACATACTAACTAATCACCCTAACTAAATACTTAGATTTCAACTAATATAACTAACTTACCTTTACAACCTAGTCTAGACCCCCCAACCTATTCACAGCTTCATGTGGCCCCCACACAAAGATTTTATCTTGTTATATTAATTGATCATGTTTCCTCTTTTTTGAGCATAATACACAATAGAAAATATGATGTTGGAGGATTATAAAGTTTAACCACTAGTTCCATACTTCTCATTCTCAAACACTCACCACACTTCACTTCTTCTTCTTCCTTTCCCCTTGGCTTCGACCGTAACCCACACCTACACCATCATCTTCATCAATCATTCTTCATCCATTCTACACATATACAAGGGTGTAAGAAGCACTATAAGGAAGCTAGGAACTCTTGGAAGTTGAAGGACCACTCATACAAGCTTTTATCCACCTCTTCTTCATCTTGTGATCATCCCTAGCCTTGAGCTAGTAGTAAGATCATCTACACTCTATTTTACACCTTCTTAAGTTGGTTAAAAGATGGTATAAGTTGTTAATCTTGAAGAACACTATGAATCAAGAACATGAATCATGAACATAAGCTTAAAAATCATGAGAATACATATTGTTTAAGTGTTGTTATGCTTGTTGATTGTTGATTGCTCATGTTTATGATGTTAAACATCATATGATTCTTGATAGATGGTGATTAAAGACATGATCTAGCAAGATGAGAGGATGATTACGTTAAGATCAAAGTAATCATCCATATGTAAAGCGTGAACTTGAAAGTATAAATTGTTTTTCTTGTAAAATGATGATCAAAGTGAATATAAAGTCTTGTAAATCTACGATTTCAAGAATGATTTTTCAAGAAACCAAGTTAAAAATACAAGGTTTACTTAAGCTTGGTTCTTAAAGAAATTAACAACATTTTTAGTGGTTAATCAAGTGTAGAAATATATATTTAACAAGAAAAACTCAAGAAGGAATATTTTTTAGAAAATTTATTTACAAGTTGTAAAGAACTAATTTCTTCAATAATGATGTTTTTAATTAAACAACCACACTTTAAAGGGTAACTAACCTTACTAAACACAGTAGTAAGTTACTACAATTTTTTGTAAACTTTCAAGTTCATAAAGTAGTGATTAATGCTTGATTTTGGCAAATTGGTAAGTATTGGTTGATTTGTTATTGATTGTGATGATTTATAAAAGAAAATGATATGCTTTGAAAGCATGGAAACCTCCTTTTTAAGGGGAAACTATGGCAAAATTTTTCTAAAAATTAAACACTTAGAAAAATATTTTTGAACAAATATTTACAAGTATATTTTATTCTAAAAGTTTCATATAAAGTTTGCCATAATTTTTGTTACAAAAATTACAAATATTGGAGGTTGGTTTTTGATAATAAAAGTGACTAAATATGTATTTAGGAGAATATATATTTAGATGTCACCATGTGCGTGATTATTTGTATATTATGTGTATTAGTTATATTATTTTAGGACTTGAAATAATATAACTCACCAAGATACCAAGAAATTACAATACAAAATATTACTAAAATTCTAAGAGAATGAATACATAATTTATATTCAAAATATTGGAGAAACCGAACAAGGAATCTAACTCACATAAATATTCCGGAAATAAATTCATGAGTATATTTTGGTAATTGGTATTTTGGACACCAAGAGAACAAAAATATAATTTTTGCAATTATTACAAAAATATATCATATTTTTGACAATGAGAAAATATATTACTTTTGGGTAAATAAAAATCTATATTTTTCTTGAAATTATTAGAAGATATATTATTTTTGGGAGAAAATATATATTTTCTTAAATAAACATGAAATACATTATTTTTGGGTGAAAAATAGAATTATATATATTTTCTAAGTTAGACTTGAAAATGTAACACCCCGAAAACGGGTTTGGTAATCAAACCACGTTAATACTAAAAGACGGGTAAAGTACCGTTAGAGGTAAAATTTACCCGGTGCATATTAAGTTTTTTTTTTTTATATAAATAGATCAAATGTTAAATAAGAAAAGGGGAGAAGGGATGTTTACGAGAAAATAAAATTATGAGAGGCCCGAGTTAACGGGATTTAGTATGGAACGGGTTATAACCCCCAGAAACCACCAAGTTAACTAGGAATATTGAACCTAGTTAATACTTGAGAATATTGTTAAAAATAAGTAGGATGTGGCCTACTTCATAACGAACCAAACATGGGGGGTTAAATTTGGATAACTTAATAAAGTTATTTAATAGAAGAAAAATCAAAAACAAAACACACACTTGAAGTGTGTGTTCTGCGATCGAACATGGGCGACACCAGGAGCCAAACCCTAAACCCTCACAAATCTCTCAAATTGAAGGTCCAAATCAAGCCTAAATCAAAATCCGAGTACGAATTAGTGATCTCCACCGAAAAAAGGAGTCACGAGATATGTAAATTTCATGAGAAATCTCTAGTCGAATTTCTGAGCAAACCTAGAGAATCCGAATTAGATGGTTGCATGCTTGTTATATGATGAAATAGGAACATTGTAGTGTCTAGGAGTAAACCCTAGACAAGTATATGATGAAGTAAGGCCTAATTCTTGTGAATTCATGATCACCATTGAAGGTGATAAGTGGGTTTTTGTATGAACATGTTAAACACTAGAAATTTATAGTTGTTCTAGTGTAATTTGAATTTTCGTATGTAAATTCTGATGCAGTAGATGCGAAAAATTCATATGAACATGTTAATTGATGTTAAAACTTGGTTAAAACAATAACCATGAACTAGATAATAGAAGAATACAAATTATGCACATTAGGTGTTTGTTAAAATGCCTAAATGAGAACTAAAGTGTTGAATTTTAGAGTGAAAACGCGTATTTGAATGGTATGTCAATTACGCGTAATATGAAGTGATAAGGGTTCTAAATATTATGTTGATCTAGACTTAATGTTGTAAACCATGTGATTGAAAATAGTTAACTTTGATAAACTAAGTTAACCAATCATGAAGTCGAATAGTAGCTTCGACATAGAAAATAAGTGAGGTGGAATAGTCGTGATTGTTAATGACTAATTTAACCGCCTTGTAAATGATTGACAATAGTTTGACGCTTAAACGAGCTAGGTGAAGGCTTGGGAAAGAAGCGGTCAAATAAATCAAGTACGAGAAGGGAAGCGTAAACTGGATGCGAGGTAAGTGGAACTTACACTTTTTGTAGAATACGTGTTTATTCTAAAAGTTTCTTATACAATTAAGATGATATTCAAGACATGGTTCCGATCCGAAACGATACGGGTCGGAGCACATCTAACGATGAAAAACCATATTTAATGATAAAAGAGGAAAAATGGTAATTTGGTCATGAAGTGACATAAATAAAAGGCGTTTTCGAATGGCTACTTTAGAAGTAAGCCTAAACGAATAAAAATGGGTAAAAAAGGGGTGATTTAGTCACGTATAAATGGATAAAAGTCGGGGCTTAAAAACGATGCCCAAGTGGCTTAAGCTACATTGGGTTAAACGCGTAAGAGACGGAGTAGTAGACGTGACCAAATGGTAAGAAATCTGAATGTTAAATAAATTCATTTAATGATAAGCGCAAAATGTTTGGTCGTCTAGACCAAACGGGTCAAGTGGTAATGAGATACCATTTGACAAATAATGACTAGTAAGCACTTGCCGAGTCTTATGCTTACAGGATAAAGTGGCTTATGATTTAGCGTTGCTATGAATTAGCCAAAATATCGAGACAAAATATTAAAACGGGTCAGCGTGTTGATCCGAGCCAGGTACGTACAAATATGATTGTAGTTAACGTACAAATTTGGTCAAATAAGTGGCGAAAGTTCTTCGTCGCAAAATGAGGGGCTAAGTTGACCAAAAACGCCCTTGATGGGTAAATCGGGAAAACAGCCCTTAGGGATGGTTTAAGAACATATGTCGTGATCAAGTAAGTTATGGAGAAGTATAAAAGTTATAGGCATAAGCCTTTTTGGGTCAAATGTATCAAAATAGCCTTTGCCGTAAATTGAAAATCCGAAAGGGGTAAATTTAGGAGAAAAAAATAGATACACCTAAAATCCACCACAGTAGTAGTTGTGGTGGAAGACCCCTTGAAAAGCAATGTGAAAATATGAAGTTAGAAGTGAATAAGTGTGGCTTATGTATTAAAGCGCTTAAATACCCTTAACGGGTCAAAAATAAGCGCATAAGTATAAACGGGTCAACGATGTATAATAACCCGTGAATGAACTTCGTGTGATAGAAAACATTTTTTATATATAATGTCCGTAGTATTTAAGTGTACCATAGTTAGTTTGATGAAAGTATGAAACGGGTCAAAAGTTTTGCTAAAGGTTCAATAGTTAAGATAAGGCCGAGATCTTAAAATCTATAAAATTTGTAATCCGGATGTCGGATTTTAACTCCATGTGATGGAGATTTAAATTACGGACGCGTAGGAAAAAGAATCGCGTAAAACGGAGGTCTAGATCAAAAGTCATGCCATGTTGAAGTATGGTTTTGATTAGAACTTAGCTGGGCGAATATGCAGCACCAGCATCAACACATTCTGTCAAAATGGGACCGTGGCGTCACGCCATGGCCAAAGGAGTTTGCCGTGGCGTGCGGCGAAGAGATGAATTCTTGAAAATTTTGTTTATTTTGATTATTTGAACCAATTACCTTGTTGTACTTGTTATTTAACTATCAAAACTGACTTCTAAGTTGGTTTTGATCATAGGTGAATGTCGAGAGTCCCGGATGAAGATCAAGCGACGAGCAAGAACCGAACACTCGTTAAATGAAGCTTCCGCGTCAAATCTTGATTTGTTTTGTTATAAGTGAATTATGTAAACATATGGAAATGTTGGTATGACAAGTTTTTGTGAAGTCACATTTTAGCATTAAAATGTGTATTTTATTATTAAAATCCTGATAAATTGAGACGAGCGTTACAAGTTGGTTATCAGAGCTCAAGGTTAAAAGAATAAAGTGTTCGGTTCGAGGCTTGATCGCAAATCCGGTAAGTACATGTATATCAATGGTTTAGTATGATTAAAGTGTTGAGAACAACACACATGGTTATCGTGTAATACACGTTACACCAATAAAAACGATATAGAGTAGATATAATCAACGAAATTACACGCGTTGATGCGTATAGTAGAAAAGCCTTGTATTATAATACGGGCATCCATTAATGTCGAAATTACTAACTGTTGTAAATGTTTTAGTTGAAGGACACTCGCATATGAAGATAGCGATAGTTTAACAAATCACGGATTTGATAGAGGAACGGTCCAAAGAGTATGCTAATCAAGGACCTAAATCGCGTAGCGATCGCGAACAAGGCTAATGGAAAAGAAGCCCGTTAGGGCAAGCATTACCAGGTGCACATTTTAAATTTAATTGCACAAATAGTAATATGCAACAAATACGTAGAGATTGAAAGTTGCATATGTAGATTAAAAACTTGGAAAACCCAAATAGAAAATCTATCCGGGATATTGTTTCCAAGAGAAACAAATAGAGGCATTACCTACATGGGGTGTAATGTGAAAATTATAAAAAGGTCATGTATACCAGGTATTGATCGTTACTCTGGCCAAGTAAGTGGTGAGCACGTGGTACCATGAACTTTTTATGATGGACATGCTTACATCCGATGTAGTAAGGACGTGGTGAGTGGGACAAATTAAAAAGTACCGAAATGAATCAAATGGGCAAAATAATTGATAATAATGTAAACACACAGCCGGGTGATGGAAGCGTATTACATTAGGATAATGAGCCCGAGTGAAGGGACAAAGATTAATGTAAAATGATTAAGATATGCATTGGGAGGGGGTGTACTTACACTCGAACCCAGAAAATGCAAACATGTAAAAGATTAAGATATGCATTGGGAGGGGGTGTACTTACACTCGAACCCGGAGAATGCAAACATGTAAAATGATTAAGATATGCATTGGGAGGGGTGTACTTACACTCGAACCCGGAGAATGCATATATGTCTCTTAACGGGCCGTTTTTGTAAAAAGTCAAATTTAAGGACTAAGTCGGAATATAAATGTGAAGCGAAGTCTTAATGCATACCGGAAGGGTTGCAATAATAACGACTTCGGTAAAAACACCCGGTTGATGGGTATGGATTAAACACATGCGTAGACCGAGAAATGGGAACTCGGATGGAAAGTTAAAAGACTCGGGTTTTGAGTCATGACTAAAAGATGTCAAGATGATGTAAATAGAAATTTTGATAAATTATGTTCAACTATTTTAAAGTTGAACGGGTCAAAACAAAGAATGAAGTTGACATCCATAAATGATAAAATTTCACATGAATAAGTCAAACGGGTCGAATATAATATAATATAATGCCGGATGGCATGAGTAAACGCAAGCGGTATAACGGTAGCGTTAAAAGCAAAAGAATAATGAGCCCGGTAATGGGACATAATCAAATACGAATATATGTAAACTGAATAATGGTGAGCATAAGATGTACCGACGCATAAATGACGTGAGAAGTCATAAAGTCGGAAAATTTGTCCAAAAGAAAACGAATGTAGCCTTAGACTACGGTCAAGGTCAAAGGAAATACCAAGGCGAAAATAAATGATTTTGAACATAAAAGGGTGCCTTAATGCCATATACATATATAAATGTATATACCTTTGAATAAAGACTTGAATAAAAGATGATCTACGGGATTATCTTACCCTACGAGATTATAAATGATGCTAAGGTCTACGGGACCAAAAAGACCTTCGGGTCACAAATTTTATAATCTACGAGGCTAAGGTAAAAAGGTGAAAATATAAAGAAATAGCCTACGAGGCTAAATGAAAGAACCTACGGGTCAATAGAATAAAACAAGGAAATTGGTTGTAACTTCCAGCATAAAATAATAACGGGAGATAAAGTTAGTATAAAAGCGATAGGTTTCGCTAAGTTAATTAAATGGGTTAAAAGCGAAGAGATTGTGAAAGGTCTGGTTGACAAAAGTGAAAAAAATTTCACTAAAACATTTAAACGGGCAAAAATGACAAAATTGTTCACAATTATTTAAATTGTGTTACGCCACAAAAGTGGGTGAAGTCATTACCGAAATGACAACGGAAGGGAATAAATCCTTGAACGTAAATTCCTTGGAATTGACATGAGCTAAAAAGAAAACGTTAAACAAAAAAAATTCAATTTTTGGTTAGCTTTAAGTAAGCATGTTGAAAATAAATATACCCGAGTGATTAGATGACAACTCGGTCGAATAAGTGACCAGATTAAGAAATACGAGATGAAAGTATCGGCCTATGAGGCCATACACGTAAAAGACGCATATGCTATGAAACCAAAAAGACATTACCATACTTCCCTGGTGATGTCTGTCGTTAGTGACATGCAAAAACCGAAATAAACTAGGTAGCTAGAGTAAGTCGGGTATCGAACCAGAGGAGGATTGTGGAAAATGTGTAACGTTAAGTATTTACTAACAATATAAAAAAAATAAACTGATGATTGTAAAACTGATATGGAATTAAAAACACATGAAGCAAGTTGCAATTAAGATAAAGATTGAGTCATAATAAACAATGATGAGAAAAGGTGAGCACTCCGGGATTCAGATTCTGTAATTACTAATAACCTAGTTCTGATTTTATTGGATGCTATTGATTGAATAGTAAATCTGTCACATCTACCAATTACCTATGCAGTTCAAAATCTTAATATTAATTGATCAGATAAATATTAAAACAAGCATACATAGGAATCATCCAATCAACAAAAGCATAATTGGATTCAACACATAATTATAACTCTGACTGTCACTCAGGATTTGTCTGTCACACAAATTATATAATCACGCAAATAGTCGGCTGTCACCCGACTACAAATCCAAATCTCAATAAAACAGAAACTAGAATTAATAGTGTCTCACAAGAATCATCCACCCGAAGTGTCCACGAGAGATTTAGCCGCTCATCTCGGTTGATTGATCTTCGCCATGGTTGAAACCCTTCTGTCTGCCATCGAAAATGTGATGATTATAATTGTTTTATTAAAAACAATGATCCCTCAGTATTCCAATATGTCAGCGCCAAAAGCCCAGCCCACATGTCCTATATATCGGCCCAAATAAAGAAGTCCATATACTGCTTTCAATGTATGGATGTAATTATGATGATGGATCATGTGAGGTGATTTGATGTTGTTTTATAAAACCAATAATAGCCCTCAATTAATTCACGTGCGCAGCCTCTAGACCTCTTGCTTGCCGCCAATTACCCTAGTGCACCTCTTGGTCTGCGTGCTTGTTGACTGCCTTCCTAAAAATTGTCCAATCAAGTCGGCATGTCTTGGCCCCTTTATGATGATGATAGATGATTCATAAAAACCTTCCAAAGGGTTGTCTTACATGTGCCTCACGAAACCCCAAGGTAGTCTTCACATGTGCCGCCTATTATATGTGTATGTCGGCCCAAAGGTTTCAAAAGCCTTCCATCAACATCCAATAATATCATGTGTGGCTCTTGTTTTTTTTACATTCAGCCGTAGCCTACGGTTTAATACCGTAGGTTACGTTAACAACATTCTGTTTCTTTATCTTATCTTCAACTGTATGCAATGAAAGTCCACCGTAGGTTACGTTTTAAATATACTAACTTTCAATTACTGACCAGAAGACCCCTGGACTTTAATCTTTTCCACTTCTTGCACATCTAAGCTATAACTTGATTCGAAACATGTCCCGAACATTGCGGTTCACCTTATTTATTAACTTCGGACGTCCCGCTTCATCACTAAGCATTCTAATTTAACCGAATTAAGCAATTTACCTGTAAAACACACGAACACTCGTAGTTATCACATTCAAAGCGTATAATCACATGAACGACAATAAATCACACAAAATAAGCACGTTAACCCTCGGGTTTCACACTCTCCATCACCTCGTAAGAGTATTAAGTGTGAGCAATGCTCAAGTGATCACCGAGACTAAGGTTCGAATGATCTAAGCTCATAAAGTACGTGAGAAAGGTTTCGGGGGACGAAACCTCTTTAAGGGGGGGGGGGGTGTAGACTTGTAACACCCCGAAAACGGGTCTGGTAATCAAACCACGTTAATACTAGAAGATGGGTAAAGTACCGTTAGAGGTAAAATTTACCCGGTGCATATTAAGTTTTTTTTATAAATAGATCAAATGTTAAATAAAAAAAGGGGAGAAGGAATGTTTACGAGAAAATAAAATTATGAGAGGCCCGAGTTAACGGGATTTAGAATGGAACGGGTTATAACCCCCGGAAACCACCAAGTTAACTAGGAATATTGAACCTAGTTAATAATTGAGAATATTGTTAAAAATAAGTAGGATGTGGCCTACTTAATAACGAACCAAACATGAGGGGTTAAATTTGGATAACTTAATAAAGTTATTTAATAAAAGAAAAATAAAAAACAAAACACACACTTGAAGTGTGTGTTCTGCGATCGAACAGGGGCGACACTAGGAGCCAAACCCTAAACTCTCACAAATCTCTCAAATTGAAGGTCCAAATCAAGCCTAAATCAAAATCCGAGTACAAATTAGTGATCTCCACTGAAAAAGGAGTCACGAGGTATGTAAATTTC
Organism: Helianthus annuus; assembly: GCF_002127325.2. Lineage (NCBI taxonomy): Eukaryota > Viridiplantae > Streptophyta > Magnoliopsida > Asterales > Asteraceae > Helianthus > Helianthus annuus. The sequence continues at coordinate 161,984,416 of NC_035445.2, read as the reverse complement.
ATGAGAAATCTCTAGTTGAATTTCTGAGCAAACCTAGATAATCCGAATTAGATGGTTGCATGCTTGTTATATGATGAAATAGGAATATTGTAGTGTCTAGGAGTAAACCCTAGACAAGTATATGATGAAGTAAGGCCTAATTCTTGTGAATTCATGATCACCATTGAAGGTGATAAGTGGGTTTTTGTATGAACATGTTAAACACTAGAAATTTATAGTTGTTCTAGTGTAATTTGAATTTTCGTAAGTAAATTCTGATGCAGTAGATGCGAAAATTTGATATGAACATGTTAATTGATGTTAAAACTTGGTTAAAATAGTAACCATGAACTAGATAATAGAAGAATACAAATTATGCACATTAGGTGTTTGTTAAAATGCCTAAATGAGAACTAAAGTGTTGAAATTTAGAGTGAAAACGAGTATTTGAATGGTATGTCAATTACGCGTAATATGAAGTGATAAGGGTTCTAAATATTATGTTGATTTAGACTTAATGTTGTAAACCATGTGATTGAAAATAGTTAAGTTTGATAAACTAAGTTAACCAATCATGAAGTCGAATAGTAGCTTCGACATAGAAAATACATGAGGTGGAATAGTCGTGATTGTTAATGACTATTTTAACCGCCTTGTAAATGATTGACAATAATTTGACGCTTAAACGAGCTAGGTGGAGGCTTGGGAAAGAAGCACTCAAATAAATCAAGTATGAGAAGGGAAGCGTAAACCGGATGCGAGGTAAGTGGAACTTACACTTTTTTGTAGAATACGTGTTTATTCTAAAAGTTTGTTATACAATTAAGATGATATTCAAGACATGGTTCCGATCCGAAACGATACGGGTCGGAGCACATCCAACGATGAAAAACCATATTTAATAATAAAAGAGGCAAAATGCTAATTTGGTCATGAAGTGACATAAATAAAAGGCGTTTTCGAATGGCTAAAGGTTCAATAGTTAAGATAAGGCCGAGAGCTTAAAATCTAGAAAATTTGTAATCCGGATGTCGGATTACAACTCCATGTGATGGAGAATTAAATTACGGACGCGTAGGAAAATGAATCGCGTAAAACGGAGGTCTAGATCAAAAGTTATGCCATGTTGAAGTTTGGTTTTGATTAAAACTTCGCTGGGCGAATATGCAGCACCAGCATCAACACATTCTGTCAAAATGGGACCGTGGTGTCGCGCCACGGCCAAAGGAGTTTGTCGTGGCGCGCGGAGACGGAGTGAATTCTTGAAAATTTTGTTTATTTTGATTATTTGACCCAATTACCTTGTTGTACTTGTTATTTAACTATCAAAACTGACTTCTAAGTTGGTTTTGATCGTAGGTGAATGTCGAGAGTCTCGGATGAAGATCAAGCGACGAGCAAGAACCGAACACACGTAAATGAAGCTTCCTCCTCAAATCTTGATTTGTTTTTTTATAAGTGAATTATGTAAACATTTACAAATATGTTTTTGAAATGTTGTAAACATATGGAAATGTTGGTATGACAAGTTTTTGTGAAGTCACATTTTAGCATTAAAATGTGTATTTTATTATTAAAATCCTGATAAATTGAGATGAGCGTTACAGAAAATATATCATTTTTAAGGTTTATATGAAAATATAAATATTTTTGCCAAGGGAAAAGTTATAAATAATTTTTCTATGTAATATTTCTTAAAATACATATTTTGAGAATATATATTGATGGATTTTTATTAGAAATATTATTCCGGAAAAGTTAATACAAAAATTAAGTATAAGATACTTAATAAACATAATAAAATACGTATTCTCGTACGTATAAATATACACCGGAATATGCCGTCGATACTTGGCAAAATATAAAAGGTTAAGAATACGAGTATGAATACACCCATCCTTGGGAAGTTATACATGTACAAATACATAAAAGTGTCAAGTTAAAATATATTATTTTAACAATTATTCCAAAATTTAATAAATATAATTTAAGTTAGAATATTTATTATTTTAACAAATAATTATATAACTTGGAATAATATTAAAGACACAATGAAACGTAACTCAAAGACACTAACTAAGACTGAGTCAAGGCACGACCCACCCGTCTAATAAACCGTAGTACGCTTGTAGGAAGTCGTGCGAACGAGTATCTGCTGTGAGTTACATTGGATTGAATTGAAGAACGCAAAACTGTGAGTTCATGTCCCACTTTTCTTTTAACTGTTTTCGGTTTTATAACTTCGGGGGTGAAGTACATGTTTACAAATTGTTTACAAATGATTACAAAGGTATGGTTAGCTAAGGAATGAATTGTTAGATCATGTGAATGGGTAGGCGCACACTTAAGACCATTAATCCTCGTACATGGACCGAGGGAGATGAGTGATAGATCTATTTGGGTGTAGCGAGCCCACACCCATGAGGACCGGGGTTTGGCCCATGAGGTGACTATGTCTTACAGCCGGAGGCCCGGTACAAAATCTGCTAGGGGTGAGCCTTCCTACGTCGTTGCACGCATATTAATGGCCTTGGAAACCATTAATGATTTGTTTCCTTGTTTGCTTTCATACTAGGGTTTACAAATACATACTTACTTATAATGATTACAAAGTTTATTCGAGCTCACACACTAAACACATGAACTCGCTCAACTTTTGTTGATGTTTTCAAACTACATGTATTTCAGGAAACTAAGTATGGACCTGGCGGGCGTTGAAGTTTTCAAGTCATGTCTATAATAAAAGATGTCATCCGAAGTCAAAGGGGTTTGGGTTATATATTTTATCTTGGATAAGATACATGGCGCAAAACCTAGTTTATTAGTGTCTTTTGTGAAGTCCTTATGGAACTTAAAACTTGTTGGTGTTGTATTCTGAACGCGAAGTCTGTGTTTTGGGATTTAAAACAACGTTGCATGTAATGTTTTTAAAACTATCTATAGATGAACATCTTGGTTTTATCATATAGTTGTTTGTTATGGTTGAATGCAATGATATTAAGCAAGTCACACCTAATCACGCTTCCGCAAAAGTCAGGGCGTGACAGTATGTTGCACAAATGCAACCCCATGGGACCCACCTCCCGTTAGATACGCTGTAGAAGAAGATAACACCAAAGGCGAGTTCTTAACGACGTTAACGGGTCCCGCCACCTTATTCGAAAGCCATGATTCTAATAACACAAAAACAGTCGAATCTGTAACAACAGATACAAAACGGGTCACAAAAGGCGGGTTCATTAGATGGCCTATGTGGCTTCTCGGCCCTGGTTCTATTAGCTACAGGAATGGTTCCGACCCTTTGGTTACCAGTTTCGTCAATCTTTTTAGGACCGAATATAGCCAGCCTTTTCTCGTTGACCACTCTTGACTGTCTATTCAACCTCGGTGCGTCACTTTCCTGCTCATGGCCAACGCGTGCTCACGTGACTCACGTCCCAACACCGCGGCTCAAGACCCGTTTCGTAGCCGACCCCGTTCGGCTACCGGTTCTGGAACATGATCGCAACCATATCTGGGTTCATCTTTCCGTTAGCCATGTGGGTCAGTTCTCAAAAGGGTTTTTTAACTTTTTTCAACCTCACGTTTCTCCAATTTCTTTCGGGATTCTCTTGGGTCCGTATCTTTTGCTTCTTGGGGTAAAGATACTGACGTGACGTGGCACTGGGAGTTGCCTGTGTGGCTCGTGACGCCTGTCGTGTATGAAGCGTACCGCGTGTTGCAGTTGATGAGGGGTTTGAAACTTGGGGCTGAGCTTGGTGCACCGGGTTGGACGCTTCATGTGATCAGGGGTCTGGTGTGTTGGTGGGTCCTGGTTCTCGGGGAGCAGGTCATGCGGGTTGCGTGGTATGCTGGTTTTACAGTTACCTTCGTCAAAAAGAGGCATCCAATGCTAGTGATGTTCGAATTACTTCTGGTTGATGCACAATGCAAGTTTCATGTTACCATTTTGGTATTGTTTGTTAAGTACAACAATAAGGTGTAATGTACATATTTTTTGCAATTTAGTGTTTGATGTTATATTTAAGGGGTCATGATAAAGTGGGGGTTTGTAGAATTGTAGAAACCGATCTAAATGGTCGGGTTTTCTATCTTGGTTCTCGAATAAACCCGGTCTCTTGGTCCGTGTCAAAACCTGAAACAACGGAGATTTGGTAAACATGCACGTTCAAATCTTTTCCAGATCCGGGTATGGGTATGGGATTAGCCATACCTGACCCATATGTGCACGGCACAAACCGATCACTAGTGGTTTTTTTCTGGTTCACATTCTACCAATGTTTTGAGATTTGAACTGGCTGTCAAACTGGTCGCACTACTGATTTACTGGTCGAACAACACTCAGAAACCGGATGAGTGATAACTAATTTCAAGAGAGAATTTTATGACAAATTTTAAGCTTTATATTGTTATGTTGTGTATAAACATGGTGTTTTTTTTCCTTCTGTAAATTAAACGATTCATCGATTCATCTGCTAAAGCTCATGTACACGTTATGAGAATCCAATTTCTCATTGAACGTAGCGTAACATTTAGAGACATGGGACGTCACCAGTTACCTATTTACATGCTAATGGACATTTAATCCAACTAATTAAAATGTGTACTCCTTGAAAGTGATTGTATTGGATAGTGTTGATTTCTTTAAATAGCAGTAGTTGCTTCAATACCTCAATTCTGAATCAAACATGAAATGAACAACTTGTGTAACATGGCCATGGAATGAGTTAGAAGATCAATTTAAGGTCAAGATATCATCAGCTTAGAGTCCAGGAGGTAAGTATCCCAAAAACGGCATTCCGAACTCATTTCGGTTATTACGAGTTCCTTGATATGCCGTTTGGCTTAACAAATGCACCTGCGGTGTTCATGGACTTTATGAACCGTGTGTGCAAGCCGTACCTCAATAAATTCGTGATAGTATTCATCAATGACATACTAATATATTCACGACACAAGAAGGATCCCGAACATCACCTTCGAACCATTCTTGAGCTGTTAAAGAAGGAGAAATTGTACACAAAGTTCTCCAAATGCAAATTCTGGCTTCGCCAAGTCCAATTTCTCGGACATGTAGTCAACGAGAAAGGCATACATGTCGATCCATCTAAAATGGAAGCCATATAAGAATTGGAACTCACCAAAGGACCCCATTGAAGTACACCAATTTCTAGGATTGGCAGATTACCATCGGAGATTCATTGAGAACTTTTCAAAGTGCTCCACCATTACCCCCCCCCCACTTAGAAAGATAAGAAGTTCGATTGGGGAGAAAAGCAAGAGACAACTTTTCAAATGATTAAGGATAAGCTTTGTGATGCACCGATGTTATCACTTACGGACGACAATGACAATTTAGTAGTCTATTGCGATTGCATCACGTCAAGGTTTAGGATGTGTATTGATGCAACAAGAGAAGGTTATCGCATACGCATCCCGCCAGTTGAAAGTTAACGAGAAAAAATATACCACACATGACCCAGGGCTAGGTGCACTGGTATTCGCGTTAAAAATCTGGCGTCATTATCTGTATGGCACCAAGTGCACAATCTTTACCGATCACAAAATTCCTCAACATATATTTAACAAGAAATAGTTAAATATGCGCCAAAGGCGTTGGCTTGAGTTGTTGAATGACTATGATTGTGAAATCAAGTACTATCTGGGCAAGGCGAACGTTGTCGCGAATGCTTTGAGTCGAAAGGAACGAGTGAAATCTCTTCGTGTACGTTCATTAGGACTCACATTCACAATAACCTCACTTCTCAAATTCTTGACGCTCAGCGAGAAGCATTAAAGGAAGAAAACCTTAAAGCAAAAATGCTTAGTGGCATGGAGAAACATTTAGAGCCGAAGGAGAACGGAACCTTGTATTTCATAAGTATAATTTAGGTTCCTGATTTTGGCAATTTACGAAACCTAATCCTAGATGAAGCATATAAGTTCAAAATACTCGATACATCCCGGAGCGGGTAAAATGTATCGAGATCTCAAAGAATTCTATGGGTAGCCTAATATCAAAGGAGAGATTGCAACTTATTGTGTCTAACATGTGCAAAAATTAAGGCCGAATACCAGAAACCTTCAGGATTGTTACAACAACCTGAGATTCCCACTTGGAAATAGGAACAAATTTCCATGGATTACATAACTAAATTACCCAGGACTTCTCGCGGTCATGACATGATTTGGGTAATCGACCGACCGATAACCAAGTCAACCCACTTCTTATCAATATGCGAGAAAGACAAGATTGTGAAGATAGCTGAAACTTATCTAAAGGAAATCGTGGGGCAAGGCACGGAGTGCCTATTTCATTAATCTCCGACCGAGATGGTCAATTCCAAAAGGCTTTTGGATCTCATTTAGATCTAAATACGACCTTTCATCCTCAGACCGATGGCCAAAGTGAACACACGATTCAAACCTTAGAGAACATGCTTCGTGCTTGTGTGATGGTTTTTGGTGGAAATTGGGACACTCACTTGCCTTTAGTGGAGTTCTCATACAACAACAGTTATCACACGAGTATTAAAGCTGCTCCATTTAAAGAGTTATACGGGCGTAAATGTCGATCTCCACTATGTTGGGCGGAAATGGGCGGTAAACAAATGATAGGTCCAGAGTTAGTACAAGAGACTACAGACAAAATATTTAAAATCCGAGACCGTATTAGGGCGGCTCAGGATGGACGGAAAAGCTACGCGGATAAACTCCGCAAACCATTATCCTTCAAGGTTGGAGACAGAGTATTGTTAAAGGTCTTGCCTTGGAAAGGCGTAGCTAGATTTGGGAAACAAGGAAAGCTTAGCCCGAGATATACAGGACCATTTAAAATCTTGGAGAAGATTAGAACTGTAGCATATAAGTTGAAATTGCTAGAAACACTTAGTAGCGTCCACGACACTTTCCATGTGTCAAATCTTAAAAAGTGTCTTTTGGATGAAACACTTATTATTTCCCCGGACGAAATCCATATAGACGAAAAACTCCATTTCATCGAAGAACCTGTTGAGGTTTTGGATTCAAAGATTCAGAAAACAAGGAGTCGTATCAAATTAATAAAAGTCCGATGGAACTCGAAGCGCGGACCCGAGTTCACATGGGAACGAGAAGACGAGATCAAAAGAAAGTACCCTCACCTGTTTAGGAAAGTCCCGGCAAAGAGTAACGCAACTTAAATTTCGGGACGAATTTTTCTTTAACAGAGGGAGAATGTGACATTCGGCAAAATTCCGGAAATTCCGTACAACCCGAACAACTATTACATTATTTATTTTCGCATGACATTTTTTTTGTTTGATTAAGTCTTAAAAGTCTAGGAATTATAAAAAAACATAGCTTATTATGATAAAAAAATCCGTTACGATTAGAAACTATATCCTACACTGACGGTAGAAACGCGAACAAGCAATACTTATCAGAACTAGTCGCGGTACAGTCTGACACGATAAAAACGAGACATAAAGATATGTCTGCACAAATATTCAATAAAAACTTTGTCTAAAATAACATGTGCCTTATATTATTTAGAAAATTCCAATTAAAAACCAAATTGTCCAAGTCCGCAGAAAAGTACAGTAATCCTGCGGAAGTGTACAGCATTCCGTACAATGAAACAGCAACTGTCCGAAAACCAAAAAAATAAATATTATTTATCATAAATAATATAACGAGGATGAGATTCATGTTGATCCATCCAAGTTTCCGAAATTCGACTTTTGGCTTCATGAGGTCCATTTCCTAGGCCACGTAGTTAATGAGGATGGGATTCATGTTGATCCATCCAAGGTTGACTCAATCAAGAATTGGCCTGCACCCTGAACACCAACTGAAATCCGTCAATTCTTTGGATTGGCAGGTTACTACAGAAGGTTTATTAAGGATTTATCGACGATTGCGCAGCCTCTTACTATTCTTACTCAGAAGGGTGTCACCTACCGATGGGGTGATGCTCAGGACTCCGCATTTCAACAACTGAAGTTGAAACTTAGTAGCGCAGCTATCCTCTCGTTACCTGAAGGCACAGACGATTTTGTTGTTTATTGCGACGCGTCAATCCAAGGACTTGGTTGTGTGTTGATGCAACGTGAGAAAGTCATTGCTTACGCATCACGCCAACTCAAGGTTCACGAAAAGAACTACACCACTCATGACTTAGAGTTGGGAGCAGTGGTGTTTGCGCTCAAGATATGGAGGCATTACTTGTACGGTACCAAGTGCACCATTTACACACTGATCAAAAGAGTCTCCAGCATATCTTCGATCAGAAGGAGTTGAACATGCGACAGCGTCGATGGGTCGAACTTCTTAACGACTACGAATGCGCAATCAAGTATCATCCAGGCAAAGCTAATGTGGTGGCGGACTCTCTCAGTCACAAAGAAACCAAACCTAAGTGTGTACGTGCGTTACAGCTTACCATTCACACCAGTCTTCCTACCCAAATTCGTGATGCTCAGGTCGAAGCATTGAAGGAAGAAAACATCAAGGCAGAGTCACTGCGAGGCATGGAAAAGAAACTCGAACGTAAGGAAGACGGCACTTACTACTTCATGGAACGTGTTTGGGTTCTACTCTTTGGAAACTTCAGAGAAATCGTGATGGACGAAGCACACAAATCTTGCTACTTGGTGCATCCTGGTTCTGACAAGATGTACCAAGACCTCAGAACTCTCTACTGGTGGCCCCACATGAAAGCTAACATAGCGACCTATGTTAGTAAATGTTTGACCTGTGCTAGGGTCAAGGTTGAATACCAAAAGCCATCAGGCCTACTTCAACAACCAGAGATCCCGATATGGAAATGGGAGCAAATTTCCATGGATTTTGTTACTAGCCTACCTAGATCTCAATAAGGAAATGATACCATTTGGGTAATAGTGGATCGACTGACAAATTCTGCACACTTTCTGGCTATTAAGGAAATGGACAAGTTCTCTACTCTTGCAGTCATTTACCTGAAGGAAGTAGTTGCGAGGCACGGGGTGCCAACTTCCATCATTTCTGATCGTGATCCGCGTTTTGCATCTGATTTGTGGCAGGCGTTGCACAAATCCTTTGGCTCACGTCTAGATATGAGCACAACATATCATCCACAGACGGATGTGCAGACTGAATGCACCATCCAAACTCTTGAAGATATGCTTCGAGCATGTGTAATCGACTTTGGTAACGGCTGGGAAAGACACCTACCTTTGGTGGAGTTTTCGTATAACAACAATTACCACACCAGCATCCTGGCTGCTCCGTTTGAGGCGTTGTATGGATGGAAATGCCGATCACCCTTATGCTGGGCAGTGGTTGGCGACAGCCAAATCACTGGCCCAGAACTCGTAGTCGACACGACGGAAAAGATTGCCCAAATACGACAACGAATGGCGGCAACTCGTGCCCGTCAGAAAAGCTACGCTGATAAGCGCAGGAAACCGCTTGAGTTCCAGGTTGGGGATCGAGTGCTACTTACAGTCTTACCTTGGAAAGGTGTGGTCCACTTTGGTAAGCGGGGCAAGCTAAATCCACAATATGTTGGACCTTTCGAAATCACTGAGAAAATCGGCAAAGTGGCGTACAGACTGAATATGCCCGAAGAGCTCAATGGTGTTCACAACGTATTCCATATGTCAAATCTGAAGAAGTGTCTGTCAGATGAGACCCTCATAGTTCTTTTCAAGGAACTCACTATCGACGATCAGTTGCGATTTGTCGAGGAACCGGTGGAAATTACGGACCGGGAAGTTAAGACTCTCAAGCGTACCGAGATACCCATTGTTCGAGTTCGTTGGAACTCCCGCTGTGGCCCAGAGTTCACCTGGGAACGAGAAGACCAAATGAAACACAAGTATCCCCAGTCGTTTAAGAAAGATGAGTCCACTGCTGAGGCTGAAGCTATTGCGGAATTTCGGGACGAAATTCCAAACCAACGGGGGGATGATGTGATACCCCAGGAAAACCAGGAAACCACGCAACCTAACTAGCTTCCTCAGTAACTACGTGCTAAATTTTGGGACGAAATTTCTTTCAACTTGGGGATGATGTGACAACTCGTATTTTAGAACTTTTCCTTTGTGCTTGATGTAACTTGTATGAGTTTTACGTGACAAATTGTTATGCTTGATTTTAATGGAATACGACAAGTTTGAATGATTACATGTTATGTGATTATATTGTAAGTATGTATATATATAACAACTACGTGGTCGCACAACATGTGACCGATCGCACAAACACTTGGGCGCACAATTTGTCTTTTGTCACACACCTGTCTCGGCCCACTCTGCTTGAACTCGAGACCTAGGGGCAGCCCATGAATGGGTTCGGCCCACTCCCTCATACGCATAACAATATGAGGATTGGTATACTCCTCATAATTCACAAAAATACTCAACATACACAAAACCCTAAGCGCGCTCTCTCTCTCTCTCTCTTTGGAACCCGACGGCAACCCCCATCTTTCGAAGCTCCCTTTGTGTTCATCTTGAATTGGGACGTGGTTGACCACAAATAGCTCAAGTGACCTTTTGTTTATCTGCCGAGCTAATCTAAGGTGAGTTCACACTTTCTACAAGGCATGGGATTCCCGGTGGTTTGGGAATGGGTTAACGGTTAATAAGGAAACCAGCGTATTCTCCTTGGGTAGAATACGTACTCCCACCCTCTTAGGTGAAGGGTGACAACATTGAAACCTGCGTGTTCTCCTTGGGTAGGACACGTACTCCCACCCTCTTAATTGAAGGGTGACAACATTGAATGACACTTAACAAAACTTTATCATTAAGTCCCTCATTTTATATCGACTTAATCGCCGGGCCAATGGCGAACTATAAGAAATTAGGGTGTTTACCCACACATAATTTACCTACACATGTAAATGTGTGGGTATTTACCTACACATGTTTGTATATGTGTGGGTAATGGTTGATAATATATTTTCATAATGATTAACACTTAATATGTGTTGGTAATGGATTTTAGCCACACTTGGTGTTGGTGGGAAAATTTCCCCCCAAAATTGGCAATCGATTAAATATTAAATTACCTACACATGTGTCAAATTTTCGTCATGTGTAGGTAAATTATCTACATATATGCAAAAAAACTAATATATGTGTAGGTAAATGATTATGTTTGCCAACACATAATTTAAAAAAAATATGTAGATAAACTAAGTTAATATTTATTTATTTTATTTTTTTAAAAATGACGTGGCAAATTAAACGCCTACACATGTTTAAATGTACAATATGTATACGTCAAAACTAGGCTTTAGCCACATTTTTTCCAAAATCGACCTGCCACATATCTGAATATATGTGTGGCTAAAGGTCATTTATAATATTGTAAAACACTTTTAGCCACACATTTTATTTATTAATGTGACCATTGAATAACAGTTTAACACCTTTCGCCACACATTTTATTATTAATGTGACATTGTATAACACTTCAAAACCTTTAGCCACATTTTTAGTAAAAAATGTGACATTAACTAGCCATAACTCATAAGTGTGGCGATATATGACCTATTGCCACAATATTTTTTTGATTCATGTGACGAAATACATCTTTTAGAAACCTTTAGTCACACTTATAATTAAAAATGTGACAATCACTAGCCACAGTCATAGCAGGCTTTTAATAATGTGACTAAAACATAATTTATATGGTCAGTTACGAATTTGTGTGACCAAAGGTATCATTATTAGTCACTTATAATATTTATTTGTGGCTAAAAGAAAAATGCGACTATAACTATTCTTTGGTCACAGCCTAGTCATTTTACGTGACCATCCAGTCATCCACCCTCCACGTGCAATTGGAGCCCTAATCCATCACCTGCTACGATAAGTTCAACTTCATCGCTTATCCATTTTTGAGAAAATTTTGATAATATGCAATATCCACTGTTCATCAACATCGGTTGAAGCTCGTCTTGGTTTGGTAAGTTATTTACACCAAAACTTTGAGAAAATTAGGTTATAGAATTAGAAAGAGTTAATTACTGTTTTCGTCCCTGTGGTTTGTCAAAAATCACTATTTCAGTCCATTAGTTTAAAAATTGCGATTTCAGTCCTGTGGTTTCACTTTCGTAACCATTTCAGTCCTTGTGGTTTCACTTTCGTAACCATTTCAACCCATTATTTTGTTATGTACAGGGACTGAAATGGTTACAAGGTGGACTGAAATGGTTACGAAAGTGAAACCACAGGGACTGAAATCGCAATTTTTAAACTAATGGACTGAAATAGTGATTTTTGACAAACCACAGGGACGAAAACAGTAATTAACTCAATTAGAAATCTTATAACTGAAATTACCGATTATGAATTTAGTTTTGTTCGTATTTGGTTTTGTAGGTTTTTCTGAATTTATTTTGGTCGTGAGTGGTCGAATTACTTTGACGTTTAAAAATTAGGGCTTGCAATTATGTAGATTTTTTATATGTGGTGTCGAGCATTCTGAATCTTTCCAGTATTATGATCTTGGGCTTCACATGTATATGATTGAAGATGAAGATATATATGAATCTTTATGTATTTCCTTGTTGTATATAGAACTGCGATTATTGTTGTAGTGTGATTTACTGATTTTGGATGTTCAACTTTTCTCTAGTCAACTTGTTGTCTGATGAAATGCCTCTTAATTAATGGTTTATTAGTTTGGATGTTAACGCCTGTAATGTGCAAATTATTCAATCTTATGTGGTTATGATAATGTTGAGATAGTGTTAAATTGTCTAGTTGTGGACATTCAATTTTTTTGTATTGGTTTTTAATAAATTCGTATGATATCTTGAATCTTGATGTGTGTATTACTATCAACTCAAGGCATGCTAATCATATTTAGTGATAGAAATGACAATTTTCTTTTCTTTTCTATGTAGACCTGTGCAAAGTGTTGCAGCTGCTCAAACTTCAAAACTGCTTTAAGACCACCCGTAGGGGGGGGGGGGGGTTTGCATTTTTCTCAAAAAAACGGCCAAACAGGCCTTGGGACCGCCCCCGGGAGCATTTTTCTTGAAAAAATGGGTGGGGCGTCCTATTTTAAACGCCTGCACTTGATTTTTTGGCCAATAAGACCGCTGCCAACACCTGCCCTTGATGTTTTGGCCAATAGTTTTAATTTGAAAAAAAAATAATAATTGGGTATTGATTGGTTGGGGCATTATGGGGCATTATACCACTAGAACCATTTTAAGATAATGCCCCATAATGCCCACATGCTGACTGGACCACCACATGGCACAAAACGACAAAGGGTAGGGACATTATCTTCCCCTCCCACTACACATGTTCTTAGTTCAATACTCATTTAATTTAATGACTGAATCCAACTGTACCATATGAGGCAGTGCGTACAACCTTTTTTTATGATTTTTATATTATGTTACTATGGTTGACTTTTGACTTTTTTGACCCTGGTTTCCTGTTTATCTAAGTTATTATCAACATGGTCTTGTATGCTTGCAGGGTGTGCCAAGTTACTTTGGTAGCTGCTGTTTTAAATTTCAAGGTTTGTGATGTGACTAAGTGATGCAGATGTGATTTGTTTTGTCCTGAGGGTTCGAACCTTAGTAACATCGCCACGAGAATACTGTATTGGTAACAAGATCATTTGGTACATGTACATTATTATCACTCTTTGCGTATCGTTTTATGAAAGCCTAACAATTTTTATTAGCAACAAAAACCCTGGGTAGCCGGGATCACCCAGCACACCTGCCTAGAGGAAACCCACAATCTCCAAAAACTACAACAGTACAACTACAAACATCTAGGTATAAATACCCCCAATCTCCTCTCTCCATTCTATAAACGAATTCCACTGTTTCTTTCGCACTTCACTCGTTTCAACTTATAAACATATACATGATTCACCATCTTTGATCTTCCATTTCAGTTGGTTTTGCTACTGTTTCATTGATGGACAAGAGAGTCGAAGCCATGTGAGAGTTCGAACCCACCACCAGCCAACTGTTGAAACTCCCGCTCGCTATTGTCCCTTTTGTGCCTGAAGATGTTGTTGTCTTTGTTGTTGGTGCCCTCTCCGGTGCTACTGCCAAAATAATTATTGCCCATCTTGACCGGATTAAACTCACCTTGCAGGTCCCAAATTCAAATTTAATCTAGAATTGTTGTGTTGTTTTAATGCTAGTTGTATCGTCCCCTTTACTCCACAAAAATGTAACCAAACCATAACCACAACTTCAAGATATTTTTGATGTTCTATATAGGTGTGAAATGGTGCAAATGTGTCTGAAAGCTTTCAGTCAAATACTTTTTTAAATAATAAACTTTTAAAATTAAGTTGGTATATTGTATTAAAAGAAACCATTTTTTTTACTGAAAGTAGGTTTTTTTACATGCAGTTTATCATTTGATGAAGTTGCAAATTATAACTTTATTTCAGCAGTCCAAGGTTTGGGTATGTTTATAGAGCTGGTTTTCAATTTGATACAGGGATTATGCTTTTGCAATGTTATAAGAGGTTGGTTGTTGTTATGGCTGGTGAGTTAAATATGTTGGGGGAGGGGTATGATTATTGGCATGAAGTTGCTGCTTAGAATGAATATTTAAGCATGGGTTCGGTTTGGCTTGGTTTGGTTTTAGTTTCCAACGGTTCAGTTTCGGAATCAACCCGTAAACACCCCTAGTGGGTATGGTTAGTTGTATTTTGTTATAGGTTGGATGTGCTAAAAGGTTGCTGATTGGGGCTACTATGGGGGAATAGAGGTCAAGACTACTAGGAAGTTTGAAGAGAAGATTTATATCTTATAAGTTTGGTTAATTTTTTTTATTATTGTTTGTTTCTCTGTTTGGGTGCTTTTAAGAGGTTAATGATTCCAGTTCTACCCCTCTTGTAAGGTAAAAAGAATGTAGCATATCGTCCAATTTTTTATGAATGGGTCGTTTGGGTTGTATTCTTTTCTAACGGGTCATATGTATTCTTTGTGTAGCGTGTATTATTTTATCTTCCTATATTAATAAACGAAAATCTTTTTGTACACGTGTCACTCTCTGGTAACTCCTCCCTTTTAATAGTAGTATTACATATTAATTTTATACACAAAATATAATATAATATTAAATAATATAGTTAGAGATAAACGTCAAAGTTCAAATTTAAATAATAATTATCTATAACAAATATAAATGTATCAAATAATATAATAAGTATAATATTATTTAATATAATTAGAGATCAAACGTATAATTTCAAATTTAATTAATAGTAAATTACTTTTTGAGTCTCTAAGTTTTAGTGGTTTTAACCACTTGAATCCAAAATCAAAAAGTTTAACACTTTGAGTCTCTAACCGCTAATTCACACCCTCTGTAAAAAAAAAAAAATTCAAAAAACCTTTTGTAAGGTTAATTTTTCTAAGTTCTCACAACTTGTAGAAGTTTTTATTTTACCCTAACCATATATATTTGTTAAGATAAAATATATTATTTGGATATAAACTATAATTACTAATAAAGTATCAAATCACATGTACAAGTAACGAAAATACAACTGTTCTTTATTTTTACTAATTTATCTAAATAAATCATTTCATTAATAAGGATTATATACAAGTTTATAATTTATTGTAAGCTAGTTTTATTATAAACAAAAATCAAACACGTGTATTATTTTTTTTATTATTATTCATGTTGATTTTGAAAACTTTATTCAATTTGTTGGATTCATTGATACCAGTTGACTTTAAAAAGTCAAGAATGTACATTCAAGTAGGGATGAGCGTGGTATTGGTACCGGTACCGAAAATACCGATACCGAAATTCGCCAAAACTAGGTACCTGTACAGAAATATTCGGTACGGGACCGACATTTGAAGGTAAAATTCGGTATTTTACCGGAGCCATACCCAACCGGTACTGATACCGAAAAAGACAAAAAGTGGGTACCGGCATCGAAAAAATTCGGTATGAAAAATTCGGTACCGGTTCCCAGTACCAAATGCTCATCCCTACATTCAAGGGTAATAGAATGCAGTTGACGTTGAAAAGTCAGGAATGTCATAACTTTGACAAACGTTGGTGTTGCTAATGTTATGATCTGCTCATAATATTTGTATGAATTTTGGTGGTTGCTATCAAGTTCTAAGTTCATTGACTTTATTAAAAGTCAAATATAATACTTATGAATATGAAATCAAACATGACAGAAGTTAATGATCTTAGATATCCCCACATATGAGTTCTCAAACTGTACTTGTTGGGTCGCCACGCGAGAGTCGGGTTGTTCAAAAACCTCAGGCTCGGAGTTTGCTCGAAAAAAAATAAAAATCAACTCGGTTTTAAATGATTCAAGTCACTCAGCTTGGTTTGTAAATGAGTCAGGCCCCTTAGCTTGACTTGTAAACGAGTCGAGCCCCAACCAAGGTAGGTTTGGTTCGTTTCGTGGCTCGCTCGTTTGGCTCATTTAAATTAAACTTCATATGTGTGTGTATATATATTATTAAACAATGGTGTTTAATGAGTAATAATGTTATACTTTATGGAAAGAAATAGATTGTTAAGCTATAGTTTTAATTTGTAATAATGAATTAAAAAAATATAGATTAAGGTAACCCGCTTTCGTCTCTTGATCGTCTTTTTTAGTTTGCCCAAAATTAGTTTTCATGAGGAAACCCCATAAATATGGGAAAACCCCCTTGTGTGAATCGAACCCAGGACCTAATGGTTTCTAAGTCTTATCCCACCCAAAGTTGTCACTAGGCTACAATGTCATGTGCATATCATACATGTCTTAATCAACCATATTGGGCCTTAATATATCACAATGGACAATAATAGATCGTACATGTCATAATGGACTATGTTGGATCATAGTGGATCACAATGGACAATAATAGATCATGCATGTCTTGATGGACCATATCAGATCTTAATCGATCACAATGGACAATATTACACCCTGCATGTCTTCATAGATCATATTGGATTATTAGGCCTTAATGGATCACAATGACCAATAGTGGATCATACATGTCTTAATGGACCATATTGGGCCTAAATGAATCATAATGACTAATAGTAGATCATACATGTCTTAATGGAGCATATGATGCCTTAATGGATCACAATGGACAATATTAGATCATACATGTCTTATTGGACCATATTGGGCCTTAATGGATCATAATGGCCAATAGTAGACCATACATGTCCTAATGGACCATATTGGGCCTTAATGGATCACATATTGGGCCTTAATGGATCATGATGGCCAATAGTAGATCATACATGTCCTAATGGACCATATTGGGTCTTAATGGACCATACTGAGTCTTAATGGACTATATTAAGTTTTAATGGATCACAGTAGCCAATAATGGATCATACATGTCTTAACAAACTATATCAGCAGACTAAAAAACATACGACTTTTAGTAAGGGTTCAGACGAGCTGAGTCAAGCTCGACTAGGCTCGAGCTCAAGCTTGTTTAACTTATGAAGGTTGGAGCTCGGCTTGATTTGTGCTTAGTTTTTAGGCTAGAGCTGGGCTCATAAATAGTTTTTCAAGCTCGTGCTTAGCTCAGGCTTAGAGCTCGGGCTCGGCTTGTTTAATATTATTAATTAATAAAAATGTATATATAATATAGTTTTTTAGAATATTATAAATGCTATTTAATATTATTTTAATATAATTAAAATTTAAATAAATAGTGAGCTCGTGGTTTTTTCCTAAATGTGCTTGGTTTTGGGCTCGGGCTAAGGCTCGAGCTCGTTTAAACACGACTAATTTTGAGTTTTTTTAGTTGAAATTGACTAAGTCACGAGTAGCTCAACTCATTTATACACTTGTGCCTTAACTATTATTTGTCACGGTGTCACCTATGCCTTAACTATTATTTGTCTATGCTCATATGGCATTTATTTACCCGAAAATTCATTTCCCACCTCCCAAAATCAATCTAAATTTTCATTTCCCTACCCAAAAATCATTTCCCTCCTACCGAAATCAATATGAATTTTTATTTCCCTCCTACAAGATTCATTTCCCCCAATCAATTCAAATGAAAGACCCAAGCTTCCTTTTACATACTCAACCTTTGAACCGCAACCCTAATCCCTAACAATCAAGGATGATGATGGTGGTTATGACAGTGGTTCTGGTTGTAATGTTACAGCGACTAATGTTTAGATCGAAGGTGATGGTGTCGTGAAGGAGGGTGTGCGGGAGAGGTGGTTGTTGACGGTGGGTAAGAGCTGTGGAGGTTTTCGTCAACTTCCTCTATTCCATTCGGTTAGTCTTGAACACATGCAGTGATTCTATTTAGTTTAGTCTCAGTTAGAACCTATAACTACTTGTTGATAGAGTGGATATATTTATATAGTTGGTGTTTGTTGTTTTTAATTATTGGTTTAGTCTTATAAGTTATAAGGTGTTTTGTTTCTTATTTTTCTACAAATTTGAGCCCTAATTATTTTCTGCCATGTAATGGAACTGGCATATTTGTATTTTTCTACATGTTTCAGCCCTAATCATTTAGAGGAGCCATGGTGATTAGGGTATTAGCTGCATCTAGTAGTTAAAATTTTAAGAAATTTCACATTGGATATCAGCTAATGTAATTAAGTTCTTGAAAAAACTTGTTTTTAGCATCCTACCAACGAGACAAAGAAGCAAAAAGGCAGAAAATATGGAGAAGCGCATGCAGACCGAGTGTAAGGAGTTTAATGATGCAATGTTAAGGAGAAAAATGTAATTATAACCAGTTCTGGTTCTTTTCCAAAAAACAAAATGTATTTGCTACTTTTCAGAATTAATTCTAGTTTATAATCTTATCTTTCAGGGATTCGCCTTTGCCTGAGACAAGGGGCGTATGCCTTTCTGAAGAGCTGACCGTTGCAACTGTACGCCTTTTAAAAACTTAATAGTTGATAGAATGATACTTGTTATTTGTTACTTCGCTTTTACGTATTAATTAGATTATATTTGTATAATTTTATTGCCTTTCTGAAGAGCTGACCAAGAATCGATGGCAGTTGGTTTGTTGGAATGAGAACTCTGCATCACAAGCTTACATGTAGATGTGAAGTTACCGCCATTCTTGTTCTATATGTCTTCCAAGGTGATATCTTTATGGATACGTTTTGAGTTAAATTCATTAATTTGCACAAATGACATGTGGGAAATTAATTTAAAGCCTTTTTGGTGATTAAATGCTGCAGGTTGCCGCTAATTGGATCCATTCTTGCTCATGAGCTGATGCATGGTTGGTTATGATATAACGGTAACTAAAAAAGTTTCTATTTTTCTTTCAAGAAATTAAAAAAAGACTTGAATCGTGAAATTTCACATTTTCCATATTAACTCTTCTTAATGTTCATGACCTGATGCATGGCTGGTTACGCCACATTGCTCGCGAAATCAAAAGTGAAAGTGAAAATCATGCATAAAATAGAATCGGAAATGAAGTTGAAAGCTTTGAGGTGAATTTAAGCAAGACGCCTTGTAGTTCTAGGTATCCATGTATTTTGACAACTTGCATGCTTTGAAATTTTTTGATTTTGAGAAATTTAAATCTAATATATTCAGACCTATATTAGTGTATCAATAAAATGTAGCTTGATTTATTTTCTACTAGTGAATGCAGGCACACTTACTTTGAGCTGCTGAAGTTAAAAAGCCATTGAGTGGATAATGTCGTATCTTGATGGTCACTATGTTGTTGGACTGAATCAAACCACAACAGCACCGGTTCCAACAAAGGTAACCAAGCTTAATCCATCTTCTTTATTAGTTGTCGATGAGACATCGAATCAGACAAACCCCAAAGGTGCAGTTGTAGATGCTACTTATAACTATAATGCTTCATCTTTCGTAACAAACTCTAGTACAAATGATGAAAACAAAGGAGATGCATCAGACACATCTTTTTGTAAGAAGGTTGGTTAATTTTTCATATTAATCTTTATCTTCTTTTTTAATAAGAAAGAAAAAATAAAAACTTGTTTTAGTTGTGGATTTGATTTGGTTAGATAGCATACTAACAGAACCTGATTCGACTAAAGTCCAGGCTTCCTAAAAATCGCCTAAAAACAATCTAGAAATGAGCTAATAAAATATTTCACATGCTATCCTTGATTAGGTACTTGACTCGCATCTTATCTTTAACCGAACCTATCATTTGATCAAAAACTAAAACAAATCAGTTGTTGCAGGATATTCGTCCAAAGGCGAACAAGTTGCCGGTAGGACCACGCATGGTGAGAAATCGGGATTTTCCAAGATGCACTTACGATGAAAATTTACCAATCACAAAGAACTTTAACGCAATAGGAAGTTGATAAAAAATGTTGAAGGCATGCCATGCTCTATTATCTGATCATAGTTTTTGCATCACTATCAAGTCAAAAAGGAGTGAGTTCATAGACATGAAGAAAACAACCTATAAATAGTTTTAGTTTATGTGTGTTGTCATTTCTTTTTTCAACTTTTGTAGATAGATTTTATCAGAGGTTTTTTATTAGTCTTAAGTTGAAAACTTATGTATCAATTTTGTTTTATTATTGTTAATATAATTTGGTTTTAGGTTTTTTTCATGTTTACAAATGTTTTTATTTTACAAAAAAAAATGACTAATTACACGAAAATGGCCATATAGAACCACAATAAATACGTGTAGCCAAAGCTTAAACAATAGTCACACTTAAAATTACTAAAAGTCATGTGGCTATATATAACCATTAGTCACACCATGGTCATTTTATTTTTTTGATATGACAGAATATTAGCAAACGTCATAGGTAAAAAAATACTGTGTGACCAAAGGTTACACAATAGCCACACTTAAAAATAAAAAAAATTCATGTGGCTTTACATATTTTTTAGCCACGCCATCCTTGTTTTGTTTTTTATGTGACAGAATATTAGCATACGTAATGGACAAAATGAATATGTGTGACCAAATGTTAGATGGTAGCCACACTTAAATTATAAAGTTTCATGTGGCTTTACATAATCATTAGCCACATTATCGTTACATTATTTTTCTATGTGACGGAATGATAGCAAACGCCATGAGAAAAGTAAATTATATGTGACCAAAGGTTAGCCATTAGCCACACTTAAAAACACAAAACTTTATGTGGCTTTACATAAACATTAGCCACACTATGGTCACTTTTTTTTTCTTGTGTGACAGAATGATAACAAACGTCATGTGAAAAAAAAGAATGTGTGACCAAAGGTTAAACAATAGCCACATTTAAAATTACAAAACTTTATGTGTGACTAAAGGTTAGACAATAGTCACATTCAAAATTACAAAGTTGTTTTGTGTGTCTAGAAATAGTTTTTAGCCACACTTATAGTAAACTCATGTGACTAAATAATAAAACGACCACACTTATAGTAAGTTCATGTGGCCGTTGCTACCATTTAGTCACACTTAATGAACGAAATGCTTGATTACAACAACTTTTTTTGCCACATTTTTTAATTGATGTGACTAAATCAAACTTTTATGTGACTATATGATAGAAACGGACACACTTACAATAAATTCATGTGGCTGTTGCTACTATTTAGCCACACTTATTGTACAGAATGTCTAATTGCAGCAAGATATGTGGTACCCTATAGCCACACTTTTAGGTTGCTACGGCCACTAAACGTGAATGTGGCTGTATGATACCTACGATGACTCGACCTTTGGTCACACTTGAGCTGGAAAAAAAACGCGTGGCGAAAGGTGTATGGTCACACTTTTTTTGTGTGGCCGTAAGCCTTTTTTGACGTAGTAAATATATATTTTTTGATGATGTGGCAAAACAAATATCTACACATATTTAGAAATGTACAATATGTGTAGATATTAAATGCATATAAAATACATATTTAAATATATTTTATAAGGTGATGTGGCAAAACAAATACCTACACATATTCATAAATGTACAATATGTATAGATATTTGATACATATAAAATAATTTATGAGGGCTCCAAGCTCCATCTAAAGCTCAAGCTTGGTTTGTTGGTAATTTTTCAAGCTAGGCTCTGACTTGACTCCTATTTGATTTATTAATTTATATAAATTATAATTATATAATTTTCAAACTTTTATATATAACATAACATATATCTATACTATACATATAATGCATATCCGAATGGCAGAAATGGTCATTTGCCACTTTTTCAACACACTACAAGAAAACTGGGTTTTTAGTACGCGCAAAAGCGTCCTAAAATGCTATTTTATAGGACCTTTCATTTAATAGGACCAACGGTAAAAGCGTTTCATGTAAAGGGGTCGTAATAAGTCCCAGAACTAAAAAAGCGTCCTAACATCTCAAGTAAGATTATGAAACCAATTTTGTGGTCGCGTAATATGTCTTTGAACAACCAAAATAGTGTCCTAATAAAAACATATTAGGACACTTTTACGATGTTCTAACATGTGCTTACATACTTTTAATCTTTTGATACACTTACAAGCGTCCTTAGAAATTAATTGATAGGACCCTTATGATGTAACATTATAGCTAATTTGGTACCAAGAAAAGGGTCCTAATATACCAAATAAGATCATGAAACCAATTTTATGGTCGCATAATATGTATATAGATAACTTGAATAGCGTCCTAAAAAGAACATATTAGGACACTTTTACAATCACTACAAAAAAAATTGTCATCTTGTGGCACACAAAAAGTGCCACAAAAAACCAAAAAAATGCCACTAAAGACCTTTGTTGGAATGGGCGGCACCCAAAAAAAATGCCACTAGAAGCGATGACCCTAAAGCCTATTAGTGGCACTTTTTTGATCTGCCACTACAATCTTTTGGGCTTTTAGTGGCACTTTTTTGTTTGCCACTATATAGTTTTGAGCTTTTAGTTGTACAAATTAAATGCCACTATAGACATTTATCATATTAGTTTTGATTAATTAAAATCATTATTTATTTACAATATAAAATAAAAATAAAAATAAAAGTAGAAAGCATAATATCATAACTTCTATTATCTTCCAAATGTCTAACAAGTGTCACATTAAGTCTAAATATCTAACATATAAAACAAAAACCTAACAAATATTTAAATAAAAACTCGAAACTTCATTATGCTCATAAATAATATCCTCATCAATTGTGTCATGGTTGATGGTTATCACCAACTCCCATTATGCAATATTTCATATCCTCTTCACCATTTGGTCATTCACCCTCCTTACAATGGTTTGCAACATATGACATCCATCTTGCTAAACCAACAGCTCTCTGACTGAAACACTGAAACATTGAAGACAAAAAGTATTATTTCTAAATTCCAGATGCACAAGTTAAACTTTTAAAAAGTTTAAAAGAAACTGATTAATAGAAACAAGCTTTTTCAAGTGAAATAATCAAGATTCTATAATCATTTGCCAATTGAAACAAAAGTGGAACTAAGATCAAGGGTACATAATAAACTTAAGCCATGGTAGTAGCCATTCCACCTTGTCATGTAAAATCGAAGACACAATTAGTTGCAAAGAGCAAAAATTTTAACATGTGAAAGTTGAAATTAGAGTTAGCCATTTTAGCCCATTTAATAAAGAACTAGCAAGTGCACCCCGCGCGTTGAGCTGGGCTCGTACTATTTGTAAATTTCAAATCTATCTATGATTAGCCAACTTTTGAGAATAAAGTAGTACTAACTGTAACCATGATGAGTCGGAACGGTATCGGTATTTTGGTTACTTTAACAGTCAATACCGGTACCGAACTGTAACCATGACGGTTATTTTTTATACCAGAACCGGTACTCGTTTTTCGGTATCGGTACAACGCTCATATCCCTAGAATAAAGCATCAGAATAAATTTTAATAACATAAGCTTACGCATTTACACCATGAGATGCCTAATCAATTGCAAATAAAAGAAGATAATATTGTACTCTTGATATTTACCAATGGAAGTTTGTTGGTGCTAATATTCCTGTTTCGAGTATCTTTCACACAGTTCATCAACTTTCTATAAGTAACGAGTTTGTATTGCTAAATAGACCTGAAAAGAACATTATACAAACCAACAAATATATTCACTAAAAGCTCATGTAAATAATACATCATTCCATGCTAAATTATTAGAATAATGTTAAGTACCTGAAGTCACTTACCGTATAATTAAAAAGTTGACTGTCAGATTTTTCCCTTATATATGCTATATGTCCCAGCATCCATTTTTTGCTAGCTTCTTTTGTGAGCTGCAAATAAGACTCATAAATAACAAATTAAATAAGTTTAACTAAATGAGCTGTAGAGGACGCACAAATTTAGTGGAACTAGAGGTAGTAATTTTTTATCCATTTTTTTTACGAATAGACAATTTTGGCTTGCGTCTCAATCGTAGACGGGTCATTCTAAAAACATGCTAAAAAGAAATGGGTGGAATGTGTCAAACGAGTGAAAAGTTGCTCGAACTCTATATTTTTAACGTATAACCTCCCAAATCATTCATGTTCAAAAGACTCCGATTATAATTTCAAAAATATTGTTTTTTTTCTCATGAATCTATTTTACAGCAACAATTAAATGAACTAGATTGAGCAGTGGCAAAGCTTGAAAATTTTAACCGGGGGGTCGGAAGTCACCGGACCTAAAAGTATATACCTAGGGGGGTCGAAAACGTACATACCTAAAAATTTCTATACGAAACGTACATACATAACACTACTAAGCGAAAAGTTCGGGGGGTAGGACCCCCCCCCCCCCGGGTCGAAAACGTATATACCTAAATTTTATATTCAATTCAATGGGTTGTATGATCCAGGTAAAAAAAAATAAAAGCATATTACAGTATGTCGAAGTACCTTCAGAAACTGAATTAAAGATTTAAATTGTCCACTATCTTCTCATATTGTATCATGTACAAACTTAATAAAAAAAGTCTTCGAATCATAATATCTAGTGACAGTAAAAAACCCTCAAGTGCAGAATGTGTACCTGACCATAATTGTTCCATCTCCGGCAAAATACCTATTTTGCTGAGAACCAATTCTAACCGGAACCTATTTTGCTGATGAGCCGTTCTGAGCCAAACCATATTAAATCCATTTTTAATTTAACCCGCTCTAACCCGAACCCAATCTAACCTGCCACTCAACCCAACCAGACCCAATCCCTTAACAATGTGACTACAACACCAATTATGGTTTAAGTCTTAGTTATCAATTTGATAGCTTCTTTTAATATTGTGGAATGTATAGAACATTGAGTTTATGAAAAGTTAAAAAAGAACCAGCTTTAAAGGGGATGGCACTCCAATAATGGGAAACAATCCAATCAAATTGTTTGCCGGTGTTAATAAAGCTTGTTCCTTTGGGCGTTAAAATTTTTACCCATTTTGAACCTCAAATCAAATTGCAGCAGTTCTTTTCTGTTTTAGATTTATAAATTTTTATAATCTGAACTCCATAGTTTAACTAAGATGAAGTAAAAAAAGAAAGAAGCTTACTATACTACCATTGAGATCAACAATAGGGTTTAAACGAACCTTAAGGGCTGAAGAGAGTGACTAAGGGAAGGCGAAGGGCTGCGTGACTGAGGTGCTGTTTGTTTTTTCAGAGTTAAAATGTCTGCAGTCTGCGGACCACATCTGCAGACATCTGTAGCAGAAGAAGTGGACTAAACCTCTCTGAGTCTGCAAGAAGAAAGCTGAAATAAACAAATAACATAAACCTAAACCTAAACGTAAACGTAAACAATTAACATAAACCTAAATCTAAACATAAACAATAAACATTGTATAAACATGAATCTGAAACAATAACCATAAACCTAAACATACACAATTAACACCCTGTTACAATCAAGATAATTACAATCAAGATAATTACAATCAAGATAATTCAAAACAAATAAATACATAAAATTAAGTAACATTTCGTGAACAATTGATATGAAATTATGAAAACTAATTACTTAAACATATAAAATGGTAAAGAACTAAAGATAAAGAATTGTGGGGTTTAAGATAAATCTAAAAAAAAGTGAAAGAACCTGTAAGCCGTTACCAATCATGCGGTTAACGGCATTGTTGCCGCCGCCGACGACGTTAGATGAAGGAGGTTACGTGTGGCCATTAATGTGTTTGGTCCTAGGGTTTTGTTGTTTTGAGAGCAGAAGTTCAAAGAGAAGAGAAGAGGAGAGAAGAGAGGAGGTAAAAAGAGTAGAAATGGCAATGGGCCAGGCTTGGGCCGGGTATTGGTAATTCCAGGCCCGTACCCGGTTGTAATTCTTTGTCCCATACCTGGTTCGTTACCCGTCGGGTATTTGTCGGATAATTACCCGTCGGGTATCGGGCTTACCCATGGGTATCGGGTATACCCGTTAATTTCATAAAAATACCCGTTGAGATAAATGTGCAATTTTTTACTTTGATGTTTATATAATTTACTATTTTAATGACTATAACAAATAAAAATATGATTAATAATTTACATCTTATATTCAGACCACATATACCAAACTAAATCAAAACGATTACTTAATTAAGTAATTGTATCAGGACCACCAAATTACATAACCATCTACATAATAAAGGTGATAGCTTCCATATCCAATATACATAATTAAAAATAAGTTATTTGTTCACTAAGAATTTGCCAAATACATATCCACATATGACGCTTGTGACGAGAGCAAGTTCTTCTTCGTTTGTCCAAGATGCCATAGCGGGTTCGTGGGATGTTGGGGTTGGGGTGACCGGCTGGGGTAGCGGGTTCGTGGGATGTTTGGGATGGACCACACGGTGGGGTTTGGGATGGACCACACGGTGGGGTTTGGGGTTATTTATAGGGGATGTTGGGGTTGGGGTGACCGGTTGGCCAAGCCAAACGGTTTGAATTTAAAATTCAAACTTTTCATATGTCCCACTATAACATGGCGGGGCCAGCCAATGGAACCAAGCCAGCTAGGATGTCAAGACCGCCCCACGCCCGGCTTGAAACCCAAGCCCCAAGGGCCACGCCCCAACCCAAGCCCACCCGGGGTGGTGGCTTGGGCGTTTTCCCCCAACCCACGCCAAAACCCCCGCCCCATACCCCACGGTCTTAGATCGTGAGGTATGGTGGGGCTTGGGTTGGGGGCATAAGTTAACACGTGGAGTTCGAGCCCTCCCATCGCCTAGTGACGTGTCCGTGGGGTATGGCGGGACATGGGTGCACGTTTGGGTTGGCAGGTTATTAAATATATAGATATATATATACATATATGTAAATATATATATGTATATATATATATAGTGTGAGGTTTATTCAGGAACACTAAAAAAGTGGGGAACCGACTTAAAAGTACTCGTACCTTATTTTTTATATACTATTATTTTTTACATATAATTTTTTAGAGTTAGTAGATGTTAGGGATGAGTTCGAAAGTATTATCTCGAAAATCGTAAAAAATGGATACTGGTATAGGTACGGTATAATACGGTACCGGTCATCCCTAGTCCATGGACCAAGTATATTATTACTTAGTTTGTAAACTATTTTTTAGATGTAACTTCACTTTAAGAAAATATATTTTTTGTTTTTAAAATATCTAAACAATCTAGCTCTTTCTCCAAAAATTGTTCATTAAACATTATACATAAAAATTTTTTAGAGTTAGTCGATGGATATTACTTTATAACTATTGTTACTGGTGTAACTATAATTTAAAAAAATAGATTTTGTTATTTATATACATATATTTAGAGTTAGTTGATGTATAGAATGGAAACATGTAGAACGAGTCTTTTTGTTTATAAATTCTATAATTCTAACTTTTTTTGAATAAACTTTCTCTTCACACTTGTTCCCTCCAATTTTCTACTAGAAAAGTTTAAAAATTCTCCTGCTAATTTTTCGTTTCCCCCCAAAGACCACGATTTCACCAAAATTTGAAGTTTCCTCCACATCTTCACAATCTCACCGCTTAGCTTTCTCTAGTTGTGTTCTCCACCTCCAAATGGACCCTCTTATTCATCGATGGTTGCCGAAATCTATCACCGGCTAGCGAACCACCGTCGCCTAACAGTCGGGCAGCCTTTTGGTTTTACTCAATGATACTTGTACTATTCTCTACACCGTCCGACGGACTCCGACATAGAGTTGCCGCCATGTTACCCAACATTCCCCTCATGTTACCCTCACTTTCATACAGTTAGGTAAGATATTCAGTCTTGGTATTTTTCTCTTTCAATGTAGGATTTTTGCTATATCAACATGTCGAAGCCTTGAAGCTAATTGATTATGAGTTTCTCATATAATTTCTGAATTAGGGGTAATGCTTATAGTCGTGTTGTTTCAAAACTAGAAGGTCTAAAGATGCGCACCAACTGCTTGATGAAATGCTTCACCCAAATTATAGAATTACTGTAGGTCCCTGTTTCGCGGAGGATTACGAACCTAAACCTTGTTATACAAACCTACTAGCGAGTGCGGAATCCAAGCTAGCAAGCAAACCGAGTTAGTAGCAAGTAGAGAAACAAACACACAAAGATTCACCGATTAACACTAGTCGTATTAATGCAAATGAAGGTTCGGTTACAAGCTCAATGTTTACAGAAGTGTTCTATAAACTCTCTAAGTGTGTGAGTGAGTTCTGGGCAGAATGCTCTCTAAGCTTCTATCTCTCGGGTGTGTGAAAATGGCAGAACTCCAGAACTCTCAACACATGCATGGGTATATATACCCAGCTCAGCAGGTCTGCTCGAAGGATTCGACAGATGGTCCGAAGGATCATCTGTCGACCACATGTTACACGAAAGATCAGCATGGACCTCGAAGGATCATCCTTCGAGGTCTAATGGTCGAACCATGGTCGAACCATATCTTTCGATCACCTCGAAGGATCAGGTGTATCCTTCGAGGCTATCCTTCGATCAGAACATCTTTCAACTGTTGTCCAAGTCACACCGGAGGATGGTTGACTTGGTCAACTTACAATACAAATCAGGACATCGTTTATATCAGACCGAATACAGACAAAGTACAGACACAAGTGCACCAACAAACTCCCCCTTGGCTGTAGCTTTGTCTTTGATCTCTAATCTTTGTCTTGTTCTTCTAAAAGTGTAGACTCGTCTTGAACTTCGACGGTCTTTGGTCTTCAAGTCTTCAAGACTCTGATGTCCTATCATGTCTTCAATGTCGGAGGATCTTCAAAGTCTTCACGTCTTGAAAGTAGAGAGTGTATCAACAAACTACCCGTATCATGTAGGAAGTGTGTTGACAAACTCCCCCTTAACATAAGCTCCCCCTTGAGTTATGCTCGTGAAAAGACTTTATCTTTATGAAGTGAGATCCTTGTGGTGTTGATGATGGCCAGCGGCAACTCGATCATCTTCATCTTTTGAGCGCCTTCTCGTCGTGTCTTCATTCCAAGGCTTGTCATCGACCATGTTCTCCTAGCCTTTAGAATCTGCACATGCAAGAAATCTAAACGCGTAATGAGAACAACTGCTTGGAATAGTATAAACAAATGACACACGAGTGACCATGTCAAAATCAAACACCGTCCGACAGTTTGAAAGTTTAATAAATTTATCAATTTTAAATTCTAACTTTCAAAATCTGCAAATTTTGACCGTTTATGAAGATTTAGTCAGTTCGGTTTTCAGTCAGGTTTCAGGTAACGAAGACTTGAGCTCCAACATCGTACGATCGAAAATAAAGCAGAAATAAAATCTTTTTGGCTTTTATAAAGTTTATATTAAAACAAGCCTAAAATCTTTTTGGTATTTTTGAAATTAAAAGACAACAATTTAAAATCCTTTGAGTGTTATCAAACGACATCACCGCTAATGTCGTGCTGATATGCACCAAACGATGAAACTGTTTAAAAGAACTAATAAGAACTAATAAAGGTTAAGCAGTAAATAAATATATACAAACATTCTTTTTGCGAGTTTCGAGGGTAAGAGAATCATATCAGTGTACGGTCATGCCAAAACACTCTTGTTGTTCAGTTAGTTAACATTAAGATAAGCATCCTATAACAATTATCGGTATTGTTGTCCACTTAAGCTCAACTTATCAGATGTAATCATGTTTAGAGGATACGTTAATGTATGATTTATACTTACCGACCGGTGTTCATCCACATCACGACACATTCCCGTATCAAGGTATGCACGAGGGTTCATCTTACCGGTGAGTATACCGATTATCATCTGTTTGACCGTATAAATTGTGAGATACTCACTTATTTTGAATTGAAAACAAGTCCTTTGTGATATAATCACTTATTGATGAGGAACTTGATTTTCGTATGCATGAGGGCACAGGTGCAAGTCCGTGAACAGGTCAGTACTTCCGTACAGCAGAGAGACGAACTTGACACCCGGATAAATGTGATATTTTATCACTTATTTGATTTGGACATGTGATTGTTTATCACTTATTGAGGTCGAATGCAGTATGTAATATGTACACGTATGTATAGTATCATGGAAGATCTAGACTTCACCGTTATTTTTCGGTAAAAGATACAACCATGATACCCAGATGATAAGCAGCATAAAGACCGAATATCTCAGAACCTCGGCAATCTATCAAACGAAATTTCGGTACTAAGACCATATGCCAATGAATGGTTCCCACCTGGTCTTCAGTCGATTAAGATTTATATCACCCTGCACACTTTAAAATGATTGTGAGCCTACCGATACATCTTATATAGAGCTGCTTATCGTTTTTCATTTAAGGTTTAAAGAGGTTTGGATAGACCACTGATGTACTATCACTTTCTCTTTTGCTCGCCAGGAAACTCATTTTTGTTTTTCTATTGTTTTTGTGTTTTTGAATTTTTCGATGTTTTTGGATTTTCAGATTTTTGGATATACTCCCCCTAAAATCAATAAACTAAGATAAATTTAAAACACACAAAGATATTTTCAAAAATGATTTTCCGATGTTGGTTTACTCTTGTGCTTGACCTTAATGCCGTTTACCAAAATTAAGTTTTATCAGAAAAGATTTAACAAATTTTGGAAAAATGAGTTGGCATGTCGGTAAGCGGTGCGAACCATGACAACATTGATGAGTTTCACATTGAAACAATCACGTGTGAGGTGATATCCGAGATCAACGTGTCAGGTCAAAGAGTGCTGTACGAGATAATAACAATTCACAAAGCAGCTAAAATATCGACAAGTATAGGAGAGATTAAGGATTTAAAGGCGTATCCTGCAACTGTTCCGTGCATTGCAAGGAATCTAAGCACTCCCCCAACTTAATATTCACCCGGTGTGAACTTCAAGGTCGAATGTGCAGCTACTGAGAAATCTCTTGACAGCAACAAGCTCATAAAGCTCCGGGTCCGGCTGGTCTTCCACATTTCACCAGCGAAGGTCTTGACTTTCTCTTTCAGAAATGGTGTGCGGATGTTCAATCCATGCAAAGGCATCGGCACACATTTCATTTTATTCGTTCCTGAGGACCCGATCAAAACCAGAATGACCAAGTTTTCGGCACGTTCTTCATATGGTCGAATTTTGCAACTTCATTCAGCCACATTTTCTTTTCATTCCTCTCTCTCCATCAAAGGCAACAATTTCTTCTGTCGCCTGACTTGTGCAAGGACATTCCACTATCAACAATCCTAAGACTATCAATAGTTCCTCCTGGAACTTCCTGCACACTCACTCAGAGATTAGTTGGAGAGGGGGACCCAAGCCATTGTGGTCTTGGGTCTTCCATTTTCATCAATGACAATAACTTCTTGTCTTTGATGGTTTGTAAATTGTGATGGTCCCCCTGATTCAGTAACCGATTTAGGTTTCCATGTCTGTTTTGTTTTATCAGTGTCATTCTTTAAAATTTTAACTTCATTACAGTTTGAAGTTTTTGAATTTGTTGATTTTACAGAAACAGATTGTTTTTGAACCACATCGGTTTTAATTGCTTTTTCAATCCTTTTGACCTGTTGGCGTTTCTGCTTCTTCTCCCTTTCTTTTACAAGTCGGGGATCTTGTTTTGTGGAAGTAGATGGCTTACGGTCAGTCTTGTCACGGGGATCATCAACCTTCCCTTTTTGCTTATGAAGGTAAGGGCAATTTCGAATTATATGCCCAATGGTTCCACACTCAAAACATGATCTTCGTTCAACATACCTCGAAGAATCATGTGTTCTCTTAGCTGATGATGTTGAACCTTGTGAACTCGAGGTACTAGGCTTTGAGCTGTTTTGTTCATTCCTTTTCAAAACAGTAGCTTTCTTGACAAAATCTAAGTTAGATTTATTTTCAAACGTTTCAATTTTGTCCGTTCCCGTCGATTTCACAAAGTTAACATTTTTCTTCTTCTTTTGATTCGGCTTCTTCTGGACTTGAGCCGGTGCTTTACCTTTGGGTTTGGTGTGATTTTGCTGTGTTGGCACTGTTGGCAATTTCTTGTTGCCAAATTGCTTTCGAACTTCAGCCTTTGGGATTGGAGGACACTGTGTAACTGTAACATGTGGTCCTTTCTTCCCCAAAAACTTACTTGTCGAATTTTCAAAGACTTTATCGATTAAGGATTGATTAACGTTCTTAATAGGAAAATCTTTGTCTGAGTAAATTTTATCATCACCAACCAAAGTGTACAGCAAGGTCACACTCTCCGACTCCTTCTCAGACGAGGACTCAGTTGCAACAGTCTTAGCGGGTGTGACAGGGGGATCACATAGAATGTGATTCTCAAGAGGTATGTCCTCATTTTTGACTACCGCATCAGACTTTGCTGGAGCAGCATCATCAGATTCATCATCTGAAGAATCAGCATCCTCAACCTCAACTGGAGGATCCTGTTTCTGTTCAGCAGTTACAGATGTATCTGCTGACACATCCGAATCTGAGGATACTTCTTTCTGGTATCCGAGTCCTGCTGCAAACTCCTTCACATCAAGAGGAACAGATGGTTCGAAGAACACTCTATCCTCCTCATCAGGCATGGCATCATAATTGTGTCTGACTGGTGGTGGACATTTTTTGTATCCTATGCATGTGACATCCCGTTTTTCTTTCTGAACGTCAATGATGTGATCCAACACGTAGCTAGAGCTCAAATAGCTGTCTAGCTTGAGTTGGATTGCCTCACTTTCCGTTTTTACACAGACCATTTCTTTTTGCATTGCCTCAAGACGTGAGATGTACAAATTAATGTCCGTTTGTTTTCTGGAAACCATTTTAGTCAATTCAGTTTTGTCTTTCTTTAATGTCTCAATCATTGACTTAAATTCCTTTTCATGGTTTTCATAAAACATATTGGCTTCTGTGCATTTTGAAAGATCCACAGTCAACTTCTGATTGTGGATGAATGTCACATCATATTTTTCTTGCAAAGCCTCGTGTTTGCTTTGCAATGCACACCACTCAGCATTCAAGGAATCATGTTTGTCTTGCAAGTCAAACAAACTAGCTTGTAAAGCATCATGTTTGGCTTGCAACTCAGACATGTTTGCCTCAAACTCAGCACATTTAGCCTGTAAGCTATCACAATTATCACAGTTTACAGCAATGGGTTCATCGACACATACCTGACTTGAAGAACTGTCGACATTAGCCATAAAGGCTGAATGGAGAGAAGACGAAGTACAAGCAGCTTGATCCATCAGAACAGATCTTCCTTGAGTTTCTGCTACAGCTTCCTCCAACAGTTCATCAAAGTCAACATCATTCGAGACACCAGATGTCTCACCTACATTCTCATCGCCTGACCCAGATGAATCTTCATCAACACTCCTGCTGTACCCAGAAGAGTCTTCATCTTCAGACGATTCACCACCACTGGCGGAAGATTCTCCACCAATGGTGTTAACTACATCCTTCACAACTTGAGCAAAGCAAGCTGTACCATTAGGACCATCACCACCAAACTGGATTGACCAGTCGCAACCTTCATCCATCTGAACTACAAGTGCCCGGTTGGCTTGATTGTTGACAGGCACTAATGTACGTTCATTATTTCTGTTCTGGTTCTGCTGGTTGCCCTGGTTTCTGAAGGGGTTCTGGTTTCCATGCTGTGCTGGCTTTGCACATTCCCGTTTAAAGTGACCCCGTTCACCACAGTTGAAGCACCTTACTGCTTGTTTATCGAACCCATACTTGGTGTCTCGCTTACTTTCCAAGCTGGTTCTGCCAGTACTTTCCATCCAATCCTTTGCTCTTCTCACAGCACTAGCAAAGGCCCACTTGATATCCATCAAGTCCATCTCTTCTTTATCTATCTGCCGATAGTCTTCCTGTGTCAGATTAATGTTACCAATCTGACCTTCTATCAACCCACAGTACGCGCTCACTATAGTGTTAAGTAGCTCCATGTGTTCCTTGGCTACTTCTACACTGACTTTGGAGAAGCTTGAAGTGTCGAGCTGTACTGTACTTGGCTTTGATTGTTGACCAGCAGATGATGTTCCTCCATAACATGCACGTTGTTGTTGAGCAGGAGGAGGTGGAGGTGGTTGGATTGGATTTCCAAATATGTCTGTGGTGGGAGGTGGCTTAACAGGAACTTGTATTGGATTGCCAAAACAATCTGTACTTGTGACAAACGCCGTTTGAATTGGAGCATGTGAACCAGTTCTTGCAGACGAAGAGCTGGAAGTTCCATAATACACTTCTGGATTCTGTGGCAATGGAACTCTCTTCGCCTTCAATGTTTCCTCCTGATCCTTGTTTTCCAAAAGCTGCACGAAGTCGTTAAAAGTTGTAGTTCTCAACGCTCCGTTATACTTAAGGATTTCCAAGAAACTACTCCATTGAGGAGGTAAGGCATCAGCAAACTTCTTCACCACCTCTGCTTGAGTTGTTGTAACTCCAAAATTGTTCAACTCAGTAAGCAGGTGATAGAAACGACTTGTCATGTCTCCCAGAGACTCCTTATCCATGCAAGCGAAGCTGTCAAATTCTTTCTTGAGTAGGTCATGACGCAGCTGACGTGTTGCTTCATTCCCTACTCCTCTTGTTTTCAACCCGTCCCACAACTTCTTAGTTGTCTTGAAGCTGACAAACTGGTGATAAATATCTTTGCTCAAAGCCTGGGTGAGAATGGCGTATGCTTTCTTTTCCAGATCATACGTTTTCTTTTTATCTTCGGGAAGATCAGCAAATGACGCAGTCTCTGAAGCAGCAACCTCTATGGCTTGATCGAAATCTGTGGTGAAACGTATCCACAGTTCCGTATTTTGACCAAGAACATATGTTTTAAACCTCTCAGCCCATCCTGGATATTCATTCAAACTCATCAGTTTTGGGGGTCGATTCAAACTTCCTGTTTCGCTTTCGCTTAATAAGATACTTTGTACACTCGGAGTTTGACCCGTTACTAATGCCCATTGATTTGATGGTAAAGCATTTGCTTGTGAAGATGTAGATACTGGAGATTCGGCCCATGATGGTGATAGACTTGTACACGTGTATTTTCCACTATCAGGAGCCGGTGTACCCCACCATGAAGGAGTAACTCCTGAACTTGTATATTTACCACTATCTGGAGCAGGATTCCACCAACTCGGATTCATCTTTGACAAGAAAAATAAATTCTAAGTGAATAATCCGAGAGATCACACAACCGAAGGTTCCTGGTCGAAAGATCTGCAATCACAGAAAGTTGTTAACAATAAACAGATCACAATCGAAAGATATAATCTTGTTCGAAGGATCAGCAGTACTCGAAGGATTACTGTTGACTCTCGAACAATGATCTCGAAAGATTCAAGAACTCGAAGGATTCCCTTTTGAAAGATCCTTATCTTTCGAGTCAAATCCCTATCTTTCGGACACTTATCTTTCGAATAGCTAACTTCCGAAGGATCACACTTGTTCGAATGATCAACAGTGTTCGAAGGATCACTGTTGACTTTCGAGCACTGGCTTCGAAAGACTCAAAATCTCGAAAGATTCACACTTGAAAGATCCTTATCTTTCGAGATAAAACAACTATCTTTCGAAAAGATTCCCTGATCGAAAGATATGTTTCGAACTTCGAAGGACTACTCGAAAGATGTTTATCTATCGAGCTGTCACTGATCGAAGGATGGTCTTTCGATGTCGAAGGATATCTTTCGAAGTCGAAGGATATCTTTCGAATGTGCACTGACACACTGACACAGATGTGACGGGTTGGTGAAAAGGTGATGGGTAGGTAAGTCAACTTTCGGCAGAATGGTATGGCAGGCTGACAACTTTCCCACCAACCAAGATTTTCAAAGGTAATTTACCCAAAAAGGAAAACTTAACCCAGAAACCGGTGACCGGAACCTTAACCGGAATATTTGCCGGAATTCACCAAATCACTCAAAAACAAGTTTTCAAGTTACCCAACCCACTTTAAAACACTCCCGGTTAGTTTAGACACGTTTTTACTCAAAGAATGTGCAGGAAAACAAGTAAAAACAGGTGCAAAACCAAGTGTTTCAACACACCAAAACTTGTAAACAACCCGGTTTTAAACAAGGTAAAGAGCGAGGCTCTGATACCACTTGTAGGTCCCTGTTTCGCGGAGGATTACGAACCTAAACCTTGTTATACAAACCTACTAGCGAGTGCGGAATCCAAGCTAGCAAGCAAACCGAGTTAGTAGCAAGTAGAGAAACAAACACACAAAGATTCACCGATTAACACTAGTCGTATTAATGCAAATGAAGGTTCGGTTACAAGCTCAATGTTTACAGAAGTGTTCTATAAACTCTCTAAGTGTGTGAGTGAGTTCTGGGCAGAATGCTCTCTAAGCTTCTATCTCTCGGGTGTGTGAAAATGGCAGAACTCCAGAACTCTCAACACATGCATGGGTATATATACCCAGCTCAGCAGGTCTGCTCGAAGGATTCGACAGATGGTCCGAAGGATCATCTGTCGACCACATGTTACACGAAAGATCAGCATGGACCTCGAAGGATCATCCTTCGAGGTCTAATGGTCGAACCATGGTCGAACCATATCTTTCGATCACCTCGAAGGATCAGGTGTATCCTTCGAGGCTATCCTTCGATCAGAACATCTTTCAACTGTTGTCCAAGTCACACCGGAGGATGGTTGACTTGGTCAACTTACAATACAAATCAGGACATCGTTTATATCAGACCGAATACAGACAAAGTACAGACACAAGTGCACCAACAATTACTTTGAGGTTTTAATGCAGCTAGTTCATAAATAAAAGCAAGTTTATTGTTACCTGTAGGGAAAATGCCACACAAATGTAACCAAGTTTGCCTATTGTTTCAATTAAGTCATCCAAACTTTTTTTGTCTCTCTAAACTAACTAAACTTTAATTTCGTGTTCTAATACTATGTAATTACCAGGTCACCAGGTTATTTTTTATTTTATTTTAATGCTTATGTTTATGTTTATTTATTTATATGTCTATACTGGATTTTATTATAAAATCAAAATATATATATCTTAAACTACTACCTTTCTATCATCTTGTATATATCACCAGATCCTTCAATGATCCTCCCAATCAAACCCTTTCCGACGTTTCAGACCCTTCGAACGACCGATAACCTTCGATGACAACCACAACCAGCAACCTTCGATGACAGAGACCAAGTATGGTTGCTTTTTTCGTTTTTCTTTCAGATCAATGACCAAAGAATATAGGGTTCCATGTTTCAGATCCATTTTTGAAGGTTGAATAAAGAGGTGGATTTTAAAGATGAACAAAAACTATAAAATTGAAAGGTTTAGATGAATTTTTGAGGTGAAACCTTCGATGAAAGAGACCAAGTATGGTTGCTTTTTTCGTTTTTCTTTCAGATCAATGTTTCAGATCCATTTTTGAAGGTTGAATAAAGAGGTGGATTTTAAAGATGAACAAAAACTATAAAATTGAAAGGTTTAGATGAATTTTTGAGGTGAAATGGTGAAGTCTGCATTTGCTTCTAATGTCAGAATATATTATGTAATGGAATTCCAAATATTAATATGGGTGGTGGACTCCATTTGATGATGGAGCATCTTCTATGTTTCTGTGAAGATGGTTTTACAAGAGATGAAGATGATAATTTTTTTTACTTATTCAAGTTTAAAGACTAAAAAAGAAATATGACGCTATATTATGAAGGTGACCTGTTAACCTGGAAATTGCATAACATTAGAACAATAAATAAAACTTGAGTGATTTTATAGAGACAAAATAAAATTGAGTGACTTTATTGGAACATATTAAAAACTTGGTTACTATTTTGTAAAGTTACCCCTTACCTGTATGCTTATTGTGCTATGTATGTATCTTTGGGTTCGTTGTAACATGGGCCTTGTCGTGGGAAATTGCTTCAAAGAACATAAGAAAAGTTTTGCCACAAGGTGTCACATTTGGTCTTGGTCTTGGTTGGGGGGAAGAGTAGAGGAATACTCGGCTGCAGATATGGATGACATTCGCGAAGATTGGTCGATTTATGCGGTTACCTCTATTGTTAAGTGAAACCATATTTTAGGTGTTGACGAATGTATTGATAAACAATTTTTTTTTTTGTTAAAGTTAACATATTTGTAATATACTTGACATATGATTATGTAATGGATTGTTTTGGTATATATATGTGTATTTGTTTTATGAAATTGATTTATTGTTTTTGGTATTATATATGTATCCAAGGTAAATTAGTAATTTAAAAAAAAATATTTTTTAAACAATTAAAAGCATGACACGCGTAAACAAATGTCATACGTATGTGTCATAAATGCATGTCATGAATGCGTGTCATTAAAAAGTGTCATAAAATGAGTGTCATGAATGTGTGTCATAAAACATGACACATAAATGCATGTCATGTTAGTTTTATGACTCCTCAATCAACGACACGCTTTTACGTGTCATAATTACCGTTTTATGACGCACAATGTGCGTCAATAAATGTGTATTTTCTAATAGTGTACAACTGGAGGTGGTTTCATTTTAGCGGTCCCCTATATATATATAGGGAGCGGTTAACATACAAAAGCCCTTATCATACTTCACGTACGCGACAATGATAACCGTCAGATCAGGGCTATAATCACGCATGGAACAGATAATAACGCATGGGATCAGTTTTTTTTTTTTTTTTTTATAATCACGTATGGGATAAAAAAATAACGCATGGGATCAGTTTTTTTGGATAATCACGCATGGGATCAAAATCACGCACGTTAAGTTGATTAAAACTGTAATCACGCATGTTATCTATTTCGTCGCGTACGTTAATGTACGTTAAGCCGTGAAGTACATTATACTCTCTCTCTCTCTCTCTGTATATATATATATATATATATATATATATATATATATATATATATATATATATATAATTTAAAACCCAAGGCGAATAGGAGGCCGCCACATCAAACCCAAGCCCCCCGCACGCCCCAACCCAAACCCAAACCCCAAGTGGTGGTGGCTTGAGCGTTTTCCCCTAACCCACGCCCCAACCCAAGCCCCATACCCCACAGTCTTAAAACTTGTAATATTTCCCCCTAAAAAATCATTATCTTTTAAAATGTTTATTAATATCTTCAAAATCACTTTACGTCAAAAAAAATTTAAAACAACCTTTTTTAAATAAATATAATGTTTTTAAATAATAATAAACTATTTAAAATATTAAAAAAAGACACTTTAAAAATTCATAAAGCGTTTATAAAACACTCTCTCACACTAGTATTTTATCTTTTAATATAAAACGTCTTTAAAATATAATCATATAACAATTTTTATAAGAAATAATAGATACGTTATCAATTAAAAAAACTTCATTTATGTATTCAAATATGTTTTACGACTCAAATATCAAGTGTCTTATTAAGTTATGTTATAATAGAACTCTAGCGAATAAGCGTCCTACAAAACTGATGTTTTATGACTCAAATATCAAGTGTCCTATTACAATGTATTATAATAACACCACAATGATTAAGCATCCTATAAAGGTTAAATTTATAAGACCCAAGTGTCAAGTGTCCTTTTATGTTATATTATAATAAAACTCTAGC
Organism: Helianthus annuus; assembly: GCF_002127325.2. Lineage (NCBI taxonomy): Eukaryota > Viridiplantae > Streptophyta > Magnoliopsida > Asterales > Asteraceae > Helianthus > Helianthus annuus. The sequence goes on along the minus strand of NC_035445.2, from coordinate 161,944,500 downwards.
GAATAAGCGTCCTATAAAACTATTGTTTTATGACTCAAATATCAAGTGTCCTATTACGGTGTATTGTAATAACACCATAATGATTAAGCGTACTATAAAGTTTAAAGTTATAAGACCCAGGTGTTAAGTGTCCTATCAAGTTAAGTTCTAATATGACTTCGACTAGAAAGGGTCCTATAACACTGAACATTTATAACTTAACTACAACGTGTCCTATTAAGTTATGTTATAATAGAACCCCAGATGATCAAGTGTCCTAATATAGTACCACATAATGGGACACTAACAATTAAATGTCTTATAAAGTACTTTGTTAGGATTTAGATTTTAAGTGTCCTATTAAATTATATGATAATAGGACACCAAAAAATCATCCATCCTATTAAATAGTTTTTTAGGACACCAGTTTAGTAGAGTATAGTATAAAAGGACCCCAAAAGTTCATTAGTCCTATTAAATAGTTTTTTAGGACCCTCTTTTACAAGCGTCCCACAGAAAAGGTCCTAAAAAGCCATTTTTGTTGTAGTGACATTTACAAGCCTTGAAGCTTTATGTACAAGGATTCAAAGCACAAATGAATTTCAACTACTTTCAAACACCCTCTATCTCTTAGGCGGGATTTAGATGAGCGGGCTTTCAAAATTCAAAATCAAAATATTTCAGATCTATGTGGGTGTTTGGGATTTCTTCTAAAAAATGACTTATTAACTTATATAAGTCCTAAGTGAGAAATTAGAAATTCTAACTTCTCAAAAATAACTTTTCAACACACAAACCCCTCTAAGGCTATGGGGCTTGGGTTGGCTGAAAACGCCCAAGCCACCACCTCGGGGCTTGGGTTGGGGCGTAGGTTTGGGCGTGGCCCTTGGGGCTTGGGTCTGAAGCCGGGCATGGGGCGGGCTAGCAAGGTGACATGGCGGGCTCTCAATGGCTAAACCAAACTCATGCCCCCAACCCAAGCCCCCAAGCCCCCAAGCCCCCAACCTAAGCTCCACCCTACTCCATGGGCGTGGGTTTAGGTTTGTTTTCCACGTGTCGACTCATGCCCCCAAACGGTCAAACCCACGCCCACCATACCCCATGATCTAAAATAAGATAATCCAAACACTAAAAAAAACAACTTATTAACTTTTATAAGTAAATAAGTCATTGTTTCAAAATAAGCTAACCCAAACACCCCGTATATCTTCTCTTTTGCAAACCCTAGATTCCCATACTTTTCTTTTTCCTGGTATGAACACACGCCTTATAGAAACCCGCGTGGATGAATTTTTGGGCGGCCAATTCTTGCGTTCGAATTTTGAATTCCCGCTGCACATCCCAATCTCGGTTATCATGCCTTTTCCATTTTCTTTTCATTTGCATATACGCTGTGTTCCCGAGTTAAGTTAAGGGGAGAAAAGAAATGATTCTCTCATTTTCTTTTCTCTTCTCTCCGTTTCTTTCCAAATTGGAAAGATTAAATTTAGGCAAAAAACCTCCCATTTTCTCTTCTCTTCTCTCTTTTAATGAAACTCTGGAACACAACTAAAAATTATTTCCTTCCAAAGCTTTTCTTTTCTCTCATTTAATGAAACTCGGGAACACAGTGATAGAGAGAGTGAGAGCGAAAAGAGAGAGAGAGAGGGGTAGGAGAGTCTCTAGAGGAAAGGAAGTCCGGCAAGGTTTTTGGTTGGCGACCGCAGAGGAAAGGAAGTCCGGCAAGGTTTTTGGTTGGCGACCAGCGGTAGTGGCGGCTAGGGTTTCAAGCCGATTTTCTCAGGTGGCGGCAGGAACAAAATAGGCGGCAGCTAGGGTTCCGACCACCCTTATTCACAGCGCATGCCTTTTTTTTTCTTGTAGATCGACTACTTTAGTAGTTGAACCTGGTAAGTTCATTTCTTCTGTATTGTTCACTTCGTCTGTATTGGTTCAGATGACTATTTAAGTTTAGTTTTTGATAATTTGGAAGTTGTTGGAGCTGTATTGTTTCAATTATCACCCTTGAAAATGTGTATCATGCAAATCTTATTTTTTTATGCCTATTTTCTTTATTGTTTGAGTTATTCATTGTGTGTTATGTGAGCATATCTCGTTTCTTGATCTGGCTATCATACTTGTTGTTTTTGGGCGAACTCTTCAACATGTAGATGAAATCATTCCCTTCAAGTTTTTTTTTTTAATTTTATAATTAGTTTTCTTTCCTTGTGTATATAGTAGATGGTAATATCGTTTTATTCTTATCATCCTAATTTACCATTTGTAATGTCAGATTTGGTGACATGGACCAACCGATTACTGGTATTGCTACAACGTTGCTTCTGGTAATATTTGAAATTAATTTCAACCAGAGCGTATTAGAAGGAGTGGGTAAAGAAGAAGAAAAGATCATTCATTGGTGGTTCTAGGTTTTCATTGAAACAAAAGACCAAAGATGAGAATGGGGAACCTGTTATTACTTTTTCTTTTGAATTTTATGAACTAAATTTTTCATTTTTTTGGTTTCTTGTATAAGCAAGATTTTAATTGCTTTTAATTTGGTTGTTAGTTCATGTGAATTTGCTGATAATGAGTTAAATTATTGTTTGCACAGGAACTAGACATGGATTCACTTCCAAGGAACAAGCATGAGTTAACTGTCATCTTGAAGGATGTTACATCAAACAGGTATATCGTAGTTGGGGGTGCAAATGAGCCGAGCTACTCGCGAGCTACTCGGGCTCGGCTCGAAAAAAAGCTCGAACGAGCCGAGCTTAAACGAGCTCGAGCCCGAGCCTAAAAACAAGCTCGTTTAGTAAATGAGCCCGAGCTTTGCTTATCGAGCTCGAGCCGGCTCGCGAGCCTAATCGAGCTTTCTATTTATATATTTTTTTATTAATATATTAAACATATATTTATATAACAATAATTACCATTTATATAAATATAAAAAAATAACTAAATTATAAGTATAATAATAATAATTATAATTAATATAAATTAATTAAAAAATACTAAACGAGTCGAGCCCGAGCCGAGCTCGAGCTTGAAAAATTACCTTCGAGCCGAGCTCGAGCTTCAGAAATAAAGCTCGAATCGAGCCGAGCTCGAGCTCGAGCTCGAGCTTTCATATGTTAAACAAGCTCGAGCTCGACGGCTCAGCTCGTTTGCACCCATCGTAATATTGATTTGGGTTGTATTTCATTGATAACAGCTCTATGGGCTAAAAATATCTGATGTTTAACAAATTTTACATGTTCAGAAATAATGGAAACACTAGCCTGGGCCAGTGGTGGATTTTCTTATCAACAAACAACCAAAATGTGAAAGATCCTTACTCAATTGACTGGGCTAAGGTAACGTTGTAAAGTTCCTTACTCATTTGACCACTTATTTTCTCTTTTGATGGCACATTCTTAATATTGTCTTTACATCAGGCAAAGCGGAACCTAAAAAACCTTAGGGTGAAGGCCAGCCCGACTAATACAGAGTACAAGATTACTGGTCTGAGTGAAAAGCCCTGCAACGAACAACTGTATGTTTTTTTCTTTTATTTTTCCAAATTTGTTTGTCAATTATTATATAACAATTAAATTCTCATTGGTGGTTTGAGACGTTTAATAAGTGCAACCCTTTCGACCGGTTCCTTTTACAACTAATTTTCTGAATTCGGTATGAAGCTGCCCAGATATGAACTACTTTGTGCCGGTTCCTTTTACCACTAATTTTCTGAATTCGGTATGAAGCTGCCCAGATGTACCTGATCTGATTAATCGGTTATGTCAAGAGGTTGCTTTTAGATTTACAACAAAGGGTTAATTAGTTTTATAACCACATGTGGATATTGTTTGTACCGCAAATGTTAAATTACAAGTTGCATATTGATTGTAAAACGGGTCAGATTGCAGCTTACGTAAATCTGAGATGGCAGATTGTATTTTCTTGGTTGCAGGTTGCTTTTTGTTCATAGCTGGTATCATCCTATAAATATATACCCAATCATTTTAAGTTATAGCATAAATATATATTTTTAAAAGTCAAAAAATGAATAGGTTAGGTGGGCCAACTCACCAACTCGACCTGAACGCAGTTCGTTCAGCTTAATGTGGTTGTGGAATCGACCCACAAATCTAAGCTGGACATCCCAAATACGTTAATTACATGTCTAAGTTCGTGTCGTTATCATGACTTTTAAACATTTTCCATTCTCTTTGATGTTAAATATTGTATCATTACATTTTATTTGCTTCAATGCTAAATTTTGTATCACTACATTTTACATTATATGCACTATGCAGCAAGAACTGGAAGCAAGTACAGCACAACCTATATTTGTTGATTCAAGTATCAGTGAAGTGTGCACGCATCCTGAAATGTGTCCTAGCTTGGCTATGGTCAGGTTATATAGAGCTGGTATGCAACCTATAGAACGGGATACTGATGTTTTTAATTGTTCAGCACATGTCCTTTTTAAAACTAGACTTATGTACAACATTCATTTCAGCAGCCAATATATGTAGCAGAGCTAAAAGAAAATGGAGGAAACATCGAGAAATTCAGTAGCATCATTCACTTATTTAAGCTGAAAACGTGATATGCTGACCAGTTGTGCTCAGATCATGCCATGCTTCTTATATTAAAAATTTGTTTGTACCGCTGACCTGTCGGGAGTGGTGCTCAGGTGATGCAAGGTAGCGGCTAGGGCTCTACTAGGATTCGGTGTCAGCTATGGTTCTGCTAATGACAAGTTCATATCAATATCAATGGTCAAGATCCAACTCTTGATTCTCTTGTTAAGTTGACAAGCCTTTTGATTATTTATGATTTTACTGTCTTTTAGTTTACATTTGTTTCATGTATTAATCAAATTGACACTTTGTTTCATGTATTAATCAATCGTGACGTTTGTGACATAATGTATGATTTTACTACCTTTTAGTTTACATTTGTTTCAACACATATTAAGATCAATACCAACACATCTTCAACATTTACCTACACATAATATTACTTTTACCTACATATAAGATTATTTTTACCTACACATATATTCATGCCACGTCACCCACCACGTCGGATGCCATGTCACCTGCCACGTCAGATGCCATGTCACCTGCCTTATAAACAAATTGTTGTACTTTTAACCACACATATAAATGCCTTTTAGTCACACATATATGTGTAGGTATAGCTTGCTATATACCTACACATAACTTATGTGTGGGTAATGGCCTATATCCACAGTCACGAGTCTACACATCATTACACTTAATTTATGTGTAGGTAAAGACAACTACCAACACATTATATGCTTTTTCCCACACATACTTTATGTTGGGAAAGCACCAAATTTCTTGTAGTGAACGGGTCATTAGTTAAATAGCACTATTAGGTTTGACAAGCTTCACACCGTGCCACAGAGGACGGGCGTGGACTAATGGACTTGGGCACTAGTCAATGATGATAGACATTGACGCAGAGCACATAAACATAACTACTGTCAGTAGTCGATATGGTAACAGGTCTAGTGGTTAACATGGGGAAGCCCCCACTGGTTATGGTTTGGGAAACAAGGAATTGGTTAAACTCGTGGTTTTCAAAACAACTTATGGTTTTTGAAACAACCCTAAAATGGACAACCAACTGTGAACTCGCTCAACTTTGTTGTTGATTCGTTACTATATGCCTTGCAGGTCGTTAGGTGCTTAGATGGAGCTTGCACAGGAGAACGAGGTCGTTGTGGGACATGGACTGTTGAGTTCCATGTTAAACTTATGAACTTTTAAACTTATGTTTTGGGTTTTGAACTTTATGCTTCCGCTAATAACTTAAACTTTGTTGAATTGTTTTGACACCAATTATATTGTTTGGTTTGGACTTTAATTTATTTAATTTATATTGTTCAATATGATTGGTGGTTGGATCCTGGTCAGTCTCGCTCCCTGCGGTGATACTCCGCTTGTGGAATTTGGGGGTGTGACATAACGAGCAAGAGGACCGCTATCGCCGAGACCCGCGTACGAGTGAGCTTGGATATTATCCAATGCCACCAACCACCCCTACTTTTCCTCATCCCACCACTCAACCGATGCCCCCATATTTCGGGTATTATTCTCAACCCCCATTTTTTCCCTCAAACATGCCCCAAAACATACCCGAAACCCAAGACACAACCGAAACCGAATACGTTCCCGAAACCCAAGTCGAATCCTCTTCTAAAAAAAAGAAGTCATAAAAAGAAGGATGAGACCGAAAAACGTACCCCTAAGAAGGTAGAATTTTGGTCGCCTAAGGAAGAGTTCGAGTTGGCAAAAGCATGGCTCGACGTGTCGGAGGACGAGATTGTTGGTAAATTTTTTTTATGCTTTTGTAAATAATTTTTTTATGCTTTTGTAAATAATATTTTTATGCTTCTGTAAATAATTTTTTTATAGGAGACGACCAAGACATAAAGGTATTTTGGGGTCGTATACGTGTGAAGTTTTTCTCCGCAATGGGTCGTGGCGAGTATCAAACCGCCGACTCTTTTTCGGGAAAGTGGGGTGCTATGAGGACGAAGGTTAGCAACTTCAACAACATATACAGTAATCTCGTCAATAGTACTCAAAGGAAAAGTGGGGCGAGCGACGTCGATGTCATGACACAAGCCCACAACGACTATAGAATGCACCATGGGCATATGTTTACGTTGGTAACCACATGGGAGCTTCTTCGCAAATCTCCAAAGTGGCATCTTGTGCCACCGTTCGACCCAACCCGCCCTAGATCCAAACGGTCCAAATCGACATCCACCACCAAACCATCTGGGTCCGATGCTCGTACAGTAATTAATCTAAACGGCGATGCTGACGAGTTTGAAGAACCACAAGAGCTGCCTCGTCTAACTGGTAGGGATAAAAGTAAGGCCAATGCACGTGGATGTAGGAATAAATACAAAATTATACACTTCCACAAAAATTACAAATATATATATATATATATATATAGGATAAGGATCCGTTAGGAACCACCCTTTATTGCGAGAACCGCGAGAACCAATGTGAACACATGGCATTATTGTAAATATATTAAACTACAACACAAAACACATGGTGGCATATATTGTAAATATATTGAACTGTAACATCACGTCCCCTGTTTTAGGGTTTCTCCTGTTCAATTCATTCATTCCCAAACCACAATCTGCATCATCAGCAGCGACACATTGAGGGATCACGGCTGTTCACGGCGGCGTACAGGCGGAGCACAAGAGTGTACGGTGGTTCTCACGGCAGTAAACAACGGTCGATCCCACAAATTTCACAGGTTCGTTCGTATCTCATCGGCCGTTCACGGATTTCACGGTGGAGCGGCAGTCGACGTTCACGGGTTCCACGGCGGGGCATAAGTCGGCGGTGGTGATGGTCTGGTGGTGGTGACCATGACAACTGTGTGTGTAGGGTTCCGACGAGGGTACCAGTGTCTCTCATAGTGTCTCTCATCGACCGATCTAGATACAGAATGGGACACTTGAATGTTATCTTGAACAACCGCAACGTCATTGACTTGAATCGACCGATCTAGATACAGAATGGGACACTTGAAGGTGATCATGAAGTCAGAGACTTGAATCGGTGTTCCAGCGAGAATTCAGGTAATCTCTTTTCGTTTGCATCTCTCCATTTTTATGCAGATCGGTTCATCGTGTAGTTAGTGGGCGAGCGTGAAGGAGATGGGAAGTGACTGTAGGTTCACCACCGTCAATCCAACATCGCGGTCACAACTACATCACCGGACCATCCCGGATGGGTCACTGCGGATTCGACATTTGTAAGTGTTTATTGTTGTGTAAATCGGTGTTAATTTTAAGTTTTTTTTTCTGTCCGTATGTTGCTTTTGAATTATTACATTTACTATATTTGAAGTGCTTATGTAAAAGTGAATAAAAATGACGTCAAGAGGAGATGAGATTGCTCTGATTGGCATAATTCAGTGTTTCTCATCTTTATAAGTTTTTTTTTGTGACTGATATGCACATGTGCATTGCAGTTTATACGGTTTGAGACAAAAAGGTATTATACATCTATACTTGTAAATTATCTATACTTGTGAATTATACTACTGCATTAAAATGATAAGCAATAAATTATACTGCATTGAATGATATGTAAATGTGCATTATGTTGACAAATACATTATGTCGTTATATATTAAATGATAATGCACATGTGCATTATGTGACAATTACATTATGCACGTGTGCATTATGTAGACATTATTATGTTGACAACTACATTGTGCACATTTGTGCACATGTGCATTATTTTGACAATTAAACTATATAGACATTCAACGACAATCCGTAACCATCACAAATTAATCATCACATATAAACTTTTAGCCAACCCAACGGTACATAACTATACATATGTTTAAACATCACTAATACCACCTATTTATCATTAATAAACATCAAACAACTAACTTGTTGTTTTCTTACGTATATTACTTATCATGCACATGTGCATCCCATTACCACACGCTGTAATAATTACAAAATTTTAAACAACTTTTATTTATTATTTACACAGGAACAGTACGCCTATTGGCACCTAATGGCACCCCATATTGGATACCCGATGTTGACGATGATCCCGAAGAATCTGCATACATACAAGAATCTGAGCAAACTCTTAGACGTTCAACCAGACCAGAAGTCCGTAAATCAACCAACCCGACTTATTATTCTTGATTGAACTATTTACGACGATAAACGTTTTGCACTATATGTTTGTTTTCAAATGTTTATGATTATCATCGTTATATTTTGTTATCAATTACGTATTGTATGTGTTATACTTTGTTATCAGTTACCTATTATATGTAATCGTTTCAAATTTTATTATTATCCATCTAACATATATGACCAAACTTACTATATTGACAGAAAAATGCACATGTGCATACATGTTTACTGTTTGACTCCATATGGTTACTGATATGAAAAAAAATGCACATGTGCATACACTTACTTAATTATGGTTACTCAATATTATATGCACATATATTATCTCCACTTTGGGGTTTCGGTAGTTCACCAGCACCAGTTCATGGTCTTCTCACTTGGCCGAGAGGCATTCACGGCGGTTCACGGCGGCGGAGAGCCATGCACGGTGGTTTTCATGGCATATAGATAGTCGTGTTCATGTACTTCATGGCGGTTGCAGTCGGCACGATGTTTACAATGGCATATGGCGTCTTCGTGTCGATCCTCGTATATCCGATGAACCTCCTCATATATTGTCTGAAATATCATCATCATACAACATCTGATGCCGACTTTGGTGGTCCATCTGTTGTCAATCCCGTTGATAGTCACAGAATTATGTCTAAAACTGTTGAAAGTCAACATACCCTTCATAGGTTTGAAATTCAGACTCTTGACTCTGTGTATACATCACTTTGACAACACCTACAAATACAGATCATCAAGAGTTGCAATTCATTCGATTTGTGACTAAAGGTATTATGTTGACTATAAACGATGTTTATACTTTTGTACATGATATTGTATTAAATGATGTGCACATGTGCATTATATTGATTGTAAATGATGTTGTATTACATTATATGCACATGTGCATCATGTTGATTGTAAATGATATTGTATTAACTTATATGCACATGTGCATTTTGTTGAAAATTATACCATGTCGTTGATGTATGGATCCTGTTTATGTATGGATTCTGAACAGGTGCCTTATGGATGACTATCCAGTTATGTACAGAATGGCATTAAACAAAGGGTCTTGGGTGGCGGACAACTACAAAAAAAATGGAAGAACAAGCCGACAACCGGGGAGGCATGGGTGGAGTTTATGCATCTTATGGCGTGCTGAGGAATTAACAATCATTTACGTCACAATATTACACACTTGTGTATTTCTAACATATACTATACCAACCACCATATAACATTTGAAAACGTTGTAAACTGAATATAATCATCCGGTAACACATCATATATCACCACTATGCATACTAATTCACCTTATGCACATGTGCATTTCCAACATATACTATACCATATTACATCAAATTATGGAATTAATAATCACATAGTTGTCACCGTCCAATAAACAAATATAAATTATCGTTAAAAGAAAATAACTAACATATAAACCATCATACAAAAAACAGCCATAATTTTCAATATAACATCGTTCTATCCAACTTTCTTTCATTAATGTTTTCCACTGTCTTGTCGCCCTTATCATCCATCACATAAGATCCATCACATCGTGCATTTGTCTACTTGTCCTATTCCTTGTATTTCTTTATCCTGCCGTAACTGCACGTAACATCAAAGAACATCGTTCAACAGAAAGTAACAATTGGATGCACATGTGCATATATTACCAACTGCATCATCGACTAATAACCAACCTTCTTTGGCTTTTCACTTAACACTTTTGTATTCACCTTCCTTATCATCACCTTCCTTATCATCTGGCAGTTTTGTTGCCCCTTTGTCATTCGATCTCAACAAAAGTGTTATTTTCTTCGCTTTTTCCATTTTTTGCCTACAATAATAATTAAAACATAATATAATCAAACATGCAATTTCAATTAGTATGTGCATTAAACAACCTTTTTCATCACTATCACTGTAACGATATGAATTCGTGCATCTATATGCACATGTGCATCACATATTCTTATAATGATGCTTAAAATCAATCCATATGTAAAGTTTAATGTTATGTGCTCAAATTCAATATGCACATTTGCATCAATTTAAACAACAACATCAACAAAATCTAATTACACAGAATCATGTACACGTATATTAAACAAAGCTGCTCATGTTTGCTATGCACATGTGAATCACATGAAACAATAACACCATCATATCCTAATTACACAAAATCACAATAACACCATCATATCCTAATTACACAAAACCACGTATCTTACACAAAACTTCACAAGTTCACTATGCACATGTGCATTACCTAAAACAACAACACCAGCATTTTCTAATTGCCCAAAATCATATACACGTATCCTAAACAAGTCTGCTCAAACTCACTATGCACATGAATGATATTATTAACTTTGTTTGGTTCACATATACATACTAGGTCGGCTATGGCACTGTATAAGATATGTGCGATAACATAACAAGCACAGTTAACAGATCAACGAGTTGAATCACATTCATATAAATCATTGATGGAAATCAAAATTACTGATAAAAAACAGATACCTAAAGAACAATATATATATATATCTACTGGTAATAATCAGATCCTTACCGAGTGTTACTGATAAAAAACAGATACTTAAAGTGTTGCACTTTGCCCTGTTTTTTATCCAAAGAAACCCAAGCGTGTTAACTTCCTCCTTCAGACGTGTCAGATTCGTTTGCTTCCTATTAAAAACATCATTCATGTTTCTCCATATAAACAATAGCATAATCTGAATGATTGAGATCATAACCTGTTTCTATTTTTTAGATCCGCAGTAGCGCTGATGCAGATACACAAAATCCTTCAGATCTAGCACGAATATTGATCCCAACTTGCACCATTCAGCGACAAAATCCCATAGACTTTGAGCCAATCTGCATGAAACAAAAAGTTGGCTCACTGTTTCGTCCCCGTCATGGCAGATCTTGCAATCAAGGGCTGGAATTTGGACATTTCTTCTACTAAGATTCGTTGTTGTTGGTAGTCTATCCAAAACAAGCCTCCAAACCAATAAATTTATTTTTAGCGGCACCCATCTGTTCCAAAAGAACCCGAAACCATCATTTGGAAACGACTTTTCCTCGATTATCTTCCTGATGTTACGAACTGTAAATAACCCTGAGGATTCCGGAGACCACATCCATCTATCTGGACCCACCTCAAAAGAGACCGCATTCGCTGCATAGGTTAAGTCCGACAACTCAGCCAGTTCAGACGGGTTAAGTTGCAGCCTAGACCATTGGAGATGCAGCGTTAGTTGTCCGTTTTCTACCCCCATCCACTCTTGTAGACACCCTGATTTGCGGCGTTCCAGCGCATATAAAAGTGTGTACCTGCTGCACAACGACTGGTCACCCAACCATACTTCCTTCCAGAATGTTACTTAACTTTCTGAGCCCGCTTAAAAACGACATTAGATCCACCCCCAAACCTGCAAAATCGTTGGAAATATTGGCAATTTGTTTCCACGTACCAGGCGCGGACAATTTAACTGGAATGACCTTATTAACCTATTCTAGCAAATTATGCACATGTGCATAAATATACGCATTTTCATCAATATGACTGACCCTTTTAAACTAATATGGCAAAATATGCATATGTGCATAACTATGCACATGTGCATTAACATGACTGACCTTATCAACAGTTTTGCTTCATTAAAAAAAAAACCCTAACCCGTAACAAATCCAATTTCGTATTACCACCAATCATATTTAATATTAATCAGTAACAAAATTACATACAAAAAAGCACATAACTACCACATTACAGATTGTGCTATCACACAACAATCAGCCCTAATCCCTCAAAAATTATATACATCACACCATTTTCACTAATGCATATAAGAAACGAAGATTAAGCCTCATATTCACATATAAAAGATCTGAATCGGTGATTAAGCTTCATGCTAACATATAAATATGCAAAACAAAGTGTATAAACTTACAAATTCACGGAACGGTGTAATGACGCTGGATATTCCGACAATAACTAGGTTATGGCAGTTCATTGGACGTTTGTTCTTCAAATTCTCCCTAATTATGCCACAATCTTCAATGATTCTGTTCTTTTTTGCCCTAATTTCGCATATATAACGAATATATGCTCGATGACTCTTTTATTTGTGCCCTAATTTCGAATATACTACGAATGAAGGATGAAAGGTAAGATCGATGTGACGAATTTTGGAGAATCTGGAGTGACGGATGTGAACTGAGATGACGAATTTTGAAGTCCTGGAGTATCAGACGTGGGTGTTTAGGAGGAGGCTCTTAATGTCAGGTGTTTAGGAGGAGACACTTAATTTAAGTTTTGTTATATATTTACAGTATTGCCCCCTGTTCACATTGGTTCTCGCGGTTCTCGCAATAAAGGTGGTTCTCGCATGAATCTTACCCTATATATATATATAGGGTAAGGATAGTGTAAAAAGTGCTCAAAGTGTGAGAAGTGTAAGAAGTGTATTATAACACTATATATAATACTATATAACACCATATAAACATCGTATAACAATATGTAACACCATATAATACCATATAACACTATGTAACACTATATATCATTATATAACAAATATAACACTATACATCTATAATAGACATGCTATCAGACAACCTATAGTGTTATATTTGTTATATAATGATATATAGTTTTACATAGTGTTATATGGTATTATATGGTGTTATATATTGTTATACGGTGTTTATATGGTGTTATATAGTATTATATATAGTGTTATAATACACTTCTTACACTTCTCACACTTTGAGCACTTTTTACAGGATCCTCTACCTATATATATATATATATATATATATATATATATATATATATATATTAACACTTGGAAAACCAAAACTATAAAAATGGAATGTCCATCCTTGGACATAAACAAACAATCGGACAATTCGGACACTTTGGACAATATGGACACTTTTGACAAATTCGGACAAAATAAAATATATGGCACGGACGAAACAAACGACATAAACGAGACGGACGACACGAACGGGACAAACGACACGAATAAACCAAATCGACACGAAGGAAATAGTCATAACAAAAATACGAGCCGTCACACACACTTTAAAAGTCTTTTGCACTACAAAGATTAAATATTGACATAAGTAACAATTTTTATAGAAACTAGATTTTTATAAAAATACAAGTATTATTATTTATGATCAAGTCCATATAATTTAGACTAAAAAGAGTCCATAAATTAAATTTGGACTAAGTCCACTTTTCTCAAATAAAATTTGGGCTAGGCCCACTTTTACAAGATATTTGGACTAGAACCTACTTTTTAGTTAAATTGGGCTAAAGCCCACTTTTACAAGAATACTTGGGCTAAAACCCACTTTTTATAAACTAACATGGACTAGATCCACTTTTTAGAAATTAGTTTGGGCTAGGTCCATTCTTACATAACCTATTTGGACTAGGCCCACTTTTATAAAACTATTTTGGGCTAGGCCCACTCTTGCACATCAATTTGGGCTTGACCCACTTTAAACAAAATCATTTGGGCTAGGTCCACTTAACTAAAATAATTGGATTAGACCCACTTATACAAAGACATATGGGCTAGGCCCATATACACTAAACATGCAAATTGGACTTAAAACCTAACACATGGATTAGGCCCATTCAAACATAAACTAAATAGAATATATATATATATATATATATATATATATATATATATATATATGTAAACATAAAAAAAGAAAACAAAGAAAGCAAACGAATACAAGAACCAAAAACGAAATTCAAGATGAGATACTTGTACGAAAAACAAACATAAACCTAAGTGTCTAATGAGATTAGAACACTTGTAGGTCAAGAAACAAACGAAGAACCAGGAATCGAAAAGAGATTTGCACGGAAGGCAAATCTGTGAGTTCATGTTTTCCCCTTTTATTTTAAATGTTTATAGTTTTAAACTTTTGGGGATGAATACATGTTACAATTGGTATGACGATAAAAAAATGAAATTATTTAGATCACATGCGGATAGGTGTTTTAAATGAAGGGGCCATTAATGAATAAACAAGTACCGAGGAACAAACGGATAGATCTATTGGGTTTTGTCGAGCCCCACTCTTAACGGCAACGATAACAACGATCCATAAGAGTGCCTTTGTGTCTAAAACTAGTGTCATTGACGCACACGAAATAAGTCGTCAATGTTTGGTTGTTTCCTATTCTGGCATACAGATTAGTGTCCTTGCAAAACACTAATGATCGCGCAAGTTTCATTATACTATAGAAAACGAATTTACTATTTCAAATGTTTTAAAGATTCATTTGATACAAATTATACTATACAAAACGAATTTACTATTTCAAATGTTTTAAAGATTCATTTGATATGAATTATACTAAGCAAAACGAATTTACTATTTCAAATGTTTTAAAGATTCATTTGATACGAATTATACTATACAAAACAAATTTACTATTTCAAATGTTTTAAAGATTCATTTGATACGAATTATACTAAACAAAACGAATTTACTATTTCAAATGTTTTAAAGATTCATTTGATACGAAAGCTAATAACATGAACTTACCAACTTATGTTGACGTTTTCAAAACTAACATGTATTACAGGAAATTAGTGGATGGCCTCGGGAAAGTGTGTCCGTGGGAATGTCAAGTCAAGCTGTGGAATGTTACCTTGTGTTCAGTCTAAGTCTAAATGTTTGAAACAATGTATTTGAAAACTTGGGTTTTGATACAATGATGTCAAGTATGGTACTTTTTCGAACAAACAAATTGTTGTAAATTTGCTTTAAACAAATGTATGGATGAACAACTTGTTATGTTTTACATGTATTGTTTACTTGGTTGAATGTTATGGTTATCGCTCTGGCCACACCTCGCGACGCTTCCATTAAACCGAAAATCGGGGTGTGACACTCTTGCTGCCATTCATCATTGGCCGCTCCACCAGCTTGATGTCAAGAACACCTTTCTCAATGGTGTTCTTGAGGAGGAGGTTTATATGGAGCAGCCACCTGGTTCATTGTTGAAGAGGAGGCCTCAAAAGTATGTAGGCTACGCCGCTCCTTATATGGTCTTAAACAGTCTCCAAGGGCATGGTTTGGTCGTTTCTCTAGTGTTATCTCTAGTGTTATGGGAGAGTTTGGAATGGTTCGTAGTGGATATGATCACTCCGTATTCTTTAGACATCACTGGGGGTAGGGAATCATTCTAGTTGTTCATGTGGTGATATCATAGTTACAGGGGATGATGAGGACGTGATTACCAAACTTAAACAGTTCCTTCAGTCTCAGTTTCAGATTAGCGACTTAGGTCGACTTCGGTACTTCCTTGGCATAGAAGTATCTCGTTCCCCATAAGGTATACTCCTTTCTCAGCGGAAATATGTCCTTGATATGTTAACTGAGTGTGCTTGTTGGGTTGCAAGCCGGTTGACACTCCTATGCTTCCTACGAGGAAGCTCCTTCCAGAGGATGAAGCCCATTAAAGGATCCCAAGCAATACAGACAATTGGTTGGAAAGTTTAATTATTTGACAGTTACACGACCGGATATTTCCTTTCTCGTCAGTGTCTTAAGTCAGTTCATGGCCACTCCATACACTGGACACTGGGATGCTGCTATTCATGTCTTATGATATCTCAAGACCACACCAGGTCTAGGGATCTTATATTCTAACCAGGGTCATTGCCGTGTGGATGCTTTTATAGAAGATGGAGATGGACGTATATCTGGATTCTCAGATGCAGACTAGGCAGGCTGTCCTATTTCACGACGGTCCACTACCGGATATTGTGTTTTTGTTGGAGGAAATCTTGTGTCCTGGAAGAGTAAGAAACAACATACTGTATCCAGATTGAGTGCTGAATCAGAGTACAGAGCTATGGCAGATGTTACATCAGAGATGATATGAGTTCGTCGTCTTCACTGAGAACTCGGGGTTACCTCTGATGACTTGATGCGATTATACTGTGATAATCAATCAGCTATACGTATAGCTAAAAATCAAGCATTTCATGAGAGAACTAAACACATTGAGGTTGATTGTCATCTAATCAGAGATCGGATAGTAGGCACTCAAAAGGATCCTCCATCTATTCAGCCAATTCATGTTAAAACAGAATTCCAACTAGCGAATATCTTCACGAAACCACTCCGAAAGGTTCAAATAGATTTCATATGTAGCAAGTTGGGCATGATTAACATCTATGCTCCAACTTGCGGAGGAGTGTTAGTTGGTAGTTGTGTTAATTAGTTAGTTGGTAGTTGTATTAATTAGTTTAGGCCCTAGTAAGTTATTTTTTATTTATTTGTTAGTCCCCCTCTCCTCCTATATATAGAGAGGCTCATTGCTTGTACATACACACATTCAATCAATACAACCAGATTTCCTTTTCCATTTCATACGAGTCTCATTTACAATATTGGCTAGTGATTATTCTGCCAAAATCCTCCATGATGGGCATTAGTATTAAGAATCTGAATGGCTTTCTTGCATATATTATCTATACCTTTGAAAGCATCAAGAGGATATAAATTGTATGTGACAACAGTTACAAGTACAACCATAGGTAGATAAACTTATTGAAGTGATTCTTGATTTGAACATAATCACTCATACTACCTTTTGCACTTTATTGAAATAATAGTGTTACAGTTCAGTCCTACAAAGATACCCACGAGGAAACGAAGCATATACATATTATGAAGATAGATTCAAACTACAAAGAGCTCTTTTTATCTCTAAAAAGCATAATGGCAGAAGTAAAGAGTGATTATAACGCAAAATCCAACTAAGCATTTCTATTTGAAAAAGACAATGAGGTAACAATTTTCTCATTGGTTTGGTTATTAAGCAGCAGGTGGCCAGAGCTCATGATCATGAGATGTATCACACGTTGTTTGTGGTAAATACAGGCGTCTTGGTTCCTTCAGCCTGACATGCTGCCCGATGAGGTGTCTTAAATCCAGGCATCATGGATTTGACCTGCGGCTCCATTTTTGCTTTTTCCGCCTTCAAAACAAGTTTTTCTCCACAAAGCTCGTTCTTCTCTGCCTGTCGGTTTTGGCAAGTCATATGAGAAGCATTTGTAAGGATTTCTCTATAAGTTTATTAAAAAGGAAAGAAAATCCTTAAGCAAGTTCATTTAGTATCAATTATGCGTATACGTATACTTACCTTCAATCTCATTAATTTCTTTGAAATCCTGTGATTCAGATTTGAGCTGATTCAGAACTCAGATAGCATCTCCGGTCACTCCACAAGAATGTAATATAAAATCATCCCCACACATCTCCATCACAACACCAGCTCTCTTACTGAAATGGAGACAAAACAAACGGGTCAGTGAACTGTACATCTGATATGGTTAGCAGCCATCGATTTAGTTCAATGAAAAACCCGTCTAGTTGACCCATTTGCCTTTAAACAGGCTTTGATGGGTTTAACTTGATATTCAAACACATACTATTTTATTGAAGTAATAATGCACTTTTATTGAAATATTACTTACAGTTTTTCGGGATCTCTATAAAAGACAAGTTTTGTGGGTTTATTTTGATGCAGGGGATATGATAGATGCGGGACCAATTGGTGCCTCTTCTACTGCACCTTCCTTCTAGCTTTGGGCATTCCTTGATTTTTAAACTCAAAAGTGAAGGCAGCAGATTGTCTGGTAGATGCTTCATCTTTGGGCAACACCATAAAAACAGATGTTGGAGGGAGGTGAGGTGTTGGACTCCCACTGAAACTGATTTCAACTTCTTAAAGTTATATATCCAGGGGCGTACCCACCCTAAGCCTAGGGTGGGCGGGCGCACCCCATGAAAAAATATTTTTTAGTGTTATTTTTCGCTTGAAATCCCGACCGCACCCCTTGGAATTTTTCACCCGCACCCCTTGAAAATTTTCAACCGCCCCACTTAGAAAAAAAAATAATTATTAACCACTTATTCACTTAATTATTTAATCCAATCAAAGGCCAATCTGCAATCAATTTTTATTAACACAACCCTAAACCCAACCTAAAGAAATTTGAACTAAATAAAATAACACAAACCCATCCACCCATTCCATTTCCAAATCCCGCCCCCAAAAAAACTCCAAGCGACTTGACGCCACTGCTCACGACCCGGTGGTTTTTTTTACCGGAAAACCCAAAATCGGTTGGACCGACCCATATTACGTCAGAATTCCAATATAGAACTAGTATGGTTTATTTATGTATTTATTTATTTTGTTTTATGTGATGATTAGGAGAAAATATAGATGTGTAAGGGTTTAATCTTTTTATATTTTTTTTGATTTTTTTGTTGTTCTAGACTTGTAGTTAAATGATTTTGTTGTTTTATTTATAGCTTTGTTTGTTTAAATGATTAGTTACAAGTAATCAACATTTAATATTAGGGCTTAATGTTTAAAAATATAATTGAAAGTTACGGGCAATGGTTGAACATGATTGTTTATTTTGTTTAAGTGTTTAGTGTTGTTTTATGAACTTATGGAGCAAATTATATGTGCTAGGAACAATGAGTACAATGTAATGAACTTATGGTGTGTTTAGTATCTTTAGACGATATTTTGGATATATTTAAAAAAAAAAACCTGTAGGGCACAATTTTAAATATGTTTGTAATTTGTAATAATGTTTGACGTGTTTTTGATAATTTATAAATTTTAGTTTGATGTTCTTTTGTCTTACATGATCCGACCCGACCCGCTATAAACCGATATTTTTATAGAGCTAGAGGCCTAAAATCTTTGAAAATATTCCGCACCCCCAGGAAAAAATTCCTGGGTCCGCCACTGTATATATCCCAAGAGTAGTAAGAGATGAAGGAAGAAGATGAGACAACTGACTACACCTACTCACTTGATTATCTGACCGACCACAGTATAACCCTAGGTTGATAAGTGAGGTTGGGAAATTCTGTGGTCCCCACTCTAAGATGGGCTTCTTCAACCTCCCTATGGAAAGGGTTTGCAGTTTGGGAGGCCAAAACCCACGAGGAAAGGGAGCATCTGTACTTGGGCAACCAAGTATATGCAGAGATGTTAAGGAGGTGAGATTAGGCAACTCGTGATCTGGAAACGACTCCATATTTGAACAAAACAAAATTAACAGGTAGGTGAGGTGAATAAAGTGACCCAATTCAATGGTTGTTGTCAGATTTGGCAAGGCCATTAACAGCACATATTGAAGCTTTGGGATGCTTGTGTTGTTGATAACAACCCTAGTGTCATCTCCTCCAAACTCCTTTTCTAATGGTTTGTCACAAGAATCAATTTCAAGTGATTTGAACTTCTGCTCTCCTGTTGTCGGGAATGAAGCCGATGTAATGGAAGTACAACCACCGATGACCAAAATCTCAGTGTTATTTGGACACCTACAATGCTCCATACTCTCACAATCTTGTATTGTTACCGTCCTAAGAGTTGTTATGAGGTTGCACCCACAATCATCCTCCTCTTTCTCACCCAGTCTCACCATATTTCGACATTTATAAAAACGCAACCCCCTTAACTTTGTAAGAACCTTACTCGCGTTTGCTTCTGATTCCCACAAGTATCTTATTTCATTACATCTGATTATGGATAAGACTTCAACTCCTCCAAGATACTCAATAACACGTCTCCACGCCACATCACTAAGCCCTAACATAGATTCTATTCTCAACTCCTTGACTGACGAAGCAACTTGAACCAGCTTTCTCAATAGACCACTCTCACATTCAGATACTTCTAGAATATTCAATAAGGGCAGTGCTCCAGGTGACACTTGAACCAAATTAGGGCAACCTCTAATAACAAGCTTTTTAAGGCATGGAAACGACACAACCCTAACATCAGTTGACCATACTTTCAACCTCTTCATATTTCCTAATTCAAGAACTTCAGGTGATGTGAATGCAAGACCTGTCCCAATTAACTCTGAACCCATAGCTTTCACCTCATCCATGTCTTCAATATACAACTCCTTAAGTGAGGGCAACTGCCCAAGTGGTGGTAAAGATGTACAATGTTTACAGCCACGTAGAGACACGCTAATCAGAGTAAGATATGACGTATCCCCAACCCAATCAGGAAACTCTATACCCCCATATGAC
Organism: Helianthus annuus; assembly: GCF_002127325.2. Classification (NCBI taxonomy): domain Eukaryota; kingdom Viridiplantae; phylum Streptophyta; class Magnoliopsida; order Asterales; family Asteraceae; genus Helianthus; species Helianthus annuus. The sequence continues at coordinate 161,923,688 of NC_035445.2, read as the reverse complement.
ACGATTCCAAGCTTTATCAAACTCTCACCATGAGGCTTCAACGCATCGAGGACCTCCTTTTCTAGAGATTTCTTTCTAGAATCATTAAACACGTCACTCCATTCTAGTTCTAAACCGCTTAGCCTTTTTTGCGATAAGTTTGCCTCAGATGCATGCGACGCTATTTCCACTTTTTCTAGCCCCTTGATGTGAGTCTTCCCATGAAGATTTGTGAGGTCTTTAAGCTCGGCTATTGCAAGGCCATTATCTCCTCCGATAATGATCTTGGAGAGAGTTCGTAAGCTTTTCAGCTTTCCAAGCCCTAAGGGTATGTTACTCAAAAGCGGAGTATCCCTAATATCCAGATGCCGCAAGTTTTTAAGCTTTGAGAAGTTTATGGGCAAGATACTTAGACTGTTACATCTATAAAGGATTAATGATTGTAAATTGTAGAGATTGCCGACATTCTCTGGTTGACATGTGATTAAAGTACGAGATAAATTAAGGTACCGCAAGTGCTTCAAACTGCCAATGGTCTCTGGTACTTCACTGATGAAATAACCACTTAAACTTAGAACCCTTAAAAATGGTAATTCCGGAAGTAAGTCAACCAGAATCTTACTAGACAAGTAGAACTCTTCCCAACTATCTTCCATTTCAACGGACACTGCTAAGAAAGTTCTCAAACTTGTAGCACTTTTGATGGGCTTGAACTTCGAGTAAGCTTCATATTCCTCACGAACAAATGACATATGGCGGTACTTTTCCAAGGTTTCCATCCTGAAATCCTTCACCTTCTCAATGTCTAATCTTAAAAAGAATTCTCCAGCAACAGACGTAGCCAAATCATTCAGCAAGTCATGCATCACAAACAAATATTTGTTGTTAGGTGCATGTTGAAACAATGACCTTGACAACAACTCTTCAAAATACTCCACACCTAATCGTTCCATTGACTTGTTTGAAGATGACGTGTTCAAAAAACCTTCCGCCATCCAAAGTAAAATCAAATCGTCTTTGTCAAACATATAGTCCTTGGGGAACAAGGAGCAGTATGCAAACAACTGCTTCAAACATGCAGAAAGATCATTGTAGCTCAGTCTAAGAGCGGGAACAATCTCATCTGTTTTACCTAACCTCCAAATCTCATTATTCAACAGCTCCTTCCACTCTTCTTCTTCATTCTTTGTTCTTAATGACCTTCCAAGTACTGTTAAAGCCAAAGGTAAGCCATCACATTTTTCCACAATGCCTTCACCATATTGTTTTAAAACTGGATGTGAATCAAAGTTATCTGCACCCAACGCATGTTGGGCAAATAAGGAAACAGCATCGTCATGTGACAGAGTCTGCACATGGTTTTGTGAGCAATTGAACCTTTCGAGTTGTCATTATAATTTTACTTCCAGGAGCACACTCTTTAAATGGGCTCACTAGGGTCTGCCAGTCGTCATAGCTCTCACTCCAAACATCATCTAATACTATCAAAAATCTTTTATCCTTAAGTTGATTTTTTAGAGCTACTTGAAGGAGATTTTGATCTGTGAGTTCCTTGCCTTCCCCTTTCACAGATTGTAAGATAACTTTACTTATATTACAGATATCAAACTGATCTGAGACACTAACCCAAGCCTTGAGTTCAAAGTGCTTCTTAACTTCCGCATCATCATACAAAATTCTTGCTAGAGTGGTTTTCCCTAACCCACCCATACCAACTATGGGCACGATGCTAAAGTTGTGACTACATGACCCATTCTCAAATAGCTTCACTAGCAATTCCTTTATTTCCTCCTGCCTTCCAACAATACGAGATGTATCTAACAAAGAGGTCTGATTGTTGCCCAGAATCTTCTTAACGAACAATGAATATCACAATGAATGAATAAACATAAACTAACCTTGATTGAATAAATACAAATCTTGAATGTATTTACAAGTGAATGAATAAGAGAGTGTATAATACAAATGAATCTAACTATCCCTACTTATAGTTTCCTACGGGTACGAGTGAATAGACGTGTCTCTTCGTGAAAAGTCATGTCTCTTGAATGTGTGGTTGTGATTGGAACTTGAAAAGGTGTGTTGATTCTCGTCCGCATGATCAACAGTCGCGTCCTTTCCTTGTTGCCTTGATACCGGTTCGAAAATGGTGTGTGTAGGAGACACACCTATTCGGTTATTGATGGAAGTTTCCATCTTTCACTTTGTCAAGTTTGGTCCTTCAACTTCATAACCGCCACTTAATAATAAATCTAAACTATCTATCTAACTATTAACTAATTACATAATAAACCCTAATACTTATATAGGATGTGAAGAGATTATGATTTCATTCACCCCCCTAATCTCGAACATCCTTAAGTTGCACCTTGATCTTTCTCCATGTCTTGCTTGCCATCCTGCACTTGTTGAAGTAGATCATTGCAGTCTTCTTTGATTGCCATTAGAAGAGTTGGTTCATCGTCTTCCTGCACCAGATTTGTTTCTTCTTCTCTTTGATTTGATTCAGGACAATCTGAGGCATAGTGACCAAACTTTTGGCAACTGTAGCATTTAATCTTGCTTAAATCCTTCCCGAACTTCCTTTGGTTGCTTCTACCCTTGTAAGCATCATGTGATGAATCTTCATCATCATCTTCTTGTTTGAACTTTCCATTTCGCCACTTGTCTTGCGATGAGTTGAACCTTCCTTGTCCATTTTTTCCAAAACGTCTTCCACGACCATTGTTCTTGTCGCGTCGCGTATACATAAGTCTCTCTTGATTATATACCGGGTTTTCATCCACCAAACCGGTCCTTTCTTCATAGGCTTTCAATCTTCCAATTGTCTCGTCTAGCGTCGTTGTTTCTAAATCAGCGAATTGTTCAATGGTTGCAACAATTTGAACGAACCTTTTTGGTACAGAACTCAGAAGTTTCCGTACTAAAGTCGGTTGATCAAAAGTTGATCCAAGACCACTTGCCCTCGTGACAATGCTATTTAGTCTTGCAGTGAACGAATCGATAGTGTCTTCCTCCTTCATTTTTAACATCTCAAACTCTGTTTTGAGCGTTTGAAGACGTGCCTTTTGCACTCGATCTGCACCGACGTGCCTAGTCTTTAATGCATCCCAAATTTCTTTTGCACTCTTGCAACTTGCAACTTGTATTATCATATCTTCCGGTAGTGCTTGAAATAAATAAGCGGTCGCCATCATATCCTTCTTTTCATCCGCTTGCGTATTTACTTTTGGTTCTATCATTTCCCATAAACCGTTTGCCCTCAAAATGGTTTTTATACGGATCGCCCATACCGTATAATTTGTAGACTTTAAAATAGGACACTGAAACTGGGAGAACGAACTACCCTCTCTAATTACTACCGCGTTTGACGGAGAGGCTCCTCCTGAATCCGCCATAATTTCTTTTCCAACAATTTTCACTTTCTATACTTTGGTTTTTTTCTTAAAACCGAAGTCTATGATTCCAAAAATTTACACTAACTTTCTAACGTGGAATCAAAACAATTTCTAAACCTTATATAAATTCCAGAAAAAAAATAGAACGTAGAACCTGGAATTTGCGAACCGACCGACTTCTCTTATCGTGATTCTCCGCACGGTTTCCTGACTTTTCTTAACAACCCTCTTGGCTGCGTTTTTTTTTCTTCTTCTTGATTCGCGATTCTCTAAACACAAACAAAAAAATCAGCCCCAAACCCGCTTGATTTGCGACTAAACTTCTCAAACGAACACCCTCTTGATGCTTTGATATCACAAAACTTCTCAGATTTTGTGTCTTTAACAACCCAAACTTCTCAGATTTGCGATTGCTTCTTCAAATCTTAAACCGGAATACAAACTTCTCAGATTTGCTTCCGTCTTCTTAACCCGAATCGTAGCCTCTTGCCGTGATTTGAATTAACAAAAAAACTCAGAATCCAAACACCCTCAGTGATGATCGGATCAACAAATCGAACACCCTCCTGATGACCGATTAACGAACGAACAACAATCGTACCCGCTTGATGCGATTGATGTTAAAACTTAACAAAGAACAACCCAATCAACGCCTCCTGCGTGATCAGAATTGTCAGGGAATTCAACCACCCGCCTGATGATTATCTTCCCGAAACGAATTTGAGCCCTAGGCTCTGATACCACTGTTGCCCAGAATCTTCTTAACGAACAATGAATATCACAATGAATGAATAAACATAAACTAACCTTGATTGAATAAATACAAATCTTGAATGTATTTACAAGTGAATGAATAAGAGAGTGTATAATACAAATGAATCTAACTATCCCTACTTATAGTTTCCTACGGGTACGAGTGAATAGACGTGTCTCTTCGTGAAAAGTCATGTCTCTTGAATGTGTGGTTGTGATTGGAACTTGAAAAGGTGTGTTGATTCTCGTCCGCATGATCAACAGTCGCGTCCTTTCCTTGTTGCCTTGATACCGGTTCGAAAATGGTGTGTGTAGGAGACACACCTATTCGGTTATTGATGGAAGTTTCCATCTTTCACTTTGTCAAGTTTGGTCCTTCAACTTCATAACCGCCACTTAATAATAAATCTAAACTATCTATCTAACTATTAACTAATTACATAATAAACCCTAATACTTATATAGGATGTGAAGAGATTATGATTTCACTGATAAGGTCTTTTCGGTTTTTCATCTTTTAGATTAATCAAACCTAGATGATCCTTCTCCTTTTCTAGATCTTCAAATTTGGCGGTTATATAATCTAACTTGGGATGCATCCTTTGACTTAGTGATAAATTTTTGAAACTAGCTGGGATGAGCTTTCTTACCTTGCTGGTCATGGCTCCAGATTCCTGATTGAGCTTACGACGCGTATCTTCGGTTGCCAAATCATCAAGCACGTCATCTATGTCGTAAGCCAGGTGTTGGAGATCATTCAGCCACTGTTTAACAGCTTCATTAGTTGTTTCCTTCTGAGAAGCATCATTAAGCAGAGACTGGATCTTTATCAATGTGGTTTCTAGTTTCGTCAGCTCTGAATGAATTCCTTTGGACCGATTATACGTGTTGAAGGCTTCAGAGGCCAGGGTTTTCAAAACGTCTTTCAGGATTTCAGCTGCAATTGTTTCAGCCGCCATTGTTAGTATATGGTGATTGGTGATGGAGGAAACTTTGTATAACAAGAAAATATGTGAATGAATTAGATCTGATCTATAAACGGTTGACTAAATAGACCTGATCTGTAGCAGTTCACCAAATGCATCTGATCTGTAATCCTCGATGAATAAATTATAATGTGCAATAATTGACTCGATGAATAAATTATAATGTGCAATAATTGACTTAATGAATTGTTAATTCCAAGTGACCTTGTTTCACACTACTTATTATTAATTGGCTGAATTTGGATTTAACAACTAGGGAACTAATCTAATCTGGCACATTACTTATGTTTAATAGTTGGATCTTAAACCCATGTTGATCTGCCAAAATAGGTTGGGCCTTTAGGTCTCTTATTACACCCACGGACATTTTTTGGCTCCATTGGGTCATGTAAATGCATGAAATCATAGCGTATCAGATACCTGAATCAAGGATCTCAACTTCCTCATAGACGTTTAGGTCCCGGCTTTCAAGGCGTGATGAAAGAACTTCACATGTACAACCGAATAAGCTTTATGAAAGACCAAAAGTTGCACCTGTCTCGTATATTTTACACATTAGTCTTTTTAGCAAGTCAACTGTTCATAAAATTCTTCATCCGTTTGTCTGCTTTTACATGTCACCTTTTAACAAAGTTTGACCAATTTTAACCCAAATGTGCATAATGTACCGCTGTAAGGCTCCAAGGCGCTTTTCTGAATCGTGAACTCCTTGCGCACTTCGCGCATCAACGTGTCTTTTTATTTAAACAAAGCTTATGGAATCAGATTCACAAATTTGTAGATCATAGTCTTTTTTTATTATTAAAAGGTTTATAACATATCATGAAACTGAAAATGCACTTGATAATCATTGGGCGCATGATAGTGGGGAGAGCTCAGATTGGCTAGGAAAGTGGTTGTGAAAGCTCGGCTTTAGAAGAGATGGCATGACTGAACCGAAAACCAAATTTGGTTCAATTTCAAACACAAAAAAGGCGAATTTAACAAGATGGATGATCATCGGTTAAAGTTTCGGGTCCATGGCTTCAGCGTCTAGTTGCCTTGTTTTTTAGTAGGCAAATTTGTTAAATGGGTTGGACAAATAAGAAGATCTATAGCCCACGTTTTTTATTAGCTAATGCCTAATTGTTAAATGTGTGGCACAAATAAGAAAATTCATAGCCCAATACATGTGATTTGCATTGCCCGGTTTTGTATTTTAACTAAAATAAGTTTCCTAAACCAAAAGTCAGTTATCTAACTCAGTATCGGTCTTTAGAAGGGGTGGAAGTGTTAGAGCATCCCCAATAACCATCCATTTTTTGATGTTTTTGGGTTGCCATGTTGGCATTGCCCAACCAATAACAAAGTTTCTCTCTCTTGCCTCTCTCACAACCCATAAAAACACATTTCCTCTCTCTCCTCTCTCTTCCTTCCCCCTCTCACAAACTCATTTTTTTCTCATTTTTCATCACAAACTAATCAACACCTTCTCTCCTCCACCTCACCACTCTCTCTCCTACATGGCTTCTAAAAATGAGAAAAAAATCCCTTATTGTGGATGCTCTTATTGTTATATGTGTAAGGGTGTTTTTGTTTAAGGGGATCTGATGTTATATGATGGTATTTTAATAACGAAGCATATACATATTGGCTACAACAGTTACAAGTACAACCATAGGTAGATAATCTTATTGAAGTGGTTCTTGATTTGAACATAATCACTCCTACTATCTTTTGCACTTTATTGAAATAATAGTGTTACAGTTCAGTCATACAAAGATACCCTCGAAGAAACAAAGCATATACATATTATGAAGATAGATTCAAACTACAATAGGATAAAAAGATTAAAGGACGGCTTTTTTATTTATATCCAACAAAGAGCTCTATTTGTCTCTAAAAAGCATAATGGCAGAAGTAAAGAGTGACTATAACGCAAAATTCAACTAAGCATTTCTATTTGAAAACGACAATGAGGTAACAATTTTCTCATTGGTTCGGTTATTAAGCAGCAGGTGGCCAGAGCTCATGATCATGAGATGTATCACACGTTGTTTGTGGTAAATACTGCCACATTGGAATGTAACCATAGCCTGGAAAAACAGGCATCTTGGTTCCTTCAGCCTGACATGCAGCCGGATGTGGTGTCTTAAATCCAGGCATCGTGGATTTGACCTGCGGTTCCATTTTTGCTTTTTCCGCCTTCAAAACAAGTTTTTCTCCACGAAGCTCGTTCTTCTCTGCCTGTCGGTTTTGGCAAGTCATAAGAGAAGCATTTGTAAGGATTTCTCTATAAGTTTATTTAGTATCAGTTATGCATATACGTATGCTTACCTTCAATCTCATTAATTTCTTTGAGATTTGAGCTGATTCAGAACTCGGATAGCATCTCCGGTCACTCCACAAGAATGTAGTATAAAATCATCCCCACACATCTCCATCACAATATCAGTTCCATTACTGAAATGGAGACAAAACAAACGGGTCAGTGAACTGTACATCTGATATGGTTAGCAGCCATCGATTCAGATCACAGTTGACCTGCGTTATGTATCCAACCAACCAGACCTAAGATGCAGTACCAACAAATAATCTTACCAAAAAAAAAAAAAGTTACTATATAGAAGCACATTTGCTTGACAGCATTACTTTGCTTTGGAAATCTAGATGAATAAGAGGCTCACAAGTGATGGGATTGTGAAATTATGCAGGCCTATTCTAACACATGGCTTCAATTATCTCAACGTAAGTTGGTTTAAGAGGCTAGGAACTACAATATAACAGTATCACTACTAGAAAAGTGTCATTTAGTGAAGCGAAATACTGTCAGTTTTGTTGATTAGTCATAGCCCTCTAAAGCTCATAAACATATCATCTTTGTAACAATGATAGACACGAAAAATATTGCTGTTAATATTTGAATATATCAAACCGCTGACCATGATGATTACTTTATTTAATAAATTTTCTTTTCACAACAATTTAATTTTGCAAATATATAAAATCGTGTAAAGAGCCACCAGTTCAATGAAAAACCCGTCCAGTTGACCCATTTGCCTTTAAACAGGCTTTGATGGGTTTAACTTGATATTCAAACACGTACTATTTTATAGAAGTAATAATGTACTTTTATTGAAATATTACTTACAGTCTTTTGGGAACATTAAAGAATAAAAGCTTTCTGTGTTTCTTCTGATGCAGGGGATATGAGAGATGCGGGACCAATAGGAGCCTCTTCTACTGCACCTTCCTTCTAGCTTTGGGCATTCTTCAATGTTTAAACTCAATAGTGAAGGCAACAGAATGTCTGGTAGATGCTTCATCCTTGGGCAATCAGATAAAAAGAGATGTTGGAGGGAGGTGAGGTGTTGGAGTCCCACTGAAACTGATTTCAGTTTCTTAAATCCATCTATCCGAAGAGTAGTAAGAGATAAAGGAAGAAGATGAGACAACTGACTACACCTACTCACATCATCTACTTCTGACTCTCCACATAATAACCCTAGTCTGACAAGTGAGGTTGGGAAATTCTGTGGTCCCCACTCTATGATGGGCTTCTTCAACCCCCCAATTACAAGGCTTTGCAGTTTGGGAGGCCAAAACCCACGAGGAAAGGAATCATCTGTACTTGCGCAACCAAATATAAGCAGAGATGTTAAGGAGGGGAGATTAGGCAACTCGTGATCTGGAAATGACTCCATATTTGGACATTCAATAATTACCAGGTGGGTGAGGTGAATAAAGTGACTCAATTCAATGGTTGTTGTCAGATTTGGCAAGGAGCCTAACAGTACATATTGAAGCTTTGGGATGCGTGTGTTGTTGATAACAACCCTAGTGTTATCTCCTCCAAACTCCTTTTCTAATGGTTTGTCACAAGAATCAATTTCAAGTGATTTGAACTTCTGCTCTCCTGTTGTGGGGAATGAAGCAGATGTCATGGAAGTACAACCACCGATGATCAAAATCTCAGTGTTATTTGGACACCTACAATGCTCCATACTCTCACAATCTTGTATCATTACCGTCCTAAGAGTTGTTATGAGGTCGCGCCCACAATCATCCTCCTCTTTCTCACCCAGTCTCACCATATTTTGACAATTAGAAACCTCCAACTCCCTTAACTTTGTAAGAGCCTTACTCGCCTTTGCTTCTGATTCCCACAAGTATCTTATTTCGTTACATCTGATTATGGTTAAAGATTCAACTCCTCCAACATACTCAATAACACCTCTCCACACCACATCACTAAGCCCTAACATAGATTCTATTCTCAACTCCTTGACTGATGAAGCAACTTGAACCAGCTTTCTCAACACACCACTATCACATTCAGATACTTCTAGACTATTCAATAAGGGCAGTGCTCCAGGTGACACTTGAACCAAATTAGGACAACCTCTAACAACAAGCTTTTTAAGGCATGGAAACGACACGACCTCAATACGAGTTGACCATACTTCCAACCTCTTCATATTCCGTAATTCAAGACTATTCAATAAGGGCAGTGCTCCAGGTGACACTTGAACCAAATTAGGACAATCTCTAATAACAAGCTTTTTAAGGCATGGAAACGACACGACCTCAATACGAGTTGACCGTACTTCCAATCTCTTCATATTCCGTAATTCAAGAACTTCAAGTGATGTGAATGCACGACCGGTCCCAATTAACTCTGAACCCATAGCTTTCACCTCATTTATGTCTTCAGTATACAACTCCTTAAGTGAGGGCAACTGCCCAAGTGGTGGTAAAGATGTACAATGTTTACAGCCACGTAGAGACACACTAATCAGATTAAGATACGATGTATCCCCAACCCAATTAGGAAACTCTATACCCCCATATGACACTATTCCAAGCTTTATCAAACTCTCACTATGAGGCTTCAACGCATCGAGGACCTCCTTTTCTAGTGATTTCTTTCTAGAATCATTAAACACGTCACTCCATTCTAGTTCTAAACCGCTTAGCCTTTTTTGCGATAAGTTTGCCTCAGATGCATGTGACGCTATTTCCACTTTTTCCAGCCCCTTGATGAGAGTCGTCCCACGAAGATTTATAAGGTCTTTAAGCTCGGTTATTGCAAGGCCATTATCACCTCCAATAATTATCTTGGAGAGAGTTTGTAAGCTTTTCAGCTTGCCAACTCCAAAGGGTATCTTACTCAAAAGCGGAGTATCCCTAATATCCAGATGCCGCAAGTTTTTAAGCTTTGAGAAGTTTATGGGCAACATAAATAAACTTTTACATCTATAAAGGATTAATGATTGTATATTGTAGAGATTGCAGACATTTTCTGGTAGACATGTGATTAAGGTACGAGATAAATTAAGGTACCGCAAGTGCTTCAAACTGCCAATGTTCTCTGGTACCTCGCTAATGAAATAACCACTTAAACACAGAACCCTTAAAAGTGGTAACTTTGGAAGTAAATCAACCAGAATCTTACTAGATAAGTAGAATTCTCCCCATCTATCTTCCGGTTCAACAGACACTGCTAAGAATGTTCTCAAACTTGTTGCGCTTTTGATGGGCTTGAACTTCGAGTAAGCTTCATATTCCTTACGAACAAATGACATATGGCGATACTTTTCGAAATCTTTCTTCCTGGTATCCTTCATAATCTCATCGTCTAACCTTAAAAAGAATTCTCCAGCGACAGATATGGCCAGGTCATTATGCAAGTCATGCATCACGAACAACGATGAGTCATTGGGTGCATACTGAAAAAATGACCTTGACAACAACTCTTCAAAATATTCAAGACCTAAGCTTTCCATTGACTTGTTTGAAGATGACTGGTTCAAAAAGCCTTCCGCCATCCAAAGTATAATCAAATCGTCTTTGTCAAACACATAGTCTTTGGGGAACAACGAGCAGTATGCAAACAGTTGTTTCAAACATGCGGAAAGATCAAGGTAGCTTAATCTGAGGGCTGGGATAATCTCATCCCCCTTTCCTAATTCCCATATGTCACTATTCAACAGCTGCTTCCACTCGTCTTCTTCTTTGGTCTTTATTCTCAATAACCTCCCAAGTACTCTTAAGGCCAAAGGCAAGTTATCACATTTTTTTACAATGCCTTCACCATATGGCCTGAGGATTGGATGCAAATCAAAGTTATTTTCACCCAATGCATGTTGAGCAAACAAGGACATAGCATCATCATCTGACAAAGTTTGCAGATAGCTTAGATCATCGCAACCTAGCTTTTTGAGCAGTTGCATCTTCCGTGTTGTCATTATAATTTTATTTTTGGGAGCACACTCATGAAATGGGCTCACTAGGGTCTCCCACTCCTCATAGCTTTCACTCCAAACATCATCTAATACTATCAAAAATCGTTTCTCCTTAAGTTGATTTCTAAGAGCTACTTGAAGCAGATTTAAATCTGCAAATTCCTTGTTTTCTCCATTCACAGATTGTAAGATCACTTTGCTTATGTTAAAGATATCAAACTGATCAGAGACACAAACCCAAGCCATTACTTCAAAGTGCTTCTTAACTTTCTCATCGTCATACAAAAGTTTAGCTAGAGTGGTTTTCCCTAACCCACCCATACCAACAATAGGCACGATGCTAAAGTTCTTATCACATGGCTCGTCCCCTAATAGCTTCACGAGCAATTCCTTCTTTTCCTTTTCCCGTCCAACAATACTAGATGTATCTACCATAGAGGTCTGATAAATTCTTTTCGACCTTTCATCTTTTACAATTAAACCAAGACTAACCTTCTCCTTTTCTAGATCTTGTAATTTGGTGGTAATATCATCTAACTTGTGATGCATCCTCTGACTTAGTGATAAATTGATGCAACAAGTTGGGACTAGCCTTTTTACCTTGCTGGTGATGGCTCCAGATTGCTGGGTGAGCTCACGATGCATAGCTTGTGTTGCCAGATCATCAAGTACGTCATCAATGTCGTAAGCCAGATGTTGGAGACCACTGAGCCAGTTTTGAACAGCTTTATCAGTTATTTCCTTCTGAGAAGCATCGTTAAGGAGAGACTGGATCTGGGTCAGCGTCCTCTCTAGTTTCTTCAGCTCTGACTGGATTCCTTGGGACCGTCCGATTTTCTTCAAGGCTTCAGAAGACAGCTTCTCAAAAACAGCTTTCAGGAGTTCAGAGGCAATGATTTCAGCCATTGTTAATTAGTTTATGGTGATGATGGAAATTCTGTTTAACAACGATATATGTGAATGTAATTGTAAGGATATTTGAATACTAAAATACAATTATTTATAAAATTTAATAGAAATTGTGCCTTCTTTTTCTAAAGTAATCAAAAAGAGAGGTGGCCTGCCTATTATCCTGGACCCACTCGTATTGGAGGCTTCATTATCCTTGCGAAGCAGATGCGTTGTCTGCCGGTTACGAAAAGAAAAAGAAAGTTAATGATGGAAAAGAAAAGTTATTTCTTTTATTATTCTACATGTTATCTATACTCTTTCTTTTTTTTTATCTCTAATTGTTATCTTAGCGTCACATTACCATTCCTAAACCCGTGTTATACCATGATCTCAACCCCCTTTTCTATATTTTTAAATATTAAATAACAATGGAGAAAGAAGAGAGAGAGAAAACCGAGGAGGACGAGGTAATGCTTATAGTCACCAAGGAAATGAATGGGAAAGGGGAGGCGGTTCGGTGTCCGTTCAGCTCCCTCGAGGAGCCCTGATGACCCATAACACAAGGCCTAATGATCATTTATATAAATTTTCAAAAAAAAAAAACACACACACACACGTGTGTTGTAATATAGGGATATTGGATTTAAATAACCCCAACTTTCACCAATTGGACAATAACACTCCTTAACTAACTGGACCCTAACCCAGTTAGCTGATGTCAGCCGCCACGTCATAAAAAAATGCCATGTCAGCCGCCACATCAGCCGCCACGTCATTAAAAAGCCACATCAGTTGTCACGCCATATGCCACGTCAACAAAAGGGCCACATCAGATGCCACGTCAGCAAAAACTAACTGGGTTAGGGTTCAGTTAGTTAGGGAGTGTTATCGGCATATAAGTTAAGTTGAAAGCTGGGAGTGCTGGTGTACAAATTGAAAGTTGGAAGTGTTATTAGCCAATTGGTGAAAGTTGAGGTTATTTAAATCCAATATCCCTATAATATATAAGTATGACATAAAAGCACACACAAAAATTGTAAGGCATACTAATATAAAAAGAGGTTTGGGTTAAAAATAAAACAACTTGAGATTGTTAGAAATAATAATTATAACAGATAAATGTACTTAGTATAATCTTACTAAGTTATTAGTAAAGTATGTAAAGGGTGTGATGAGAGTATATCTTATCCCCACCTATGTGGATAGGTATGATGCACCCGTCGAGATCCCTAGCAGCTCCAAAAAAACCTTTAGAAATAATAATAACTAGATGATTTGACCTGCGCTTCGTGGCAGTAAATCAGTTGAGGATCAAAGGTGCAACCTGGTTTTCATAGAATAGATTGCAAGGTTTGCTTACAAAATGTGATTAATACATACAAAAAGCAGCCCATGGTTTTGCAGAACGTATCATAAGTTTATTTACAATAACTACTTCACTTCAGTTATTTCATTTCAGATGTACAAAATGTAGTGCATTCGGATGCATTTGGTTGCGTTCTTCTTGCTGGGCTGGTATTTGTTAGCAATCTATTCCGGGAACCTGAGTTTCTTAGTGTCGCTTACGCCTTCTGCCTTCTTTATGTGTTGTTTAAGTTCATTAGTAATGATGCCTTTGTTAATTACCATAAATTCCCCATTTTATTAAGGCTTATTGGATTTTATCACCTCAAACTATTGGCTATTGGCCGCTGCCACCCTCAAGTATCACTTTGACGCCTGTCACCCCTAACTTAACACTTAGTGTGTTCTGTCACCAAATCGTTAACTGATCACTAACTTTAGATCCCGTTACTATACTTTTGGGGGTGTCATATGGATCTCAGGAAGGTTTTAGGGATCTTAGGACACCCCAAATGTATAGTAACAGGATCAAAAGTTAGTGACCAGTTAACGACGTGGTGACAAAACACACTAATTGTTAAGTTGGGGGTGGCAGACGTCAAAGTGATAGTTAAGGGTGGCAGTGGCCAATAGCCAATAGTTAAGGGTGATAAAATCTAATAACCCTTTTATTAACATAAACCATAGTTTCGATATTAAGAATCGGAGACTGCTCATGAAATATACAATTGTTGCTCATTCATTATTCATCACTTGTATTAAAAAAAATTAAGATATTAAGAATCGGAGACTGCTCATGATATATACAATTGTTGCTCATTCATTATTCATCACTTGTATTAAAAAAATCGACCCAGATATGATCGCTTGTTTATTTATCTCATACACTGTTTCTATTTCTTATTCAACCACACATTTTATACATACAATTAAAGTATGCATAATAAATATCGTAAAAAGTGAAGTGTTGTTTTCTTAGTAACACTAAGAATCTTACCATCAAATTTCATATCTGTTAACCTTTTTTTTGGATTTTTTTAGTAAAAATAGCGCTATGCTATGGAAGAAGCTCTATAACTGGATCTCCAACAACTCCATCATCAATGGCAGCGTCAACAATGACTACTCTTCGTCTTCCCACTTTTCTCACTCTCCCCCCACCAGAAGACGACGCTTTCGAGTCAACTGACTCCATCCCTTTCTTCCCAAATCCGTAATTTTCCCCCCTAATTCGCTCCCAAAACCCTTACCGACTCGCATTTTTCCATCACCAGCCATTCCAAAACCACTAACTACCCCCACCATAATCACGAATTGAATATATAAATGATTTGTAAAAATAGCAACCTGTGGAACACTTGCTGCTTCAATTTAAGGCTCTGTTTTTTCAGTGAAAAGAGAAATCACCAGCTCTTACTTGGGACACATTGGAAGGTCGATTATTTGAAGCAGCTCTTAGTTGGAAGAGAACAACACAAAAGGTAAAAGATACGTAACCTAATAGTTAAAAAAAATATGATCTGATGTTTATATTGATATGTATAAAGAGAGCCCGTTAAATTAAAAGCCCATTCAAAACCAGTAATATAGTAATTGTGAATCACTGTTCATGATCACTTTGTATTGATATGTATAATAATTGTATATAAAAAAATTAAAAACTAGCAATAAAATGGATAGACAAAAGATTAGTTTCGTTCTATTATTTATAATATATGTTTAAAATTTTTCAAAAAACTAATAAAATGATCTAATTTATATATTGTGATTAGCTGAGGTTTGGAAGTGTATATGTGATCGGGTCTGAATGTGGGCTTAAAGAATGTATCAAGACGGGAATAACAATCAATGTGGGGCTAGTCACTTGGTAGAAACTTTTGTCTTTTAGTGGAATGTTTTTGGTTCAATCCTAAGCAATGAGTAGTTTAGGATTAAATTTAGTATAAGTTAGAAGTAAGTAAGCACTGCCATTCAAAAATAAAAGACGGGAATAACACAAAGAAACAATAAGTAAAAATTGATTTTTACCTTTGATCTCCCGTGTTCTAAACGGGCATATGAAGAATGTTAAGTCATTATTTAAATGAATGCAAATTACATTTCACATATAATGATGTAATACGATACCGAACAATTTCGAGAATGGGGGTGCTGGTTTCACCCTAAAGAATTTCGGGATCTTGCAGATTCTTTTTTTTTTTTTTTTTGACTTTTCTTTTTGACATATATACAGTTATTCAAAAAAAAAAAATGTTGTACATGCATGTTAAATTTTTGTGATTTTGTTAAAAATTGTAATATCTCACAAAACTACAAGTACCAAATTAACAAATGCTAATTAATCTTACTAGTTTAATGTTTATATTCGACTCCACTTTTACTTTATTAAAAGTACTTTCACTTAATTAAAGAATGCATATTTATATTTTAAAATAGTATCCAACCACCCCACTTTGCTTCATCAAATAATCAACTAATAATAATAATAATAATAATAATAATAATAATAATAATAATAATAATAATAATAATAATAATAATAATAATAATAATAATAATAATAATAAATGATCCCCTTTGAAAATGACAACATTTTCCTCTGTAGAATAATGTTCATAGTATTTATATGTGTTTAGAAAACTACAATTAAAGAAAAGATCTGATTAGAATACATAAGATTTTTTTTATTCAATTTCGTATACGAAAGAACCAACTATTATTTGTGAAGGTTGATATATTATAAGGATTCATAAGAAAATAGAAGTAATTATGTTTGGAATTATTTCATTAATAGAGTCAATCATATTTGTATACTTCAATTAAAAATCATAGTTCAGATCTTCCAAGAATTGTTGGATCCAATCATTCAAGACTTCAATTATTAATGGGCCGTGTTTGGGTTTAGCAAATAGTGAAGTAATATAATTCTTAACAAATCTAACTGTAATTTGATCTGACCCATTACTTAATGGATCGTGACTTAAGCAATCGCCACTTATGCCTATGCCCATTTTTTGGGCGAGGCGAGGCAGTTGCGCTTTCAGTCGAGGAAACTGTGCTTTAATTCTCCAGGTGATGGTTCAAGCGCACATTCCGGCGAGATTCCTAGATTCCGGAGAGCTTCCGGCTAAATTCTCTAAATTCCAACAAGATTCTAACCAGATTTCTACTTTTATTCAAGGAAAACTACTTTAGAATACTAATACATTAATATTTTGGTACTAATTAGGTGATATAAAGTGTTACATAATAGACTTTGTTTATTTTATTTGAAGAATAGTATTCTTTTTCTAATGCATAATATATTTTTTAATTTTTTTTTCATTATGCGCTTTATTTTTCTCAGGCCCTCGCTTTTTTGCGCATTGCGCCTAGGCCCTAGGCGAGGCCTATGCGCCTAGTGCCTTTATTACTATGCTCCTTGTAACCACCCTCCAGCGTAAGAATAAGTAATCGTGTTTTGAGGATAAGTGTGTGTATAAAGTAAGAGCAAGAAATCGAATCCTTAAACCTGGAGGTTGAGTCTTCTATTTATAGCCGGACAATTGTGGAAGAAGGAGGTTGCCAGCTAGCCATTGTTTGACAGTTGTCCGACCAGGAGGAATATCCCTTATGTCCCCTCTGCTATGGCCAGGACTGGAGGTGACGTGGCCGCAGGGTTATTCGCTCCAGCTCAGCGTCCTTTTGTACTGGCTGCAGCCTGCCCCATGGAGATCTTGCAATCATTGTTGGCGGGCTGCCATTTGTGCCACCTGTCTATTTTGTCTGTAGGGAGCATCTTCTTGTCGCCAGGTGTCTTCTTCCAGAATCTTCTAGAACCTTCTGGATGCCGTGTGGCAAGGCTGCCAGCTTGGAGTGGTATGATCCTTCTGACACATGTGCACCTATGATTCGGGATCAAGCCTCTTCACTCACCAAATATCGAGTCCATGTTGACGCGTTTGCTGGAGAAAATGAGTTTGTTCCTTGCCTTCCATATCACCGAACATGTCGCCGAAATGATAGTTTGAATGAATCTTTTTTTAAGTGTCGAGGCGGTCAAATGTTTATGAATTTCTGCCAAGTCTTTCAAATGTTTATGAATTTCTACCAAGTCTTTAATGAGTTTGTTCCTTTCCTTTCATATCACCCAACAGATGAGGCATTTTACACCAAACACTCACTTTGTGCCATATTATGGACGCCATAAAGCAAGATGTAAAGAGATGGTCCGCATCTTCGTCAAATTCACCGCATAGTTTACATGTTGCCGGCCCATGATGGATGCCCCTTTTCTTTAGCCCGCTAAGTGTCGGAAGACGATCTTGAACCAATATGTTCACAGTTTTGGCACCCACTTGACCCATTCAAAAGGGTAATAGGGAATCGCGTGATTTGAAAAGAGAACCCGACAAGAAGCCACAGTTAATATACCACCTTTCGCCGGGACCCAAACCCATTTATCCACCGATCTGACAAAACTGTGACCCATATTAACTCCGTGAGTTTATGGAACTGGTCCAGTTCTGCGCATGTACTAGGAAGCCTCCTCCATTCCCATTCCCCCAGCCTTGTTGAAACTTTAATTGTTTTATGTTTTTCCAGCCCAAAAAAACAGGAAATTGATGTTTAAGGACCCATCCCTGATCCAGCGATCTAACCAAAACCGGATTTCTTGCCCATTCCCCACTTAGCCTTTTATCAAGTCGCCAACATTCACGCTTAGTTTATCAACTTTTTCGACTTTACAAATACCATTCCAAGTACCCACAATACCTTCTTTAACCGGCAAATAGGAGTACAAATTCGGGTGAGCGTGGATAGCCGTGACCGTTTTCCACCATAGACTACCCTTTTCAATTTTATATCGCCACCACCATTTCAACAATAAACTAGCATTCATATCATGAAGAGAACCTAACCCGAGCCTCCCTTTTTCTATAGGTCCTATAACCTTCTCCCAACATACCCAAGAGGTTTTCGACTTTTCCTCATTTCCTCCCCAAAAGAATCATCTTCGAAGAGACTCCAAAGTATCCAAAACTCCTTGAGGATCCTTGAAAGAGAGAAAAAATATACAAGGATAAGCTACCCACAACCGATTTCAGGAGAGTTAATCTCCCACCCCCCCCCCCCAGCTAATCTATTAAATAGTTGAATTTTAATCTGTGTTGACCTGCCAAAACAGGTTGAGCAATTAGGTCACTTATTACACCCATGGATTTTTTTTTTTTTTTTTTGCTCCATTGGGTCATTTAAATGCATGAAATCAAAGCATATCCAATGTTGTAGAAGGCGCTAGGCGCTAGTCGGGCGGTGAGGTACAGCCTAGGGATTAATCGGGATTAATAGGGATTAATCAGGATTAATCGGAATGGGAATTTTTATATGTAATTTTTCAAATTTTTATATATACACACAATGAGAAAGTATAATGTACAAAACTCCTAATCATACTTCACGTACGCGACCATCCTGACCGTCAGATTTTTTTTATTAAAGCGTGATTACGCAGCGATTAGGATTTTTAATTAAGGGCAAATTAGACATTTTTCATTCTTGAACCAGGGTAATTCAGACATTTACTAACACCAAGGAAATTATACGAGTTGGTTATCTCCTGCATCCCGGTAATTACGATCCGTGTGAGTTTCAAATAATTTCCGTTTTTCAAATTATCAAATTAGCGGTTATTTGTGGGCGATTAGGGTTTCCATCTCTTATTGTTTGTAATGGATCCACAAAGTAGTAATGCTCGAAACATAGATGATATTGAATTTGAAGATGCTGAGGTCAATGCCGGGCATGATGTTGCAAAGCAATATAGGAATCCGACATCAGACATCCACGTTCTCAAGGTCGGCTCAATCATTTTAGAGGCCTAAAGCAATACAAAAATTTGAGGCCCTTTTTATTTTTATTTTCTTTTTTTTATTTAACTTTCGGTTTTTATTTGACATCGAAATTACTAAGAATAAACTTATATATGAAACTTATATAATATCTAGTGAATTTATAAGCTTAGAAGTATTTAAAGACTTTTAATTTACTTTATTCAAATCAATTAACCTAAATATGTTTTAACTTATGAGGATTATAGATTTAACTTACTGTACATAAACATTCTCTAATACTTTTAATTTACATTTTAATATTTGTAAAAATAACACAGTAGCTAAATACAAGAATTTGTTAGTGAAACTAAATAGATGACAAAAAGAAAGCTTTTAACTAAAATATAATTAATTAAATTTTGAATTGATAAAAAAAACGAATGAATGCTTCTTAGTTACAGACTTTAGTGGCTGGGATTTGAACCCAAAATTTAGAGAAAGTGCTTTTTAGAAAGTTAGGACCGACTTAAACGCTAATGAAAATATAGAGAAAATGGTTTTTAAGAAGTTAGGATGGACTTAAACGGTAAAGAGTAATGACTAAGAATTCAAAAAATATAGAAGAAAGTTGTGGTAGTTGGGATTCGAACCCAAGCCTAAGCGGGAAAACCAAACAATTTAACAACTAGACTAGAATTATATTATCTCCTCCATTGATCAAAGCATTTATAATATACACATTTAACATATATATATTTTTGTTAAATGATGCCCTATAAAATTTGAGGCCCCAAAATTTTGGTGGCCCAAAGCAATGGCTTTATTTGGATTGGGCTTAAGCCGGCACTGCACGTTCTGTTAGATGATCAGACCAGTAAGTTATCAATTAAATGGTTTCAATTTTCCAAAATTAAACAAAATTATTGCTGTATGATGTGTTGTTTTTGCTCGTTCATCATTTTTTGATTATCAGCTTTTTTGAAATGTAATATAATCACGCATGGTTATAAGATGTATTCAAGAAGACCTGTGTAATTCACTAACCATGCGTTATTTTTATGAAGTATACATTATTGGATGTTTTTTTCCTTCCTGAGTTATTATTTTTTGAAGCATTATTTTTTTGATACAATTTGCGTGATTTGTTCTTTTCCCTGTGTGTCTTTGGTTAGAGGTCATGTTTATAATTTTTTTGTCATTTTTAAAATGTCTAGATGAAAGATTGTATATTCCGGAGGTAGCTTCATCATGTGTGCCTGTTATCGGAATGGAATTCTCTTCCATAGAGCAAGCATATGTTTTTTATCAGACATATGCCAAGGAGGCAGGGTTCTCTGCTCGAAAAGGAGGTGAACATTATGTTGGTGGTATTGTCAAGACTAAATACTTTGTGTGTTCAAAGGAGGGGCATAAACCAATGCAAATTGATGATCCTTATTTGAAGTTGTCTAAGCCATATAAACGTAGGAACAGACCGACTATTCGAACCGGCTGTAAAGCTTATATTAAGCTTTGTTCGACGGACGGGGTGTTGTATAAGGTTGATAAGTTTGTTCAGACGCATAATCATTCATTCGTGTACCCCAAAGATATGCATTTATTACCAGCTTATAGACATCTTTCCGAAACACAAGAAGAGATGATATGGGAGCTTGGTACATTGAATCTTGGGCCAGTGAAAGCCTTCAATATAATGAGACAAAGATACGGGGGTTTTGAAAATGTTGGCGCAACTAAAGACGATTGCAAGAATTTTAGAGCTAGGATACATAGCTATATCGGAGAGTATGATGCAGATATGGTTATCAATAGGTTGACCGATAAAAAGCAGTTTATGGTTGATTATTCATTCGTTCATTCAGTCGATGAAAACAAACGATTAACTGGCCTGTTCTGGGCCGATGGTTTGTGCAAACGTAACTATGCTGAGTTTAGAGATGTCATATCGTTTGATGCTACCTTTAAAACCAACAAGTTAGTCCTCACTTCAATTTTATTCCTGTTATTTTATTTGTTCTATAGTCTTCTTGTTTTTTTATTCCTTTTTTAATCCACATTTTGAAGGTATAAAATGGTTTTTGTACCTTTTACTGGTATTGATAACCACTGTCGGAATGTGACGCTTGGAGCCGGGTTGCTAGCATCCGAAAGCATTGAATCATATAAGTGGCTTTTACAATCGTTTTTGGACTCATTTAGTAAGCAACCGAAGGTGGTCGTCACTGATCAGGATCCCATGATGAAACAAGCTATCGAAGCAGTGTTCGATAAGAGTAGGCATAGATTATGTATGTGGCACATAATGAAGAAACTTGCTGATAAGGTTAGGCTCAACTACAACATGCGTGATTATTATTACAACCTGCGTGATTATTTTCTTGCGTTATTATTTCCTACATTCAACTTTTTTTTATTTGCCCTTGTTCAATCAATTCCAATTATTTGTTTTAATAGGTGGGAAATGAGTTGTGTAACAACGAAGAGTTCAAGAGACGTATGTGTGACATTGTATGGACTGATTCGATTGTGCCAGAAACGTTTGAGATAGAATGGAAGCTGATAATGATTGAATACGGTCTAACCGAGAATAAATGGATTGATGATATGTTTGGCATGAAATCTTCGTGGATTCCAGCTTTCTATCGTCATGAGCCTATGTCTGGGCTTATGCGGACCACCTCCAGATCAGAGAGCGCGAAAACCATTTTTTCTGTCAAGTGGCGAATTCTCAACTTACCCTTGTTGAGTTCTTTAACCATTTTGATGGTGCAATGGACGTGCAAAGATTTAACCATCGGAAGAATAACCATATATCTAGAAATACAATCCCAGATAACTTTTCTGGATCTACTTTAGAGGATGATGCTATGAAAATTTACACCAGGTCAATTTTTGCTGATCAACAGTCAGAGTTACAAGGAACACTGTCCGAGTGCCTTCCTATGGAGACTAAAATTGAGGAACCATTTTTGAAGATAAGTATGAAGGATTGGAAAGCACACGCGACGGTTTACTAGAGGTAACACTATCTAGAATAGCTAACATGCGTTATTTGATTTTTAATTTTCAATTGTTTTTGTTTAGGTTTGTTTCAAGAAGGGGGAGGATGTAATTGTGTCATGCAGTTGTCGCAGGTTTGAATAATATGGATTGTTGTGCAAACATATATATTTTGTGTTCAAGATGTTCAAAGTGAAAGAAATTCCCAACAAGTACGTTATGAGAATATGGACCAAAGACGTGGTACCGAATGATCTAAATAATACATTTGATTTAAGTGTTGATGATAATGATGCGCATAAAAAGGCCAAAGAGGTTGCGTATGAGATTATGCAGCCCGGAGAGTATCTTATTGGTCAATTGATGAAAGATTTTGATCATCTTCTTGTAGTTAGGGATCGGATGAGGGAGATGAAAGAAATGGTTGATGAACTTCGAATAACCAAGCCCATCGACCCTAAGTTTGATAGATATTCTAGGTTAATAGGTTACGAGAAACCGAACACTTATGCTCCTCCTACAGTCCGTGTGCCAACCGGTATTAGAAACAAAGGGCGCGGTTCACATAAGCGGATTAAGTCCAAAAAAGAGAAAATTATTAGTCTAAAAGGCAAGAGAAGTTGGACATGCAGTGTTTGCAATGTCAAAGGTCATGATATTCGAACTTGCGAGGTTTTAACGGGTAAAGTTAGTGCTGCTGATAAGAATGCCGATAAGAATGCCAACAAGAAGGGGAGGAAAAGAAGAGCAATTCAGTTACAGAATCATCCTGGTTTAGTTGACGAAGAGGACGAAGAGGTAGAAACTGATGAGGAAGAAGAGGAGTATGAGGAGGTTGACGAATCAAATGATAGTGATTTTGAATGGGAAGATGAGTAATTTTGAACCATAATTGCATTCATTTAAACATTTCGTTTTTAATGATGATTTTATTAAGACACAATTTTATGTAATCTGTTACATTCAGAACATTCTACCATCATTTGCGTGATTAAATATCACATTTAATTCCTTTTTTACCCCTTTTTCGATATGCAATGCGTGATTAATCATATCTTTTTACTCCTTTTCGATATGCAATGCGTGATTAATCATATTTATATAGGTCTATCTTCACCCCTCTCTAACATTTTTGCATAACCTGTCTTAACCCTTGTTTACACTATTTTCACCCAAAACATACCCAAACAAAGATTTTCATCATCATAATTAGCGTCATAAAACAACATTCATAAATATACCCACATTCATAACATGATTTCCCTAAATATACCGACATGTGAGTTTGATACACCAAAAAACACCATAGTTCAAAATACCAACAACATTAGGACATCCCAAAATATCAACAAAAAAGTGGATTAATCAGCCATACCACTTAGTTGGGTTTCAATATCTTCCCAAGCTCCTTCTCAGTCGTCTCCATCTTCTCTTTAATCGTCTCTACTGCATCTTTCAGGTATGAGTAAACCAAGTTATCTGCAGATGACTGATCCTTCATCATCTCTATGCCATTGCCCCTCAATGAAGATTTTGGTTCTTCTAGGAGTTTCCCCCAGACTTCCTTCCTGGGTCTTCTTTTGCTGTTCTAAGAGTCTCGCCTGCACATCCAGAATATTGTTAGAAGAGTTAACATTAGAAGCAAGTTCGGTCAACCTGCGGGTTGACAGGAGCTCCTTGATTGCTTCGCTCGAGGGATCAGTAGACATTTGTGGTTTTCTTTTGAAGAGAGGTGTTATTTTTCTTGAATAAATCTAATGGGGGGAATGATATATGTATATAGATTGTTAATTAATATGGTAGTTGAGAGAGATTTTATAATTAAAATTAGATATCTTACATAATGACTAGTCATGTCGATTTAAGAGTCTATGTGTATAGGTTTCATTATTATTAGGAATAATTATATTTTATATCAACTTGTATCTTGTATATTGTTTAATATTTTAGAAAATCTCAGTAGCCTACATAATTCAGGAGCTTACATAATGCTCAGTGATAAAACACATGCGTGATTATGTCAGTTATAGGTTGATAGATGCGTCATTTTTAATAATGATCATATCCATGCGTGATAAGTTATTCTATGCGTCATTTTTAATTCATGTGTGATTTGTATTTTTAACAAATATCAGTAGTCTACATAATTCATAATTCAGGAGCTTACATAATGCTGAGGGATTAAACCCATGCGTGATTATTTCAGTCCTAAGTTGACACATGCGTGATTTTTAATAATGATAATAGCCATGCGTGATAATTTGTAAATGCGTGATAATTTGTACTGGGCCAAGAAAACTCCAAAAAACAGCTAAGATGATTCCTAAACCATACAGTTGTCATGGTTAATAATTTTAGTTATCTTGTTTGCTATTTGCTTTTATATATCATTGGAAAACCATTCAAATATCATCTTTAAAGATGGCAGATTCTTGTAATTTATCGTGTGGTTCTTCTTCATCATCCGGTATGCGTGCTTATCTTAAAAAGAGGATCGAGGATCAAATAGCTAAGGACAAGTCTTGTAAAGACATGTTGGAAACTAACATTTCTAGGGTCAGAGAGAACATGAAAAGGCGAGAAGAGATTTTCAATTTGTTGTCTGGTATGACAGATTCAAGTGTCAAAGAAGTGGCTATGATGTTTATGGTTGATCTTGGCAAACGGGATGAGAAACAATTAAAGGAGCTCGCGGATGCAATAACCGTCTTAGGATGCTCTGTGGACACCAAGATCCAGTTTTTGGAGTCCTATTTCTGATGGTTATTATGTATCGTCAATCATCTAGGTAGTGAAATCATGCGTTTTTTATGTTTTATCTAAGTGTTTTTTTTTTATGGAAATTGTGTGTTGAATAAGGAATTTGTCCCATTAGTTTATGATTAATCATAAAATTCAAGAATTAAAAAACCAACATGTCTAAAATGTTTGTAACAAAGAACATTAACAAAGTAGTTTTACGACTTAGCATTGTTTTTCCCCTTTTTAAGGTTGAAGAACTGATCCAATCGGTCCTTAATTTTGTTATCTAGATCGCGCAAAACATCTACGGTGCTCGCTTTCTTCGAAAATTCCTTAGCTTTGTCGAATACTTCTTTCCTTATAAGATTGTAGTCGGACAATACAATCTTACTAAGATATCGGTACCGCAAGAATCGAAGTTGTGAATCTTGAATCTTCTTTTTATCTTCGTTTCAAACCCCGGATTCCATGGAGATTTTCCTTTGTATGTCTCCATATGCCTCATAGTGAAGACACCACAGTCACAACCGTTTTGAAGAGTTCTCCAATCCATTTCCTTTCGAATTATGCTTGCTGTTTCCAAGTTTGTTATCCACTCTTTTTGTCGAATCTTGCCTTTTAGGTATAGCACTAGAACTCTTCTCTATAATCACGAAAAAAAATCATATTAGTACCTATTCATTGTAGTAATATAAAGCTACTTAGAATTACCAGCTTTTCAGGGCGCCCACGGTAGCGGTTGCTAAACGGTTCGTCAAACCTAGAGTTATCAATTAACTCGATTTCGCCATTTTTCAAGTGAAAGCATAGGCACCAGAAATGATCAGATAGTAGTACTGGAATGAAGATTAGATCCAATGCGTCAACTTTCTTCACGTGATACTTACACAGTATATCGTCTACTATTGGTGCAAATACTTTCAACCGATCATTGTCTGTGTATTTTGGCCCAAACATTTCGTCTTGCTGCAACAATTATGGTGACTTTTTTCATTAAACTCCATCGGTCCATTAGTCTTAAAAAAGCGTGATTATCATATAGAATGCGTGATTATCGTATAGCAGGCTTGGTTTACCTTAACAAGCATGATTACAATTCAATAGTATGATTGGTTAAACAAGCGTGATTACATTTCATAGTATGTGCATTAACTTTTAAACAAGCGTGATTACATTTCATAGTATGTGTGGGTAATATTTAAAAGTTCATACATGCGTGATTAATAGTACAATTTATGCATGCGTGATTATTGTGGAAAAACTTACAAATATTGTACTTGGCAAGAACAGGCTGTAGGGCGATGATTTTTTGTCCCTTTATCTCTCTTGAAAGTTTAACACATCCACAAACGCGTCCACTCCACTTGAATCTATGTATTGCGATGGGTGAAAGCTTTCAAAAATGATTTTCAGTGTTTCGACTCCACTTTCAGACTTGTATATCAATGTCCTGTTGTTTAAAACCATAAAATGACAGTTTAAAAAACAGAAGAAAATTTTGAAAATTTTAGGCTGTTTATAAGAGACAAAACATCTTACCCAATATCTTCTACTTGAGCTAAGAGATAACAAATGATCGTTTGGTCACGGTCCAGAAGTGGCTCGTATAGTTGGTTATCCTGTTGCAGTAAGGTGATCTGTATGCTTCACCTAATTCTGCCATTCGTTTTTCGTTCCTTTCCCTCAACATTTTGATACGGGTTCTCACTAGTTGTGTATGTCTCTCGTCATGCGTTAGTTGTTTATGTCTCTCGTCATCCGTTTTCTTTGTAGTAGCAGACAAAGAAGTGTTGCGCTTACTTTCATTTGGTGTTTGTAGGATTGGAGCCAATTTTAAAAGCGTCTCTACCAACTACATTTCTGCATCCGTCACTTCATCAGTTTCTTCAGCGGATGTGGTTGGAGGCATTTCTTTACCATAGATGTCAGGGTTTATCTTTTCAATTTGTACTTTTTGTTGGCTGCACTCTGCTAAATTTACAGCTTGGTCCATTTGGTGTACCACATCTGCTTGTGTTACTGTTTGTATGTTCGAGTAGGTTAATTTTTCGTAAACAAAAGTTAGAATACGGTTAATAATTTAGCAATGATCGTATTTGTTACCTTCTGTCGTCTGCTTGTATACACCTGGTTATATGGTTTGTAATGCAGCCAGGCATGAGTCTGAAATACCCCCATCGTCATATGTCATATTATTTTCATCATGGCATCCTATAAAATCACAAACGTTTTGGTTATTATTAAACAAAAATTCCCGTAAATATTAAGAAACAATACAAATTCTTATTTACCTTTTGTTTTCCCTGTGTTTTCGTCTTCCACGGTTGCATCTCCATCCCCTCCTAACTCTTTAATTGTATCGCCACCCTCTCCAACTTTGTTTTGAATCGCCTCATCACCTCCAGAGCTTCCTTGATCAATTCTCGTCGGCACCGTATTTTTAACCGCATCATCCCATCTTTTACACATTCTCATTATTTCTGGATCCCAGAAACACTTTTCCTTTACGTCCTTAACGAGATTATTCATTTCCGTAACCAGAGAAATGTATTTATTTATATTCTTGTCCATTGTTTTCAACAACAGCTGCATAATTGGAGTTTTATCAATATCATGCGTGATTATCTCCCTCATAAGCATAATTTTCATTTTTAACAATAGCATGCATCATTATCTAGGTAACTAGCATAATTTTTTTTGCTTTTTTTTGCATTTTGGTTGTTAATCATGGCAATGTTTCTCCTAATAAATTTATCAAACAGGCCAATGTTTCTCCTAATAAACTGGCCCAACAGGTTAATCTAGTGGGTAGTTGATATCATTAGAAGTCCATTGCACTTTTTATGACATCAAGACATATGCTAATGGGCCTCTTGTGCCGGTCATATATATTTGGGCTTAGCATACGTCCAATATTGAAACCCACCTGAACAAATTTAGACAAGCCAAACAAGCCCAAACCTGAACCCCTTATACCCAGATTTATCCACTAGTAAACAGCTAGTCTCAAGATGGCTTTCTAAGCGGCCCAAGAGTGACTCAAACCATGCGGGATTAACACAAAAGATTGACTCACATCATGCGGCATTAATTTTTTAAACAAACATGCGTTATTAATTTTTTTAACTAGCGTCATTTTGTAGATTCACATGCGTTATTTTTTCTAACATCATAAACAACTATTATTCTGTATTACGAGGTTGTTAAAGCTCTTAAAGCATGCGTTATTCATAATATCATAAACAAAAATCCAGTTTACCTTCTTATTTTTGTTTGATGCTTCCCACGCAGTGTGATCATATATTACCCCGGTTAGTTGAAGCGGAGTGTTGCAGTAGTCAAGCTCTTTTTGCGTTTGTGTCCCTATGCCCATTTCTTCTAGGTTCAAATCTGAAATATGTTCACTAGGATTCCAGCCCTCAAACCAATCGGTAGTTGATGGTATGTAACCTTCGTCAATCGAATCTTCACCCGCCAGGTTTCTTTTTTTGTAGACTTGTGTGGTATCCACTGGTGGTATTGTGTAGTCACCCGTATCTGTCCTAGGCTGATCTGAAGTATCGAATGCGGTGAGGTTTTCTTGTACTGCAGCTGCCTCGTGTAATGGGATGTTGTCAGCGAACAGGTCCGTGAATAAGGTCGAAGTTTGTTGATTGACGATTTTGAATGGTGTTGTTGGAGCCTCTTCATTTTGATGATCATCCTCATTGATGTCCGAGGCAGTCACATGTTGATCCTGGCGATTGTCATGCGTTTCTTCATCTTTGTCAACTTCATCACAATCTTCAACATTCAGCGGCCCATTGTTGTATAAATATTCTTTCACATCGTCGATCATACCCGATGTTATATACTTTATGACAGGCAGTTTGACAACTTCATCGAAAATTTTATGCCTGGAGTTGAAATAATGGTTGTATAGAAGCTGCATATAGTTGTTTGAAAAGAACCAAATTACTACTACCAATATCGTATTAGCATAAATTTTAAAGATATCTACAAAACATACCGTTAGAAATGCAACTGGTCCATTGTATTATGAGTCCACTTTTTTCCAACCTTGTCTAGTTCGTTTGAGCGATTCTAAAACAAAGGAGAACTAATCCAGCTTTGAAATGTCTTCCTCTTTGTCAATGGTAAGTGGAAAACTTTGTTTAACCGTTGTTGACTTTGTTATCTCTACAAACAAAGTGTTCCAGTAGGCTAGAAAATTTAACTTGAATAATCTGCCGCCATTTGTTTGTTTTTTCATTGCTTTTGCAACTAATGTATGAGTAATTTTGTTGGTGTCCGGCCACTGGTTTTTGAACTCATCAATTGTCGTTTCGGCCCCTTGAGTAGCAGTATTTTTTTCGACTATTGCTCCTTTCCAAGTTTTATTTTTTTCTCGTACTATAACATGCCCTTTTGGAATACCAAACACATCATGTACTGAATCTCGGGTGATTTCTGTCTTATGATTTCCTATGCTCAGTGTGCTGTATTGTTCGTCATAGTTTCGTACGAGCCAATAACCTAGACGTGTGCTTATATGATTAAGCTTTATATCAAGCACATCACCAAATCCTATGCTTTTCACATCTGCTAATTGTGCTTCTGTAAATTGTTTTACTGTATCTAAGAAACCTGAAGGACTACACCGTAGGCTTAGTACATCATGATGGTATTCATAGTACGGTCTTGGTTCCGTCCTAATTGGTTCCGATTCAGTAATCGTCTGTTTCCCCTTTCTAGGATCCATCTGCTTGTCTTCTTTCCATGGTTTCTTTTTTACTGGCTCAAAGTCATCATCATCTTGGTCAGTTGTAGTCTTTGGCCTCTTTTTTGTGTTTTCGGGCCTTTTGCCTATTAAGTCTTTAATTGGTACTTCAAAATCATCATCATCGTCTTGAAGATGTATTTTCTTTTGCTTTTTCTTTACGTTTAAATTGCTAGGTTGGTTTGTTATCATCGGCTGAATGGGGGGCTCAAAATCATCATCATTATCAGCCGCCCCTACATTCATATTTCAAAACAAATTAAATCAAGCAAATTAGCTTTTTTTTCATATGATAACAGGTGTTATTATTTTATTTGTTGTGCTTAACAAATCTTATACAACTTGCGTTATTGTTTTCATTGGCTTTGCTCAACAAATATTATACAATAAGCGTGGAAAAAACAAGCCACGGGATGTCCATCCTTGCACCAGTTTCAATGATCCCCCCCCCCCAAAAAAAAAAAACTAACTAATTCTAATCTTAAGACCCTTCTAGACATGTTAATACCTGTATTACAGAATGCATACTAACTAATGGTGCTTAACTAATCTTATTCACCATGCGTAAATATGTTCTTGTGATGCGTTATTATTTTCATCCTGCTAAATCAAAAATTTTGCAGGTAAAAAAAGGATGAAATCAAAGGGCAAGTTAGATAAGAAGCCCCAATATCAAAATTTAATCCAATAAAACATTCGATACTTTTTTAAACAAAACGGAAAGTTACCCCAAAATCCCCAATTTCACAATTTAACCTAATAATTCAGTGGATGGTGGATGCACAATCTAATACCGCTAATTCATATCCAACAATCGTTTAATATCAATGATGCTAATACCGCTAGTTCATATCAATGAATCAACATCAAATTACGCTAGTTCATATTAAATAACGCTAATTAATCAAACCGGATTTTTTAGAAGATACCTGGATTTATGCCGCTAGTATGTACCGTTTGCACCGGATCGTTTCGTTTCTTGCTCTTTCTCTCTCGTTTAGCTTCAATTTTTGTTTTCACCATGAAACCACCGATTAGTATGACAATTCAACTAAAACCCCTTGAGTGATCGAAGAAGGAAATAAACGGATGAGAAGAAGATTTAATCGATACCTCTTAATGCCGTATTCGTCATCTTCACTTCAAATCGATGCTCGTTTGTTGTTCACTGTTGTCGTCGTTCTCCCGTAATCTCCTTCAACCTCACCGTCAATCTTGGGGTTTAATTATGGTATTTGATTTGAGAGAGGGATTTAGCCGGGTATATAGGCATAGTAAATTTACTATTTTAACCTTTTGTTACATTAATTACGCTTTAAACCCGCTTCGTATCATCTAATTAATCACGCTTTTAATCCCCTGATCTAACAGTCAATATTATCGCGTACGTGAGGTAGGATTAGGGGTTTTGTATGTTAACCGCTCTCTACACACAATAATATAAAAATAATACTTCAAAATTCAGATAAATACTTCAAGTTTCAAATAGTATGGTTCAAACATAAGCAATTAAACTTCAACATACTTAGAAATTCAAAAACTAACATATATTTCAAATACTTCAAATGAAGTCGGAGCTGCTGGTGGTGTGCGGAGGTAGTACAGTGCTCGATTAGTCCAATTTTAGGAGCTGGTGGTCAAAACATATGTGTCGGCTGAAATTGTGAAGATAAAATAGGGTATAATTAAAATTTGGGCTGTAAAACAATGGGCCAGTTTCAAAATCTGGGTTTAATGGGTCAAAATTTGGGTTTAATGGGCTGTAAAACAATAGACCGATTAGTCCGATTTTCACCGCCTTGGACCGATTTTCACCGATTTTGACCGCCTTGGACCGATTTTGACCATAACCGATTAATTTGACCGACTAGCTTAGAATTAGTCAGTAACTCACCGATTAGCGCCTAGGCGCCGATTAATCGGCCGCCTAGGCCGATTTCTGCAACATTGAGCATATTGAATCAAAACCCGACCCCTAAATAAGCATAAACAGCAGATCATAAATAGGAAACACACCTGAATTTAGAGTCGCTACATGATCTGAATTGAGGATCTTAACTCCATTAGATAAACCAAGAGAACGCCCAGCAAGCATAATCAAACATCTTATGAAGTTGCTTAAAAAAAGCGCAAGGCACTCTGAAACATTTAGGTCCCGAAAACCAAGGCAAGATGTTGCTCTATGTACAACCAAATAAACTGCATGTAAACTAAAAGTTGCATTTTTATCAAGAAAAATATTCATAATCTACGCATCCCTTAGTTTGTTTTACATATCACCTTCCAACAGAGTACAGATCCCAATTTTAACAAAAGTTAACCAATTTTGACCCAAAAGTGCATGAAGCGCAGCCTCAAGGCCGTGAGGCGTTTTTCTAATCGCATGTCAGGTGCTTATAAAATCAGATTCACAATTTGCAGATTAAAGTTTTTTTTATTATTTTAGAATTGAAAACATACCATGAAACTACATAATAAACTCGATAATCATAACGCTTAAGCATAAAGAAATCATCATCCCATCAAATATGAATCTAAACTAACCGCAACTGAATATTTTAAAAAATCATACAGATGATCAAACGTTGAATATTGAGCATTGTCTTAGCTTCAATCTGTTCCTCCAAAAAACAATCCTCTCAATCTCCTTCTCATCCGGCAATGGTACAAACTCTTTCTCCACCACATCCTCCCCTTCAAACAGTTTTAGTCGCACCTCATCCACTCTACCAGTGGCGTACCTAAGGCATAGATACGGGGGTCAACTGCACCCCATTAATTTTTTTCTTTTTAGTGTTATATAAGGTCTCACTGGAAGCAGTCTCTCTATTCCCTACGCGGTAGAGGTAGTCTACATCTTACCCTCCTCATACCCTACCTTAGATTTGCTATTGGTGAGATTTACCGAGTATGATGATGATAATATATGATATAATACCGAACCACCCCATGAATTTTGACACCAACACCTATGCATCTTTGAAAACGAGTAAACAACCCCTATAAAATTTTGACACCAACCCAAACAATCTTAAATTTTAGATTATTTAAATATATAAACACATAGCATAGTCTAGATAACAAATATAAATCAATATAAATATTTAAGCCTATAAGTAAGCAAATAAAAAAATTAGGCCATGTTAATACTTAAATTGTTTAAGCCCAAAAGTTATATTCTTTAAGTCTTTCAGCCCATTGATAAATTATTTGTGTAAACTTTAATTAGATAAAAATCTGAACAGCCTTGACGGACTGTCGATTAGCCAGTCAAAAATTCCCAGACGGCCCGACCCGAACCTACACCGAAAAAATTTAGGTAGTGTTCGTTTCATGGATTGTAATGGAACAGGAATTCGCGCAAATATTGAAATTCGATTTGTAATTTAACTGTGTTTGTTTTGCAAAATGGAATGAAATTAGGTAGTGTTCGTTTCAATTCCAATTCATTTTTTCGTTGAAACCAACAAAATAAGGAGTGAAATCAACATTCCAATTCCATCAAGATTCCATTCCATACTGTGAAACAAACACTACCTTAATATACATACAACAGTCCTCGGCTGACCTCAAAAGTTCCTGACCACATGAAAAAGTTTTCCTAAATCCGTCACTGCACTCTTCCACCACCTCCGCCGCATCCGTTGCTCAGCAGGCCCTTCCACTTTCTCCAAAACATCGTCTTCATATACAATCTTTATATCCATAATAATAAGTGGCATAAAACCTCTTGTACAACATGGACTGCATTACCTTCCAAATCCCTCATTTTACCCAAGTAATTAGGGCAACAATTCGCCGCTCGCAGTGCTCTTTTTCGCAAATTTGCCTGTTGTTCGCCCAAACCTTCGTTTTGGATTTCGGCAACCTTAGGGTCGATTTCACGCATGATTAGCCGTAACAATCTGTTAAAATCGAACTGAACACAAACCCTAGCCTCATTGTCTTCACTTTCAAAGCAAAACTAGAGGACCGATATAACCGATATATCACCGCTATTAACTCTATAGAAAATATGTGATATGTGTAATTTAATTTCGATCGCTGCGTATTTGCTCCTCCTATAAACTGCCTGATGAAGACGGGGAAGATTTAAGAGTTTGAATGCTTACAATATCCCCCCTCGGCCGGCTCCACAGGCTTGCCAACCTAGGCACGGGCCTAGGGCCACCAAAATATAAAGGTCTCCAAGTTTTTTGAAAGTTTTTAATATATAGTATATGTATTACGCCCAAATAAATACATTTATTTCAAAATAAACTAGTTTTTCATTGAAGGAGCACAAAGTAAATATTGTTTATCAAAAGAAAAAGACCCAGTTTCAAAGCCCAAATCGCATTAATTTCCAGCTATTACAACACAACAACAACCATCGACCTAATCATCATTATTCAACAGCATAAAGCCCTTAAAATACAACCACAATCATCGTTCCCACTTCCCATCACAACCTTTCAATTTCTAGGCTATCGGCTACCACTAGATGAAAAAGTAACCGTAATCACCCATGGCGACAGGTCTATCGGGATTGGAGAAGAGTTTATGGGTGAAATTAAGGCCCCCACTTCTTAGTTCACTTAGGGTCTCCAAAAACGCTGGAACGGCCCTGCCTCTACTATTGTCTATTCTTTAGTTTTAGTCCTTTTACTTTCTAGGAGTAGGATCAAATACAAACCATATTTCGCATACAAACTGTAAGAACCATTAAAAAATTGTCACGTGGCATCCAACTAATTATAGAGAAATGATAAAATAATATCCTAAATAATATCAATTATATTGAATTCCATTAAATATGCTAACAAGCAGTTAATTCTTTATTTGGATCTACGTTTTATTTTTAATTTGCTGATTAAAAAAAGTGTTGATATCATTCAATATGTGCTAAAATCAATTATCTTATTTAATTTTCATATGCTAATATAATTTAAATGTGCTACTTTTATGTATATATTGTTTTGGTATGTGCTAATTTAATTTTTTTAAGTGTTAGGATCTGTTCTTATGGTTTGTAAGATAAATATGGTTTGTACCGGAACCAACCCCTTACTTTCTATTTTAGATTGTAAAACAGAAACGAGCCCTTAAACATAAACTAACAAGTAAACTGCCAAAATGGTCTTTGAGGTTTGCTCATTTTTGCCACTTTACTCCAAAACTCAAAACTTTTGAAACTGGGTCCCGGTGGTTTCAATTTTGTTGCCATTTTTATCTAAAATCAAAATCTGGTCAAATTTTTCAGTTAATATGCAGTTTTTTTTGTCTTTTTCCTTTCTTTTAATAGATGGCAAAATGGCCTTAAACATAAACTAACTATCAATATTATTTAAACTCTATTTTGTCATAGACAATCGATATAACTTGTAGAATAAAACAAGGGTGGTATTGTAATTTGTAAATCAACACAAGAATCTGCAACTAACAAAGCAATTGTATCATGTTGGTTTTGACTTGTTACTGATGACATTCATTTGACCAGAAACGTATAACTCACAAAACAAATATACATAAATCATGTTAATTTATGTTGTGAAAAAGACGTTTACACCCCTTATCTCTTTTAGATTGAAAGTTGCAACTTGATACCGTCTTACTTACAAAACAGATTATTTATTATACCCTGTTTAAGTAGCTATGTTGAAATGTAACAGAAAGTTCATCACGTGAACATGAAACTATCGAGTCACAGACAAGTGAATACAAGTACAAAGAGTACATATGTGGTGAAGAAGCTATGTGTATTTCTCCCACTGAACCGTATTGTTTAAGACGTCCTATACGTAGAGGCCATCTTAATATTTCTCAATATTATCCCATGCAACAGGTACTTCCTTTGTTCACACCACGAGCAATTTCGATATTGAAAAAAGTAATATATATATTTTTTTTATTTCCAACAGCGGCGGTGGCAGTAGAGATGAAAGAGGCGGCAATCACGATGATGGGAGAAGGGATTTTTAAAAACACCGTTGTGGCATTGATGACAATGAAAGAGATTAGAAAAGGGAGCTCGACTCAAAGTCATTTTTCTCTCCCGGCTCTTAGTTTGCAGGATACCGAACTTATTCAATCGTTTCAACTCAACTCACCCATACCTACTATATAACTTCATGTTTTCGTTTATGTAGTGGTATGTAATATGTATTAATCCCTTCTTATAAATATAGTTCTTGAAGTATTAGAACTTGAAATTTATGGTGAACCACAATGAATGGGGAAATTTATAGAAATTTGGTATTTATAAATATTATAAATATAAATTTCTAACCTTTTTCACATATCCGGTTCGAAATTGTTATTTTGTATACCCCAGTTTTTACATGTTAGCTTCGGTATTCATTTGGGTATGACCATAATATTTATTGTTAGATAAATTTAAATATTTGATTGAAATAATTATTTATCTTGCATTATCGTTGTTACTAAGACCACCCGTAGTGGGATGGTTTTTTTTTAAAAAAAATTCAAAAAAAAATGCATAAAAACGCCCCCAAACCATTACATGGGGCGTTTTTTTTTTAAATCAAAAAAGCCCCATTGGCGTGGTTTAAAAAACGCTGATGGGGGGAATGCTTGCCAATCATATTTCAGTTTGCATTAATTGGCCAATAAGAATTTTAAGTTCTTTTTTTAATTTTATTTTATGACAAAACATAATGCCCAATAATGCCCCATCCCCACTACACCTATTTTAGAAAACGCCCAATAATGCCCCTTTGCTGATTGGACCGCCACATGGCATAAAGTGCCCTAGGGTGGGGGCATTATCTTCCCCTTCCACTACACATGGTCTAAAGGAGAATAAATTGTAACTAGATTTGGAAAAGAAATTGTAAGAAAAGGTACATTAGAGAAGAAGAACAGAGAAGAAGTTAAACTCTCAAATCATCGATACCTTCTCATTCAACGATAGGTCGTTTAAATACAATCGATACAAATGACTAATTACGCTTACAACCCCCAACCCCCACGTTATGATATTATTACTATTGACCCCTTCTACTATTTAATTAATACCTAAGAGCATTCACATTGGGGTCTCTATCTCCATCTATATAACTTAATCAAAAAACACATTTTTCTCTAAATTAAGTTTACTTTTCAAAAACTTCTCACATTCAACTCTCTATCTATTTCTCTATCATACTCACAATCACTTATTTTATTATTTTTTTTCTCTTTCCTATGCACTCAGAGTAAAAATATAAAGGCATGAATATGAGCATCTAAATATAGAAATTTACTTTTATGTCTATAAAACTTTCTTGATTACAGAGATTTCAATGTAGTTGAGTTTTTATTGTTTGCTCTGTTTCTTCTTCTACATTATAAAGAAATTTAGAGTAAATTGCCATTTTTAGTCCCTGAGTTTTTGTCTAAATTGTCATTTTAGTCCAAATAGTTTTTTTCTCCTCTGGGTCCCTGACTTTTCCTTTTGTCATTTTGATCACATTGCCTAACTTAGTCTAAAAACCAGGTTATAATCAGGGGTATTTTTGGCATTAAACTATTATGAGGTTTATAAATTATGTTGTAAACTACCCTGGTTATCAGTACACAACAGTTATACCAAAAATACCCCTGATTATAACCAGATTTTTAGACTAAGTTAGGTAATGTGATCAAAATGGCAAGAAAATGGTATAGTAAGAGACTCAGAGGAGAAAAAAAACTATTTGGACTAAAATGACAATTTAGACCAAACGTCAGGGACTAAAATGATAATTTACTCTAGAATTTACTAATATAAAGGTTTCAATGTGAATGCTCTAACAAGAATTGTCCATGGACAAAAACTGCACTTTATTCTACAAAATATCGATTTATTAAAGATGCGTATACTTTATTAAGAAACACATATATTTTTTTAATGCAAGACCAGTTACGTCACCAAATTCGTTTTTGATGGAGCTCGAACCCTTAACGAGGAGCGATTTTGGTTATCATCAATTACTTGGCTCTTTATGTTATTTTAGTTAAACTAAGGAAGAATATTATAATAGTAACAAAGTTGTATATTTGTTTTATTTAGATCATGATTATAAAGAAATAAAAAATACTAAGGGGCTATTTGTTTACCTCTTAATGAGTCTCTTAATGGTTCTTAATGGTTTAGACCTCTTACTGGTTTAGCACTTAATGATTCAGACTGTTTGTTTCACGGGCAGATGTCTGAATGGTTCAGACATTTGTCTATGAATGGTTAAGCATTATACAGAGTCTGAATGGTTAAGACCTATAATTTGAATTGGTCAGACATTTGCCTCTGAATGGTTAAGCATTATACATGCTCCTAATGGTTCAGACCTCTTACCGGTTCAGCACTTAATGGTTCAGACCTCTTACTGGTTCAGCACTTAACCATTCAGATGTTGCCAAACAGCCCCTAAGATTATGTTTCCCCGATGAACTTTGTGCTAATTTCAATTATTAGATTTGTTTATACATACGGAGTATGAGTTTGGTTACAGTACAAACCATATTTATCCTACAAACCGTAAGCTCAGATCCTAGCACTTAAAAGAAGTTAAATTAGCACATACTAAACCAATACATACATAAAAGTAGCACTTTATTATTTAGCAAATGAAAATTAATCAAGATAATTGATTTTAGCACATATGTTAATGATATCAGTATTTTTCTTTCTACATGACACTTTGTAAATGGTTCTTACAGTTTGTATTTGATCCTACTCCTATAGTTGTTTACTCACTTGTCACGTTTTTTTTTCTTGGATTGGAGATCTTAAAAATAATGTTTAGTTCGCGTAAAAACTTCCTTTCTACCTTTGTATCCTCATTTGTTTCCTCCCTCTTCCCCTAAAAACGACGACATGGGTTCCCCCACCATAAGACGTCAACCTTCCATGACTCCAAATCCAACGACCGTAAAAACATGAATGATCACATAAGACGTTGAGAGTTAACCCCTCATGGCATAAGGAATTAGAGCATTCTCATCTAAACCATCAAAATATGTGAGGGGTAGTTTTTATATTATAAAGGGTATAAAAAATGGTTGTGAGTGGAGGAGAGAGAAAATGTTAGTGTTCATCTGTATATTTGGGGGGACACTGTTCACCCAGTATAATTTTTTTAATATATATTGAAAGTGGTTATGAGTAAAGGAGAGAGAAAAATGTAATGATAATATTATTTAATTGAAGAGGAAAGAGAAAAAGTATTTGTTTTTAGTGAAAATATATTGATATAGGAGTTGTTTTTTAGTGGAATGTATGTATAATTTGATGGATTGGATGAGAATGCTCTTAGATGATGACGAATTTGTCACAATAGAAGTAGCAAAAATGTTGTTTTAGAAAACACACAATTGATAAATAATTGATACGTCTGAACCCGACTTGAACCTGAAAATTTTAGTGGAATCCGAACTCAACCTGAACCCGAAAATCGTATCATACATATAAACCCGAATATTCATGGGTTGACCGGAACACGGCCCGTTTAACCTGATTTTTTTAGTTTTTTAAGTTTCTCCGCAAATTAATATATTAAAATTAAATTTTACTGAAAAAAGCACAAATGTATATAGTACAATCACATCTAAATTATAAAATCTTATGTGAATTTCTCTATTAAGTTATAATTATGACATAAAATACATATCAAATTTAATTTATGAGACAAGATATTGTAAAAAACATATCTGATACTAATAAAATAGTCTACTTAATGTCACGTGTCATTCTCTCATTCAATTCACATATATTATTACCTGATATTAATTAATTAATTAATACAAAGCAATGAAAAATAACTTAATAATTTAATACTAATAAATGTTTTATTGTTTACTTAGATATTGATCATTTACTTTCGACTTATCTATAATATATAATTAGTTATTAGTAACAATTCTACTTACCAATGAGCTGGTGATCCATTGGCAAAGTAAAGCATTTAAACACCTAGGTGAAGGAGGGGGAGGTCTTGGGTTCAAGTCACACACACACAGATGACATGAAATTAAAGAAATTTGCCGTTAAAAAAAGTAACAATTCTACTAATAATAAACAATTTCAAATAATGTCAATGTGACAACACTTCTTATTCTTTAAAAGGATTTTTTTACTATATGTTTAAAACATATATTAAATAAAGAGTAAAATGTCCGAATAGTCCTTGTGGTTTGCCAAAATTTCACATATAATCCCCAATTTTTAAAATTACACTCTTGGTCCTTATGGTTTGACAATTTGTTACACGAATAGTCCCTAAAGTGGATGGAGGTTAGTTTTTCTAGTTAAGTTTTTGTGAAATGACTAAATTACCCTTGATGATATAATATAAATTAAGAAACACATGGCCCCCGCCTCCAGGGGTGGATGGACTAAGGGTTGAGGTGGGGGTCATGCACCCACTCAGCTTTCTAATTTATTAGTAATATTCTATTAAAAGAAGCCACTCTTTTATAACGTGCCCCATTCATATTATTTGAAGTGCCCCAAATTAATCAGCCCAACTTCCCAAATCCCAATATGCAAAATTTAACTGGACCGGAATATATATTATACGGGATTTATAGATTAAAAGCAACTAGGGCAACATTTTAATAGAAGTCAAGGTCGGCAGTTGGAATTTTGGAAGACTGGAATCAGCCGGCTTTGTTATTTTCACCGCACTTCTCAATCGACAATCACTCGAATAGGTAACAGGTTCAACAATTTAGTTGTAATTAGGTTGTCATTTTCTTTTTATTGATATTGATTGTTGTTTTTTCTATTTGTATAGTAAGTGCTATAAGCTATGACAACTTTGGAAAAAATTTTGAAACGAAAAACGCCATCAGGACCAAGTTTAGTTGATTTAGATAATCTTCCATGGGATCCCTTCGATAGAAAAAGAATTTTGGATTATCATCCTGATCAAAGAGATGAGATTCGAAGAAAATATTGGATTAATGGACCTTGCCAACCACGTGGTCATGACTTCCCAAAAAGAAAGATAGGGGCTAAAGAACGACGTTTCAGCCCGACATGGTATGCTAGTTACGGTACATGGTTAGAGTACAGCGTAAAAGCAGACAAAGCCTTTTGTTTGTGTTGTTACCTATTTGTAGATTATGTCGGGAACCAAGGTGGGCGTGATGTATTTTCAAAAGAAGGGTTTAATTGCTGGAATAAACCGAAAAGATTCGCTACACATGTTGGTGAAGTTGGTAGTGCTCACAATAAAGCACTTCAAAGGTGTCAAGATTTACTAAATCAAAAAACAATCTATTTCCACCAATCTTCATAAGCAAGATGACACGATGAAAAAAGCAAATCGACTTCGATTAAATGCTACCGTTAATGATTGTAGACTTTGTCTGAAAAACGCATTATCCTTTCGTGGTCATGATGAGAGCAAAAAGTCTCTTTGCAAAGGGAATTTTTTTGGAAATAATGGACTTAATTCTTCTCCATGATGAGGAACTTCGTAAATTACCAAAAGCTGCAGGTAATAATCAGTATTTATCTCCAATTATTCAAAAAGATATCGCTACTTGTTTTGAGGAAGAAATTCTAAGTAATATTTTCAAAGACATTGGCGATGATGTGTTTGCTTTGTTAGTTGACGAGTCTAGTGATGTGTCAAAAAAGGAACAAATGGCAATT
The DNA here is from genome assembly GCF_002127325.2 of Helianthus annuus. Lineage (NCBI taxonomy): Eukaryota > Viridiplantae > Streptophyta > Magnoliopsida > Asterales > Asteraceae > Helianthus > Helianthus annuus. The sequence continues at coordinate 161,882,179 of NC_035445.2, read as the reverse complement.
GTATTGCAATACATTGATACACATGGACTTGTTAAAGAGAGATTTGTTGGTCTTGTACATGTGATGGAGACGTCATCTTCGGCTCTTAAGTCTGCCATCGACACCTTTTTTGCTAAATATGGATTAAGTTTTAAAAGGCAAAGAAGCCAAGGATATGATGGAGCAAACAATATGTGTGGTCAATTTAACAGCTTAAAAGCAAAGATTTTAGAAGAAAATAGTTCAGCATATTATGTGCATTGTTTCGCTCACCAGCTTCAGTTGGTAGTTGTGACGGTTGCAAAAAAAAAACATTTAGGTGTTTTGAACTTCTTCGATAATTTAAGTATTTTGATGAATGTGGTGTGTTCTTCTTGTAAACGAACAGACATACTTCGAGAAAACGAGAAAGAGAGAGTTGAAAAGAAATTGGTAGTGGCTTACTTGAAACAGGAAGTGGGTTAAATCAAGAGCTTTCTTTTATACGACCTGGAGATACAAGATGGAATTCACATTACAAAACACTTGTACGTTTGGTTGACATGTGATGTGCGTTAGGTGTAATATATTTTTGATGTATAATTTAAGCCCTTTTTACACTTTTAGCCAAGTTTTAAATTTATAAAACACGATATTTACTAACACTAAACACACATATGGGCAAGTGCACCCGTCGTGGACGTAGTATAGTGTTGGTAAGATACCGAGGTCGTCCAAGGACACAAGAGCTTTTAGTACCGGTTTATCCTCAACGTCTAATCAAATCAAAATGTTAGAAAAGATTTTTAAACTAAGAGAAATAAAAACTAACTAAATGCTGAAAAATAAAATAAAAATAAAAACAGATAGACAAGATGAATCACTTGGATCCGACTCGTGTATTAGTATAACCTTTGATTATTTTCGCACTTTTGAACTTGTTTAAGAGATTATCTTAGTTATTGTAGTAAGCCCCTCTTTTGAAGACGATGTTACGCTCAACCCAGTAGTTTGAGTCAGCAAGGATACAATCCTAAAGGGTTGGATTATTGGAAGATAATGAATTAAGTTATTAATGCAAATTATGGTAGGCCCTGCTTTTGGCGGTGACGTTACCCTCGACTAAGTAGTCTGAGTCAGCAGGGATACAGTCCTAAATAGCCGGGTTATAGTATTAATAGTAGTTAACTTATGAGGGGGTCAAAGAGTTTGGATCCCCGCCATCCAATACCTATGGGCATTGAAGGAGATCCTACTAAAATTGACCCAGGTCCCTTGCAGGACCTCTAAACGCTGAACAAGGGCAAGACCCTTACCAAACCGTTCCCTTAACCCCCGACCAGGTAGCCAACATACCTCCATATAGACCGTGGAGATATGAATGGTGAAAATCTTTTATTTTATATAGACAGTAAAATAATGCCAAGACACCACGGACAAACGATAAGGAAAGATCACCTTCAACATAAGCAACTAGTTATTTAAATCATTAATACAAAACCAAATAAAAAGTGCAAAAGATTGAAAATAAAAAGTATTAAACTAAACACTTGTCTTCACCAAGTGATGTAAGAGACTTAGGCAAACATGGCCTTGATTGTCAAGAACTCTTACGATCAATCTTGGATCCCGAGACGACTCACACACTCTATGATGGACAATGGATGATGGTGGTGGATGATGGTGTTATGGTGGTGGTGGGTGGTGGATGAAGTGTGAGAGAGGTGGTGTGCCAAGGGATGAGTTGCAATGAAACCAAGCACTCCTATTTATAGGCTGAACAGAAGGCTGGGCACGGCCCCGTGTCCGCTGGGCACGGCCCCGTGCCTGTCTGACACTCTCTCTCTTCATTAATTGTAATTCGCAATTACAATTAATGCGCCTGCTGTACTTTCGCCACGCCCCTGTGTTCACTGGACACGGCCCCGTGGTGGGCAATAGAAGCTTCTATAGGTTTGTCTTTTCTGCTGCTTCTTGGGCACGGCCCCGTGCTGGCTGAGCACGGGGCGTGTTCAGTCTTCTGCCTTCTCTATTTTGCTTGGGAGGATGCTGTTGAGGGGTCGGGCAATCCACTTTTGTTCCTTTTCTTGTATTTATGTTAGATTTAGCTGTCTTTTTGCTTCTTTTGTGAATTTGAGCTCATTTAATCCTGAAAATACAAAAGGAAGACAAAAACACTCTTTTTCCAACATTAGTACTAAAAAAGGGTTAGTTTTATGCCTCATTTGATGTAATTTATATGTTGCATTTTACACACATCAAATACCCCCACACTTGAACTTTTTCTTGTCCTCAAGCAAAACTCTTTAATATGTGGCTTACACTCCCAAATGGAATGGGTAGAAGAGAAGGTTTTGGCTTGTCATAGAGTGTCGGAAATCCAAGATCTTTTTGGGTTTTATTTTTATTTATTTACAATCCTATTCGTTATGATTTGTTTGGAACGTTTCATAGGAGAAATTACTTATTTAGGCATAGCATGCCTTTTTAAAATTCCATTTATATACAAGTTCACATACTTCACGAGAGAAATCACTCACACTCGGCCGAAGGTGTATTTTTAGTGAATCACTCAAGAGCGGCATGGAACTTATTCCTACCATAAGCTTGCCAAGCAATCAATCCTCCTCCTTTTTAACTTGTTACCTTTGTAAATATCAAGAGGACTTTTTTTTGCGTAAAGGCTTGGGCTAAAGGTGGGTGAATGGGTTAGTGGTTAGTAGAAAAGGGCGAAAAGCGTAAAAAGTGTCGGTTTTCGTAGAACACTTTGTTTTAGTGACTTTTTTATTTTGAAGTATTTCTTCAAACAAGCTTTTGTTTTAAGAGATTTTTTTGTTTATTTCTAACTTCATCATATTATTATTTTTTTTTCAGTCACACGAAAACCTAGCTTGTTACTAAAATAAAAAATAAAAAGGGTTTTTTTTTTGGTAAAGAAATGAAAGGTTTAGGCTCAAAGGGGTTAACTAGGGGGATTTTAGGTAGGTAGTAAAAAAATGAAAAATAATGGTGTAGAAAGAAAAAGGGTTAGTCCTAATGCCTCTATCATTTACTTACTTGGGTTTAAGTTGGTAAGGACCGGGAATGAATCGTCGTGGCAAGTTCTAGAGTCGTAAGAACCAAGCGGCTATTCACACAAGAAACGAAAAATGAGCATTTAGTCTAAAGATGTATATTTGTATGCTCAATAAAGGCTCAAAACTCACTTTTTGTGGGAATGGGTTTTTCTATGTGATCAAGTATATATAATCAAATTTTAACTAAGCTTGGCATGCCCGTTTCATAATTTTCTTATGTTGGTTCTTTTTATCACGACGCTCTTGGTTGTAAATTTATAAAAATATAACCTTATTAATCTTAGAATTCCTAACTTAAACTTTAGACAAGTAAAAAAAATGGAAATTTTTGAAAAAAAATTGGGGTGATTAGCGGTTCCAATAGAGTTTTGTGTAAGGCTTGTTATTAGGACTTGCAAAATTTCAAGGTTTTAGCATCCCCCCACACTTAAATTACACATTGTCCTCAATGTGTCCCAAAAATAAATTTTTAGGTTGATTAGATGTGTAATATAGTGTTAAAAGCAAAGATTTATGTTACTGGCAGTCTGGATACGGCCCCGTGGGGACCGGACACAGCCCCGTGTTCTGGTGCCAGTAACGAAAATTAAAGAAAAGAAACAGAAGCCTGGACACGGGGGCGTGTCTGGTGAACACGGCCCGTGTCCAGTTACCTGAACTGGGCATTTTTCTGCAGGGGGTGCAGCACGGGGCCGTGTTGGTTGGACACGGCCCGTGTTGAACCTTCTGTATCGGAGAAATTGATGTCGGGTTGCCTTGTTCTTGTGCATGGGGCCATGTTTCTCGTTTCCCTTTTCATCCTTTACCACCATAAGTGTGTTTTATTCATTATAGACCATTCAAACTTTAAAACCATCATTTCATTGAAATCATAGAGAGATCTTACATAATATTCCTAAACTTATATTAAACTTGATAAGAAAACAAAGAAGCATTAAACCATGGAGTTCTAGCGTGTACTTTATTTTAATTAGCAAAATTTCCAAGAAGCTAATAGTCTTGGTTAGACATGGCCTTTTAGAACTCCTTCTTCCGGGTGTGGCTTTCCTCACATGTCGGCGAACCACTCCTCCACCTCCCTTGGAAGGAGAAAAGAAGGCTCATTGGCATTAGTTTGAGGGGTTTCGATTTCCACCGGGATCTCTTGTTGGTGTTCCATGGGAGGTTCCGCCGAAAAGTCGTCCCACCCGGTAGGGTTGTTAACTCCAAGCGCCAGGTTCCAATCCTGTTGAGGGAGGACCGGTTCCATCGGGGGTGCTACAAGAATATTTAACCTCTGGTGCAAGAGGTTAATCTCTTGGAAGCTACTCTCGAGTCCCACCGTAAGATCGTTAATACGGTCGATTAAGACCTCCTCTACTGACGTCATTTCGTCGAGGGCCTCCCTTAATGCTATTACATAATACACAAGTGTAGCTTCAATGGAGGGCCTCCTTCCTCTTCGGTTGTCTGATGAATGCACGGAAGATGTTTCGCTGTTTTCACTCGACATTCTACGAAAAACAAACTAAAGGTAGTTTATTTGCTGAAACAGTAGACCGGACACGGCCCCGTGCCCAATGAGCACGGCCCCGTGTTCATCTTTCTGCAGAGTTTTGGAGCAGGGAAACTTGAAGTTTTAAGTTATTTTCTGAACTTGTGGGGTCTTTTTAAACATTAGTAACTTAAAACAATGTTATACAACATATTTTTACTAAGATTCCTTGCTCAAAACTCATCAATCCCTGCCATAAAGCTTGAAAAATTCAAACTTTAATGGAGGTTCTTGGAGAAAGATGAAGAAGAAGGAAATGGTTAAGAGAGGAAAGGACAAGATGGGCTGTTGGAACCTTCTTATAGAACTTACCTAGGATAGTTGAGAGAAGATTCCTTCAAATCTCTGTCCCAAGTTGGCCCAAATGTGCAGAATTCTTGGCTGCATTTATAGAAAACGACAGCATCATGGACACGGCCCCGTGTTCAGTGGACACGGCCCCGTGTGCAGATGGAATTCTGACACAGTTTGTCTGTATTCTGACGTAAGGATCAGAAGGGAATCTTTTGGTGAGCACGGGGGCGTGTTGGCTGGACACGGCCCCGTGTCGAGAGACTGTTTTATGAAGTTTGTCTAATTTTTAAGGAACTTAATAGTATCGGGTGGCTCCTGACTGGTTGGAACAACCCCAAAGTGCCAAAGATACTTTAATTGTCCTAGACTAAGGCGAGAACGCAAGAGGTTGTCGGTGAGGGTGATTCCTATTTTCATTCTAGGTGGACAAGTCCAACCCTTTCCCGAGCTCTCGTTAAAGAAGGTGTATGCCGAATCGCTCAGGTCTATGTATGCACCGAACGAAGTCGATGGAGAGTCCTTCACGGCACAATCGGCACAGGGACGACTATCGTCCAAGTCATCGCTAGGTATGAAGGTATTTTTGGGAGCAACGAGGTTGTTGGAATGCGATCCCAACATTTCTTCATGATCATCGTCTTGGGGTGGATCGATAAAATCCTTCCTAAGCTCTTTTGACCAATTTAGAATTAGCTCTTCTAGTTGAAATAACTCGTCAAGGAGCATTTCTCCTAGAATATCTGGCTGGGCGCATTCGAGGGAGAGATAGTGATTATTTTTACTTTCGCCCCTCTTAAGGTTATAAGGAATAGGTGGGTCTATGTAGCGGGGCCTATAATTTAGAAAGTAACATTCTAATTCTTTATGTTCGCCTTCACATAATTGACACCACGTACCATAAGAGTGCCGAAAGTAAAAAGAATCATTATCACTCATGTTTGTGTCAGAAATTACCAACCGCCGGGATCTAACGGTTCTATTTTCAGTAAGTGAATCTTGGGCACGGGGGCGTGTTGGGTGAGCACAGCCCCGTGTTCGGCTTACTGTCTGACTTAAAACAAGATTGCCAGTTCCAATGATTGAGCACGGGGGCGTGTTCAGCGGGCACGACCCGTGCTGAGCTCTGCAGAGGCTGAAAAACTAAGAAAATCCTAAAAATAAAAAAGAAAAAATAAAAAGATGATCAGCCTGTTGATTCCTAACTTTCTTAAAATCCTTGTGTCCCCGGCAACGGCGCCAAAAACTTGATGTGCGTTAGGTGTAATATATTTTTGATGTATAATTTAAGCCCTTTTTACACTTTTAGCCAAGTTTTAAATTTATAAAACACGATATTTACTAACACTAAACACACATATGGGCAAGTGCACCCATCGTGGACGTAGTATAGTGTTGGTAAGATACCGAGGTCGTCCAAGGACACAAGAGCTTTTAGTACCGGTTTATCCTCAACGTCTAATCAAATCAAAATGTTAGAAAAGATTTTTAAACTAAGAGAAATAAAAACTAACTAAATGCTGAAAAATAAAATAAAAATAAGAACAGATAGACAAGATGAATCACTTGGATCCGACTCGTGTATTAGTATAACCTTTGATTATTTTCGCACTTTTGCACTTGTTTAAGAGATTATCTTAGTTATTGTAGTAGGCCCCTCTTTTGAAGGCGACGTTACCCTCAGCCCAGTAGTTTGAGTCAGCAAGGATACAATCCTAAAGGGTTGGATTATTGGAAGATAATGAATTAAGTTATTAATGCAAATTATGGTAGGCACTGCTTTTGGCGGTGACGTTACCCTCGACTAAGTAGTCTGAGTCAGCAGGGATACAGTCCTAAATAGCCGGGTTATAGTATTAATAGTAGTTAACTTATGAGGGGGTTAAAGAGTTTGGATCCCCGCCATCCAATACCTATGGGCATTGAAGGAGATCCTACTAAAATTGACCCAGGTCCCTTGCAGGACCTCTAAACGCTGAACAAGGGCAAGACCCTTACCAAACCGTTCCCTTAACCCCCGACCAGGTAGTCAACATACCTCCATATAGACCGTGGAGATATGAATGGTGAAAATCTTTTATTTTATATAGACAGTAAAATAATGCCAAGACTCCACGGACAAACGATAAGGAAAGGTCACCTTCAACATAAGCAACTAGTTATTTAAATCATTAATACAAAACCAAATAAAAAGTGCAAAAGATTGAAAATAAAAAGTATTAAACTAAACACTTGTCTTCACCAAGTGATGTAAGAGACTTAGGCAAACATGGCCTTGATTGTCAAGAACTCTTACGATCAATCTTGGATCCCGAGACGACTCACACACTCTATGATGGACAATGGATGATGGTGTTATGGTGGTGGTGGGTGGTGGATGAAGTGTGAGAGAGGTGGTGTGCCAAGGGATGAGTTGCAATGAAACCAAGCACTCTTATTTATAGGCTGAACAGAAGGCTGGGCACGGCCCCGTGTCCGCTGGGCACGGCCCCGTGCCTGTCTCACACTCTCTCTCTTCATTAATTGTAATTCGCAATTACAATTAATGCGCCTGCTGTACTTTCGCCACGCCCCTGTGTTCACTGGACACGGCCCCGTGGTGGGCAATAGAAGCTTCTATAGGTTTGTCTTTTCTGCTGCTTCTTGGGCACGGCCCCGTGCTGGCTGAGCACGGGGCGTGTTCAGTCTTCTGCCTTCTCTATTTTGCTTGGGAGGATGCTGTTGAGGGGTCGGGCAATCCACTTTTGTTCCTTTTCTTGTATTTATGTTAGATTTAGCTGTCTTTTTGCTTCTTTTGTGAATTTGAGCTCATTTAATCCTGAAAATACAAAAGGAAGACAAAAACACTCTTTTTCCAACATTAGTACTAAAAAAGGGTTAGTTTTATGCCTCATTTGATGTAATTTATATGTTGCATTTTACACACATCAACATGTTTCCCTCAATCATTAGAGTACTTGAATATGTTAAAGTGAATGCTTCAACCCTTCTTCTCAAAATCAAGCAATCAAGATGCTAGCTTTTTTGAGCTCATTTGAATTTGTTTTTTATTTGCATCTGATGTTACACATTTTGGGGCTCACGGATGTGTTGTCACGAGCTCTACAAAGAAAAGATCAAGATATTTTAGAAGTTGTGTTACTGGTGGAAACTACTAGAGGAAAATTGCAAGATTTCAGAGAAAGTGGGTTTGATCAACTTCTCGAGAAAATCCATTTGTTTTGTGCAAAACATGATATTCAAACCGTGGACATGGCTGGAAATTATATCAATGACACAGGTTACAGACCCAAAAGACAAAGGTACAATCTCACCAATCAGCATTATTATAATTTTGAGTGTTTCAATACTGTTGTCGATATGGAAATTCAAGAATTTGGTGATCGCTTTAATGAAATTAACACGGAATTACTTCAAAACATGTCTGCTTTCATCCCATATGACTCTTTTTCTAAGTTTGATGCATCAAAGTTAATGAGATTGTGTGAGTTTTATCCGTATGATTTTGATAATGGGGAGAAAATTGTTCTTTCACATCAACTTGGCTTGTACATCGATAGCGTGCGAAAAGACAAGAGATTTGCTAACTTGAAGGGTATTGCTGATCTTGCTAGAGTTATGGTGGAAACAAAGAATCATATCAATTTTCATTTGGTGTATCGATTATTAAAGCTAACATTGGTTTTGCCTGTTGCAACTGCAACCGTCGAGAGATGTTTTTCAGCAGTGAAGATAGTAAAGACAAATTTGCGCAATCGGATTGGTGAAGACTTTTGGAATGCTTGTGTAATTTTTAGTGTTGAAAAAGAAGCACTTGAAAGTGTCACGAACGAAGCTGTGATCGACCGTTTTCAAAAGATGAAATAACGTAGAGGACAATTATAATCAATTTTTTCTTTTATTATATCTAATGAACTATTTTGTTTTATTATATCTAATGAAGTTGGTTGCTTTGATTTATTTATGAGGTTTATGTAATGTAATTCTTTTGACCCAAGCTATTTTGGATTGACCTTTCTAGTCTGGTCGATTCTAGGCGGACTTATTTTTGGCACCCACTGACTAAAATTCCTGGATCCGCCACTGCCCGCCTCTTAATAAATTAAATGTATATTTTTAAATTAAAAAAAAAACAAATTGTTCATCACCACCACCAATCGCCACCGGCGAATTCGTTCTCACCAGTACACCACTGTCGTTAATCCCCTACAACAAATCTCCTTCTTCATTAAGCCCCTTTATTTATGCCCTCTCATCTCCTTCTTCATCTTCTTTGTTAGTTTTCTGCCACCATTGAAAACCTGCTACTCGACGGAATAATGTGTCAAAGTATTAAGCATCAACCAGAGGATTATCATTATTACATCCAGTCAATTTCACTTCCACACACCAGTAAACTAGTCCGATCCTTCTTAATCGACGCCAGAGCAATACAACACAACGGACTCATCGTTTCCCTAACTTAATTGCACAAAGCTGATCAAACACAAATTTAACCTATGATCACCAAATGTAACAATCTTTAGACTATACTGGAGCAAAAGATCATTATAGATTCATCGTTTCCCTAACCTAATTGTGCGCAATCGATCAAATCCAACACAATGCCATAATTGTGTCCGAAAAACACTAAAATCAACGATCTGTAAACAATACCGGTTTGAAATGGAACCGTAACGGCGAAATGCACGACACATCGGAGATCAAATCAGGAACAACGGCGGTGAAACAACCGGAGATTTTGCGATTGATGATAAAATGACATACAGTAGGGTTTATAGAGTGAAAATGTAGATCGGAGAGTGTAAATTTTGCGATTATGATTAAATGATCAACTAATTAAGTGTGCAGATAATGGTGTATGAGTGGAGAGAAGTGATTCATTGCATTAATTCACTTATGCAACTGCGACAAGCAAGCAATGGTGTAGTGTGTGTTTTTGCGGTGGTGCTCATGGTCATGGGGGTGGAGAACGTGATAAAGGGAGGGGGTGGTCACTAGTGACCATTTTTCCATCACTCACAATATCCAATCATGTTTCGCCATGTCAGCAACCATTTTTCCATCACTCACAACCTTTTTTAGTGGGGGTGGTCATCACTCACCACCACACCCAACAATTCCCCCCCACCCCAACCAACAATTACACTCACAAATAAAACTATCACGACGTTATAAAAATAACGAAAATCGATTTCGTTGAAAATATAATGCGTTATACTTTGTTGTGGGGGTGGGAGAATGGTTTCCATCACGCGTTATACATCATTCTATTATACAATAACGGAACCGCCCCGTCACCCCTAAGAGGGAGAGGGTGGGTGGGGGTGGGGTGTTTAATGTTAAAAAAAAGTGGGCCCACATGAATTTGCTAACCTTTAATTATTTATCTTTTAATGTTTAATATATTGTTTTTAAATAGTAATGGTAATTTTGTCATCTCACATCCACCTAACTGAGAAAACTAACGTCCATCCACTTCAGGGACTATCCGAGTAACAATCGAGGAAACCACAAGGAACATACGTGTAATTTTGAAAAGGTGGGGACTAAAGGTGAAACTTTATCAAACCACAGGGACTATTCGTGTATTTTACTCTTAAATAAATTATCATTTTATATTGTAATAATAAAAATGGTAAAGAATAGGTTAATCTGATACTTGAAAACCGGTTTACTTCCATGCTTTGAAAACACTTTTAATGTTATTAGATCCGTGTAATACACGAGTTTAAGGATAAAATATCTTTATAATAATTTTGATATAAGTCTATACTCACCGGATATCCTAAATGGAGTTAGATTTTTAGGCTTGCCAAACTATTAATAATTACTAAAGGTCAGTGTTCAAGTGACATTTCCAAGAAATATTGAACAAAATAATGGTTTATATAATGGTCTATGTAATGGTTATCAGGTTATTGAGGCACTCATATTATCCGGAAGTAATACTAGCACTCGAACATTTATCCGTAGATTTTGTTTAATACCGCCAAGTAGAAGGATTCTGTTTAAATTGAAAAGAAGACAGTTTCCTCTCACCCTATGTTTTGCCATGACGATAAATAAAAGTATAGGATAATTTCTATGTAAAGTTGGTTTGTTTCTAAAATAATGAGGTTTTACACATGACCAACTGTTGCATCATCTATGGTAAAAAATTCACTTATATAAATTTATGAAGACAATAAAAGATGAAATAATTTATAATTTTATATCCTTAAACTCGTGTAGTACACGAGTCTAATAATCTAGTAACATAATACAAATGGGTTAACCCGCCAATCGAACCGGGTTGACTTGAACCTGACTCATTTAGCTAAACGGGTTCACAAGTTTAACCTGAAAATGACCCCAACCCCTTTAAACTAAACCCAAGCCCGTAAATTTCGTGTCAGATTCATGTCGTGTTTTCGAGTCGTGTCAGAAATTCACGCCCCAAATACTCTTTCAAGAATATAATAGAGTATTAAAATCTGGAAGATTTTTAAACTACAAAAATTGATTACAATACTTTCCCTTTGATCTAATCTGCGTTCGTTTTGTTCTTGTTGCATAAACAATTGAAGCAATTAACCCTAAATCAAGAAATCCTAATCGATTCACCAGGTAATTTCTCTATTCAAACCCCTAATTTACTCCCTTTTCATCGTTAATTTATGTAGCTTGTTAAACTAACCCTAATTCAGTGAACATATCTGATTTTGACTTGTTCGATTTAACGGTCAAAATTAGTATAACTCCCAAATCAATTTCAGTGATATAATATTTTACTTCATGAATTTAAGCCTTTTTTTATAGTGATTATAACCACTTGAATGATCGAAGAAGATTCAAAATCTTGATAATAAGCTGATTATTTTGGTTCTAATATGATGCAGAAATTCATTGTTATGGTGTTCTTGATGAACAAATTTGTAGCTTTTTCATGTTTGATTTGTCTTTGAGAGTACTCACTTTGTTCCCATGTTGCTAATTGATTGTTTGATGATCTGTTTTGACACTTTTTTGTTACCGATCAAATGCGAATCAATTAGCATTAGGCCTGTAAACGAACCGAACGTTCATAAACTGTTCATGATCTTGTTCGGCGGGAAGTTCGTTTATGTTCGTTTATTTAACAAACGAACGAACACGAACAAAAAAAATTGTTCGTTTAATTAAATGAACGAACATGAACACACCTTGTGTTCGTTCATTTATGTTCATGAACATTCTTTTATGTTCGTTCATTTCTGTTCGTGAACGTTTGTTTATTTACGTTCGTTTAAATTTTAATAAATACAGAAATAGTTATATAAATATAACTAATTATTATATCTATGAACCCTTATTTAGATGTGTTTTCGAATGAAATGTAACATATTAGACTTGTTTCTTCAATCATGTTAATTTATGTTTATTCAAATATGTTCAGTTAATTTTTTTTATGTTCGTTTATGTTCGTGAACTGTTCGTTTAGGCTTTAAACGAACGAACATAAACGAACACGAACATGCCCGATTTCTTAATGAACGAACACGAACAAAAAAATGTGTTCGATTATATGTTCGTGTTCGTTCAGTTCGTTTACAGGCCTAATTAGCATTTTCGACACCTTGTTGGAATGGTTTATTGGTCTCCCCCCCCCCCCCCCCAAAAAAAAAAAAAAAAAAATTATTAATTTTTATAATGTGTTTTTACGTCATAACTTAAAGTGGTTGGGTTGTAGGTTGGTGTCAACCCGTGAATATTCATGTCATGTTTAGGTTCACGTGCCTTGACATAATTTTCAGGTTCATGTCGGTCAAACTACGAATGTGACCCGTATGTCATCACTAGACTTGAAGACCTTAGTTATTAAATGAAGAACAGTTTTTGATCAATATATGCCAATAATTGTTAACATTGTTTAAATGTTTTGTTCTTTTACCTTTCAGATAAACCCGAAGCAGTTCTTGAATAACGCTGTACAGAATCTACAGATTACATCCAACCATAAAATGTCGTCTGTCGTACAACCTCCGTCTACGATGGCATCGTTGGTTCTTCCGAAAACCCGATCTACAAACCGCAAAATTTGGACACCTGCAAACTACAGGTTAACCTTTCCTCATTTACTCACAAAACACCGCACTGTATGCTGCACAAATGCAACCCCATGGGACCCACCTCCCGTCAGATACGCTGTAGAAGAAGATAACACCAAAGGCGAGTTCTTAACGCCGTTAACGGGTCCCACCACCTTATTTGAAACCCATGATTCTAATCAAACAAAAAAAGTCGAATCTGTAACAACGGATACAAAACGGGTCACGAAAGGCGGGTTTATTAGATGGCCTATGTGGCTTCTCGGCCCGTTGGTTCTATTAGCTACGGGAATGGTTCCGACTCTTTGGTTACCAGTTTCGTCAATCTTTTTAGGACCGAATATAGCCAGCCTTTTGTCGTTGACCGGTCTTGACTGTCTATTCAACCTCGGCGCGTCACTGTTCCTGCTCATGGCCGACGCGTGCTCACGTGACTCACGTCCCAACACCCCGGCTCAAGACCCGTTTCGTAGCCGACCCCCGTTCGGCTACCGGTTCTGGAACATGGTCGCAACCGTATCCGGTTTCGTCTTTCCGTTAGCCATGTGGTTCGGTTCTCAAAAGGGTGTTTTAACTTTTTTTCAACCTCACATTTCTCCAATTTCTTTCGGGATTCTCTTGGGGCCGTATCTTTTGCTTCTTGGGGTGCAAATGCTGACGGAAATGCTGACGTGGCACTGGGAGTCGCCTGTGTGGCTCGTGACGCCTGTCGTGTATGAAGCGTACCGCGTGTTGCAGTTGATGAGGGGCTTGAAACTTGGGGCTGAGCTTGGTGCACCGAGTTGGACCGTTGATGTGATCAGGGGTTTGGTGTGTTGGTGGGTCTTGGTTCTCGGGGTGCAGGTCATGCGGGTTGCGTGGTATGCTGGTTTTACGGCTCACCTTCGTGGCATCCAACGCTAGTGATGTTCGAATTACTTATGGTTGATGCACAATGCAAGTTTCATGTTACCATTTTGGTATTGTTTGTTAAGTACAACAATAAGGTGTAATGTACATATTTTTTTAGCAATTTAGTGTTTGATGTTATATTTAAGGGGTCATGAGGGGTTTGTAGAATTGTAGAAATCGATCTAGATCGTTGAACTTGGAGCCCGAACTGGGACCGGCCATTCATGCATTAAATGGTCGGGTTTTTTTCTGTCTTGGTTGTCGAATAAACCCGGTCTCTTGGTCCGGGTCAAAAGCTGAAACGATGGAGATTTTGTAAACATGGCAGTTCAAATCTTTTCCAGATCCGGACCAATGTATGAAATAATGGGAAAGGCTGTCCAAACCGGTTTTAATCTTGAAGGACCCGAGCCGGCGAGCCCGACGGGTATACCCGAAACCTGAAGTATTTGGGACGGGTATACCCGATACCTGACGGGTATTGGGCCGGGTATGGGTATGGAAAAAAAATATTTCGCGGGTATGGATCGTGTATGGGATTAGACGATACCCGACCCGATTACCCGAAACTATATACCCGTTTACCCGAAATATATACCCAAAAACTTTTAAGTATTCATATTTGTTTGTAATGTTTCATTCTTGTAGCTTTATAATTCGAGGATAAACTTTTCATTTGAAATATGTATTTTGATGATATTATTCATATTTATATGCTATGAAATGCAAAATTATTTTTGAGATTAATATTTTATTATATATTTTTTAAATATATCAAATATTATTATGGTAATGATGATATATATGTTATGGCAAAAGATCAAATACAAATAATCTTAACATACTAAACATACAAATTGAAGGAAAACTCAAAAAGACAAGGTGACATTTTTGTAATTACAACCAACTATCAAAGTTACTATACAAATGTGAACTCAACCAAAAATACCTAAAAAACACAATTTTTTTAAATATTTTTTATAAAAAAATCGCTACATTTTGTTAGCAAAAAATTTTTTTTTTGCTGCTACTTAAAGTAGCGATTTTTTAATAAAAAAAAAAATCACTAGCGATCACTAGCAAGTTTTTTTTCTTGTACACATTCTACCAATGTTTTGAGATTTGAACCGGTTGTCATGCTGGTCGCACTACTGATTTACTGGTCGAACAACACTCAGAAACTGGATGAGTAATAACTAATTTCAAGAGAGAATTTTATGACATAAATTTTAAGCTTTATATTGTTATGTTGTATATAAACATGGTGTTTTTTTTTTCCTTCTGTAAAATAAACGGTTCATCGATTCATCTGCTAAAGCTCATGTACACGCTATGAGAAACCAATTTCTCATTGAGCGTAACGTTTAAAGACATGGGACGTCACCAGTTACCTGTTTACACGCTAATGGACATCTAATTTAACAAATTAAAACGCGTACTCCTTGAAAGTGATAGTATTGGATAGTGTTGATTTCTTTAAATGGCAGTAGTTGCTTCAATGCCTCAATTCTGAATCAAACATGAAATGAACAAGTTGTGTAACATGGCCATGGAACGAGTGCAAAGGATCGACAACTTGGAAAAAAGTTATAGAGACCATACTTTACGCGACCATTTGGAAGACCCGGAACGAGTGTGTTTTTAGAGGCTTTATGTTTTCGGTCTTAAAAGTGGTAGACGGCATAAAGGAGTCGTTTTTGTGGCTTAAACATAGATCCACTTTTAGAGATTTAGTATGGGAGCGATGGAGAGATTTTAGTGATCAGGATATTGTTGTGTAATGTTCGTTTTTTTTCTTTGGGACTCCCACTTTCTTGCTGGCCCCTTATATTTTATAATCTAATAAAATAGCCGACATTCGAAAAAAAAAATATATATTTAAAATGAATAAAAGATCCATGACAAATTTAAGAATCTAATAGGTTCAATTGGTGACACTAACCATATTAACTTTTGGGCGGACATTTGGTTTGGTAACATTTCCTTTCAGATGGCATTCCGTAACTTATTTAGACCGGAACAAAAGAAACTATGCAAAGTTAGAGATCGAATCAGATGGCACAAAACCGGTGTTGAGTTGGGATGGGTGTGGAAAAAACAGCTCGTTACTACAATAGAAATGACGGAATGGGAAGGGTGTTGAAGGGGTATGGTCCCAAAAAGTCGCGCAAACCTCAGATCAGGTTGAGCATGAGACCACACTCCTTAACACAACAAGGTGTTAACAACAACCTTGCGCGGCCTACATCGCTCTACGATTATCCCGCGCGAGGGAATGCACACAACAAACCCAGATATCAGCACTTAACATAAAACAATGGAAGAAATGAGCCACTCGGTAAGGAAGCGCGCGGCTACCTACAGTGGTACACAAGGTACAAGTGGCAGTAAAAGGAGCCAATGAGCGTCTAGCAGGCTCTGGTCAATCGTGCGCCACGATCGCCTGACGAGAAGTACACAAGGACGCCTACATGGCACCAATCAGAGGACGGAGACAACTGTCCCACGATCTCCACTCGTCTGCTGATGACAGAAGGACAACAAGGCCGACAACAATGACACGTGGCTCCAATCAAGGTGCGCCAGCACCGACGAGCATCTAGAAGCCACTAAGCGGTCGAGGCCAGCGAGGCAAAGAGCATATTCGTTGTTGTCCGTTTCTGGCCCAAGGCCCATCAGCCCACAACCTCTTACACCTCTCCGGCTATAAATAGAGACCTTCATTCCTCAGGTTAAACATTCTATTCTCTTGGTTCTCACTCTTTACACTTAATTACTCTCAAAGCAGTCGCTTATTCTCACGCCGGAGCCTGGTTAAGAGGGAAACCCCCACATTCCCCTCTTAACGAGTAACGGTGTTCTGTTTTGCAGGATGATTTACCAGTCGGAGCTCAAATACCTCAAAGAAGATTAACCTCTATGATAGGAACATAAACCCTTCTAATTAATACCCTAATTAGATCAGTGTTTCTTCATTGGCGCCCACCGTGGGGTTTCTATAACCACCCTCATCTTCTTTCATTTGAGCTTTTGACATCTTTTCCTTCCTTCGACTATGACTGGTCAAGGAATCATCCCAGAGTTCGGTTTCGGAACCAACTCTAACACGGCGTTGGGTGAAGGAGTCCAAACCTTCCAAGCCCAACAAATCGAAGAAATCGGCGAAGTTGAAATCAACAATACTGGGGGTCCGCGCGGGAGCTTCACCCGCATCACACAAGTGGTCACCCCAGGAAACGGAGAAGGACCTTCGAACTCAGCGCCACCTCAAAAT
The DNA here is from genome assembly GCF_002127325.2 of Helianthus annuus. Classification (NCBI taxonomy): domain Eukaryota; kingdom Viridiplantae; phylum Streptophyta; class Magnoliopsida; order Asterales; family Asteraceae; genus Helianthus; species Helianthus annuus. The sequence continues at coordinate 161,865,085 of NC_035445.2, read as the reverse complement.
GTATCTGCATTACTTGGCTTACCAGAAGGCGAAACCCCAGCCTCATGGTATGCCAAGAACATCGCCACTATCAATGCAGCATACCAATCGCTCATCGCGCAGCAAGCAGTTTTGACGGCAGAACCGTCCTTGGTCACCCCTCCGAGTCAGGGGGTGCGCCAAATGCCACCACCAGCCAATCTACAAGGCAGAACTAACAGGCCTCCCCCTACAAGACGTTTAAGCGTACAAGACACGCGCGATACAAGAGGGGAAACGGATAGTTACTATGAATATCCGTCGAACCTTCAACGAGGCCCTGTTCACAGCCGGCTCACGCCGCGCAACATGAACAATGAATGGGAAGAAACCGACCCATATGATCCTACATGGGAAGGTGACGAAGAATCATCAGTCTTTAATCGTTTACCAAAAAATCATGAGTACTATAAGCCAAGACAACACATTGGCTATACAGAAGAAGCTGAACGAGATTTCCGCCTGGCATACAGACCAGCGGAAGCTGCGGAACACTCCAAGTTTATCCCGAAAATCGCACTCGCACCGCTCTCACGAGAGAAGCTACCCCCAACCGTTGGGAAATTCAATGGGTTGACTGACCCAGACGATCACGTCAGAACATTCACGAGTGTAGGCTGCATGGGAGGTTGGAACATGCCCATGTGGTGCCACCTGTTCATTCAAACTCTTACCGGAGCGGCTCGCGCCTGGTTTGACAGCCTTCCGCCCGGAAAGATTAAGTCATGGACAGATTTCAAGACGCAATTCTTAAGCTACTTTAGCCAACAACGTCGCTACCAACGCGACACAGCCGAAGTAGAAGATATTTGGAGAAGAGATGGTGAAGGTCTGGAGGACTTCATCACGCGTTTTAACAAAGAGTGCCTGGAAATAGGCGGCGTCAGTGAGCAACTCATGCGCTGTCACTTCAAAAAGGCTATACGCTGCGATAGTCTCATTAGAACCATCACAGGCAAAGATGGAATGCCGAAGGAGTGGGATAAACTGATGGAAGCCGCAAAAATCGTCGCGCAAACTGAGGAGTCCCTTGCTGGTGGAAAGGGCTACTACCCAGAAGATCGATTTTCAAGAGGAAGTACGCGCGACAACAACAACAAGCGCAACAAGTACAAGAGCCATGACTGGAAGTCTGAGAGACCCAGAGGCCGTGACGACAGGCCACGTTACAGAGAAGATGCGCGAGAAACGATTGACCGAATCGGTTACAAGAAAGCAGTCAGAGACGACAATCGTGACAAACACTGGACTCCGCTCACAAAAACTCCAAAGGAGGTATTGATGACGGAGAATGTCGATTTCAAGGCGCCAAGGCCAATGACAAACAAGAAAGGGCAAGACCCTAACTTGTACTGCGATTTTCACAAAGATTCAGGGCACTTAACCGACGACTGTTACAGCTTGCGCCAAGAAATCGAGAGAGCGCTCAAAAGCGGCAAACTAAGCCATTTAGTGAAGAATGTACGCAAGGAAACCCGTCAACTCCAGCGCCATGATGAAGGTAACCACAAAAAGGTCCGTCGACTAGAGACTCACATGGTCAACGGACCCAGGTACAGCGCGAAAGAGAAAGGCAAACGCCCTTATGAACCTTCGTGGCAAGAGCAGCAAGTTGTATTTCCAGTAGTGCGCGGCGGACCTCGCGCCACACGTCCTGTGGTCATCACCGGCATAATCGGGCATTATGAAACTGACTACATATTCATAGACCCGGGAAGTACTGCTGACATCATTTATGAGCAATGTTTCAATCAACTGGATGAAGAGGATAAAGCGCGACTCGAACCTGTCGATTATCCTTTGTCTGGATTTTGCAACGAGATGGTTTTTCCTCTCGGACAGATCAGTTTCCCCGTCACGCTCTCTGACGGGAAACACTCAAGAACAACAAATGTGAACTTTATGGTAATGCCAGTGAAATCGAGGCATGATGTGCTTCTTGGGAGGGAAACACAAGGCGGGCTAAACATGGTGACGTCAACGCCTCATTCTGCAATAGGTTTCCCAACCAAAACAGGAGTCGCAATCATATACGCCAAGAAAGAAGTAATGTCAACTGAAGAGCTGCGCCCAACAAAGGCGGCAAAGGTCTCCACGACTGAGCCGGAGAAATGGGTTTTAAACCGAAAATACCCCGAGCAGACCGTGACAATTGGCCACGCCATTTCGTCGGACATCAGAACACGTCTGAAGCAACTGCTGTTTCGAAACATGGATATATTTGCCTGGACGCCGGCAGACATGACCGGTGTCCCGCGCAACATCACCGAGCATTGCTTAAACACGTACCCATCTGTCGAGCCAAAGGTCCAAAGAAGGCGCAGCCTAGGGGCAGACAAGACAAAAGCAATGAACGAGCAGGTATGTGAGCTGCTCAAAGCCGGGATCTTGCGAGAGGTAAGATATCAGAGTTGGGTGGCGAACCCTGTGATGGTCGAAAAATCAAATGGCGGATGGTGCATGTGCGTAGACTACACTGATCTCAACAAGGCGTGCCCAAAGGATTGCTATTCCTTGCCTGAGATCGATAAAAAAATAGATTCTCTCACGCCATACCGATGGAAGTGCTTTCTGGATTGCTATAAAGGATACCATCAAGTGCAGATGAAGCTAGAAGATGAAGACAAGACAGCATTCAGAACAGATCTTGGAATCTTCTGCTACACAAAGATGCCTTTTGGTCTGAAGAACGCAGGCGCGACATATCAACGCTTGATGGACAAAACCTTCGCAGGTGACATCGGAAAGCACATTGAGGTTTATATCGATGATCTAGTGGTGAAAAGTCCCGAGGAGGACCAAATGTTAAAAGACATCGAAAAAACGTTCAACTCATTGCGCAGCGTAAACATGAAGCTAAATCCAGCCAAGTGTTCCTTTGGCATGGAAGAAGGGAAGTTTCTGGGCTTCATTGTCACAAACGGCGGTTTCAAGGTGAATCCAGAGAAGGTACAAGCTATAGAACGAATGCCCTCACCGAGAAACATCAAGGAAATGCAACGACTAGCCGGCCGGCTGGCCGCGCTAAATCGTTTTCTCTCCAATCACGCCGCAAAGTCGTATCCCTTCATCAGTACACTGCGCAACTGTGTAAAGAAGCAAGAGTTCAAGTGGACACCGGAGGCAGAAACAGCTTTTCAACAAATGAAAGCATGTCTGATTGAACTGCCCACCCTTACGGCGCCATTTGAGAAAGAACCCCTTGTACTATACTTGTCATCCTCGGATAAGGCAGTAGGGTCCGTGTTGCTAGTGGACAGAAACGGAATTCAAACCCCGATTTATTATGTCAGCAGGGTACTCACAGACCCAGAGACAAGATATTCCACGATGGAAAAGCTAGTGCTTGCGCTACTTCATGCCTCCAGGAGGCTGCGCCGATACTTCACCGGGCATGTGATAACCGTGCTGACAAACTTCCACATCGGAACCATACTACAGAAGCCTGAGACGTCAGGCAGATTGGCGAAGTGGGCCATTGAGCTGGGAGGCCACAACATCTTGTATAGGCCACGCCCAGCAATCAAAGGTCAGGTTCTAGCCGACTTCATCACGGAAGTGCCGGCTGATAAAATCAAAGAATGCGAGATGATAGAGACTCCCAAAGAAGATACAGAGAATCACGAGTTTACTTACGCCATTAAGTTGGATTTCAAAAACACCAACAACGAGGCTGAATACGAAGCATTCCTGGCAGGCCTACGCCTCGCCATCAAGATGGGAGCAAAGAACTTGCGCGCGCATGTTGACTCACTCCTGATAGCAAGTCAAGTAAACGGCATATACGACGCAAAAGGAGAAGTCATGGCCTTGTATCTGGAACAAGCGAAGGAATTGCTACAGCAATTCAAATCCCACAAAGTTATACACATTAATCGCTCAGAAAACAAGCCTGCCGATGCTTTGAGCAAGCTTGCCTCGACTTCCTTTCAACATCTCGCCAAGGATGTAAGGATAGAGGTACTCAAGAACCCATCGGTATTGCTGCGCCAAGTTAACGTAATCGAAGCAGGGCAGCCATCGTGGATGACCCCCATCATCCAATACTTACAAGAAGGGGTGCTTCCCGAAAACAAAGCGGAAGCAAGAAAGATCCAAAACAAAGCCCTACAGTACGAAATGAACAGCGGTATCTTGTACCGAAAATCCTTCCTGGGACCACTACTGCGCTGTGTGGACCCCCAGGATGCGAATTATCTGATAAGGGAAATCCATAAGGGGATTTGCGGCATCCACTCCGGGCCACGGATGGTAGTCGCGAAGATCATGAGCGCCGGTTACTACTGGCCGGGTATGCATGTTGACGCAATGAAGGAGATCCGCAAGTGTGACTCTTGCCAGAGGCACTCTCCAAAAACGCCGCGCCCTAAAAATGATCTTATCCCCGTATCCACCGCATGGCCCTTTCAACAATGGGGAATTGACATGGTGGGACCTTTCCCGGATGCTCCCGGCGCCGTAAAGTTCATCATAGTAGCTGTCGACTACTTCACAAAGTGGGTAGAAGCCAAAGCCCTTGCATCCACCACAGCTATGATTGTGCGCAAGTTCATATGGGAGCACATCATATGCAGATTTGGCCTCCCGCTCAAGATCGTGACAGACAATGGCACCAACTTTGCTTCAGACGATCTTAAGAGCTGGATGAAGGAGATGAACATTGAACACACTTTCACCTCCGTTGCGCACCCACAAGGCAACGGACAAGTGGAAAGTGTGAACAAATGCATCGTCGAAGGGATAAAGGCCAGATTAGGAACAAGGCGGCGCGGATGGGTTGATGAGCTTCCAAGTATTTTATGGGCTCATCGGACCATGCCAAAGACAAGTACCGGCGAGACCCCTTTCAGCCTGGTCTATGGCTCAGAGGCGGTAATCCCGGCGGAGATTGGCCTGCCTTCGCCACGCATGACAGCGGTCAACGCAGTTGACAATGAAGCGGAAAGGCGTCTAGACTTGGACCTGTTAGAAGAAAGACGCGAAATCGCAAGAATCAGAGAGGCCAAATACAAAACCCAGCTGGAAAGGTACTACAACACAAGGGTTCGCATTTGTACCTTCAACCCAGGGGAATACGTCTTTCGCGACAATGAAGCATCAAATGCGGAACGTCCAGGGAAATTGGCACCTAAATGGGAAGGCCCATATCTGATTCATGAGGTCCTGGGCAAAGGGGCCTACAAATTGCGCACCTTAGATGGCCACATCTTACCAAGAACTTGGAATGCGCAACAATTGCGCAAATGCTATATGTAATCTTTTCGGCCTTGCGCCATCTTTCAATTCACTACGCCGGCTACGAGCCATTAGCAAATATGTATGAAGGCCTAAGAGCCAACTTCTGACTTGAATGAAAACATACGACATGTTTTTCTATTACATTTTTTTTTCGTTACAAATGCATGTTAAACTTTTGATTAGCGCGAAAACACTCCAGCATTTCAAGGTGGTTCAAACCACCTCCAAGGTCCTCCGCAAACAAAGCGCGAGACCGGGTGGCCACCTTATACTTAGAAAACGCCTCCATTTATTCGAGCTAATTTAACATAAAGTTTTTATAACAATGCAGTAATTGCAACAGAAAAAACAAAAGGTTTCATTAACAACTTGCGCAACTGCGCAGCATCATACATAGAGTATCAAAGAAATTACAAAGGCACCAATGCCTATCAACTACTTACTCAACAAACTATCCTATTCTTCGCGACGATCATCACCATCATCTCCGTCGTCTTCACCATCATCGTCATTGCCATCATCATCACCGTCGTCACCGGCGGGCTCTTCGTCGGACAACTCGACGGTAACTGGTGGATCGAGGATTGCCTTAAGACGCTGGCACCAGTCGTCTTTCTTTAACGATTCGACAACCAACTCCATGATAGGCAAGGAGAGGTTGTCATAGGAATTCTCAGCACTTGCCAGCGCAGCATCGGCATGTTCTGTCACTGAGCAATGACTTGTGTCAAATTCTTGCCCAAACATTTGCTCAACATGATCAGCACACTCCAGGTAGCCTCCCCGATGACCCACCGCACGCGCCGCATCTGTCAGAGCCGCTACGGCGCGATCTAGCTCGTTCGCATTTAGGATGGAGTTGGCAACCTTCAACAAAAGATAAGCATTAAAGAAAACTCTTAAAACAATTTAAGAAAAAAGCATAAGGCACTTACCAACACTACTCCACGAGTGCGCATCCACTCCGCTTCTGAGACAAGTGTATCGACGATACCTTGAGCCTCAGAGTAGTTGGTTTGGGCCACATTCAGCGCGGCAGTGCTCACAGCACGCGCCTCCTCCGCATCAGCGGCCTTGACCTTCTCAGCCTCAAGGTCAATCTCCAAAGACTCGCATCTGTCGATTTGCTCATTCAAGCGACGTTTGAGTTCCGCTATCTCAACGTCCTTGGCATGGAGATCCTTGTCCTTGTTGGACAATTGCACCTTGGCTTCAGTCAGCTCAACCTAAAAATTGGCAAACGCCTTGAGAATTGACTTAAAGAAATCTCATAAACAAAAAAGGGAAGAGCGAGAATCAGTAGAACTAACCTCCATTTGCTGCAAGGCAGCTCTTTCACCCTGCGCTTCCTCCACCTTTGAGGTCAAGTCCGCAACTTTAGCCTCAAGATCAACGATCTTCTGTCGTAGCGCATAAGCACGATCGTTGTCTTGGGCGCATATACGCTTGAACTCGGCCTTCTCCTTGGCCAGTTGCTCCTCAACATTGTGGAGTTTTTTCTGCAGCCCCTCGCGGCCCCATTCTTCAGCCTTCTTGTCAGCCTCAAACTTGGCTCTCTCCTCACCAAACGCGGTTTTCGACTTTTCGAATTCAGCAATACGTTTCAGCATACGCTCGCGATAAGCCTCCCAGTCGGCACGCTCCCTAACCATCGTTCGCCATTCGCGAACTATTTGATGGTTGGCAGCACGAGCGTTGGCCTCACCAAGAATATAAGTACGATACAACATTTCGTGAGGTTTCGCCCTTTGCCGATGGACTTCAGCAGGTGTAAAGGAGTTCAGGAACCACTCGCGCGCAGGGCTGAACTCGATGAAAGTATCTTTCTGTTTTAAACTCCATGGGGCCTGATGAGGAGCGTCCCCACGCTCTTCTTCGGTGTAAGTTTTGTAGTAAATGTCCCCAACGGTGTCCTTCGCACCTATCACATTGGGGTTATAACCCCCAGCTCCACCAGAACTCGCGCCGCTTGAGGAGAAGCGGCTGGAACCCTTGGAAGTAGTAACAGGACCGGTGTTGGTTGGTTTGGTGACCTCAGGACCTGGAGGTTTAAGAGGCTGATCCATAGCCTTTTTCGCCGATAGCTCCTTCTCCAAGGCCCGTTTCCTCGCCACTTCAGCCAACCTCTCCTGCTCCGCCCTACGCTTCCTTTCTTCTTCCTCCTTCCTTTCCCTCTCCTCCTCCTTCCTCTTCTCTTCTTCCTTTTTCTTCTTCTCCTCCGCAATCTTCTTCTCCTCTTCTTTCTTACGCGCCTCCTCCACCTTTCGCTGCGCCTCAGCCGCCTTCGCGGCGTCCTGGGCTGCAGTGTCAGTAGGCTTGACGGTTATCTTGGGCCTCTTTACCCCAGCTTCACTGAATGTAACCGCCTTTTCAGGGGTCTTCTTCTTGATCTCTGCAAAATAAGGCAAGTGTATGTAAGCAAAGAGGTTTTTTAGAAAAGAGAAGAAAAGAAGAACATACCAGGAGAAAATTGGTACAACGAACGCAGCCTGCTGGTCTTCCCTATCGCAGGTATCACCACAGATGTAGGCGCGTAAGCCACACCAGTCGTAGCCTCGCTCCTACCCCTCTTCCGCCCAATAAGTTGGGCACCAGCATCTTCCTCCTCTTCTACATCTTCGGGAAAACTGGGGGTCGCGCCAGCATCTGGGTTACGAGAACCCGCGCTCCCAGAACTCTTCGACCCACCAGCACCAGTTTTCCCCTTAGCTGCATGTGATAAACCTTCATATGAGTCACTGATTATCACATAGTCGCCTAAATCACGTTGACGAAGGCGAAGAGTACCTTTGACAGCAGCAGATGTTGCGCGACTAGGGCCGGTGCCCTTACTGGTCACCTCAGGCTCCACCTTCTTCTTCTTCTTCACCGGCTTTTTCTTCTTCTCCTCGGGGTCAATCCCCAGGTCGCGCAACACACCTGCAAAGATTTCAGACCAAGAGCTTAGCTCGCCGTTGGAAGAACCTACAGACTCCTCGCTGGAAAGATAGAAAGTTTCTTTCCCAGCGAGAGTCACAGAGCGCAATGGACGAGGTTTTGGGTATTGCGCACCTTCAGTAGCAGTTGGCGGCGAAGCGAAAGCATCAGCAGCTGGAAACATGAAGTTTCCTTTAATCTGGTCATACCAGCTTTCTTCATCATCGCGCACTAGGCGAACGCCCATGGAGCCACCAAACGTGGAGAAGGCAGCTTGATAGAGTTGCGCTTCTACACACAAAAATAAGTAAGTAACAAGGTAAAGCGAATACACTTAGAAAAGGAACAAAGAAAAGTGTAACCTTGATCACCGATCTTCAAGACCGGAACCTCCTTGCTGCTAGGTGACCACTGGTCACTCATCTTAGCAGCAACCAAAACACTTTCCCCAAACACCCGGTTAGGGGTTGGGGTTAGCTGCTGGTACCACCGAGCAGTCTTCGGGATCGGGAGATCTTCCTTGGGTATGGCCTCAGTCCATTCCCTAAAAGGCATAGCGATTGGCAAAACTTCTTCCCTGATGAAGAAGAACTTGGGTTTCCAATCGTGGAAACTCTTAGGAGGATTCAGCAGAATCTTCTTCGCCGCACCTCGGCTCGCAAACGAGAAGAACCCCATCGTTCTCTGCAACTGGTAGAAAGCACGAAACTTATCTACCGATGGCTCAATGCCATGAGACCGGCACAGGAATTCGAAGTGCCGCACCCTCACCATCCCGGGTGGGCTCATCTGGGATATATGGAAGTTATAGTAAGAGAGAATACTGCCCAGAAAATTGGTCGCCGGCAGTCGGAAGTTCCCTTGAAGAAAAAAGTCTTCATAAAGGGTGATATAACCGGGTGGTGCATCAGCCGCGGTCTGGCCCTGAGCCGGATACCGGGCATCCCACTCCGGTGGGAATCTAAAACTACGAACAATCTGTTCGAATAGACCTAAGTCCCATCTAAGGACAGGAACCGGCCCCTCCTCATTAACAGGAGCCCCTTGGTGTTCTTCACTCATGTTTTTAAGAAGATCTGGAAAAAAGGCTTGAAGAAAGTTTGAAGATTTGAAGAAATCTTGAAGAAGACGAAGAACACTTTGAAGATTCAAAGAGTTTTGAGAGAAAAGTGGAGAAGAAACGAAGAGAAGTGAGAATCTCTCACCTTCTCTTCGGATATATATACCCATCGCATTTAATGCGATGGGTAACCGTGCCGCGTTCGCCGCTAGGCTAACCAACGGGAGGTTGCCACGTCAAGCGGAAAACCAGGGGTGACGGTTACCACGCGCGCGTGGGCTTCACTCTCCTGACATGAAGTGCAACCGCCGCAGGCGGCATGATGACACCCGTGCCAGGGGTCAACTCAAACGTCGCCCTCAGCGACTTATCTCACCAACCTGTCAGAAGTTCAAATTTCGAAGTTTCCCGCCATAAAACTCAAGTAACTTCATGCAGAAGTCACATGAGTCGCGCCAGATATACGTAAACTACTATAACCTCGCGCGCTTAAAAGGCCAAACAAGAAATCACTCGACACCTGCCTAGTACCTGCGCATTGAAAACAACAGTTTTCAACGCCCACCATACAAGTCAGGATCAAAGGAACCATTTCCCCTACTCTTGTTTTTTATTAAGTCCAGAGCTCCAACCACTTGCGTTGCGCATGGTGCAGCACTGGACTGGGGGGACTTGAAGGGGTATGGTCCCAAAAAGTCGCGCAAACCTCAGATCAGGTTGCGCATGAGACCACACTCCTTAACACAACAAGGTGTTAACAACAACCTTGCGCGGCCTACATCGCTCTACGATTATCCCGCGCGAGGGAATGCACACAACAAACCCAGATATCAGCACTTAACATAAAACAATGGAAGAAATGAGCCACTCGGTAAGGAAGCGCGCGGCTACCTACAGTGGTACACAAGGTACAAGTGGCAGTAAAAGGAGCCAATGAGCGTCTAGCAGGCTCTGGTCAATCGTGCGCCACGATCGCCTGACGAGAAGTACACAAGGACGCCTACATGGCACCAATCAGAGGACGGAGACAACTGTCCCACGATCTCCACTCGTCTGCTGATGACAGAAGGACAACAAGGCCGACAACAATGACACGTGGCTCCAATCAAGGTGCGCCAGCACCGACGAGCATCTAGAAGCCACTAAGCGGTCGAGGCCAGCGAGGCAAAGAGCATATTCGTTGTTGTCCGTTTCTGGCCCAAGGCCCATCAGCCCACAACCTCTTACACCTCTCCGGCTATAAATAGAGACCTTCATTCCTCAGGTTAAACATTCTATTCTCTTGGTTCTCACTCTTTACACTTAATTACTCTCAAAGCAGTCGCTTATTCTCACGCCGGAGCCTGGTTAAGAGGGAAACCCCCACATTCCCCTCTTAACGAGTAACGGTGTTCTGTTTTGCAGGATGATTTACCAGTCGGAGCTCAAATACCTCAAAGAAGATTAACCTCTATGATAGGAACATAAACCCTTCTAATTAATACCCTAATTAGATCAGTGTTTCTTCAGGTGTATTGGTGCGATAGTTGCGACTGGGTGGAATGGTAGTAAAGATGTTTGGAGATGGTTGGGCGATGGCTCGGGTATGTTTTTTGTTAGATAGGTTAAATTGTTAATGTTCTCGGCTTTGGATGTTAGTCAGTTTTACGTTATGGAAGTGGGTTCCTCACTTCCTCTAAAGTGCAACATTTTTGTGTGGCAGGCAGAGTCGGATAGGCTTCCAACTCGGGATGCTCTTTGCATAATAAGTATTCAGGTCGAGTCTTGCGGTGTGTCTTCTGTGACTCCGGGTCGAAAACGTCATACATATTTTTTCTGCATGTTTGGTGGCTACGATTGTGTGGCAATTTGTTGGTGATCGGTGCAAGATCCCTCATTTTTATGCATTTTCGGTTAGAGACCTTTTGAATATGCATAAATTCATAGGGTTGGGGGGATAGAGAGAGAAGTTTGGCAAGGGATTGTGATGAAAGGCCAGAAATGAGAAGCTTTCCTCGGGGAAATAGGTCATTATTCAAGATATATGTGTTGATGTTAAGTCCATTGGATTTCTTTAGTAACAAAATAAATGTGTAGATTAAAGTCGATAGAGTAGTCAAAATAGTGTAATCTTTTTTTTTTTTTTTTTTTTTTTGGTGGGGGGGGGGGGGGGGGGGGGTGTTGGTTGGTTGGTTGTGGCTTCTCTGGCCTGATGCCTTCGCTTTGTATGCTTTGATTGTGAATAAAATATACTTTTCCAAAAATATTGATTGTGAATAAAATATACTTTTCGAAAAATAAAAGATCCCGGAGATGCTTGAGATGGAAGAAATAATCAAACAATATGAATCCATGTTGTATTTATTTAATGCATTTATTTAACAAACATCACATGACAGTAAGTCCAACCAAGATAATAAATAAATTACGCCATAACGGTCGTTTGTTACATTTGCTATAATTAAAATATTAAATGATGCCATAATAGTTTCTAAACATACCCGTCCACCACCTTTAATTTTAATAAATTTGAGTTTGTAACCAAGAATTTAAAACTCATTATTCATTTCTATTCTATATATTTACTTGACGTTTCAATTATAATTGCAACACCCTATTCTCAAATAGGGGTACATGGGTCAAATAAAATACGAGTTTATTTTTCTAGGTTATATGTTGTAAATTATTTATCTCCCGTATCAGTAAAAAAAAGAGACGAACTAATACCGAACGAATTCCAGCCACAAAACACAAGAATCCCGCTAGTTATTATCATAACTAGAAGCCTAGAACCGACTATACATATTTTTTAATTATCTTAAAAAATCTAAAATTACATGTAAATACAATCACAAGTTACATCTACAGTAATTTTAGTGTTTTTTTTGTCTTTTAGTATAGGTTCATTTTTCTCACTTTTACCCTTCAACATTTAATATTAGTACTTACAACTTATCAATATTGTAAAGACTTTGTAATCATTTACACGTACTTATTTTTATATACGCGTCAGTGTAAATTCAAGTCAGATTAAGTTTCGACTTAATTTTTTTCGGAAATTAGTAGGCTCCGATATAATACGTTTTTGTGCCTTTTTATGTACGTTTTCTATTAGTCTACAAATTTTGGAAATTGGTGACACAAATTTCTTTTTATAACAAGTCGGGTCAAATATGATACGTTTTCGTTAGACACTATAAATTCGAATTAGTTTACGTTCTGACGTCGTCGCAACACGCAGTACCATCCTTTTAAGTTTTAACTTAAAAGTTTTGAACCGGTGTAAAGAGAACCGCTAAAGTCTAAACCGGGTATAAACACCAAAAAGACAAACAAGAACCGCCCTCTTTCTCTCTCACACAAAACGCACACATCTCTCTCTCTCTCTCTCACTAGATTCGTTGACGTCGTCATCGGAATATTCCTTTTCACTCAACCACCGGCAAATCTCCTCCGTCTCCTACTTTCCGGCAACACTTTCGTCACCAGTTAAACTCACAAAAATGAGCACAACAGAGCTTCTCACCATCGAGCCTCAGGAGCTTCAATTTCCTTGTAAATTATACGATTTATTGCGTGATTCTGCTTCTAGTTTCCAGATCTGTAGCTATTTAGTATTTACTTCTACTGAATCGATCATTTTTCACATACGGTGTCGTTTTTGTAGTTGAATTGAAGAAGCAGATCTCGTGTTCTATGCAATTGAAGAACAATACGAACGATTACGTCGCCTTCAAGGTACTGTATTGTTTCTGTTATTATTAAGTTGTTTTGATATTGTAGTAGTAGATTAGTGAATTTAGGTTTTGGTGTTTTTATGGTGAGATTTCAGGTGAAAACAACGAACCCTAAGAAGTACTGTGTTAGACCGAATACTGGAGTCGTGTTGCCTCACTCTGTTTGTGATGTTACAGGTTTGATTTTTTTGATTGGATTTTGAATTTGATTTTTCTATGTGTTTATTTGTTTGATCGCTTTGATTTTGAATATGATTTTGTATCGAACATAAACGAACGAACGACGAACATAATGGAGCTAACATCAGAACGAATAAAGGTAAATAATAAACAGACGTAAACGAACTAACATAAGCGGACGTTCACGAACTTAAATGAACGAACAAGACATGTGTTCATGTTAGTTCAACCGAATGAACAAATTTTTTTTTTCATGTTCGTTCATTTATTAAATAAACGAACTTCCTAATGAACGGGTCACTGAACATTAGGTTTGTTCACATGGCTAAATTTATGTGTTTATTTGTTTGATTGCTTGGATTTTGAACATGATTATGAAACGGACGTAAATGAACTAACATAAATGGACGTTCACTTACGTAATTGAACGAATGAAACTTGTGTTCATGTTTGTTGACATAAACAGTGTTGTAGAATCGCTAGGCGCTAGTTGGGCGGTGGGGTATCGACTAGCGATTAATCGGGATTAATAGGGATTAATCGGATTGAGGTTTTTATATATAATTTTTAGTTATATATATATACACACACATATTTATATGTAGCTTTTTAAATTATACCTGTTTTAACCCCTCATTGACCCATTTTTTAAGTAACTGGAAGGAATTTATAATGTTTGGTCGAAATTTGGCCCGCGCCTGGCCAAAATTTGGCCAGAATAGGACCGCCATTGACCGCCTAGCGATTAATCGGCCATTAATCGGTGAACCTCCGATTAGTGATTCATCGGCGACTAATCGGAGACTAGTCGGGATTTTTACAACCATGGACATAAATGAACTTCCTGCCGAATGGTTCGCGAATGGGTCACTGAACGTTCGGTTTGTTTACAGGCCTAATTTTATGTATTTATTTGTTTGATCGCTTTGATTTTTTACATGATTTTTCTGTTTGATTTTATGTATTTATATGTTTGATTGCTTGGATTTTGAACTTGATTTGTATGTATTTATCTGTTTGATCACTTGGATCTTGAACATGATTTTTGTGTATTTATCTGTTAGCTTTGATTTTAAACTTGCTTTTTTGTTTGATTTTATGTATTTATCTGTTTGATAGCTTGGATTTTGAACTATGATTTCAGATTTTATGTATTTATCTGTTTGATTGCATGGATTTTGAACATAATATCTTATTTTAAAAATTAAAATGTGCGCATCAGGAGCGCATAATGCAGGCAGCCAGGCATCACATAATGTAGTGGTGAGATTGCATCGCATGTTGCAATTTCATGATGCGCGTCACATGTTGCAATTTCATGATGCGCGCATCACATGTTGCAATTCCATGATGCGTGCATCACATGATTGGTTCTATGCGGTGTCATATGCACTTGACCAGTATTTGAACAAATTGGACCATCGATTGAACATATCTAACTTGCGATGATGAGAATATCTTATATCTTTGTGTTTAAAAGTTAACACATCAAAATATCATTTACAAGCAATTTTTTAGTACTTTTAAATAATGAGTGCCTTGCATACGGCCATACGTTATGCGTAGGGGCGGCAATTCTTGACACGACCCGTCGACCCGAACCCGACACGAAAAAACAGGTTCGGGTCGACTAACACGACCCGTTTAAAAAAAACTGGTCGGGTTCAGGTTGACCCGTATAAAGAAACGGGTTGACCCGTATAAAAAACGGGTTGACCCATTAACCCGTTAAACTATTTAGAAAAAAAGTCTTTTATATTTTTGTGTTTGTTTTTTCCGTTTCTAGTTTACATGGTTAGTTATATTAATGTTAATTTTGATACATTATATTATTTACTAGTTTATAAACCCGTGTATTACACGAATTAAATATAAAAAAACTTAGATTGAATAATATTTTAATTTATAAGTGTTACAAACCCGTGTATTACACACGTAAAACAATTTTTTTTTTTTTTTTGTAAATCATACTTCTATATAATCCTGATTACATAGTTAAAAAAATGTAATAATAGTATAATCTAATTATTGCGTGTTTCCGATTAGTATTAAGATCTAATTATTGCCTTTTTTTATTTTACAATACTATTTAATAAAATACATTGTATTTATCTATAAAATTAATTAAATAGTGCATCCTAATATGGTTATTAACATATTTAAATTAAATTTATTATATTAGTAAGGATAAGGATTAAAATTTTTTTAAATAAAATGTAAGTCTAAATTGTAAAGTTGAAGGAGACAGTGACCTGTGACAATAATTGGAATCTTATATTAAAGTTAAATAAGATATGATTTTATTAAAATTTAAATTAGAGTGACATGTGATATTAAGGGGACTTTTTTATTAGTAGATTTGTTACTTTATCATCTTTATTAATAATTAATATTATAAATCATTTAGTTTTCAAAATATACGTGGTTAATCTTAATGAGGTGTTATATTATCAAATAAATTAAATATAATAATGCATAAATAATTAAATCGGGGATATTAATAATAATAAAAAATAATAATAGTTTTGTTATAGATAATAAACCTACGATTAAAAGGCTTTTGATTTTAAAGGATATTCATCTTAAATATAGACATATTAAAAAAATATAGTGACCCTTTATCGTATGTCATAGAGGTGGAGATAATCTTGATCTTTAATATGTAAAATCGGTATACTCAAGAGATAAAGTAATTCTTATATTTTTATCTATATATCATATAATATAATTTAGTAACTTAAGCATCATGGTATATCAATTTCTTTTGAGTGAGATGATGCATAAAAAAATATTTATTAAGGTAGAGAATGGTCTTTATATTAATTTAGTTATTATTATTATTATTATTATTTATTATGGTTGATATTTAGTTATTGTTATTATTTATTATGGTTGATGCAGTATAATAAATTGACACGTGGCATTTTGATAAAATGTTTTATTATAAGAAAATGCCATGTGGCATTAAGGGGACTTCTTTATTAGTATTAGATTTGTGACACTCATATTCATCGTTAAACATGTTACCGATAACCCGCTTAAAACCCAACAACTCGTTTATAAATCGTCAACTTATATGACTCATTTAAAAATATAGGTTAAACGGATCGGGTTCGGGTTGAACCGAATTTATATGGGTAGGGTTAGGGTTGAAATTGTTGACCCGAATAATAATATGGGTCGTGTTCAGGTTGAACATTTCAACCCGCTAACCCATCAACCCGACACGATTGACACCCCTAGTTATGCGTGCTGCTTGCATTTAGATTGCTGCAATTAACATATTTTCTTGTTTTGCACAATAATGTTATAATAGTTACAATGCAAGCTCAACGGGAGGCTCCTCTCGATATGCAATGCAAGGATAAGTTTTTACTTCAGAGTGCCGTTGCAAGTCCCGGAGCTACCACTAAGGATATTACTCCAGAATTGGTAATCGTTTACCTGATAATATTATATTCATGTTTTTTACCTAGCGAATGAAAGTTTGAACTGAAGATTAAACACTTCGTTGTTTTGCAACAGTTTAACAAGGAATCTGGAAACCGAGTGGAGGAATGCAAATTAAAAGTTAATTACGTTGATCCCCCGCAACCACCGTCACCCGTACGAGAAGGATCAGAAGAAGGTTCCTCTCCAAGGGCATCTGTTTCTGACAATGGGACGATGAACACAACCGACTCTGCTGTAAGACTTTTCGACCTTTATTTGCTATTTTGCATTATTCAAACATCTAGACCCTGGTTTTATACTATGCAGTTAATATTGGTTATCGGTCCCCATGTAAACTATCAATATCATATATCGGTACCGATATTGACCGATATATCATTGATTTTCCCGATATCAATACCTTTCTTCTTAGTTCTACCATTCGTCTTTCTTCTTATTGCTGCCATGGTTTTAAAAAACGGTTGAGGCGTGCGCCTCGAGGCAAAATGTCCACAAAACAATTCTGAGGTGCGCCTCAGGGGGTTTTATTGTATTTGCGCCTCAGAAGGGCTGAGGCGCTGAAAAGGCTGCGCCTCAGGGGTTTTTGATATTTGTTTTTGACTTTTGTGTCAATTTCGAGCAATTTATGTCTTTTTTATGTGTGTTTTTGATGATGAATTTAGTTAGTATTATTATTTTTATAAGATATATAATTTTTATATTTATTTTTAAATTCTGCCTCGGGCTTACACCTCGGTTTGCCTCGAGGCTTTCGCTATATAATTTTTATAAATTGTTAGTGTTATACTTCTATATATATAAATTCTACATGATATTAAAATTACCGATATCCCACCGCGATAACCTATATCTTACCGATATCCCACCGTGATAACCTATATCTCAAATACCGGTCCTTGACCGATATCCGATTTTTTACCGCATTAACTGCTTAGGGACCTAAATGCATCGGAGCGCCCTCACGCATTTCAAAACTAAGATCTCGACCATCTTTAATTCAAGTGACATACTAATGCATTAGTTTGTATTCACAGGTTCCAAGATCATATGCTGAATCTCGCGATATATCATCTATATCACCGGAGGTTATTTTTTGATCTACTATCTGTTCTTTGTTAATGAAAGATTGTGTGCTAAGATAAAATTTTGCAAAATTTTTACATAGAGAGGTGTTACTGTCAGTTATATGAGTTGCTTGTAATTCTTTATTTGGGATTATAAAAAAGCCGAGTAAAATGCCATTTTCGTCCCCGAGGTTTGGCCGGTTTTGTGACTTTCATCTGAAGGTTTGTTTCTCCGCATCTGGATCCAAAGGTTTGAAGTTTGCCATTTTCATCTGGCTTGTTAACTCCATCCATATTTTCGCCATTAAGTCGGGGATATTTCTCTCTTTTATGTTAACTTAAAGGGCAATTCGGTTTTTTTCAATTTATGTACAAGCATTTAGCATAATGTACAAGTATTCAAAAGACCAAATTCCCCTTTAATTTAACAAAAAAGACGAAAATGACCCCTGACCCCGACTTAACAGAGAAAAATGGATGGAGTTAATGAGCCAGATGAAAATGACAAGATTTGTACAAGTATTAAAAGACCGAGTTCCCCTTTAATTTAACAAAAAAGACGAAAATGACCCCTGACTTAACAGAGAAAAATGGATGGAGTTAATGAGCCGGATGAAAATGACAAGATTTCAAATCTTTTGGATCCAGATGCGAAAAAACAAACCTTTGGACGAAACCGGTCAAACCTCAGGGACGAAAATGGCATTTTACTCAAAGTTTTAATATTACCTCTCTGCTTCAAATGTTTAGCAACTATATCACAGTGGATTTAAGATGCTGCGATGCAGCATTTCACCCGATAATAATAAATATATATATATTTTTTGCCAAGTATATTAAGCTTATCTTTGATGTTTTGTATGTTAATATTTTTTACACATGTTTGACTTTGACTATTAAATCCTGTTTACATTCACCTCACCCTATGTATTTTCAGACAAGGGCTCTTATCTCTAAGCTGACCGACGAGAAGAATTCTGCGATTCAGCAATCTAACAAGCTTCACCACGAACTGGTACATACCTGTACTTAAGCTTAGTTTATGAAACTTCCCCTATACATATGCATGTATATATTTACCTTTTCTCATTTCAATATCTATTTTATTTCTATATTCATCGTCATTGGATTGTTCTTTTTCGTAGGAATTGTTGAGGCGTCAAGGCAGCAAAAGCAGTGGTGGTATCCCTGTCATGTATGTTGTAATTATCGCTCTGCTCGGGATTCTCTTGGGATATTTGATGAAGTAAACATTGAATTTCAAATCAATGGGAGAGAACTGTGTTAACTATGATGTTAGAAGACTATGGTCAAAAGTGACAAATTGGTTTTCTTGTTTTTTTTGGATATGTTGTGTAATTTGCATATTTATTTTACCTTTTGGAATTTTTTTGTCTGATTAATGATTAGTATAGTAATCGACTTTTGTCGTAATAAAACCATTACATTTTTTTCAACTATTTTAGTTAACATTTTTTTGAACGGCGAACCACTTTATAGGAATCTTACGCTAAGCTAGGAAGTTTGGAGCGATGCGTAATCCACAAATAGGAATCTTAATTTGTACAACCGTATCTTGGATCCGGATGAAATTCCCTTCAAAAACATTTTGATTCCTCGCATGCAAAATTCTCCACAGAGTCGCCTTCATTACACTGTGGATCAAATTCTACCCCTTTTGTCGACCCTTGAGCATTCTCCAAAACTTCCATGAGGGCCGTAACAGAATTAACATTGTTCGGCTAACCCATACAAAAACGCCCCACCAAAGCGCTCTCGCCAAAATACAGTTAACAAAAGCGACAACAAATTTTGATGATATAAAAACAGGTCCCCAAAATATGGTTGGAGGATATGAAGTAAAGATGATGAAATGACTAGTGAATAATGGGGTTGACCTCAAAGAATCCCCAAATCCGGTGACAAACAGGGTCTCTCTTTAAATCATTGTAGGTGGTTAAGGAGGAAATTCATGTCATGTCTTTGTGGGCATCTTCTGACTTCAACTAACTCCACTAATGGTGGCTTGCAATGTTTTTTAGCTGGACCGTCACTGAACCAGGTGTTTTACCGGTTAGACTCGATTAAAAATCGGATGTTTAAAAAACCAGATGATGTCATAAAGAGTTCAAAGATTTTAAATTTAAATATACAACTAATTTAAAACAAATTTGGAAAAAAAATTTTGTATTTTATATAAATAAAGTATAAGGTCTAAAATGGTAAATACAACATTAGATGGGATTTTAATGAGAAATACAAAAAAAGATAATAAAAAAGGTGAAATCCAGTTTCACATGTTAGCCGACCAGTTTTCAAATAATAGCGAGGTTTTCAAATAATAGCGATTCAGATAGACACAACCGGACAAGTTATGTGTCTTGTTCGGGTGCCTGGTTCAAAAAACATTTGTGTTTTGTTGAAACGATCAATCTCCACGCATGGTAGTCAATTATGGTCAATATAACAAAACTATCATATTCAAAAATCTAACACTCGTAAATGTTCACCCCCCCCCCCCAAAGAAGCGTATTAGATTTATTGTTCAGTCATCGATTCATCATTATTCTGTGAACCATCTAAATGCGTTGCTTGTTTCTAATTTGCATGCGCAACATCCAGGATAAACAACCGCTCACTTGATGTATAATATATCCGAAAATCGTAGAACTACTCGGATAAGACATCTTATTCACACCCCTATATTTGACTCCCACACCCTTGTTCACTCTATCTCTCTCTCTCTCTATATAGAGATCTATGTATATAGATATACAGAGAAAGAAGAGGTGTGTGAATATTAAAACACTTTCCAATATCATATGTTATCCAATTGTATTCAATTCAAAAGTCCTTACCTCCGCTATGTAGATGGTATCACATATCAAATTAGAATTACACTAAAAAAACTCCTTTTTCTCTCTTCTTTTTAGTTAAATAATATATTTTTTTATATTTTTATCATTACTTTTTCTATTCTTTTCAATTAAATAATATATTTTATATTTTTATCATTACCTTTCATTCAAAACCACTTTTAAATCAGTATCTCCTCCCCATCTTTTTTTCTCTCCTCCTTTCACAACAATTTACAACCACTCACGTAAATAAAGATGGCAAAAGTGATGGATTGGACAGGTTTGGGCCATTTACCCAACGTAATAGAATGAAAAATCTGACTGTGATAATCTTTTTAGAGTTACTCATTTACCAAACGTATTACACATTCTAACCCACAAATTATTTTACATAAATATCTTACAACCCTTCCTGATCCAACCGTAATTATTTCATACTCATCTTGACCCATTCTAATTTTTAAAATACCCAAAATACACAAATGAGTTTTTGCCTACACGTAAATATCGAGGATCCATTCTGAATATTAAAACAACAAAAGTTAAACAAAACAAAAGGGTGCATGGGTAATAAACAAAACTGTGAGGTGCTCATGCGTATCATCCATCATTCTAAAACCACCTATCTGTAAAAAAGAAAAAAAATAATAACAAAAAAAAAAATTCAAAATATCAATCACACCTCACCGCCCTTTAGACACCCTTCTGTCAACTCGTACTCTTTTAGCTGTCAACCGTACGGAACCGTCAATTTAACGGCGACCGTCTCGGCAACCCCTTCCGCCGGTTAACGGCTGTTTCTACCGGATTATTCGCCGGAATCTCAAACTTTGAAGTTCTTTTTTTCCGTACTATTTCTGTAGTGGCGGTGCAGGCAATGGTCAAACGGTCAACGTCAACGCAACTAGCGGTTGAACCGGATGAAGCTCTTGAGGAAAGAACCGGTTCTAAAACTGGGTCTGGTGAGATAAACCAGTCGTCGGAACCCGGTTCCGGTAGCGTTAGAATTTCGCATTCGTGCAGGTATTCTGACATCATGCCGTTGTTCCTCATGATCTGATTAATCTTTGGGGAAAATAAGAAATACCCAGATTAGAATATGATGAATCTTGAAAAGGGTTGGCTTCAAAATTTGAAATTGGTGTGTAAATTTAAAAACCGGTTCAAAACTGGTCAGTTTTACTGTGGTTAAACCCGGTACGGAATAAAAACCGGGTTTTAAAACATTGGTGTAAATGTTGGAAATTTAGTATCTTTTCATATTTTTCAAGAAAACAAAAACCCAATTCAGAATATAATAAAAATTACTGAAGGGTTGTTTATGAAATTCTAAATTGTGCAAAAAATGTTGGAAATTTGTAAATTTTCTTTTTCAAGATATTCAGCATAAATAGAAATAGCAAAGCAAAATGGGTACCCAAAATTTTGAAATTTGTTTAATAAAACAAGAAATTCAAGATTGTAAAAGTTCACAAAAAAAAAAAAAAAAAAACCCGCACTATCTTTAAAAAAAATAAGAAAACCCCTATTATTAGGAATACAATAAAATTTCAAAGGGTTAAAAATCAAAATTGTGCATAAAATGTTGGAAATTTACTAGTTTTTCAAGTTCTTCAAGAAGTCCACTAAAAATGAAATGAGGCGAAATGGGTACACAGAAATTTGAATTTGTGTGAAAAAACAAGAATTCAACATTGTAAAAGATTTAAAAAAAAATCCCTTATAATCTGTTGAAAATTAACAAAAGCCCTATTAGGAATACAATGAAATTTAAAAAGGGTTTGTTTTAAAAAAAAATCAATTTTGTGCATAAAATGTTGACTTTAAATAATTTTTCATATATTTCAAGAAGTTTAATCATAATTGAAATAATGAGGCGTATATGGAAATCAAT
Source organism: Helianthus annuus (assembly GCF_002127325.2). NCBI lineage: Eukaryota > Viridiplantae > Streptophyta > Magnoliopsida > Asterales > Asteraceae > Helianthus > Helianthus annuus. Next base: position 161,842,688 of record NC_035445.2, on the reverse strand, counting down.
TAAAAGCCCAATTAAAAATACGAAGCAAAATGGGTACCCAAAATTTTGAAATTTGTTTAATAAAACAAGAAATTGAAGACTGTAAAAGATCAAATTAACTCATAATAAAAACAAAGAATTATATTGCCAACAAAAATTGCATATTGCTACATGAGTTTTGACCTATGGAAAATGTGCCACCCTAGAAGAATTCAATTCAAGAAAACACAAGTTACCAAGCGAGATCTCATAAAAACTTGGAAATCAATACACAAAACAAGAACCTAAACAAAATTGTTAATAACTAGAAGGAATACCCGCGCTACGCTGCGGGGTTTCGGTTGATATCTATTTTGGTTCAGTATACCAATCGAAAGAAATATGCTCAAAAGGATATCGACAAATGTTTTACATCGACCAAAAACCATAAAAATAAATTTCAATTGGACACCAGGACGAAATGATTTTAAATTAATTGTAAATGGAAACGTAAATGTTATCTTAAATATAGCTTTAATGAAAACAAACGTAAAACTAAAACACTAAACATAAGAAAACTAAAAAATAAAAATAATAAAGTCCAGAAAAAAATCAAGAAAGAAACAAAAAAGTTAATAGGATAAAAGCACTATCCACATAATTTGCTAATTGGAATTTGCGTTAAAGTGTAGACCAACTGAAAACATACATAAAAATAAGCATGAAAACGAATTATATTTGACATATATTTCTGAAGAAAATTTACGTCGAATCATAAACCAACTTAAATTTATACCGACGTGTGCATAAAAATAAACACGTAATAAAATAGTTACGGCGTGTTGTGACGTGTCGAAACGTAGAGTGACTCAAATTTATAGCATTTAATGAAAACGTATTATATTTTACTCGACGTGTTTCCGAACAAAATTTCGTTAAAACGTAGACCATTTGAACACGTACATAAAAATAAGCATGAAAACATATTATATTTTAACCGGCTCATTTATAGAAAAAAAAATTACATCAAAACATAAACAAACATAAAATGTACATAATAATAAGCATAAGGAATATATTATATTTGACCCAACTTATTAACGGGAAAAATATACGTCTAAACGTAAATCAATTTAAATTTATAGAAACGTGTACATAAAAATAAATACGTAAAACTTGATTACAAAATTTTTAGAAAGTTAAGAGGTTGAAATTGTTAACATTGAAAGTTAAAGGGTAAAAGTTTAAAGAGAAATAATAAAGACAAAAAAGAAAAAGTCAAAATGTAAAAAAAAAAAAAAAAAAAAAAAAAAAAAAAAAAAAACTAATGCTACTGTACATCCCCTTTGAATTTGTAAGGTTATAGAATAAGTCTTGTATTTTTTTCTCAAATAATAATAATAATAATAATAATAATAATAATAATAATAATATAATTCAATTACGTATCATATTAAGAAAAACATCATATACAAATACATTTTGTGGTTCCCACGGTTCTTAATACAATTTTGGTTTTGAAAATAAAAGCATATGTATATATGTATGTGTATCCTATGGGGTGGTGCTACATTGGTAAAGGCAAAGCCTTTAAAACACCTAACGAAAGGTCTTAAGTTCAAGTCAGACAGACGAAAACTACAGGTAATTAAAGAAGTTAGATGTTCGAAAAAAATATATATGCATGTGTATATTATAAAATAGTTATACCTTGCAAGAAATAGAGCAGAAGAGATATGGATCTTGGAGGCCTCTTTCACAACTTATGCAATTGTTACTTAAATTTCTACAAGCTCTTGTTTGTGGCCTTGGATTCAAGAACACAACTTTTGCACTATTTGTAGTGTAAGCCTATAGCAATTCAACAATAACAAAATTACCAATTTACCACCAATCAACCCAATCAATGATTCAATCAAAATTGTAAAATAATATATTAAATTAAATTAAATTAAATTAAAATTCAATCAAAACTCACTTGAACATAAGAACAATCCATTAACTTTTCTGCATCACCAACCCTTATAACATCATGATACACATATCTTCTTATCTACAAACAAAATTCAAATAAAAAAGTTTCCAATGTTGTAATATTTGAATTATGAATCAACAAATTATTAATTAATATAAATTATAAATTGTAAATCTTCTTCTCATCATAAATTATTATTATTATTATTATTATTATTATTATTATTATTAATTATTAATATTAATATAAACAAAATTCAAATGAAAAAGTTTGCAAGATTATGAATTATGGGAATTGAAACCTGTAGAAGCCTATGAGAGTTATGAACATCAAGACAATGATGACAAATAGCTTGACAACAATCAAGACAAAATATGTTTTTCTCATTCTTTTTAACATCTTCATGAACCATGCAAGCATTGAAGAATGTTTCCGAGAGTAAAGATTCAAGCCACGTGGGTAATCTTGTTGAAGCAGAAGATGATGATTCCATTGCAATTGCTTGTTAATTCTTGAACAATAAAAACACAATTTTTCTTTATTTTCTTTAAGAAAGTTGGTTTGAAATATATATTGAATATATGGTGTGGGATTTTTGAACTTTTTATTGAGATGATGGAGTGTGGTGGTGTGCTGCCATCGCCGCCGGAGACATTAAACGGTGACGGCGGCGGCGGGGAGGGTTAGAGAGAGAGGAGAGAGAGAGAAAGGGCGGTGATGGTGTAAGAAGGAACCTTGAAGGTGAAGGTGGTGGGGGAGTGTAGGTGTGGTAGTAGGGTGCAGTTTGCAGGGTAGTGGTGTTTACTATTTTGTACGGTGGGTTTTTATAGAATTTGCTATAAATGTTTTTTATTTTACAAAAGGTGATATTTGGTGTATAAGCTTATCTGGGTTTTCGTCTCATTGTGTGTTACGTCAGAGAGTGTTTAGCTCTTGTGATTGTACAACGTCTGACAAGTGGCAGTTAGCAGTGTGGTTTCCCAAGGGAATGTCCAAGCTAAACTCTAAAGATAGCGTGAGCCTGATTAAGATAACATAATCCTGTCAGATTGGAGCAACATGACTCTAATTTAGGAAGCGCGATGTCCTAACACAAGAAATTCGTCTTTCCATTAAAAAGGTGATATCTAGTTGATGATGGTTTTATAAATCTAGATCATAATAGTGAATTTGCTAAACGTGTGATTGAATATGCTTTAGTGTGTGGTGGTGGGTGTTTGGGTATGTGAATTGGTTTCATGGGGTACACTAATTGTTGTTGGTTGTGATTTAAAATCAATTTTTTGGCTTATAAGCACGAGGGAGAAACCGAAGAGAGGGATTAAAAAAGCATTGGAAATTGGGTTCGGGTTCATCTCGTAAATTTGAAACACCGTCGCAATTGAATTGGGTTCATTCGGTTTCTTTTGGGCTACAATGAGATGTCACTTGATGATTGATTGGTTGATTTGGGTTCATCTGTTTGTTTCGGGGGTGTCTCCTCACCCTAGTTATATAAAATATAAAATATAGCATCTGCATTTCTCCAAACGAAGGGCGTGACATTTTCTACTTTAAGTTGGATTAGGAGTGTTCAGAAAAAAAACGTAACCAAATAAAAACTGTAAATCAAACCGTAACCCTAACCGAATAAACCGATCTGAATAAGGAATTTGGTTTCTAACTGAAACCGAATTGTGAATATGGTTTTTTGTTCGATTTTTGAATCCGCATTTTTTATTTGCTTTACTCGGTTTATTTGGATAGCGGAATAAACCGTTAATTTAATAATTATTAAATACAAATAATAATGTTTAATAAACTATATAAAATTTATTAGTCCAAAATACAAGTATAATATCTTAGTATATGTATCTCATGCTTGCGTCAGATGTTGATCAAAATACATGTTTGTTTTTAAATTTTCTTCATTTGATGTATGCAGGTTCATTCGAGAGACTCGTGTTTAAAAATTATTTATATTTTGTGTCATTAGACTTGTTGACTATTTATTGTTTCTATGATGTATGTTTTGAAGTTTTACCTTTGTGATTGTGTGCACAACTATTTTACGGGCGTGCTTGTTTTATTTTGCTATGTCTTTTATTTATACATTGTTAGGTTTAAATTACTTGTTAACTTGATGTTCGGAAGTTGGAACACAAAAATTTGAAAAAAAAATACTTAGGTATAATTTGGTTTCTACCCGAAACCAAACCGAATTGAATTTGGTTTGGTTTGGTTTTTGATTGGGGTACAAAATTTTGAAAACCGAATAAACGAAATAAACCATAAACCGAACCGATGAACACCCCTAAGGGTGGAAGGGGTGCTCCCCAAATGGGGAGTGGTAAATTTTTTTCATAGCCAATAATCTCATGTCATCTCAACACGTCTTTTCACTCCCCATTTTGCACTCAGTCACTAGGGGTGTTTTACCCAAACAATTTTTTATTTAAAAAATAAAAATAAATAAATGTGTGATTGGTTGGAATAGAGTGGGGCCAACCATCAACCCCCTCTCTCCCCATCTCTCATCGATGACTACTCACTGTTTCAACCCATCATCGTTCACCGATTTATACTTGGCGGCACCTTGCCGATCGGGAAAGAGGCTCACCAAAGGGGTCACCGCACTATGCCCCCTTCCACCCTAAGTTGGATGGCTTGTGACAATCTTTCCTCTCTCCTTTTCTGTGATGTTTCTCATTGTAGATGAAGAATGATTTCATTATCTCTCTCCTCGCTACATTGATGTCGCTCATCTTCTATCATCTATCTTTCAAGTCAACCACATAATTCTTCCACCTCAGTTCATTAGAAATGTTTTTAGAGTAAATCACATCAATTATCACATAATATTTATTTTTATTCACTAATTAGTAAATACATTTTTCGTCTTTTATATTTGTATCAGATTGTAACAGAAATCCTTTAACTTCAATAATTACTGTCACAATCCTTTATTTGGAAAATCAATTACATTCTACGTCCTTTGTTTCTAACTTTGTTAAAATTTTCAATTATCTTTGGTCATATAAGGGTAATTTAGTCTTTTAACTTAAAAAAATAAGAAATAAAACAAAAATAATTTACCACCTCCAATCCCTAATATTTAATCACATGAATAATAAGAACATGATCTCCCTATCTGCACACTGCCAATTTAAACAACATTACAAATCACTCCCCACACACATGAACAATAAGAAAATTTAAAATTCACTCCCTCAATCGCCGCCAGGGCTTCCAGCCATTAAATCACTGCCAATTACTTTATTTTAGAACTCATCTTAAAACATGGTGTTGATTCAATTTAAAACCCAACTCGCCACTGAAAATCCCAAATCAGTAACACCGACACAGATCCATGAGGCAAAGAGAGGGAGAGCGAGAAACAGAGAAACATCTTTCTTCAAATCTAGCCGCCGGCGAATGGATCATGTAATGGTCATTGCCAGAAAAAAAAGTGAAGGAAGGTTAAGAGAGAAATGGTGGCGGTGGTCGGTTGGTTCTGGTGGCAGTGGTCGATTGTTGGTGGTGGTGGCAGTGGTAGTGGGGGTGGTTTCGGATGGTAGGTTTAGAGAGAGAAATGGGTGGCGATGGTGGCTATCAATGGTGGTGGGGGTCGGTTAGAGAGAGAGAGAGAAAAAGGGGGAGAGAGAGCTGAGACTACTCGGTGTGGGGAGCGGTCTAGGACCGGCGACGCCCCAGCACACCGCCTCCTAGGGTCGTCCCCGTCCTCAACGTCTTACCCAAGCCGTTCACACCGGGCCCCTCTCTCTTCTTTATACACACACGCATATACATACATACATACATACACACACACACACACACATATATATATATATATATATATATATATATATATATATATATATATGTCTAAGATAGAAAGATGACTTTAGACCCATCCTCACACCCGCTTACGTGTACGCCTATGTGGCGGAACATTCTTTGAGGACCACCCTCCTCCACACCCTACAGTCTAAGATAGAAAGATGACTTTATGTTTTCTTATATATATATATATATATATATATTGTATAATATTTTTATAGGATTTGGTTTGTTGTTTGAATTTATTATATAATATATATATATATAGGGAGCCGCTAGAATGAGAACCACCTCGAGTTGTAAGAACCGCGAGAACTACACCCCACGGAGCGCCGTTCGCCATGATTTTTTTTTACAAGTAGATGTGTATATTATAAACACAGCCGTAAAAAATCATGGCGAACGGCGCTCCGCGGGGTGTAGTTTTTTACACCACAAGTTTGGTGAAAAAAAAAAGAAAAAAGAAAAAAAAATAAAAAACACCAAACTTGTGGTGTAAAAAACTACACCCCACGGAGCGCCGTTCGCCATGATTTTTTACGGCTGTGTTTATAATACACACATCTACTTGTAAAAAAAAATGATGGCGAACGGCGCTCCGTGGGGTGTAGTTCTCGCGGTTCTTACAACTCGAGGTGGTTCTCATTCTAGCAGCCCCCTATATATATATATATATATATATATATATATATATATATATATATATATATATATACCCTCTTGTGCAAGGCACATGCCATATTTAACTGAAAATTTTAACCAGATTAGGCCTAAAGGACGTTAAGTGTAATGAGTTTTACAAATAAAGTATTGTAACTGAAATTATTGAAATTAAAGGGTATCAATTGCAATACGATACAAAGATAAAGGACGAAAAGCGTAATTTACCCTTACATATTTGATGGTCACCTATCAATAATACATTTGATTTTTCCTACTTTCTTCTTCATCCCACAACCTATCTCACCAAGGTTCCTGACACTCCCTCTTCTCTCAACTATGCCTATATTACTAACAAATTATCATGCTTAAAGTAACACAAATTCAAGTAAAGATGGTTACTAATATTTTTGCTTATTTTATCAATCTATTTTGCATCCCATCCCCCAAGCCACATAGATATCAATTTTTATGTGGTGAATTGATGCATAACTCAATCCATTAGACAAAGAGTTAATTGTCATTTTCGCCCCTGAGGTTTGGGCACATTTGCCATTTTCGTCCAAAATGAAGGTTTTGTACCATTTTGCCCCCCACGTTTGTAACTTTTAGCCATTTTCATTCAAATACCTAACCAAGTTACTTTATATCTTATTATGGGTTATTTTAACCTAACCAACTTAGTTTATACCTTATTATGGGGTATTTTTGAAATTTATCAATTATGAGGGGGTAATTTATAAATTACCTTCTAGTTATTATTTATCAGCCTTTATAACTCACCTACTTCATAAAACCCATTTCATCAGAGATAAGAAACCCTAAATCGCTGAAGAACAAGAACGAATCGCTGAAGAACAAGAACGGGTCGTTGAAGAATCATCAATGGCCCAATCGTCTAATGATTTGGAGCCAGATAATTGGTGTATCAGAGGTGAAGATGCAAATTTCAATCCCGACATTACATATGGTATGTTCTATCCACCATCATCTGAGAATTGCTTGTAAGCTAGGGTTTACTTGATAAATTAATCGTTTTTTTTCTTTTTGTTTCAGCCAAATTTCCAAGCTACTTCACCTTGGAATTTCACCATGGTGGTGAATTTGATGATGTACCAGAGTTTCATTACAAAGGGGGTAAAGTTGACTACATTGACAAGGTGAATCCCGATCTGTTTTCTGTTATTATAGTCAATGATATGATGCAAGAATTAGGTTATTCAGAGGAAGATGTAGTGATATACAACTTTAGGGAACCAGGGGGGATGCTAGAATCAGGTTTAAGATCTTTGGGTACTGATTCTGATGTGTTGAAGCTGATTAAATATGCTGAAACTACTAGAACTATTGAAGTTTATGTTCAGCATATCCAAATGTTTCCTAGAAAGGATGTGAATACTAAAGAGGGTAAACACGATCAAGTTAATGAACCTCAGTATGATGATTTGAGTGATGATAATAATGATGAGGATAGTGACAAGGACAGTTCTGGTGATGAGGACAGTGGCAGTGTTGAGGGGAGTGATAAGAATAGTGATGATGAAGATTCTGATTATTTGGTTGATGACGATCACATAGTGCCCGAGTATGATGTAGATATGGATGAATTTAGGGCTGCAGTGGACTTTGATCTTAGTGATGCAGGTGAAGATAATGAACAGGCCAATGAAGAGGGTAGTAATGAAGAGGTTGACTTAGACGACGTTGAGTCTTTTGAAGATAATACGACATTGTGTAAGATTGGGGAATCGATCAAAACGAGTCGATCAGAAGAGTTCTAGACCAAATCAGAGGCGGAATTCATTGATTTGATCTTCATTCAGCTTGATATGCACTTAGAAGTAGATTAACTGTCGATTGTATTGATATAAAACCGTTACACGAGCTGGAGACACTTCTGCAGAGCTTTGCTACCGGAATCACAACGTTACAAATGAAGAACCAAGACCTACTATTTATAGGAAAAGCCAGGTCGCACCAAACAGTTCCACACGACCTGGTCCAGGTCGCACGACCTGGCCAGGTCGCACGAACTGGTCAGTTCAGACCTGTTTCCCGTTTCTTTCGTACAACGCGTCTTGGTCTATTTAATCTATTACACGACTCGATACAAGACGAAGTCAACAGACATATAAACTCCCCCTTGGATGTTGACGAGTCTTCAGTGTGTCGAGTCTTCAGTCTTGGTCAGTCTTCACGCTCTTTCCAAAATGTCTTTCTCTGTAAGCATCCTCATCAATCTTTCTCTTCTTCTATCTCTCTCAGCATCTCAACCTGACTCTCCAAATTCTCTTGATCAGATCTCTTGATTCCTTAAATTTATCAGCATCAGCAGCTACTATCTCGAGCTTTGTTCCAAGATCTGTATCTGGCTCTTACGTCTTCAGACTCCCCCTTTCGATAAGTTGGGATCGCAGTCTGGAATCTTCTATCTGCATCAGGAGTCGAAACCTAGTCCTTTCAAAGCTTTTTACCTGCACAAACTTTACCCAAACGTAAATTTCACAATTTTTAAAATTTAACAAATTTAGAATCCACTTGTAGATATCGTTTAACATTTCTCAAATAAAACACTAGTATTCGTAACACACAAATTTGGTTTCAAATTAATGAACCATTTAATCTTTTCAAAATCATTTCCCATTTCAAACAAACTCTCCCAAACCTGTTGTTCATTATGTTTAGCACTCGGAATTTTGAAAATCAGCTTTTCAACATCAGCTGTCGAAAATAAGGTAAAATAAATTCTTTTTTATTTTTCAAAATTTTATGCTAAAACACATTCTTTTTGGATTTTTTTGTTCAATGAAAAGCTGTAAAGAAATATTTACAGACAATATTTTTGCGAGTTTGTGTAAGAGGATCATATCAGGTTTTGAGACTTATCACTAACACCGTTGACCTTTTTAGACTTTAAGTTCTAAACAAATTCACTTAGATTGTCAGTATTGTTGTCCACTTAAACCTCTACACAAGTTTCAATCGATTCGAGATATGAATTAGTGTTTAAAGAACTTAAACTTATTCGCGTGTTCCACCTCAGAATATACTCCCGTATCAAAATTCCCTAGATTCAGTCTTACAGGTGAGTATACCAATTTGATATCTGTATTTGTGTTAGTGCGAGACCTAGAGAGCTCAGGTATGAACTTCCGTTCAGTCAAAGAGATGAAGGCTCGACTTTAGGTGTGTTCCCTTTAGGGAATCTTTTCTTCAACTGCAATTGATTTGTATCTTTCGATATTTTATCAATTTTTATGCAGAGAGTGAGCTTTTAAAGCGCATAAAATATTATACGAAGTCTAGGCCATTGCTTCCGCAATATCAGAAGACTAAGTATAATACCCCAGATATCAAACAACATAAAGACCTAGTATCTCAGAATCATGCAATCTCTCAAACAAGATTTCGGGGGTTACCCATATATCCGAGAGATATTCCCCACGAGATAAGTAAGTATTAATATGAGTAAATTTCCATTTTAGTCCCTGAGTTTTGTCCAAATTTGCCATTTTAGTCCAAATAGCTTTTTTTTTGCCTTTGGGTCCCTGACTTTTCCCTTTTGTTGCCATTTTGATCACATACACCAACTCCATCCAAAAACTCCATCTTTAACCAGGGGTATTTTGGGGATTTTCATTTTAAATGTTTTCAATTGCCATTTTGATCCAATTCCAAAAAATCAAAAAAATTCCAAAAAATTCCAAAAAATCATAAAAATTCTAAAAATACCAAAAATCCGTTTCGGCGCGAACCGTTTCGAACCCGAACCGTTTCTAGCTGAACCGTTTCGACGCGAACTGTTTCGACCCGTACCGTTTCGACCCGAACCGTTTCGACCTGTACCGTTTCGACCCGAACCGTTTCAAGCCGAACCGTTTCCACCCGTACCGTTTCGAGCTGAACCGTTTCGACACGAACCATTTCGAGCCGAACCGTTTCGAGCCGAACCGTTTCTAGCTGAACTGTTTCGAGCCGAACCGTTTCGAGTTGAACCGTTTCGACGCGAACCATTTCGACCCGTACCGTTTCGAACCGAACCGTTTCGAACTGAACCGTTTCAACCCGTATCGTTTCGAGCTGAACCGTTTCGACCCGTACCGTTTCGAGGCACGGTTCGCGTCGAAACAATTCAGCTCGAAACGGTTCAGGTCGAAACGGTTCGGGTCGAAACGGTTCGCGTCGAAACGTTTCGGCTCGAAACGGTTCCGATCGAAACAGTTCGGCTTGAAACGGTTCAGTTCGAAACGGTTCAGCTCCAAACGGTTCAGCTCCAAACGGTTCGCTCGAAACGGTACGGGTCGAAACGGTTCAGCTCGAAACAGTTCGGCTCGAAACAGTTCGGCTCGAAACAGTTCGGCTCGAAACGGTACGGGTCGAAACGGTTCAGCTCGAAACGATTCGGTTCGAAACGGTTCAGCTAGAAACGGTTCGGCTCGAAACGGTTCAGCTCGAAACGGTTAGCGTCGAGACGGTTAAGCTCGAAACGGTACGGGTCGAAACGGTTCAGCTCGAAACGGCACGGGTCGAAACGGTTCAGCTCGAAACGGTTTGGGTCGAACGATACGGGTCGAAACGGTTCGGGTCGAAACGGTACGGGTCGAAACGGTTCGTGTCGAAACGGTTCAGCTCGAAACGATTCGGGTTCGAAACGGTTTGCGCCGAAACGGATTTTTTTGTATTTTTTTAGAATTTTTTAGAATTTTTATGATTTTTTAGAATTTTTATTATTTTTTTAGAATTTATTGGATTTTTTTTTATTTTTTGGAATTTTTTTGATTTTTTGAAATTGGATCAAAATGGCAATTGAAAACATTTAAAATGAAAATCCCCAAAATACCCCTGGTTAAAGATGAAGTTTTTGGATGGAGTTAGTGTATGTGATCAAAATGGCAACAAAAGGGAAAAGTCAGGGACCTAGAGGCAAAAAAAAAACTATTTGGACTAAAATGGCAAATTTGGACAAAACTCAGGGACTAAAATGGCAATTTACTCACAATACTACTTGTAAGACGAAATATCACAGTTGTGAATTTCTCAAGAAAGATGCCGATTCCTACTCCCTAATTACCAACCTAAGAGTTCCGGCAAGTCAGGATTTTTAAGCAAATAATACAGACACCCAAGCCTGACCAGCTTTGGGTACACCCGAGTTATTTTCACTCGGTGGGTAAGTTCTCCTCTTTGATTCATAAAATTCTTTTACCCCTTTTTCCCTTCCATCGACCATTTTTCCAAAAATATGTTTCACTTTGCCATTAAAAGCCTTTTCGACATCGAATTCTTTCTTTTCAGAATAGAATTGATTCGAAATTTCCACTTTTCCAACTTTTTGTTTTAAATTTTCAGCCCGCAATGGTGGAAAGTTGACATCATCCATTGGTGGTGTAACACCTCGAAATTTTGTGTCCAATAATGTGTTAACACGTGTCATGAGTTTACACGTGGCATTAAATATTAAATAAAGGACTAAAGTTGACAAACCTTGAAAGTGTGTAAATTCGAGGGTTATAAATGTCAACGAAGGGTAAATATACTGTATAGTAACCCTAAACGATGCTCGTACCTTCAAACGAATAAATCATGGATCGTACGGAGCGAAACGCGGAAGAAAGTGAGAGATTACAAGCTACAGGGGTTAACTGTGTCAACATGTTTAATTATACCTCTGAGTGACCCTTTGACGAACCCAACGCTTTGTAACAGTAAAATATACTCACTAGAATATACTATATAAATTTCGCGAAGTTCCATTTTAAAACGAGAAAGTTATAATCAAATTCGTATGCGAGGGGTTAAAAGCGTCAACAATGAAAGTTAAGGCTTTTCGGATAGTAATTAAACTAACCGGGGACTTAACAATACGGGTAAATGTCACGAGGCCCTTGATCGTAAATAATCGAGCGCCAAATCGCAAAGTTACCCCTTCAAAACCGAAAGGTCAGGTTAATCATTACAAAAGATTTGAAAATCTTTGAATTTAGCCCTCAGGCGGGCAGCGTTGAAGTTATGCATGAGCTAATGCGGGCCGCGCGCCAGAGGAAGATACGTTTTCTGACATTAGGATCCATGCGGCCCGCGTGTGAGTTGCTTGATCCTAATGCGGGCCGCGTACAAGTCCCAGATGCAGAAACTTTGGACAGATTCAATGATTTAGCTTGTGAACGATCTTGTGAGCAATAAATGAAGCATGGGCGCCCTCTACATGCCCCCTAGCACCCAGGGCCACCTGCTGAACATCCATGATGCCTTATAGGTTGATGTGTAATGATCTTATGCATGAAATGTTACTATAAAAGGCCATACATTGTGCACAAGTAAATCACACATCAAACCTGCATTCTAAACCATCTCTGGAGCTCTCAAGCACTCTTCTAACATTCTAAGTCGTGCACCAAGCTTCTGTAAGTATGCCAACCCTTTTATGGCTTAGTTTTTGCTTAGTTTAGCTTAAAAGTCAATCTGTCGTAATTAACGATTGACTTTGCGATAAATCACGAATGGTCCAGTGGTTTGTCGAATCAAAGATAGTTATATGATGGTAATCATGTGGGCATTAAACCCCTAAAAGGGCACCCTCTGATTCCCACTCTAACTAGTCCGAATGTCGAGTCAAACGTGCTTAGAAAAAGTCAACAGAAATGTCATTTTGCGATTTCTTGCATAATCTGTAATGTAGATGATATGTAACCTGTTTGAACACTCATAAAACATGATAATAAGTATATAAACTAGTCTAAGCTTGTTTGATCCGACCATTTTTATGTTTAGACCCGGTTCGGAGCCGAAAGTCACAAAAGTTTGACTTTTGCATTGACTTCAGTTCTGACCCGTTAAAGTTTGATTTAGATATGCCTTAGGACTCTCTTAGGACCAGGTTACATGATGGTATAACCCTCTGTGACCGGTTCGTTGTTTGTCCGAGTCTTTTACACATTTCCGTTAAATGCTTAAAAGTTGACCGTAACGCCCTTTTTAAATTAAAACGAGAATTTCGGACATGTGAAAGGATCATAACCTTGGTTACTGATTTCTAAGCATGTCCCTAAAATTTCATGTCAATCCAAGGTCCAGAATAGGAGTTATGCTAAATAGCGCAAATTGCGAAACTTTAGTAATTAAATAGCGCAATTAGCATAACGCCTATCTAAACCCGGATTTCGACACCAAACCTTTTACTCACTGATGTAAAATAATATTTTGGGATTTTTAAAGATTTTTAATTATTTTTAACCTGCTCATAACCTGCGGTTATGGCAACGGTTCGGTAAATACCGAATATACCCTTTTCAGCCATAACTTGAGTTCTACAAGGTCTTTTGACCCGATTCCAGTTGCTACTGATTTTAATTAATAAATAAAGTATTTTAGACTTTATAAACTGTTCGGGAAACTCAGATTTCCTGTAGAACTCGTAAACCTCTTTTATAATCTTTAAAAAAGACCGAAATACCCCTACGGGGCATAATATGGACTTAAACTCGTTACGGGCATTATGGAAGGTATCCTACTGATACCACAACCTCTTTAAAGCATGTTGACTTAGGAAAACAGTGTAGGACTCTAACGGATACCCGTTGCGCCTTTAGCGCGCACGGTTCGGCTTATGTAACTAGTTTACATAAATTAGCCGAAACGGGTCAAACCATACTGTTTTGACCCCAAAATCCAGAGTATGATTATTATACCCATATAAAACAAGTCTTCAAACTTGTTGGGTCAAAATCACACTCCATTCACGGTTTCCGCCTTTCACGCGATTAAACTGTAACTATCCATTGAAACTGACCGGTCTAAGCTACGGCTAAATTAAAGACCCGTTAGGATTCTAATAGGTTAATTTAAACCTTCGTTCCAGAATAGGGGACCAGTAAAAGCTATCTGCAATTTATTTCAATTAAGGAATTATACTTGCAAAGGTAAATACTTTTAACTTATTTTCCGTTATACGGGCTTGGGTTACGGTATTTAAAATACCGCTTGGTCGGGCAATTGACCCCAACTCATTAGTAGTTGGGTATTATCAATGTGACCCGTTTAAAAACTTGTTTTGTTGGCTTTACGCCTTTGGGGGCTTAATGACCATGTCCCGGATATCCTTGGCAGCATTTACGAATGGCCACGACCTCGACATCCGGGTGTAGGCGTACACACGACATTATGTCCATGACTATAAAAGTGTAGCCGTTGGTTACCCGCCACGGTTTTATGCTATGTGGCGTGTCTATTAAACTTTAACCCGGCACGACCCGAGCGACCGAACGCATAGCAACATGTAATTCTTTACAAGATTTAATTATAAATTATCCCAAGTTATACAGAGTTTGTGCCTTGAGCATTTAAACCAGATTTTATTAAACATTTTACAAAAGTGTCAGTTGAATGTATTTACCAGTGTAAACTGACGTATTTTCCCCAAAAAGACTAAATGCAGGTACTATGCGTAATTGGCTGGGATTTCTCCTTAGCATCATTAGAAGTCTCGCAAGCTTAAGATGCCTGAAGTCTGTTGAACAATACTTTTACTATTATTATTATTTGATCCCCTGTGGATTTTATTTCAACAATGGTGATACTTTGATATTACACTTAACGTTGAAATATATTATCTTTATGCTTCCGCTGTGCATTCATATAATTGTGTGGTTTGACTATATTGTTGCCAACTACGTCACGGTAATCCCCCACCGGGCCCACCGGTGAGACACGTGGAAATCGGGGTCTGACAGGTGGAACTGAATTTTCTCTGTTTAGTTCAACTGGTGGCTCCTCTGACTTTGACGAGTCAGATTCATCGCACTTAGAAGAGTTCTAGACCAAATCAAAGGCGGAATCCATTGATTTGATCTTCATTCAGCTTGATATGCACTTAGAAGTAGATTAACCGTCGATTGTATTGATATAACAACGTTACACGAGCTGGAGACACTTCGGCAGAGCTTCGCTACCGGAATCACAACGCTACAAATGAAGAACCAAGACCTACTATTTATAGGAAAACCCAGGTAGCACCAAACAGTTCCACACGACCTGGTCCAGGTCGCACGAATTGGTCAGTTCAGACCTGTTTCCCGTTTCTTTCGTACAACGCGTCTTGGTCTATTTAATCTATTACACGACTCGATATAAGACGAAGGCAACAGACATATGCACCAACACATTGGAGCAAGCCTGTAATATTATTAGGAAGAAGAAGAAAAAAAGTAAACCAACAGATGATGACCCTTTCTTTGTTGGCCAACAGTTCACTAACAGGGAAGAAATTAAATCGTTGGCCAAAAAACATGCAATACATTCAAGAAGGCAGTTGTGTATCACAAGAAATGAGAGTATTAGATTTAGGATGATTTGTTTGGGTCAGAATATTAATCTTGGTGGTTGTGAAAGTAATGTGGACAAGACAAACCAACCAACCACTTCTATGGGTAAAACAGATGCATCCAAGACACCTAAAAAGCAGATTCCAAAACCCACTTGTCCATGGCTTTTATACATTTTAAATGTGAAGAAAGAATGAACATGGATTGTAAAAACATACCTTAACAAGCACACCTGCCTTTATACAATGGATGTTAAGTTGTGCACCATCAGTTGGTTGTCTAAGGAAATACAACCAATGATCAAATCCAATCATGGGATTCCAATCCAAGCTCTTCAAGATGATCTGCATAGGAGGCTGCAGGTACAAGTAACCAGGAATCAGTTGTTTAGGCTAAAAATAAGGCATTAGAGAGGGTTCAGGGTCATTATATGGCTCAATATGAGAAGCTGAGAGACTATGGTGAAGAACTTCTCAGATCCAATCCAGGGTCTACAGTGAGGATTGATGTGGAACCACTGTGTAATCCCTCTAGTCCTACTAGACAATTTAGGAGGATGTACGTATGCTTAGGTGCACTGAAGCAAGGGTTCAAGCTAGCTGGAAGACCACTGTTGGGCCTTGATGGCTATTTTTTGAAAGGGCCCTTTCCTGGGCAGATTTTGACAGCAGTGGGAGTAGATGCTAACAATGGGATTTACCCAGTTGCATACGCAGTTGTTGAGGCTGAGATTATGTCTTCTTAGACTTGGTTTCTTGAGTTGTTGGGTCAAGACTTTGATATTGATGCTAACAGTTACTTCTGTTTCATAAGTGACAGCCAAAAGGTACCATTTCTGAATATTTTTAACATGTTAATTGTTTAATACCTGCTGTGTTTTAACTGTTTTATTGTTTTAAACACAGGGTGTAATACCTGATGTGTCTAAGGTGTTTCCAAGGTGTGAGCATAGGTTCCGCCTTAGACATATACATGAAAATATGAAGCCAAGATGGAAAGGTGAACTGTACAAGAACTTGTTGTGGAATTGTGTTGCTGCTATGACCATACAGGCCTTCGAAAAGGGTATGAACACTATTAAAGATGAAGACAAGGCACTGCACGACTGGTTAAAAAAAGATTCCAGCCAAACATTGGTGCGGGGCATACTTTTCTGGTACTTATCTTCATTCTTTTTTACATATCAAAGTAGGTTAGATGTTAGTAACATGTATTCTTATGTATTGCAAGCTTGGCTAAGTGTGACATTTTGTTGAACAATATTTGTGAAGTTTTCAACAGGCAACTTATACAGGGGAGGGACAAACCTATAATAACTAGCCTAGAGTTTATTAGGGAATATCTTATGAAAAAGCATGTTGTTGTGCAGAAGCTGATAGCCAAATGTTAGGGTCCATTAACACCAACTGCTAAAACAGTTTTTGAGAAGATAAAGAGTAATGCCATTCATTACGATGTGATTTGGACAGGAGGTTCAAAGTACCAAGTGACCACCCATTTCAATGACCACCAAGACCAGAGATTTGTTAATGTTGATGATAGGAGTTGCTCTTGCAAGGGATGGGATGTCACTGGCATGCCATGTAGGCATGCGGTGGCCTGCATATGGAATATGGGGTTACATGGAAGAGGTGATGGTGTTCCAAAAAGATGGGTGGATAGGGCATACTTGTTACAGACATGGAAGGATGTGTATGCATGTCTCATTGACCAATTAATGGCATGGACATGCGGCCAAAATCTGCATGCCCAACTACATTAGTTGCTCCAAAGTATCATGCCCAGGTTGGGAGACCAAAAAAGTAGAGAAAGAAGTCTGTAGTGGAAATTGATGAGTTGAAGGGCAAAAAGAAGCCATTAGAAGCAGAAGTTGAAAAGTTAAGCGAACAGATACCAACTACTGGAAAAATGCCAAGGAAGGGCAACTCGTTGACTTGTAAGCTTTGCAAGGAGAAGGGCCATAACAAGAGAACTTGTAGAAACAAGCCAGGTGTTGGTCAGTCACAGCAGTCAGAGCATGTCCCTTAGTCGGATGCAGTTAAAGTTTTTGTGCAGTCTAAGGTTTTTGTGCAGTTGAAGGTTTTTGTGCAGTTGAAGTTTTTGGTGCAGTTTAAACTTTTTGTGCAGATGGTCTATAATAGATGGTCTATGTTTTTTGTGCAGTCTAAGGTTTTTGTCTAGTTTTTTGTTTATAATAGATGGTCTATGTAAACTGTTAATTAGGTTTAAAGTTGTAGTTTTTTGGGTTGTAATAGATGGTCCATGAATATGCAGTTTAAACTTATGATGTGATCTATTGAATGGTTAACTTATGGTTAACTCATGCTCCATGAATATGTAGTTTGTAATTTGCAGTGTTTTAGAAACTTGTAGTTGTTTTAAAAGCTTGCAGCAGTTTTAAACTGCACCAGTTTTAAAAGCTTGTAGCAGTTGTTTAACTTAAGCTCCATGAATACCTGTTGTTGTTTAAAAAGTGTTTGGTCGAAATGCACAAATTGGTCGAAATGCACAATTTGGTCGAAATGCACAAATACACAGGATACAAAAAGACGGATTCTTTACATTACAATAACGCTAACCAAAAGACAGGTTCTTTACATTACCAAATACACATGATACCAAAAGACGGATCATCACAATAACGCTAACCAAAAGACGGATCATTGCATTACGCTAACCAAAAGACGGATCATTACATTACGCTAGCCAACTACCCTTTTTATGACAATTTTTTCAACGACAAATGTAATACATCACCACAAACAACCAGGTGCAGCCTAGAAGTATTTTCATCACCCTGTTCTGTCGAGCCAATGTTCTTGCTTGTTGATCCCTTAAACTGATCTTATATGCCATCTCTCTTGCATTTTCTTCATGCCTTCTTATTGTGTCTAACAATGCAGGTATCATCACAGCAGGGTTTTGGTTCATTGGAGGTTTAGCCCAACTCACAAAACCACAAGTCCGTCCCTGCAATTCGTACAACATGAATAAAGATGAAGTTTGATTTTGCAATTAAACCCTAATAATAACACATACATACCGCCCTATTACAGCAGTGGAATCGACGAGCAGGATTTTGGGAGGTCCACGACGTTTTTATGATGGTCTGAGCACCGCAATTACATACAACCATGTCTTGATTCATGAAGAATGGAACAAAGAAGAAAGGGGGAAGATTTAGGGTTTTTTCTTCTATGTGTAAATGGGTGTTTTTTGAAGAAGGCATGTTAATAAAAAAAGGCTGATATATAATGGAGAACCTAATTTACAAGTTACCCATTATAAATGACAAATTTCAAAAATAACCCATAATAAGATATAAAGTAACATGGTTAGGTATTTGGATGAAAATGGCAAAAAGTTACAAACGTGGGGGGCAAAAAGGTACAAAACCTTTATTTTGGACGAAAATAGCAAATGTGCCCAAACCTCAGTGGCGAAAATGGCAATTAACTCTTGTTTTCTAACATTAAAGCATTTTAAAAATTAACCATATAAAATTCTTATTATTACACGTAGAATCTCCAATCTTCTTTTCAACATCGATAAATGACTAGGTTTGTGACACACAATCAACCTAGCTTTAAACGAAGACACACATTGTTTTTTCCCATTTTATTTAGCCTTTAAATAACTTTTAAGATTCATCATCAAGTTTAGAGTAAATTATAAAAATAATCCTTTATGTATCTCACTTATTACAAACTGTGTCTTTTGTCTTTAATAATTACAGAAAACGTACTCGGTGTATGCAAACCTTGCAAGTAATGTTATTTAGCCCTAACTCAGTTAATTTTTGTGATTAAATCTGAACAAATGAACCCCACATGAGAGTATTTTTGTGGTTAAATCTGACCAAATGGACCCTACATGAGAGTAAAATGACCAAAATACCCTCACGTGGGCTCCACTTGGTCAGATTTAACCAAAAAAATTATCTGAGTTAGGGCTAAAGAACATAACTTGCAACGGTTTGCAAACATCAAGTACATTTTCTGTAATTATTGAAGATAGAGGACACAGTTTGCAATAAGTGATATACATAAAGGACAATTACTCTCAAGTTTATTATAATTATGATAATCAAAACTAGACGAATGCGCTCTATCAAATGGTTCTTTTCACCCGAATGATTCCTCATGCCATATATAACAATATATGAAAAAACAAATAAAAAAAAATAGATACAAGAAACTTCACAAAAATGGTAGGCTCGTACTGAAAATTTTGCACAGGTAGAGAATCACACAAACCTACTTTTATAATATTTTTAAGGAGTAAACTGCCATTTTGGTCCCTGTGGTTTGGGCACTTTTGCCATTTTAGTCCAAATCTCAAACTTTTTACATCTGGGTCCCTGTGATTTGCATTTTGTTGCCATTTTAGTCCAAAACTCAAAATCCCTGATTTTTGACTATTAAAACCTGATTATTTTGTCCTTTAGTGCAGGGGCATTTTAGTCATTTTTAAAACACACTATTAATTAAAATAATAAAATTAAAAAAGAATCTTTGACCTTATAATCTCTTCCTCAAAACCTCAAACCCTGATCCCCCATCTTCTTCAAAACATGATCCCCTTCCAGTTTAATAACAAAATGTAGAACAAAATATCATCTCAGTTCAATTTCAAATCAATTCAATAATAAGTTACAAACCATTTGAGAAAAAGCAAGTTTAATCAATAAAACAAAACAAAAAAAACCCTACCTTACGAAATTGGCCATCGCACTGTTCAAGGAAGATAAATATGGTGGTGTTAGAGAGAAACAGAGGATGTGCCATAATGACTAAAACCTACTTTTTCCTGATTAACAATTGACAGTTATGGAGGTTTTGAGACACCGACGAGTCAAGCGAGTCAATCTGAGCGTACAAATCGGAGATAACCGCCTCTTTGTCGGTGAGTTGTTGCCGGAGATCGGAAGATTCGGGTTCTAGGGCGGAGACGCCGCTGGAGAGAGCAATAGAGGTGATTTTGCGAGCAATGTCGAGCTGTTGGAATGGATCGGAATTCGGAAGGTAGAACTGAAGGCGGTGGTTGGTGGTGGCTCCGTCGCCGGCTGTTGGAATGGATCGGAAGGTAGAACTGATATGTGTAGGGTAAGATAGATGATGGAATAAATGATGAGATAAGGTGATTTTGTTTGGTGGCTGTGGTGAGAAGGAGGTGGTGGTAGCGGCTGTGGTGAGGAGGTAGTGGTGGCGGTGGTGAGAAGAGAGGAGGAGGTGGCGATGGTGGAGTTGGAGGTGGCTGTGGAATTAGGGTTTGGGTTAAGGGTTGTTGCTCTGCATCTGCATTTGGGGAAGATGATGGTGAGAAGGGGATCATGTTTTGAAGAAGATGGGGGATCAGGGTTTGAGGAAGAGATTATAAGGTCAAAGATTCTTTTTTAATTTTAATATTTAATTAATAGTGTGTTTTAAAAATGACCAAAATACCCCTGCACTAAAGGACAAAATAATCAGGTTTCAACAGTAAAAAATCAGGGATTTTGAGTTTTGGACTAAAATGGCAACAAAATGCAAACCACAAGGACCCAGATGTAAAAAGTTTGAGATTTGGATTAAATTGGCAAAAGTACCCAAACCACAGGGACCAAAATGGCAGTTTACTCTATTTTTAAGGTATTTATATAATCTTAAACACAAAGGTCGGTGGCTACAGTGCCACCAACCAACAACTCATTTGTCTTCTTATTTACCTTTATCTTTTCTTGAAAGTTCTATGTTTTATTTAATATTTTTCTGGCTTCTTCTCTTTTTACCAGACACGTCTTTCACAAATCTCCGGACACACCACAGTTTCTTCTTTGTTTCCTCACATTTGCACGCCATGGATCTTCAAGATGGTCTATTCTTTGCGAGTTTTCATAAATGAGAGAGAAATCTGAAGAAGCAACAGAGATCGAGATCTCATGTTGGACAAATTGAAGATCAACGGTTTTGTTAGATCTTCAGACACGAGTACTACCCAGCGAAGAAGGTATTCCACTTTTGATGGTTCTTTTGTATTTATTTTCTTCTACATGAAATGAACTGACCCTAAACCCTAAATCAGTGTTTCGCGTTCTCTTGCCGCTGCAATTCCTGAATTACCAGCCTTTCGACTTTAGTTCCCAAGTATGTTTGGGTCTTCATTGTTATTCAAATGATTTTGATTTGTGTGATAGAAATTTCTTATCTGTTGTAATTGATTAAGATCGGTTTGGCAAAGGCCAAGGAGGAAGAGAGAATAGGATGAGTAGAAAAAGTGGAGGAAGAAAGAATAGGATGAGAAGAAAAAGTGGGTTGAATGAGTTGTCTATTTTTACCTTTGTAATTGCTCTTATAATTTATAGGTTATTGGAAACTTAAAGAAGCCTGATCAACTCCAAGATCAACTGTTTGTAGATCCTCTACATCAAGGAGGCTAGTAAGAAGCCCCTTCATTGTGTTATCTATTTTGTTGGTTACTATTTTTAGTGATTCCAATATATTGTTTTTTATATATCTCATTTTGAGATGCTATGTCAAAAGCTGAAACTGATATAAAATCTTAACTTGAAATCTAATCAGAAGAATGTTTTTATATAAGTCTGTAATAAAACTTGGACTAGCTGATTTGTAAGAATTGGCATTAATCATGTAAGTGTAAAGCTGAATTTGTATACTCAATGACACAAAAGGCGAAGGTAGTATTGGACTAGGAGTCATGTTCTGAATATAATGGTACGCATACGAATTATAAATAATTTATACATCCTTTGGTCTTTAGATTACATGAGTTTTAGGTTAAAACCTGTTAGTAATTGTGTAGTTTTATGCTCTACAGAACTGATTTTGTAGTATTGGTTGAGAAACTTATTAGTTTTATACTCTATTTTAATGCATATAATGCCCTAATTCGTTTTATTCAACGGTTGGGATTGTTATTGGCATATAATTTTTTGTATTATTATTAACTTGCCATTGTTAATGGAGTCGTCACGTATTTAAAAAAAAGGTTGAAAGAACAATTTGCGATAAAGCCAAAACGTGATGTTACCGCCGCAACGCGCGGTAGGGTCAAAATTCTAGTTTAGAGTAAAAATGAAAAAAAAAGGATTTTAGGGTCAGATTTTTTTAATTCTTTTATTTTATATATAACTAGGTTATAACCCCGTGTATTACACGGGTTGAATAAATGTAATTTTATATATTAAAAAGTTATACATATATAAACCATATGTATTGTAGGAGTTGAATAAATGTAATTTTATATACTAAATAATAAAAATATTATATCTTTAAAACCATGTATTTTCCTATCTACCCCAATTTGATTTATCAAACTCCTCTTTATCCGAAATTTATTTTTAAATAAACATATAATCTGTTTGATGTAAGATATAAATGGAATAACTTAATCCACGTTTATCATCATTCTTTTAGGAAGTTTAATTGTTGTATTAGTTATGAAATTCTTTGATAATCTGATATCAAGATTTTAAAATCTAAATGACTAAAAGTAAATATATAATAAAACACATATAGTAATTAATGTTTAGCTTTTAAAATTTCTAAAAAGATTGAGCACATGTAAATTGCAGGTACATTGTCATCACTTATATGCTCGTAAAGTTTAATGGTTCAGGAGAAATATTTTGAGACTAAAGTATATTTATATTTGTAATCGATTATATATTATTAGTGTTTCTTTAATTTGTATTTATATTTAAATGTTGTTATAAGTAAATATTATATTTTTTTAATTATAACTATTAATATACATATGACAAAAATAAATTTTTTTTATTAATATCACTATTAGGTGTGTTACTTGTATTATTATGTTCTAGTTATAATTGCTACCATTAATATCTTTTTATTTTAATTATTATTTGTATAGATATAAATAATAATTATCTATAATTAGGTAGAAGAGATTAAACTAAATAATATTTCGTAGGAGATTATCTATAATTAATTAGAAGATATTAAACTAAATGATAATTATCCATTGAGTATATGGCCTAATATGATGACAAGTGTCCCAAACATTTTATATACTAAATAATAAAAATATTATATCTTTAAAACCATGTATTTTCCTATCTATCCCAATTTGATTTATCAAACTCCTCTTTATCCGAAATTTATTTTTAAATAAACATATAATCTGTTTGATGTAAGATATAAATGGAATAACTTAATCCACGTTTATCATCATTCTTTTAGGAAGTTTAATTGTTGTATTAGTTATGAAATTATTTGATAATCTGATATCAAGATTTTAAAATCTAAATGACTAAAAGTAAATATATAATAAAACACATATAGTAATTAATGTTTAGCTTTTAAAATTTCTAAAAAGATTGAGCACATGTAAATTGCAGGTACATTGTCATCACTTTTATGCTCGTAAAGTTTAATGGTTCAGGAGAAATATTATGAGACTAAAGTATATTTATATTTGTAATCGATTATATATTATTAGTGTTTCTTTAATTTGTATTTATATTTAAATGTTGTTATAAGTAAATATTATATTTTTTAATTATAACTATTAATATACATATGACAAAAATATTGTTTTTTATTAATATCACTATTAGGTGTGTTACTTGTATTATTATGTTCTAGTTATAATTGCTACCATTAATATCTTTTTATTTTAATTATTATTTGTATAGATATAAATAATAATTATCTATAATTAGGTAGAAGAGATTAAACTAAATAATATTTCGTAGGAGATTATCTATAATTAATTAGAAGATATTAAACTAAATGATAATTATTCATTGAGTATATTACCTAATATGATGACAAGTGTCCCAAACATGGTTTCTTTTATTATATATTATTATTATTATTATATTATTATTATATAGTTAGATAAATAAAATGTGTGGCTTTTTATATTTTTTTGGTGGCAATCACCCAAGTAAAGTTGTCATCTTTGGGTCTTGTCATCGTCAGAAACAATCAATGTATATGTATATGAGTGAAATATAAAAAATATATTTGATATCTATACCTTAACGAAAAGAAGAAAAAGTTAATATGCTATTTTTTGGTTGATTGTTACTTATTTGAAAAATACGATTGTTAACCTATGTAAATGTTGTAAATTAAACATTACTAATTATTTATATAAATTAGAAACCTTTTACTTTCTTTAACACCTGATATATATTCATAGGGCTGTAAACGAACCGAACGAACATGAACAAGGCCTTGTTCGTGTTCGTTCGTTAAGGAAATAAATGTGTTCACGA
Organism: Helianthus annuus; assembly: GCF_002127325.2. NCBI lineage: Eukaryota > Viridiplantae > Streptophyta > Magnoliopsida > Asterales > Asteraceae > Helianthus > Helianthus annuus. Next base: position 161,817,709 of record NC_035445.2, on the reverse strand, counting down.
ACGGTTCATGAACACTTACCGAACGAGATTTTATGTTCGTGTTCGTTCATTAAGGAAATGAGCGTGTTCGCGAACGGTTCACGAACACAAACAAACACAAATAAATTTGGCGAACGCGACAAAGGATAAAGATAGATGGCCCAGAGAGTAGCACTCGAACTTGAATCTCTTATTGTGGGACGGAGGTCGATCGTATTCGCCGATGTAAATAATGAGAAATGAAAAGGAAATGATGCATAAACAAGGTGAAAGTGGGTTTCCTAGTTACTAATAATAGTATCATACTCTTACGTTATTTCATGTTGGTTTCTATAAGACGGAGGGCATGGTCCTCTTTTCCCCACTTCCACATCACCTTCATCTCACACCTTCTTGTTCTTCCCATTTCTCTTCTCTCATCAAGAAGAAATGATTTCTTCATCCGTCTCTTCCAATAATATTAAAAGAGAGAGAGGTTCAACAGGGAGGATGTGGTTGAATCCCCGAAGCCATCGAATTACGCACAGGGGGCTGACGGGAAAAACATCCACGTCGGCTCCCCGACCCCCTTCCCGAAACCACACCCACAAGCCTAAGCATCTACTACGAACCGACTTGGGACCGGTTTGGACCTATGGACCACCTTGAACTAGCCTTACGTTATGTTTTAATTTTATATAGTAACACATGTGTGTTGATATTCAGTAACGTGTGTTTTATGTTTTAATTCATATTTAACGCTCTTGAGTAGACCACCTATGTTAGCAAACACCCACATTTTTTTAGTGGAGTATCCTAACATTTACATAACATAAGTTAATAAAAAAAATAGTCACATTTCCGATAGTCCTTGTGTTATGCATATTTATTTACCTTTGGGAATTTGTTTGCCTCATTATTAATGTTAATGACAGGAGATTGAACTAATCATCAGTGGACTTAACTTAAAACTCCCTCTAGTACAATTTCGATTAACATATGTGTTTATATGAATAAAAAGATAATTGTGACTAAGTAACTTTAGATTACCGTATGTTTATGTAAATGTGGGAAATTGTACTTACTCCTCGATCAACTTAGCTTAAAACTCTACTTGAAAATGTGGGTGTTTGTTAACATAGGGTGGCCTACTCGAGGGTGTTAGAGATGAATTAAAACATAGCACATATGTCACCTTATATTAACACATGATGACCAAGTAATTTACGATTTCCTTATGTTTATATAAATATTGGGATATTATACTACCACTCGATAGACTTATTTTAAAACTCAATCTACTCGAAAAGTGAGTGTTTATTAACATAATAGAGTGATCAATTCGAGGGTGTTAAAATGAATTAAAACACGTGTTAATATATACGTTCAAATGTAATTAGAATTAGAAGGTTAAAGAGCAAATAATTGTGTTTATTTAACATAATTTTAGGTATGATTTTTTTAAGTGGGTAGAATTACAATAACCTAAAGTTTTATTAATGAGTAAACCTCAATTTATAACCTTGTGGTTTGGGGCCAAAATCAATTCAGACCCCTTTAAGAAATTTTTTGTTGTCTATAGTAGGGTTGTTTATGAACCGAGCCGAGCTAGAGCTTGGCTCGGCTCGACTTTGATTTGAAATTGAGTTAAAAATCTAAGCTCGAGCTCGGCTGGTCACGGTGGAGATTGTGGTTGCTGTTGATGGTGGTTGCTATTTGGGGTGTTCTTTAAAGCGCAGGGTTGTAACAAGATGTCTGTGGGAAATGATAAGTTTTATTTAAACACAGAGCGTTTAGGTGGGGTGAAAAGACAATAATGTCATTGTGGGTAATACAAATATGCTGGTTAAACTAACAGTCAGCTCAAAGAGAGTTGTAAAGGTTAACACTTTGTGATACTTGGAGAAAATCCTCAGACACTTTGACTTCTTCTTCTTCGGTGACTGCTACCAAATTTTGGGACGAAATTTCTTTCAACTTGGGGATGATATGACAACCTGCACTTTCAGATTAACATCGTTAAATTCTCAGTAAATATTTTATGATTTGTAGAACGTTCGTATATGCATTTATTTTTATACGAGCATGTTATAACCATTAAAATAATACAAACTAGAGGGACTAGTCTTTTACATACACCAAAGTTAATTTGTTTAACTTTGTTCACAAATTAAAATCAATCAAAACACGAGGGACTTAATGTGTTAGCAAACAAACTAGAAATCAATAACTTTCTCTGCAAGTTTCAAGGGTTTGAAACTTGAGGGACCAATTATGGCAATTACCAAACTTAAAAATCAAAAAACTTATTTATGTTATCCCAACCCTAACCCGCCCTATCCCTCTCTCTCGTTTCCCTCTCGACGCACACACCCTCACAGCTGATCTATCATCATCATCTCTCTCACAACTCTCTCTCTCTCTCTCTCACTCTCGCATACCTCTCTCTAGTGATCTTCACATCTCGGTAAGCCCTAGCCTTGTTAATTTTATGAACACTTGTTGTTACGGTTGCACATACTTGTTATTTATGAGAGTTTGGTGATATGTATGCATGTTCAACAATCAGATAATGTAGGTTGTGTTGTTTTGCTTGTTATGGGATTCGGGTAGGTAGGATTCTTAAAAACTGAATATAAATATGCATGGTTTATGATTAGGTTTTGCATGGGAAGCATGGTTTTTTATAGATTACATGTTAAACCTAACTCACAAGAACTTAAGTGTCACACCCCAACCGATGAAGGAAATATCAGAGTGAGACGAACGAGATTGTACATAACACTATGATTGTAACAATAATTTAATAATTCAATTTCATACCTTTACTAAAAGTTACATCGTCTTAAAAGGAAAGTAAAACATATTGGGAAATAACATAGCAACATAATGAGAAAACTTAAAATGAAATTTTGGATGAGTTTCTTGTTCGCCCTAAGTTGATTTCTTGAGCGTCATCATACATTTACTGCAACATGTATAAAAGTATTTGTCAACACAAATGGTCGGTGAGCATACAAGTTTGGTTTACATAGCATAAGTATTAAAAAATGTTTCAAATCCACATGGCAATTGTATACTAAGTTATATGAATCATGCTAGCTTGCATGAACTATAAATCAAACCAAAGCGTCCACCAGCGTAATCTTATCATCGCAATGCTAAGACCGTAAAAATTGAATACTTAACAATGACCCAACAAACGGGGCGGTGTGCTACTTCTATAGCGCTATACATATTAAGGTAGGCTTGCAAAGTTAATGATAGATAAGATGCATTTAGTGTATCCTGGTATGTATAACAAATAGCATTACAAGTAGCATGTTGATGGATTGAGTGTTTGTGTAAGCTTGATAGTATGTGTTATTGTTAAATTTGACAATGATACATGTTGCAACCCAAAGTGTATCAAAAAATAAAATGGGTCAAGTATACTCACGGTGAGAAGAATTCCCACAAAATGCGAGTGAGAAGTTTTGAGAGGATGGAACACCAAAGTCACCGGTTTTGGTTCTTGAACCTATTTTCCAAATTTGAAAATCTTGGAGATTTGGGAGAGTTTGGAAGTGATTGGAGGTTGTGCAAGTGTTTGGAAGGTGTTAGGGGTGGGTATTTAGACCATCCGTAGTCATGCAATTGTGGGCGTTTTTTATGCCAACCATGCCCAAACGACACCCCTTTTCGGCCCCCGTGGGCATTTTTTTATGAAAAAATGTCTGGAGCGTGCTATATTCCACGCCCAGCTTCAAATCTTTTGCCCAATCACCAGTTTCCAAGCTTTATTTATCCAATAACATTTTTTTTATGGTTTTTCTTTTATTTAATTCTATTACACCACAATGCCCACATCCCCACTACACACCCATTTTAGAAAAACGCTCCATTGCTGACTGGGCTGCCACATGGCGCACAACGCCCAATGATGGGGTATTATTCACCCCAACGACTACGCATGGTCTTATAAGAAGGTTAAGTGGTTGGGTTTAAATGAATGTGGTTGGGAGTTAGAATGAGTATTAAATGAGTTGGTTAGAGGTTAGCAAATGTGTTTGGGGTATTAAATGAGTCAGTTGTGGTTTAATGTATGCAAACATAATAATAAAACTTATGAAATAACATTCCAAATAAAATCTAGATGTATGACTCGGTTTTGAATTAAAAATGCATATTTATGATCGTTTACGTATTATGCAAGAATAATTAGGTAAAAATAATAAAATATGATTTCTATTATAATCAAGTCTCGAATTATAAAGGATTGAAATAAGAAAAGAATTAAAATAGAATGGAAAAGAATGAAAAATTTTGGAACATTACAGTCTCCCATACTTTAGGAAATTCGTCCCGAAATTTATTTAACAGTTGACTTTTGGGAAAATAAGAGGTGGTATTTAGTGGTTGGATACGAGTAATGACTAGTTAAAATATTTGAATAGGAAGAAGATTGTTGTTTAGTTACTATGAAGTAATGCACGTGTAAGTGTACGGATTGGAAACAAGTTAAATATAACAGGCAAATCAGGCTAACAAATGTTTTGGCTAAATTGATGATTTATAGGGGCGTGAAATAACGGGATTATTTGGTTAGTTAAGTAAATGGATGCAAATAAACAATTTGAGGGGAATGATAGGTGAGTTTGAAAAAAGTTTGGTAAAGAGTAGGGTGAAGTTGGAGAATCAAACTTGTTTCCATTAAGGGTGATAAGATTGAGTTTGCTTGAGATAGAGATTGAAAATTGAATGGTAAGGTTTCATAAAAGTGTCACTTTTGTTTAAATTTTTTACTGATAGATGTTGTAGGTTGCTCGAATTTGTGAATTTCTACCCACACATTTAGACCCAAAACTAAGTGTTAGCATTGTTTGGTGTTTGAGAAAATCTTTAGATGATGAATAGGTTACCTTGGGGGTATTTTACACAAGGTGAGAAAGGTTGTGCTTGTAGTTTATAGAAAAATTAGGCTTTGGAAAAATTTGACGACGAGTGAACTTATGGATAATCAACTTCGTTGGTGTTGGCATGTATGGTTTGAGTTAGTAAGTCTTGAGCATGTGCAGGCATTGGGTCGACCGATGGAATGGTAGTAGCAAGTTGGTTGGGTGGTCGTTGATAGTAGGGTGTCGGGTTCCGACTAAATGGCTATAGGTATGACACTTGGTGCACCATGGCACGGTGTATGAGTGGAATCGTGGGAGTTACCAATTATGTATAATAGGAGGTTTCCTAGGCTCTTATTAGGGTGTTTTGGTCTACGAGTATAGGTGGGGTTGTAAAAGTTCAGTTTTGGATTGGTGGTCTCGAGTTTTAGGTTGTTCATCCTCGTCCTAAGACATTTGGTAGGGTTACCGAGAGGAGAGCTAGCACTAAGATGAGGGTTATCATTTCGGTTGGTGCCTCTAGGACGTGTAGGTCGACTCGCTTGCGTTCCTTGGTTTAGGGAGATTATGGTTTACCAACTAGGTGGGGTCGACGTTCGTTAGAATGAAGAGACATCTATAAGAACCACACGTATATGAGAATAAGAATTTTGGTTTTATTTAAAACAAGTGACTTATGAAAAATGGAATAATGTGAGTGATTATTAGTTATTGGATCAATTCCTGTAAAAGTTTTGTGGGCAAGAATTCACTAGATCGGGTAGATTGATAAGTAGCATTTTATAAGGTTGAGAAGAGCTTTGTAAGTGAAAATAATTGAGGCATGAAAGAAGTTAACACACGTCGAGTCACATAGTGTATCGGCATTGAAGTAAAAGCACAAGGCCATATCAAGAATTTTCGAAAGATCGATGAGAGTTTGAATTAAATGTTGAAACATAGAGTGGGTTGAGATGAAATATACATAAAATGGAAGGTTTAAAATAAATCTTGAATGTTCCGTTTAGTTTATAAATCACGGAAAATATAAATTTTGTAAAGCAGAAATGTTGTAACATGAGTTACATAAAATAGGTAGGAGTACAAAGGAGGTTTGATTAGGGTTTGGAATGTTCCAGAACAGTACAAAGACTATTCCAAAGTAATCAAATCTTTTTGAGTTCGGCTTTGGCCTAATAGGTAGAATACTCTCACCAAGATATCGGTTAATGGTATTCACCATTCTGGTTACTACATGTCCCTAGTTAATCGAAGGTTTGAGACTTTGGTGAGATTCAATATCAAGGAATGGGATTAGTCACCAAGATGTGGATGTCACACCTAACTTGGTGCTGTCGTTCACGATACGTGGTTGGTACTTATCCATCGAGGTAAGGAAATTCATCTTAATTCATTGATAAGGGTCCACAAGAATCTGATGAGTGAAATTGCCATCAAGGTAAGGAAATCAATCCTAACTTTGTGGTGGAATTTCATAAAAATAAAAAAAATAGAAAAATGCGGATTGAAAGTCGTCACCAAAGTAAGGGTTTCATGCGTATTTTGGTGAGGTCGTTTGTGAAATGTGAATGTTTTCGTGCTTATATAATATTTTCTACCTTAGGAAAGGCGTATTTTTTAAATCGAAAAGAATGGTATGGAGTGAGTTTAGGAAGATTTAAATATTTTCATGCAATATGAGAGAAAAAGTCAAATAAGCACAACATGAAGGTTTCTTAACTATAGACTAGGTCAAACATGACAATTTTCTTAATTCACTATAGTTATGGCTCTGATACCAAGCTGTCACACCCTAACTGATAGCGGAAACATCGGAGTAAGATGAACGAGATTGTTCAAAGACAACATAACATTATGATTGTAACAATATTTTAATAATTCAATTTCATAGATTCATTAAATGTTACATCATCTTATAAAGGAAAGTAAAACATATTGGGAAATAATATAACAACATAATGAGAAAACATAAAATGAAATTTTGGATGAGTTTCTAGTTCGCCCTAAGTTGATTTCTTGAGCGTCGTCATACATTTCCTGAAACATGTATTAAAGTATTTGTCAATACAAATGGTCGGTGAGCATACAAGTTTGGTTTACATAGCATAAGTATAAGGAAAATGTCTCGAATCCACATGGCAATTGTATACTGAGTTATATGAATCATACTAGCTTGCATGAACTATAAATCAAACCAAAGTGTCCACTAGCGTAATCTTATCATGGCAACGATAAGACCGTAAAAGATTGAATACTTAACAATAACCGAACAAATGGGGCGGTGTGCTACTCGTATAGCGCTATACATGTTAAGGTAGGCTTGCAAAGTTAATGATAGATAACATGCATTTAGTGTGTCCTACTATGTATAACAAATAGCATAACAAGTAGCATGTTGATGGATTGAGTGTTTGTGTAAGCATGATTGTATGTATGATTATGAATTTGATATATGTTGCAACCCAAAGTGTATAAAAAATAAAATGGGTTAAATATACTCATGGTTTGCGAAGAATTTTCACAAAATACGAGTGAGCGGTTTTGAGGGGGTGGAACACCAAAGTCACCGATTTTGGTTCTTGAACCTTTTTCCCAAAGTTGAAAATCTTGAAGATTTGAGAGAGTTTAGAAGTAATTTGGAGGTGGTGCAAGTGTTTGGAAGGTGTTAGGGGTTGGTATTTATAAAATGGTTAAGTGGTTGGTGTTTAAATGAAGGTGGTTGTGAGTTAGGAGGAGTATTAAATGAGTTGGTTGGAGGTTAGAAGGTGAGTTTGGGGTATTAAATGAGTTGGTTGGAGGTTAGAAGGTGGGTTTGGGTTATTAAGTTGGTTCAAGTTAAATGTATGCAAACATAATAATAAAACTAATGAAATAACATTCCAAATAAAATCTTGATGTATTGCTCAGTTTTGAATTAAAAATCCGTAGTTGTGATTGTTTACGTATTATATATGAATAATTAGGTAAAAATAATAAAAATATGATTTCCATTATGATCAAGTCTCGAATTATAAATGCCTGAAATAAGAATACGAATTACAATCGAATGGATAAGAATGAAAAATTACGGAACGTTACATGATTTCCATTATGCATGCTAGATTAGCCGAAAGTGTGATAGTAATAGTCATGAACACGTTTTTGTTAAGAGCTACAAGTGATCAGCTTCTTATCAGAATTTTGTATCGTTTCGTAAAGGCTATATCCCAGCTAAAAACTATGAAACTGAGTAGTTTTTGAGTCTAAGATCAAGTTCAAGGAATTTCCTTTCAAACCCAACTGGTTTCATATTTTTCTGATGAGTTTTGGTTAGTTAAAAGATTAAAACGAAATTAAAGGTCAAAGCTGAGTTTTTCTACATAAAATGGGGTTCATGACGAGGGTTATAACCCAGCTAATATTTAGAGTTAAGACTTGAGATTTTTACAGTAGATAACCATAGGAGATTAAGAGACACTCCAACTGGAATTTTGCCAATCGGACCAACATGGATTTTTATATAAAATAAACGGTAAACTATACCTTTGTGTGAAAAATTATTTTCACGAATTTTCTGTAAGTATTCAGGATCCAAGAAAATTATACAAACTTTTCTAGACTAATTGACACGGCTCATAAAATTTTTATAATTTTGTGCTGACCCGTTTGATATGGTAAATAAAATTCACAAAACCGGTTTAAAAACTATTGTTGAGCTGAAATCCTGAAACTTTGTGTTAGCTTTTAAAAGTTTGTTTAATTGGTTTTACAAGTGTTCTTGGGATGTAAAATTAGTATAAATGCCTTAGAACATGTAGGAGTGTTTACGTGGTATACGTGTATGCATGAAACTTGTCATAACCTCGTTTGTAGTATGATTGCATGATAATAGCGCGTTTAACATGAAAACTGATTTAAAATGTGTACGTACATGTGTGGTAAAACCTATGTGAAACCATATTGTGATATCCTTATAACCTAAATAACAAAAACACGGTAAACATACCAGGACGTGTTTGATCCATAACTTTCCCCTAGCTACTTATCTCTTACCGAACAAATCTAAGGTGAGTTCACTACTTTACTAAAAGCATGCGTCCCTGTTTTGGGACTACCTTATCCCTAGTTTGGGACCACATATACATTCCTGGGAGGAATACCACCATTTGAATGCCTTAGTTTAATTTCATGTCTATAGTGGATTAAACTAGGGGTGTTCATCGAATTAAATATCGAATTTTCGAATTATTCGAATCGAATTATTCGAATAATTTTCACTTTCTCTTGAATTCGAATTCGATTCGTATTTGATTAAAACATACCAAATTCAATTCGAATTCGAATAAAAAACCCAATTTGTATTCGATTAAAAATTCGAATTCGAATAAATTTGATTTGATTCGGGTTCTTTTAAATCATGTAAAAAACTATCAAAATGAAACATAAATTCTAAAGCAGCCATAAAGCACCATATCAAATTAAAAATTTCTAAATAAAGCACCATAAGTCTAAAACTCAAAACAAGAAGTCGGGAATAACCACTCCACATTACAAGTTAATATTTTTAGGGTTAGAAATCTATTGATAGATTTGTTACTTAGGTTTAGTTATGAGTCATGTAGTGGGTTTGGTAACGGGTAATTTTAATACTTGAAATAAATTTTGAAAATAATTTATAGTATAACCCAATAAAAGTGATATATGTATTATATATAAAAATAAAATAAAAACGTATAATTTTTCTTCGAATTTCGAATCAAATTGAATTTGAAATTATAAATTCGTATTTGATTTACTTGACTCGAATTGAATGGAATTCGAATTCGAATTCTTATAATCGAAACGAATTCTTAATAATCGAATCGAATATAATCGAATTTCTAATTTTTCGAATTCGAAACAAATTCTGAACACCCCTAGATTAAACGAACTCTATCTTGAAAGTCTCTATCTTTATACCGATCAGTTGTCGGGTGGCAAATGGGGTATTAGTTGATAATGCTATTAGGTTTGACAAACCTCACACCGTGCTGGGAGCCAGGCGTGAACTTTTGACTCTTACTTTGCATCAATGCCAATAGACATTGATGTGGGGCACAAAAACTTACACTGTTAGTATTCAGTACCAACAATTTAGTTGCTTAACAGTGGGTTAGCTACCCATGACATGCCTTTATAAGTTTCGTATTTAAATTTACTTTTCGTTGAACTAAAACTGTGAACTCGCCAACTTTTTGTTGATACACTTAAGCATGTTTTGCAGGACGCTAGGTACGGCATACATGGAGACTTGCATCTTGAAGTGTCATTGCTTTATTAAACTGTTTTCTTTTAATATGCAAAACAACTGTGAGTTTTGTCATATCTTGGTTTTTACACTTTTAGCTTTCGCTGTAAACTTAAACTTTCGTTTTGGAACATTTAAAATATTATCACTATTCATGTTGAATGTGGTACTTAAATATTTATCAATTATTTTTGAATGGTTTAACATGATGAGTGGCTTGATCATGGTTTGTCATGCACCTTGCGGTAAAAATCTCACATGTGGAATTTGAGGGTGTGATACGTTTTCAAAGGTGCCGGTAATAATTTTGTTTAAAAGATGAGTTGTATTAGAAAAAGGTATTTTTTTTTGTATCGTAAACTCTACAAGTATCAACATCATACCGACACGGTGACAATTTCGATCAAACAACATCGGTACTGGTATCGGTAGTATCAAAAACGATATTCGTTTTTATGGTTCTCAATTGATGTAAAAGGTTCGTGTATTGGTAGTACCGGAAGTGATAATCATTTTAAGGGTTTTGATTGTTGTAAAATACATGTCAATATCTTTTTAGGCATATCATGACTTTATTCTTGTAGTTTTCTCTTTCAAGTGTTATAGTGAGTGCTAGTAGCGAAACAAACCGGACTGATATCAAATAAGTTCCAGTCGTGTAGCGCGAGAAAAACACACTAGTTTCTTTTATTTTAGATCTATGTAATAGCATGCTAAAAGAATAATCAAAGAGTTCCACATTCGAATGACTTTCTTTCCTTCTAATGGCCTGATAACAATATATGGCACACATAAAAAACATGGTAGAGGATCCTGTAAAAAGTGAGACTTTTGTAAGAAGTGTAAGAAATAATCTTGGAATGGCAAGTGTCCCTCTTCTTAATTAATTCAAAAGGATACATTAGTAATTTACCTTTTCTTATCAATTAATTGCGTGTAACTGTTTTGGAGTTAATTTAGGAGATTATATCATCAGAATCAATCATTAACTAGTATTATATCATCTTCGTTCATTAATTCAGGTTCAAAAGTATTTTTTTTCTCTGCAATTTTGGAGCAATTTTTTCATTACGAAAATCACAAATGGAAGAAAGCATACAGGTTCATGTGTGGTGTTTTATTGCATAAAACAATTGTTTGTATGGTGTCGTTTATATACAGATTGCGTTGAGGAAAAATATACAATAAAACTTACTGTGTTTTCATGGATTTCATCTATATTTTTTTTCATGAAAAAACATGAGTTATTTGATAAAGTTTGTTTTATATAATGTTTGGTATGAAACGGGTTCTATTAAGTTGTATGGTGTTATATTCATAGAAGGTTGCTTGGGATTCCAGATAAAACACCATGTCTTGAATCATGGCGTGGTGTTTTATCTGGAGACATTGTTCATGGCGTGGTGTTTTAAACATCTGGAGACAAAACACCACGTCATGAACAATGTCTCCAGATAAAACACCACGAGATAAAACACCACGCCATGAATAATGTCTCCAGATAAAACACCACACCATGAACAATGTCTCCAGATAAAACACCACGCTATAAACAATATCTCCAGATGTTTTAAAACACCACGCCATGAACAGTGTCTCCAGATAAAACACCACACCATGAACAATGTCTCCAGATAAAACACCACACCATGAACAATGTCTCCAGATAAAACACCACGCCATGAACAATGTCTCCAGATAAAACACCACGCCATGAACAATGTCTCCAGATAAAACACCACACCATGAACAATGTCTCCAGATAAAACACTACGCCATGAATCTGATTACAGTTCTTCTTGACGTAAAACACCACGCATTGAATCTTATATAAAACAAAGAGGCTTCCGATTTAGATCTTGGTAATTAATTCCTATAATTAAGGAAAAAGGAGTGAATGTAGGTGTTTTTGGTTGTGTAGAATACGGTTACCATATTTGAAACATTGAAAAAGACACTACTGCCCTTCAATTTTACATAAGGTCCCTCTAATTAAAACACAATTTACATTTTCATACCCTATTGATCTCAACCATTAGATCAAATATCCAATGGTTTAAAACACTTCTTACCCTTCTTACATTTTAGACATTTTTACCATATCCCTACCCTAAAAACATAACGATATTCAATTTTAAAGAAGATGTTAAAATTATCGAAATTTAAATCCGCTGGACTATGCTACGGATGACTTATATGTTCTTTTTACTATACGAATGATCCATTGTTTTTTTATACAGTATGGATAAATTATTTTTCTCGATTATACGAATTATTGTTTGATATGAACCGTTTGACCACCGAATATGATATGATTACACGATACAAGTTTATAAGTTTATGAATTTCTATAATTTCACTTTCACGCAGAAAGGATATTTTTGTGGTTAAATTTGATCAAATGGATCCCACATGAGAGTAAAATGACTAAAATACCCTCATGTGGGGTTTATTTTGTCAGATTTAACCACAAAAAATTAACTGAGTTAGGGCTAAAGGACATAACTTGCAAGAGTTTGCAAATATCGAGTAAGTTTTTTGTAATTATTGAAGATAAATGACACAGTTTGCTATAAATGACAAACATAAAGAACGATTTTTATGATTTACTCAAAAAACTAATCTAAGTTTTATTGTCGTTATTGCCATCATCGTCAATGTATTTCACTTATGTTAACATATAGTGGTCTTTTCGAGAACGTTAAATCTGAAGCAAAACATGGGTTAATACGTACACATGTAATTGGAATTAGAAGGTTAAAGTAAAAATTATTTTTTTATTTTCTTATGTTTACGTTGATAGTTGTATATTAAACCTCCCCTCAATGGACTTGACTTACAACTTCCTCTAATATAATCAGTGGCGAAGCTTGAAGTTTTTGTCGGGTGGTTGAAAACTTATATATCCAAAAATTTCTATAGAACCGGGGGGTCGAAAACGTATATACCCAAAAGTTTCTATACGAAAATTACATGTACAACACTACTGAACGAAAAGTTCGGGGGGTCGGGCGCCCCTCCCGGCACCTTATATGCTACGCCCCTGAATACAATTTGGATCACTACATGGATATAAATTACGGAGTTAAATGTCATTTTAATCCATGTGCTTTGGGTCATTTTGGCAGTTTAGTCCAAATGTTTCATTTTTCATCAGTGGATCCAAAAAAGTTTCACTGTTGCCATTTAGGCCACTGGGTTAACTTCATCTATTTTTCTGTTAAAGAGTAGGGCAATTCGTTCATTTTATATGGCCGAATTGCCCTTATAGTTAACAGAATTACATATAAAATGATGGAATTGCCCTTCTCGTTAACAGAAAAAAGGATGAAGTTAACCAAGTGGACTAAAATGGAAACGGTGAAACCTTTTTGGACCCACAGGCAAAAAATAAAACCTTTAGACTAAACTGTCAAAATGACTCAAAACACAGAGACTAAAATGACATTTAACTCTAAATTACGGATGAGTTTAAACGTACCACCTTGTATACTTGTGATACCAACTTGTAACACCCGTCTTATTTATATAAGACTTATAATATAAAATACACATTTTTAAAAGTCAATACTTCATTTCATAAGGTTATACAAAATGAAAGTTTAATAATTACCATGTTCGAGTTAACTACAAACTAGTTTTTACCATCCCAAATGCCAAGCTAAGTGATTACACCAAAAAGATTGTTTTCAACATGATTAGTTAAGCGCGGAAGCTTTAAAATATAGTGTTTGGTTTTTGAATTGTTGCTTGATCGCCATCTGTAGTATGATCAACATCACATTTGTGTGTGTGGGTCGACCAGAACGCAGAGGAGGGCGACCAAATGACTTTCAAACCCTATTTTCACAAAATTGATCAAATTGAAGGCTCTAATCAGTTCCAAATCGACTTTCATGTGACACCCCAGGAAAACCAGTGAACGCTATAACTTACCTAGCTTCCTCAGTGAGTGCATACCAAATTTCGGGACGAAATTTCCAATTAGTTGGGGATAATGTGACAACTCGTACTTACCGTCTATTATATACGTGTAACTATATGAACTATTGCGATTAAGTGATTGATTGAATGATACGTATTACGTGAATTATGTGATTTAGTGTTATAATTATCGAACCACACCGAACACAAACCCACTCGGTCCATTTAGTGGACTCGAGACCATGAGAAAACCCATGTGGGGTTTCGGCCCACATCCCCTCTACGTATTTATACACATACACATCTTAGGGTTTTAGTTTTACAATCTTTGCAACCACAAAAACAACAACACACACAAGCTCTCTCTCTCCCTCTCGTTGCTTGGAAACCGACGGCACAAGAACCAACTTCCCATCCGGATCACACTCCTTTACTTGTAACCGGTTAGTATGATTGATTATGTTCTTGTACGATTTATGTGGTTTAGGTTGTGTTCTTGCAAATCGTTTGTTCACAATATGATTGTAATCGGATGAGTTATGTTATCGAGCTAAACTGATTAAGTGACATAGGTTATCATAACCACTCTGCTTGTATGTAAATCGGCTCTTATGTATGTTCACACAAACCGGGTTGTATGATAGAAGCCTAACAGTGATTCGTGATGTTGATTGTAAATCGGTTGCATGTATGTGTTAATCGGTTAGGATGCATGATAGGGTTGCAAGACTTAAAACCAACCGATTGCTATATGTTTGATTATGATCCGATTGTTTATTCTTGATACTGTTATGCATTTGTTTAAAGATGAACACGTTGAATATGATATAAAAATCTGCTAATTACTAGGTTTGATCTAAATTGTGAAACTGCTTAGTTGTTTGCATAAATTACGGAATGATTGTTGCGTATGATTATGGAAACCAGTTACATGCGGTTGCGACTCGGTATCACTCATTGCGAGTCGGTACCCCACTCGAGACCACACAACAACATCAGCCGCAATCATGATTGCGAGTCAGGTTGCGACTCGTAACCAGACCGTGACGAGCCGAGACCGTCAGTTGCGACTCGTAACCGGACCATGATGAGTCGAAATCACCATTGCGACTCGCAACCTCCTGTTGCGACTCGTAATCAGCTGTTGTGACTCGTAATCCCGGTTGCGACTCGAGATCGCCGGTTGCGACTCGAGACTAGCTGCTCGTACACTGTTTTGGGCCTACCTTGTCACGGGCCCAATTCGATTGACTGCTAATTGGACTGCTTACCTTTTTGGGCCGATGTGTTATTTGGGCTGATATGTTATTTGGGCGGATTACCTCTCGGGCTTAGACACTGAATCGCACATGGATGTTAATGCTATGCTCTTACCTGTTCACATGCATACGTGATTCTTGCCATGATTATATGTGTATACATACGTGTAGTTTATACGTGCAATGGTTGAGTACGAACCTAACTTGCATAAGTAACCATGATAGGACGTGGTTGACCTCTTACTGTATACTTGAGCATTTTATTGTCTGCCGAGCAAACCCAGGTGAGTTCACACTCCTACTAAGGCATGGGATTCCCGGGTCGTGGGAATGGGTTAAAGGTTACAATTGACTAAGAACGTACATATGCTTTTCCTAGACTATCACCTACCATGATCCTCGGATGTCAGGACGGTTCCGTAGGTTAGAATAACACCTACGTGGTCATATGCCAATTACTGCCTCGGATGTCAGACACGCACGTAAAACCTACGTGTACGCATTACTTACTTCTATCCTCGGTACAAAGGATACGTACGTAAAACCTACGTACACCCCCGCGTCTCCTATCCTCGGTTGTGAAGGATACGTGCGTAAAACCTACGTACACCCCGTACGCGCTACTGTTCTCGGAAGAAGAACAGGGATGATACGAGTAATTGATACGAATAGTCTAGTGGTCACTTAACATGGGAAGCCCCCACCTATACAACTTACTATCGGCCCAGTAGAGCCACCCGTTACTTACTGTTATGCATTTACTTACTGTGAACTCGCTCAACTAGTTTGTTGATCATTCTGTTACATGCCTTGCAGATCGTTAGGTACATGGAGCTTGCACAAAGAGGAGCCGACCGTTGTGGACAAGGAACATATTACTTTGTTAGACACTTATGACATTTCAGTATTTTAACTTGGGTTTACAACAATGCTTCCGCTACTTAAACAATGCTTGGTTTTTGAAACATCAATCATGTATGATGAACTACTTTAATGACTTTTATTATTATTAAATGCTATGTTTGATATGATTGATGACTTGATCCTGGTCATGTCACGCTCCCAAGCGGTGGTACTCCGCGTGTGGATTTTAGGGGTGTGACATTTCAAGCATAAATTAGTGGCCATCTCAGTAAAGTGATCATAAGGTAAAGACTCCGGATCGTCAAGTGAACAAGCTGGTGGAGACACACGTTTGAAAGGAGTGCACTAAAGGTAACGTATCTCTTATGAGATAAAGTAAAAAAAGTGATGTGATTGATTTAATGGGTATAGATAATGATACATGTAGTAAAAACCTAAAAATAAAGATATGTTTAACACAACACTATAACAATTATCACTCTATCAAACATCATATTAGAGAAGATTTGGGTCGTAAACTCATAATAACATCTGCAACTTAATTTCTTAATTTCTAAATACTTCATAATAATATTTTACATAAACATTTGTGATTTGTTAAACTTCAAACACTTCCGTATGTTGAAAGTGACTTAATATGATTATAAAGATATATCACCTATAAAGGAATAATGAATTTTAATAATCACAATTGTTAGTTGTTGGTCGGTAATGATCTCAACTTCAAAAATAACCGGTAGTGGTCTCATCTTTTTACATATCGTAAATCAATGGACCTTTACTAACAAAAACTTAATTTCAATTTTTGTCCCCTTATCCTTTTCGGTCTAGTAAAGGTCCATTGGTTTACAATATGTGAAAAAATGAGACCATCGCTGATTATTTTTAAAGTTGAGACTGTTGACAGTCAACGGATGATAGTTGGAATTATTAAAATCTATTTCCACGTATAAAAAATATATTCTGATTTTCTCTTCTCTGATATATACATTCAAAGATAAATAATCTATATATGTTAAACAAAATAAAATACATATAATTGTATAAACACCCATAGATAAGATGCATGGGTCGTTATCAATCAATGGTAACCTATAAGTAGCAGCTAGCATGTACTACACTGGAACAATGATACTACCCTATGAACCGGTGAAGTCGTCACTCGTCATAAATTATTAACACCTGTCCACTTGTATAAAAATACAATATTCTTTACTATATATTATGATACAGTAGAAACTCTATAAAATAATACACTTAAGACCACCAAAATTTATTAATTAAAAGAGTTATTAATTAATTGATAAACTAATAATTATTAATTTATATATTAATTAATATTTTATTAATTTATAGTAGAATACTTAGTTTACAAACACCTTTCAAGCTTCCATTTATTTATTGTATACAATCAATGTATATCAAATGAACGACCCAATTTGAAAGAAACCTTCAATCTCCCACCTTATTATGATTCTTGTGTTCAATGTATCACTTTATGGACATTAAAAATATTTTCTATATAAATACAAGATCAAAATAGGTTAACACAAACAAAAATTCTCTTGATTGTGGATAATTGCACTGCTCATCCAAAAATTATTGAAGGATTACGAAATTTTGAATTACTTTTTTTTTTGCCACCAAACACAACTTCAAAAATTCAACCTTGTGACGCGGGGATCATACGAGCTTTTAAGATGCATTATCGTCGTCGATTTTATAGAAGTCTTTTGGATGGTTATGAATTAGGGGTTCCAAATCCAGCAAAAATAAATGTATTAGATGCAATGAATCTTGCAATTTCAGCATGGACTATGGATGTTCGTGCAAATACAATTGCGAACTGCTTTCGCCATTGTAAACTTCGATCAACAGATAACATGACTTTTGAGAACTCAGATGAAGGTAGTGAAAGCACTCAAGAACTCCAGAATTTGATCAAAGAGTTGGGTTATCGCAATGCAATGGATGTCGAAGATGTTCTAACTCACCCAGAAGAAAATGTAGTTGCACAGTTGTTGACTGATGAAGAAATTATTGAAAGCGTTATTGGAATTAATAAAGATGATATCGATGAAGAAGATGATGAAAGTTCTACAATGGAGCCCCCTTCGCGAAACGAAGCTATTAAAGTGGCAATCACATTGAACAGTTTCTTGTTGAGCTATGAGAAAACAACACTAGAAGTTCTTACCATGCTAAGGAAAATTAGAGACGAGATTCAAGGTGTAACGCCCTGCTTTTTCATACTTTCCATAATTAGAAAGCTCGCCTTGTAATGCTATTTTTGGAAATCTTGTATTATTGTAGTCGTCTTTTCGTTGTAAAATCCAAGACTTGGATCATAAATAAAATTCGTATTTCTTTAAATTCACCATCTACATATTCATACATGTTCAGACGTTCGAATTCATTGTACATCGAATCCTTATTTGTAATTCATACTTATACGATACTTATTCACGATGCATGTCTATGCTTGTCCTTAAATTGCTGATACCTAAAAACCCCTAATAATATGCTTATTTATACAACGGTTAATCATCTAATATGTGACATATACTTGTCACTTACAAACATGTTACATACTTGTACATTACACTTTTTACCTAGTTAAATGATGTTTTATTTCATATTTCACCTTGTAACAAGTTAGGGGAAACATTGTTGCATATTATTACACAACTTAATTAACAAAATTACTCATTATAATATTTTAAAAAATAAAAAAATAAAGAAATATGGCAGCCCCAATTCAGCAAAATTCAGCCCCATATAGTTGGGTTTTGTGGGCTAGTTTCAAGGTGTAACCCCTTCTAAACACTTCCAAAGCCCAACCCATTGAAACCCTAATCCTTCCCCCTATAAATACCACTTATAACCAGCCTCCCTACCACTTTTGCAACACTAAAAACTCTCAAAACATCCTCCAAACCGTAGCTGAAAGCAAGGGTTCGAGCAGATTGACACCCCTTCACGAAAATGAGCATAACTCACTCAATTCTTATCCGATTCACTCGATTCTTTTTCCTACTACTTTGTATTGACCTTATCTACGTTTCCATGGGTTTTTCACAGTAAATAAGTCCCTGGAATGTCCCCAAATAGGCTCCAAAGTGGGCTGTTCGTTTCTGTTTTTATCTAAACTTTGTTAAACTCATCCAACTTGTGTCTAACACATCTCACACCTATGTCCTAATGCTTACAACCTCACTTATGGTTGGTTAAGCTTAAAAACAAGGTTGAGACACTATAAATCAGAGGTTAAAACCTCAAATACTTTCTGTTTTGTTAGGGTATTTAACCCACAAATCATGTCAAGCTTAGATCTTGATGAATGAGTGATTATGGAACAACTTGGGTTGTCCTACATACAATCCTCACATGATTTGGTGATTTCTCTATAGTTAGGCTGGTTATGTTATTGTGCTAAACCTAGTTCGTGACCCTCCTTGGTTGTTTTTACATCAAGTGAAGTGGTGAACATTCAAGGGGTTCCTAAATAGAAGCATGTTCTTCCTACCCCATACATGACATCTATGATAACACGAGGTGCCTAAATGAAGATCCTAATCTTCTACCTCCTACTTGAATTATTGGATTAAATAATATGTAGTACTTAACCTAGATATATATATATATATATATATATACACTCATTCGAACCTTTGATGTTGAACTTATGTTTATATGTTAAAGTAGTAGAACATCACCTAAGACCTGAACCTTGTTGTGATTCTTATGGGTGTTCAACTCATGAAAACATTATCATAACCCTTGTGGTTACCAAGTGTCATACAAGTGTTAAGTGTTGAAGATGATTATTTTCACATGCTATTCTCATATCTTACTTTTATGTTGTTTTAAATACCGAATCTCGACTCTAAGCATACTTGAACTTTAACCCTACACATTCAATCTTCTAACCTCGTCAACTCGTCAATAATTGGATAATCGGAAAGCATATGCAAACTTTGTGAGTATACTCGTATTCCCCCTTTTTACTTTTACCACTTTTGGGGTGTAACATGTTTATCTATCAACAAGCTTACACATGAACATTTTGCTTAAACACATGAACATTCCTATAACATGCTTGTATACGTGATGGCTTGATGCTTTAAACTTGGATTTATCTTATGTGTCGAATTTATCATTAACTTCGTATGAGCCAAACCGTGACATATGTAGCGCTATAGGATTAACGACCCGCCTCTTTATCTTCGGTTATGTCATGAGCATATTGCGTTTCCTTGGTTTGATATGTTAGACACATACCATATTTAAATGTTCATCTTGAATCACATGCTTGCTATGAGGAATTGTTCAAACTTATCTTTTTGCTATGTACGTATCAAACTTGTATACTCGCCTTTGCTTTTGCATTGAACTTTATTTTAACATGTTACAGGTGGATGTTGACGATGCATGGAATCTAGTAGGATGCTTAGATACACACTTAGAAAGAATTGTATTTGTATTGTATCAATTTATTATTCATGTTGTTGTACTTTGTTTCAAAACCTTGATTCTTTAGAAATGAAATGAAATGATTATTTAAATACTTGTCACAATTATTAGCGTTATGATGTCTCGAGCAATCTTCACACTTCGTCTCATCCCGATGTTTCCGCCATTGGTTGGGGTGTGATAGATTGGTATCAGAGCCATAACTATAGGGAATTAGGAAAACTAGGAATGCTTTAACCTAGTCTATAGTTCTAGAGCTTTATTCGTATGTTTTACTTGAAATTACTAGCATGCTATCTTATTTGCTTTTATTTATTCTCTTTTGCTATTGTAAGCATATGTGTCACTTATGTGTTAACACTTAACATGCTATACTTGTTTTTATTATGTGTTAATACTTGTTTCATCATTTTATCCTTTATGTGTGTTCTTGACATACTTTTTATGCGTTAATATTCGTTTCATCATTTCACTTTTATTGTGATATTCTTGACATGTTATACTTGTTTGTTTAATCTTTAATATACACTTTTCCTCACGCGTTCTACTCGATTATTCTAAATCCGACAACACACATATTACACAAACGAGACGAGTTCACCAAAATAGGCGTGAAACCCATAATTCGGTGAACAACCCTCAATTCATCCACTTTCCTTTTCTTTTTACACGAAATTCACCATCAAGTTAGGAGTGAAATCCTCACCTTGATGGAGAAGTTCAAATTTCAAATTCTAGTGGACCCTCGTCAAAGTGTTGAAATTAAATTTTGACCCGACGAGTACCAACCACACTTAGGATACGAAATCGCCAAGTTAGGGGTGAAACCCGCACCTTGTCGACTAGTTCCACTCCTTGATATTTTTTTTAATCCCGCCAAGTCTCGAAATTTCGATTGATTTGGGACATGTAGTAACCGGAAGGGTAAATACCGTTAACCGACTTGTCGGCGAGAGTATTTTACCTATTAGGCCAAAGCATGCTCCTCAAATTCAAAAGACTTTTCGACCACTTTGGTTAGTCAAAGTTCCGTTTTGGAACACTCCAAACTTTGGTTAAACATGCGTTTCTATTATTCATTTTATACGATACGATCTTTCAAATTTGAACTTACTTTCGATATTCTCTTTTTACACACACAACATATTGAATCTTTTCCATACATTTATACATATGCATGATTTCATATAATTTAATTCATAACCCTTGTAACGACAAGTGGAGACATATCATCGAGATAGGAGTGATTTCCTTACCTTGAAGATTAACTCCACTCCCCTTTTTCCTTAAAACGACCTCACCAACGAGTTAGGGGTGATTCCCTTACCTAGGTGAGCGTTAACAAAACGTTCTTTTAAAACGCCTTATTATGCAACTCAATCATATCTTATACCTAAATTGCTCACCATTAATCAAATCCCTACTTATGCGATTTTCAAAATTTATTGTTTTATCAAACGTACTCCTTATTCTACAATCTATTTTCACACAACTCATACACGCGAAATTCATAATCATGTCTTAAAACGTTTTATTACTCGAACTTCAAAACCTTACGAAATGCTACCCATCAATTTAATCAGTTCAATGAAACTCTTGCCCATGAACTTCATATTCGACTTAATCACTAAAACATGCTCACCTTCTACTTTTAATCAAAATCCAACCAACCTTTCCCAAATACTTATAAGATTTTATAGAAGTTATATGATTGTTTTACCAAATACCCTTTTCAACATCAACAAATCATTTGTTATTTTTTTTAAATTACTAAGTCCTTTTTGCTAAAATTCTCTTCTAAGGATCCTAGTTTTCACAAGGACCTCCTAAATTCATAATTTCTTATTTGATGAAACGAACCTACTTTTTAAACAAAAACCTTTTCCTACACCAATTTACAAAACACGCGGGCAAGAAGTCTTCATGGGAACCGACAATCTTTGACTTACATGAATTTTTTTTTAACAAAAGTAGCATTTCAATCATTACAAAAATACATTATGCCTAACCAATTAGTACTTTATATCTTCTTACATACACAACTATATTCTACCCTTCCAATCAAGGTCAACCTAATTTTGATTCGACAAACTCAATGTTTCATTTAAACAACTATACATGCATATCATCGTACACATTTTGGTCGTTACCTTGCGATAACATCATTTATATCATTCGTATTTACATACTCGACCTTTTGAACGATTTATACACTTAGATCCGTGATGTCCCAACAAACACTATATACGCAATATTTAATTTTCGTACCTACACTTATATTCATACGTATTATGCTTATGCTTATACACATACTGCTTGTACGTTTTATGGTTATGCTTATACATACACGCGTATCCATACTTAAACTTATGCTCATACTTTCATTCATACTCATGATTCATACATTCGTACCCGTACGCAAGCGTAATCCGAGGGATTCGCTTATGTGGGTCCCATACATACTTAAGCATGGACTTGCTTGCATACTACATTCTTACACGTACACATTCTAAATTTTTTATGTATACCCTAATTCATACATAACTAGTACAAGCTATGCGGACCATGCGATGATCAATATAATCGCGGGTGCACACGGGATTATAGTGATTGGCTCATGAGAACCATAGAGTGTACTACTGTGTACGGTAAGACACGGGACGTAACATGACACCGAATACGAAACGGACGTAACGTGGTCAAAACATGGTGGATACGCCGCTGGTACTTCCTATATATAAGTGTTTTCACCATGTTACCAAAATCTCGTAGGAACGTGCCATGAGAAATTCGATGTCTTACAGACCTATTTAGACCTAATACAACTTTAGACAACTCACAAACGCATTATATCCGATTATCCACGACGAGACTTCCTCCTTAACACACTACGTTCATCTATCCAACACTTATGCTATTCTTATACTTGCACTCCTTGAGAGTCATTCGTTCATTCTATGCTCGTATTATTCTCCTTTATCCCTTTCTTTCATACAAACCTCGTTCACATTCAAACTTATTTAAACTCCTTTTGCCTATGCGCACGCATACACGTTTTACCTATGCTTAAACGCCTCAACTCATTTTAGTCAAACAAATTCCTATCCTATCGTTCTTCAAAATTTCGTACTTTTCTAAACGTTTCAAAACTCCCAAGTCTCGATTCTTTTAGCCAAAATGCTTTTTCTCCAAGGTCTTCCTCTTGAACAAATTTCGGGACGAAATTTCCTAAAGAAGGGGAGACTGTAACGCCCTGCTTTTTCATACTTTCCATAATTAGAAAGCTCGCCTTGTAATGCTATTTTTGGAAATCTTGTATTATTGTAGTCGTCTTTTCGTTGTAAAATCCAAGACTTGGATCATAAATAAAATTCGTATTTCTTTAAATTCACCATCTACATATTCATACATGTTCATACGTTCGAATTCATTGTACATCGAATCCTTATTTGTAATTCATACTTATACGATACTTATTCACGATGCATGTCCATGCTTGTCCTTAAATTGCTGATACCTAAAAACCCCTAATAATATGCTTATTTATACAACGGTTAATCATCTAATATGTGACATATACTTGTCACTTACAAACATGTTACATACTTGTACATTACACTTTTTACCTAGTTAAATCATGTTTTATTTCATATTTCACCTTGTAACAAGTTAGGGGAAACATTGTTGCATATTATTACACAACTTAATTAACAAAATTACTCATTATAATATTTTAAAAAATAAAAAAAATAAAGAAATATGGCAGCCCCAATTCAGCAAAATTCAGCCCCATATAGTTGGGTTTTGTGGGCTAGTTTCAAGGTGTAACCCCTTCTAAACACTTCCAAAGCCCAACCTATTGAAACCCTAATCCTCCCCCCTATAAATACCACTTATAACCAGCCTCCCTACCACTTTTGCAACACTAAAAACTCTCAAAACATCCTCCAAACCGTAGCTGAAAGCAAGGGTTCGAGCAGATTGACACCCCTTCACGAAAATGAGCATAACTCACTCAATTCTTATCCGATTCACTCGATTCTTTTTCCTACTACTTTGTATTGACCTTATCTACATTTCCATGGGTTTTTCACAGTAAATAGGTCCCTGGAATGTCCCCAAATAGGCTCCAAAGTGGGCTGTTCGTTTCTGTTTTTATCTAAACTTTGTTAAACTCATCCAACTTGTGTCTAACACATCTCACACCTATGTCCTAATGCTTACAACCTCACTTATGGTTGGTTAAGCTTAAAAACAAGGTTGAGACACTATAAATCAGAGGTTAAAACCTCAAATACTTTCTGTTTTGTTAGGGTATTTAACCCACAAATCATGTCAAGCTTAGATCTTGATGAATGAGTGATTATGGAACAACTTGGGTTGTCCTACATACAATCCTCACATGATTTGGTGATTTCTCTATAGTTAGGCTGGTTATGTTATTGTGCTAAACCTAGTTCGTGACCCTCCTTGGTTGTTTTTACATCAAGTGAAGTGGTGAACATTCAAGGGGTTCCTAAATAGAAGCATGTTCTTCCTACCCCATACATGACATCTATGATAACACGAGGTGCCTAAATGAAGATCCTAATCTTCTACCTCCTACTTGAATTATTGGATTAAATAATATGTAGTACTTAACCTAGATATATATATATATATATATATACACTCATTCGAACCTTTGATGTTGAACTTATGTTTATATGTTAAAGTAGTAGAACATCACCTAAGACCTAAACCTTGTTGTGATTCTTATGGGTGTTCAACTCATGAAAACATTATCATAACCCTTGTGGTTACCAAGTGTCATACAAGTGTTAAGTGTTGAAGATGATTATTTTCACATGCTATTCTCATATCTTACTTTTATGTTGTTTTAAATACCGAATCTCGACTCTAAGCATACTTGAACTTTAACCCTACACATTCAATCTTCTAACCTCGTCAACTCGTCAATAATTGGATAATCGGAAAGCATATGCAAACTTTGTGAGTATACTCGTATTCCCCCTTTTTACTTTTACCACTTTTGGGGTGTAACATGTTTATCTATCAACAAGCTTACACATGAACATTTTACTTAAACACATGAATATTCCTATAACATGCTTGTATACGTGATGGCTTGATGCTTTAAACTTGGATTTATCTTATGTGTCGAATTTATCATTAACTTCGTACGAGTCAAACCGTGACATATGTAGCGCTATAGGATTAACGACCCGCCTCTTTATCTTCGGTTATGTCATGAGCATATTGCGTTTCCTTGGTTTGATATGTTAGACACATACCATATTTAAATGTTCATCTTGAATCACATGCTTGCTATGAGGAATTGTTCAAACTTATCTTTTTGCTATGTACGTATCAAACTTGTATACTCGCCTTTGCTTTTGCATTGAACTTTATTTTAACATGTTACAGGTGGATGTTGACGATGCATGGAATCTAGTAGGATGCTTAGATACACACTTAGAAAGAATTGTATTTGTATTGTATCAATTTATTATTCATGTTGTTGTACTTTGTTTCAAAACCTTGATTCTTTAGAAATGAAATGAAACGATTATTTAAATACTTGTCACAATTATTAGCGTTATGATGTCTCGAGCAATCTTCACACTTCGTCTCATCCCGATGTTTCCGCCATTGGTTGGGGTGTGACACAAGGGGAAATTGATTTCAACAAAAAACAAAAGACAATTGAGTGATTTTTCAAGAAACCTTCATAAATCATTAATGTAATATGCTATATATAAGGAATTATTAATTTATATTTTATATGGGGTCTAAAAAAATTATTAAAAATGTATTATCTTATAATTTTAGCGAATTATTAATTTAGCACCCTATCCCCGAGTCGGGACCGGCAAAAAATATTATCTTAGAGAGTTTATTAAATAATCGAGTATTAATTTATCGAGTTTCTACTGTATATATTTTTTAGCAGCCAACAATATCAATCCCGAACAATCTTGGCGTACCCATTGGACAAACAAAGTACTCCGAGAGTAACCCGAGTCCACCACAAATTCCGAAGAAACCTAATAACCCACCCGCCCGTAGGCACGTCGGTGAAATTACTAATAAAACCTGTTTGCCTCAAAGATCCAACCCAGGTTTCCCTAGGTCTCCTATCATTGCCCACTAGGGCCTCACTGTGTACCAAATGGGAGTTGAAGCTGCATCTCTCAAAAGAAATACAAGGCTTCTACCACTTGATCTAAAGATTGTTGGCTAATAATATTTTTTTTTTTAAAAAAAGTTTACGATGAATGATGGATTTTCTAATATATATTGTTATACTAGGTTATCTACCCGTGTGATATACGGATGAGCTATTTAATTTTGATAAACGGAATAAAAAAAATAACAAAAACATTACAAAAGATGAAATTGCATATTCCATTCAACAACATGTGAGATTAAATATATAATTGTTATAATAGCTATTATATTATAATCATTTATATTATATAGATCAAAATATATTAATAACCTATTAATAATTAGTTGGTAATTGTTGATGTACCATATTACCCTTATTAACTAATTAAGTTTTCTCTTGGGTGTATATATAAGGAGATTATTAGAGAGTTTAAGGGTTAGACAATTACACAATTCACACAACCCTAATAACATCACTTTCGGCTCTCTCTCCATAACCGAAACCAACCCTTGTTTCGGTTTCATCACCATCATAATCTTACACCCTAAGGAGGAACCGGATCATCTTGAAAAGTATGTCAAACTCAATGACTGCATCTCTGACTGGATTCTCTGCTGGCCTGTCTGTTATAACAACTATGTTATTAATGTTTTCCATTATGTTTAAACAGAACTGATTAACACAATAAAAAAGAACCAATGAAAAAGTATAAACGATTTCTTTTGACTTATTCAACACCGGTTGAATAATGAGCAAAATGATACTAAAATGTGATTTGTGGCTGTGCTTAAAAAAATCCATTCATAATAGCATGTGTAACAAACAAAATATGACTAAAAAATGCGAGCTTCTCAAAGTTGTAGTCGAGTCTGCACAAGTGAAATTAAAGTCAACATATGAGCAATATTGAGGTATAAAATGTAATTGACATGAACATATGAAATTTCTCCTAAGCTAGGTAATCAGAAAGAAAAATGAACATTGCAAAGAACATTAGACAGTTGCAAACCTATTGTTCAGCTCTTATACATCAAAGTAGTTGGTACCATGCTTTGTATCCTTACATTGGTATTAAGGGATAAAAAAAGAGTTTATGATAACATAATTTGAGTAACATGGATAAGATAAAAACAACACTGTCCTATCGTCTAATTTTAGGAATTTAATTCATCTTTGGTCAAAACAAAGACGATGTGTACCATAACATAAGCCCCTACAATTAAAATAGGGAGAGCACAATTAAAATGCATAAAAGTAGAACAGCTCCTCCGAAAAAATAACAATAATCGGCAAACAAAAAGAATAAAAATAATAAGTGCTAAAGGTTTGAAAAATTACCTCAATATAAGTAATTTCAATTCACGTCTTCGTCTCCATGCTCAAATAAGTGTCATGTTACAACCATATACCACAAGGCAAACTGTTATTGTCGACAAAAAGAGGAAAACATAACCATAATAGGATTGAATAAATTTCCTTATTGTAAAAGTCTTGTCATGCTTTCGTGTCCTCAAACGCACAAAATTAGAAAAACAAATATATGTGTACATATATAATTATAAGTGAATCATGATAGGTTTTAATACACAAAGTAGTCATAAAAATGGTAACGTAGTTCTCCACAAAACATTAATTCTTAAATAACTAATTGAATTTTTAATGAAGCAAGAAAAAGGAAAAAAAAAGTGCATAAGAGGGTCTAACAACAATGGTAGCAAGACACATTTGCTAAAATAATAACCAAACAAAGGTATTTCGAAAAAAAAAACAAAAAAAAACTTACAACAAAGGGGTTAACTTCTTCTCCTTCATCAAACGAATTGGGATCAAAATGACCAGCCGTCACCACTAATTTGCAAAAAAACATTTATTAAAATCCCATGTATCATTCAGTTATATAACAAAACTAACTAATCTTCTAAACATGTTATCAAATGTAGTAAAACATACCATAAGAAAGGCAACAGGTCCCACGAATTGTACTTTTATGTTCTTCCAGCCCGTTCGTGTACGACGCAAAGTGTCCAGTAGATATGAGCACCAAATCTAGATGCGGTATGTCCTCAACAGCCTCTACACCAAGCAAACATCTATCATTTGCAGTTGTGGCTTTTGTAATCTCCGCAAAAAACGTCATCCAGTACACCAGGAAATTTATTCTAAACAGGCTCCCCCCATCTCTTTAATTATCTATTGCAGTTGCAATTAAGCCATGGGTAATTCTCGCGTCCCCCCCCCCATTGACTGATGAATGTATCCATAACAGTATTTCCCGGTTCTTTACTCTTTTCAATTTTCTCCACCTTTTTAACTTTTCTTTTATCGACTATTATTTCAACTGGCTTTGGCCCCTTTGGTATTCCAAATACCTCATAAACTGTGTCCGATGTAATTTTTATTTGGTGTTTGCCTACGTTTAGCGTATCGAACATCTCGTCAAAGTTTCTGGCTAGCCAATATGCCCAACGTGTCGAAATATGATTGATATTCATATCTAGAATAGCCCTAAATCCCATATTCTTCACCTAATCAGCCTGTTTTTTTGAAATTTTTTTCACAATATCCATATACGAGTTAGGTTGACATCTCAACAGTATTGCTTCGTTGCTGTATACAAAGAAAGCCCTAGGTTCTGTTCTAGGTGGTTCCAGCTGGCTTGGTTTTTTCCCTGTTCCACCTTTTTTGAAAGTTTTTTTGTTTGTATCTTAGATCTCTTGTCATCTTCTTCTTTTTTGGCAGTGGCTCAACAAAGTCATCATCCTCAGAACTTTTAACCACAACCCTTCTTTTTCTATTTTTGTTCACTTTTTTCAATGTTGATATGGGCTCTTCAAAGTCATCATCAGATTCTATTTCTACAAAATCACATGCTATCAGACAAAAACCTTATAAAATCGCATGTATCACTTAACATTTACCAAAACTCACTAAGTTGATAAAATCGCATGAATGAGTTATGAATTCGCATGTATCTGTTAAGCATTACCAAAACTACCTAATCATATAAATCGCATGCTTCAGACAAAAAAACATTTATAAAATCGCATTTATCATTTAATCATATACCAAAACTAACTAATCATATAAAATCGCATGGATGATTTTATAAATTCGCATGCACAAGCTAACCATTACCAAAAATACAAAATAATATAAAATCGCATGCCCTAGACAAAAATAACTTTATGAAATCGCATGCCTCAGACAAAAAACCTCAACAAACAAAACTAAACATATAAAATCGCATTTGTCATACAAAACCCATACAAAACTCTCTATAATATCGCACATGTATCAGCTAACCACTAACAAACCTACATAATCATACAAAACCTAATAAAAACCATACCAGACATAAACCCTAACAAAATCGTAGTTAACAACAATACGTAATCTTATAAAACTATAGGTTTTAGACAAAAACCTTACTAAACAAACAAAATCGCATATGTCATTCAAAGCCACTGTAAACCCCATTATAAAATCGCATATGTCATTCGATACCTGGATTCATCTTCTTGCCTGTGGTCTGTCGTTGTTGGCCTTGCTCCGTTTCTCAAAACTCATCAATCTTCGTTGAATCGCACCGGTAAGTAGAACGGAACTTGGGAGAAGAAAAATGCAATGTTTTGAATTTGGGTTTACAGTATGATGGTGAGTTTTTGTTTGCTGATTATCAGGGGTTTTGATTTCGTAATGGACGATTTTAACCTTGGCGGTTTCATATATATATATATATGTATATATATATATATAATTTAATTTGATTAATTTAATAGTTAAGCACGTGGTTTAAATGAGATGATCTGACGGTTGTGGTTATAGCGTACGTAATGTACGATTAGGCCTATTGTACGATAACCGGCCTCTCTCTCCCTCTCTCGCTATATATATATATATATATATATATATATATATACATATAATATATATATATATATATATATATATACATATAATATATATATGTAGAGTGGGAGTTGGCTAGAAAGCCTAAGTTACCTAGAAAGTCTAGGAAACAATAGGAAGATGACATGTGGCATGGAGGGTTTTTAATAAAAAGGGCATTTGTGTAATTTGAATATTATTTTAATTATGGATTATATTATTAGGATAACTAACTTACTAGATAATTATGGAAACTAAATATCCCATTCAATTCAAATTGACAGTTTTAATTTAAATCATACAATCCATACAACATATTCACAGGGAATTCGTAAATCTGGCCTTTCACAACATCTTTACAAGCAATGATTTTTGCTGGAGGATTTCTTGATTTCTTGACATTGTGTTTTACCAGCAAACAGACTAATACCATTGAGTATTAAACTTGATTTTTTGTTTGATTTGCTGTAAGAATTCTTGACATTGTGTTTTACCAGCAAACAGACTAATACCATTGAGTATTAAACTTGATTTTTTGATTGATTTACTGGAGGATTTATTGACGTTGTGTTTTACCAGCAAACAGACTAATACCATTGAGTATAAAACTTGATTTATTGTTTGATTTTGCTGGAGGATTTCTTGACATTGTGTTTTACCAGCAAACAGACTATTACCGTTGAGTATTAACTTGATTTTTTGTTTGATTTGCTGGAGGATTTCTTGACATTGTGTTTTACCAGCAAACAGACTAATACCATTGTGTTTTAATAGTTTTAATTTAAATCATACAATCCATACAATGATTTTTGCTGGAGGATTTCATGACACTGTGTTTTACCAGCAAACAGACTATTACCATAGAGTATTAACTTGAATTTTTGTTTGATTTGCTGGATGATTTCTTAACATTGTGTTTTACCAGCAAACAGAGTGATACCATTGTGTTTTAATAGTTTATCATTGGATTAATTAGAGGATTTTTGTCGTTGTGTTTTATTAGTTACTGGTTTCATCATAATGTGTTTTATCAGTTGCTGGTTGATATGATTTTGGCATTCTTGATTTTGTGTTTTAGCATTCAGTCACTAGTTCGTCACATTGTGTTTTATCGCTAAAACACACTACTATGAACACATCTAGATCTGATTTATAGTTATTTTTTGTATGATTTGGTGTTTTAAAATGTGAGGGATTAGAGAGAGAGAAAAAAATTGCGACACTATTGAAGG
The DNA here is from genome assembly GCF_002127325.2 of Helianthus annuus. Lineage (NCBI taxonomy): Eukaryota > Viridiplantae > Streptophyta > Magnoliopsida > Asterales > Asteraceae > Helianthus > Helianthus annuus. The sequence goes on along the minus strand of NC_035445.2, from coordinate 161,785,796 downwards.
TGGTTATATGATTGGTAGTTATTTCCTTATTTAAAACAACTTAAATGACACATCTACCCACAATCAATTAAATTAACTTATTTTAAAGACATGTATATTACAAAAATGCCATCAAATGATCTCAACCATTAAACACACTCATCTGATGGCCTAGATCGCTTCCTACACTTCCTAGGAAAAACACACTTTCCGCAGGATCCCTGAGTGGGAGTTGGCTAGAAAGCCTAAGTTTCCTAGAAAGTCTAGGAAACAATAGGAAGATGACATGTGGCATGGAGGGTTTTTAATAAAAAGGGCATTTGTGTAATTTGAATATTATTTTAATTATGGATTATATTATTAGGATAACTAACTTACTAGATAATTATGGAAACTAAATATCCCATTCAATTCAAATTGACAGTTTTAATTTAAATCATACAATCCATACAACATATTCACAGGGAATTCGTAAATCTAGCCTTTCACAACATCTTTACAAGCAATGATTTTTGCTAGAGGATTTCTTGATTTCTTGACATTGTGTTTTACCAGCAAACAGACTAATACCATTGAGTATTAAACTTGATTTTTTGTTTGATTTGCTGTAAGAATTCTTGACATTGTGTTTTACCAGCAAACAGACTAATACCATTGAGTATTAAACTTGATTTTTTGTTTGATTTACTGGAGGATTTATTAACGTTGTGTTTTACCAGCAAACAGACTAATACCCTTGAGTATAAAACTTGATTTGTTGTTTGATTTTGCTGGAGGATTTCTTGACATTGTGTTTTACCAGCAAACAGACTATTACCGTTGAGTATTAACTTGATTTTTTGTTTGATTTGCTGGAGGATTTCTTGATATTGTGTTTTACCAGCAAACAGACTAATACCATTGTGTTTTAATAGTTTTAATTTAAATCATAGAATCCATACAATGATTTTTGCTGGAGGATTTCTTGACATTGTGTTTTACCAGCAAACAGACTATTACCATAGAGTATTAACTTGATTTTTTGTTTGATTTGCTGGATGATTTCTTAACATTGTGTTTTACCAGCAAAACAGAGTAGTACCATTGTGTTTTAATAGTTTATCATTGGATTAATTAGAGGATTTTTGTCGTTGTGTTTTATTAGTTACTGGTTTCATCACAATGTGTTTTATCAGTTGCTGGTTGATATGATTTTGGCATTCTTGATGTTGTGTTTTAGCAGTCAGTCACTAGTTCGTCACATTGTGTTTTATCGCTAAAACACACTACTATGAACACATCTAATTCTGATTTATCGTTATTTTTTGTATGATTTGGTGTTTTCAAATGTGAGGGATTAGAGAGAGAGAGAAAAAATTGCGACACTATTGGAGGTGGTTATATGATTGGTAGTTATTTCCTTATTTAAAACAACTTAAATGACACATTTACCCTCAATCAATTAAATTAGCTTATTTTAAAGACATGTATATTACAAAAATGCCATAAAATGATCTCAACCATTAAACACACTCATCTGATGGCCTAGAGCGCTTCCTACACTTCCTAGGAAAAACACACTTTCCGCAGGATCCCTGAGTGGGAGTTGGCTAGAAAGCCTAAGTTTCCTAGAAAGTCTAGGAAACAATAGGAAGATGACATGTGGCATGGAGGGTTTTTAATAAAAAGGGCATTTGTGTAATTTGAATATTATTTTAATTATGGATTATATTATTAGGATAACTAACTTACTAGATAAGTATGGAAACTAAATATCCCATTCAATTCAAATTGACAGTTTTAATTTAAATCATACAATCCATACAACATATTCACAGGGAATTCGTAAATCTGGCCTTTCACAACATCTTTACAAGCAATGATTTTTGCTGGAGGATTTCTTGATTTCTTGACATTGTGTTTTACCAGCAAACAGACTAATACCATTGAGTATTAAACTTGATTTTTTGTTTGATTTGCTGTAAGAATTCTTGACATTGTGTTTTACCAGCAAACAGACAAATACCATTGAGTATTAAACTTGATTTTTTGTTTGATTTACTGGAGGATTTATTGACGTTGTGTTTTACCAGCAAACAGACTAATACCCTTGAGTATAAAACTTGATTTATTGTTTGATTTTGCTGGATGATTTCTTGACATTGTGTTTTACCAGCAAACAGACTATTACCGTTGAGTATTAACTTGATTTTTTGTTTGATTTGCTGGAGGATTTCTTGACATTGTGTTTTACCAGCAAACAGACTAATACCATTGTGTTTTAATAGTTTTAATTTAAATCATACAATCCATACAATGATTTTTGCTGGAGGATTTCTTGACATTGTGTTTTACCAGCAAACAGACTATTACCATAGAGTATTAACTTGATTTTTTGTTTGATTTGCTGGATGATTTCTTAACATTGTGTTTTACCAGCAAACAGAGTAATACCATTGTGTTTTAATAGTTTATCATTGGATTAATTAGAGGATTTTTGTCGTTGTGTTTTATTAGTTACTGGTTTCATCACAATGTGTTTTATCAGTTGCTGGTTGATATGATTTTGGCATTCTTGATGTTGTGTTTTAGCAGTGAGTCACTAGTTCGTCACATTGTGTTTTATCGCTAAAACACACTACTATGAACACATCTAGATCTGATTTATCGTTATTTTTTGTATGATTTGGTGTTTTCAAATGTGAGGGATTAGAGACAGAGAAAAAAATTGCGACACTATTGGAGGTGGTTATATGATTGGTAGTTATTTACTTATTTAAAACAACTTAAATGACACATTTACCCTCAATCAATTAAAATTAGCTTATTTTAAAGACATGTATATTACAAAAATGCCATAAATGATCTCAACCATTAAACACACTCATCTGATGGCCTAGATCGCTTCCTACACTTCCTAGGAAAAACACACTTTCCGCACGATCCCTGAGTGTGAGTTGGCTAGAAAGCCTAACTTTCCTAGAAAGTCTAGGAAACAATCGGAAGATGACATGTGGCATGGAGGGTTTTTAATAAAAAGGGCATTTGTGTAATTTGAATATTGTTTTAATTATGGATTATATTATTAGGATAACTAACTTACTGGATAATTATGGAAACTAAATATCCCATTCAATTCAAATTGACAGTTTTAATTTAAATCATACAATCCATACAACATATTCACAGGGAATTCGTAAATATGGCCTTTCACAACATCTTTACAAGCAATGATTTTTGCTGGAGGATTTCTTGATTTCTTGACATTGTGTTTTACCAGCAAACAGACTAATACCATTGAGTATGAAACTTGATTTTTTGTTTGATTTGCTGTAAGAATTCTTGACATTGTGTTTTACCAGCAAACAGACTAATACCATTGAGTATTAAACTTGATTTTTTGTTTGATTTACTTGAGGATTTATTGACGTTGTGTTTTACCAGCAAACAGACTAATACCCTTGAGTATAAAACTTGATTTATTGTTTGATTTTGCTGGAGGATTTCTTGACATTGTGTTTTTAAAAACAAACAGACTATTACCGTTAAGTATTAACTTGATTTTTTGTTTGATTTGCTGGAGGATTTCTTGACATTGTGTTTTACCAGCAAACAGACTAATACCATTGTGTTTTAATAGTTTTAATTTAAATCATACAATCCATACAATGATTTTTGCTGGAGGATTTGTTGACATTGTGTTTTACCAGCAAACAGACTATTACCATAGAGTATTAACTTGATTTTTTGTTTGATTTGTTGGATGATTTCTTAACATTGTGTTTTACCAGCAAACAGAGTAATACCATTGTGTTTTAATAGTTTATCATTGGATTAATTAGAGGATTTTTGTCGTTGTGTTTTATTAGTTACTGGTTTCATCACAATGTGTTTTATCAGTTGCTGGTTGATATGATTTTGGCATTCTTGATGTTATGTTTTAGCAGTCAGTCACTAGTTCGTCACATTGTGTTTTATCGCTAAAACACACTACTATGAACACATCTAGATCTGATTTATCGTTATTTTTTGTATGATTTGGTGTTTTCAAATGTGAGGGATTAGAGAGAGAGAAAAAAATGCGACACTATTGGAGGTGGTTATATGATTGGTAGTTATTTCCATATTTAAAACAACTTAAATGACACATTTACCCTCAATCAATTAAATTAGCTTATTTTAAAGACATGTATATTACAAAAATGCCATCAAATGATCTCAACCATTAAACACACTCATCTGATGGCCTAGATCGCTTCCTACACTTCCTAGGAAAAACACACTTTCCGCAGGATCCCTGAGTGAGAGTTGGCTAGAAAGCCTAAGTTTCCTAGAAAGTCTAGGAAACAATAGGAAGATGACATGTGGCATGGAGGGCTTTTAATAAAAAGGGCATTTGTGTAATTTGAATATTATTTTAATTATGGATTATATTATTAGGATAACTAACTTACTAGATAATTATGGAAACTAAATATCCCATTCAGTTTAAATTGACAGTTTTAATTTAAATCATACAATCCATACAACATATTCACAGGGAATTCGTAAATCTGGCCTTTCACAACATCTTTACAAGAAATGATTTTTGCTGGAGGATTTCTTGATTTCTTGACATTGTGTTTTACCAGCAAACAGACTAATACCATTGAGTATTAAACTTGATTTTTTGTTTGATTTGCTGTAAGAATTCTTGACATTGTGTTTTACCAGCAAACAGACTAATACCATTGAGTATTAAACTTGATTTTTTGTTTGATTTACTTGAGGATTTAATGACGTTGTGTTTTACCAGCAAACAGACTAATACCCTTGAATATAAAACTTGATTTATTGTTTGATTTTGCTGGAGGATTTCTTGACATTGTGTTTTACCAGCAAACAGACTATTACCGTTGAGTATTAACTTGATTTTTTGTTTGATTTGCTGGAGGATTTCTTGACATTGTGTTTTACCAGCAAACAGACTAATACCATTGTGTTTTAGTAGTTTTAATTTAAATCATACAATCCATACAATGATTTTTGCTGGAGGATTTCTTGACATTGTGTTTTACCAGCAAACAGACTATTACCATAGAGTATTAACTTGATTTTTTGTTTGATTTGCTGGATGATTTCTTAACATTGTGTTTTACCAGCAAACAGAGTAATACCATTGTGTTTTAATAGTTTATCATTGGATTAATTAGAGGATTTTTGTCGTTGTGTTTTATTAGTTACTGGTTTCATCACAATGTGTTTTATCAGTTGCTGGTTGATATGATTTTGGCATTCTTGGTGTTGTGTTTTAGCAGTCAGTCACTAGTTCGTCACATTGTGTTTTATCGCTAAAACACACTACTATGAACACATATAGATCTGATTTATCGTTATTTTTTGTATGATTTGGTGTTTTCAAATATGAGGGATTAGAGAGAGAGAAAAAAATTGCGACACTATTGGAGGTGGTTATATGATTGGTAGTTATTTCCTTATTTAAAACAACTTAAATGACACATTTACCCTCAATCAATTAAATTAGCTTATTTTAAAGACATGTATATTACAAAAATGCCATCAAATGATCTCAACCATTAAACACACTCATCTGATGGCCTAGATCGCTTCCTACACTTCCTAGGAAAAACACACTTTCCGCAGGATCCCTGAGTGTGAGTTGGCTAGAAAGCCTAAGTTTTCTAGAAAGTTTAGAAAACAATAGGAAGATGACATGTGGCATGGAGGGTTTTTAATAAAAAGGGCATTTGTGTAATTTGAATATTATTTTAATTATGGATTATATTATTAGGATAACTAACTTACTAGATAATTATGGAAACTAAATATCCCATTCAATTCAAATTGACAGTTTTAATTTAAATCATACAATCCATACAACATATTCACAGGGAATTCGTAAATCTCGCCTTTCACAACATCTTTACAAGCAATGATTTTTGCTGGAGGATTTCTTGATTTCTTGACATTGTGTTTTATCAGCAAACAGACTAATACCATTGAGTATTAAACTTGATTTTTTGTTTGATTTGTGTAAGAATTCTTGACATTGTGTTTTACCAGCAAACAGACTAATACCATTTAGTATTAAACTTGATTTTTTGTTTGATTTACTGGAGGATTTATTGACGTTGTGTTTTACCAGCAAACAGACTAATACCCTTGAGTATAAAACTTGATTTATTGTTTGATTTTGCTGGAGGATTTCTTGACATTGTGTTTTACCAGCAAACAGACTATTACCGTTGAGTATTAACTTGATTTTTTGTTTGATTTGCTGGAGGATTTCTTGACATTGTGTTTTACCAGCAAACAGACTAATACCATTGTGTTTTAATAGTTTTAATTTAAATCATACAATCCATACAATGATTTTTGCTGGAGGATTTCTTGACACTGTGTTTTACCAGCAAACAGACTATTACCATAGAGTATTAACTTGATTTTTTGTTTGATTTGCTGGATGATTTGTTAACATTGTGTTTTACCAGCAAACAGAGTAATACCATTGTGTTTTAATAGTTTGTCATTGGATTAATTAGAGGATTTTTGTCGTTGTGTTTTATTAGTTACTGGTTTCATCACAATGTGTTTTATCAGTTGCTGGTTGATATGATTTTGGCATTCTTGATGTTATGTTTTAGCAGTCAGTCACTAGTTCGTCACATTGTGTTTTATCGCTAAAACACACTACTATGAACACATCTAGATCTGATTTAACGTTATTTTTTGTATGATTTGGTGTTTTCAAATGTAAGGGATTAGAGAGAGAGAAAAAAAATGCGACACTATTGGAGGTGGTTATATGATTGGTAGTTATTTCCGTATTTAAAACAACTTAAATGACACATTTACTCTCAATCAATTAAATTAGCTTATTTTAAAGACATGTATATTACAAAAATGCCATCAAATGATCTCAACCATTAAACACACTCATCTGATGGCCTAGATCGCTTCCTACACTTCCTAGGAAAAACACACTTTCCGCAGGATCCCTGAGTGGGAGTTGGCTAGAAAGCCTAAGTTTCCTAGAAAGTCTAGGAAACAATAGGAAGATGACATGTGGCATGGAGGGCTTTTAATAAAAAGGGCATTTGTGTAATTTGAATATTATTTTAATTATGGATTATATTATTAGGATAACCAACTTACTAGATAATTATGGAAACTAAATATCCCATTCAATTCAAATTGACAGTTCTAATTTAAATCATACAATCCATACAACATATTCACAGGGAATTCGTAAATCTGGCCTTTCACAACATCTTTACAAGCAATGATTTTTGCTGGAGGATTTCTTGATTTCTTGACATTGTGTTTTACCAGCAAACAGACTAATACCATTGAGTATTAAACTTGATTTTTTGTTTGATTTGCTGTAAGAATTCTTGACATTGTGTTTTACCAGCAAACAGACTAATACCATTGAGTATTAAACTTGATTTTTTGTTTGATTTACTTGAGGATTTATTGACGTTGTGTTTTACCAGCAAACAGACTAATACCCTTGAGTATAAAACTTGATTTATTGTTTGATTTTGCTGGAGGATTTCTTGACATTGTGTTTTACCAGCAAACAGACTATTACCGTTGAGTATTAACTTGATTTTTTGTTTGATTTGCTGGAGGATTTCTTGACATTGTGTTTTACCAGCAAACAGACTAATACCATTGTGTTTTAATAGTTTTAATTTAAATCATACAATCCATACAATGATTTTTGCTGGAGGATTTCTTGACATTGTGTTTTACGAGCAAACAGACTATTACCATAGAGTATTAACTTGATTTTTTGTTTGATTTGCTGGATGATTTCTTAACATTGTGTTTTACGAGCAAACAGAGTATTACCATTGTGTTTTAATAGTTTATCATTGGATTAATTAGAGGATTTTTGTCGTTGTGTTTTATTAGTTACTGGTTTCATCACAATGTGTTTTATCAGTTGCTGGTTGATATGATTTTGGCATTCTTGATGTTGTGTTTTAGCAGTCAGTCACTAGTTCGTCACATTGTGTTTTATCGCTAAAACACACTACTATGAACACATCTAGATCTGATTTATCGTTATTTTTTGTATGATTTGGTGTTTTCAAATGTGAGGGATTAGAGAGAGAGAAAAAAATTGCGACACTATTGGAGTTGGTTATATGATTGGTAGTTATTTCCTTATTTAAAACAAATTAAATGACACATTTACCCTCAATCAATTAAATTAGCTTATTTTAAAGACATGTATATTACAAAAATGCCATCAAATGATCTCAACCATTAAACACACTCATCTGATGGCCTAAATCGCTTCCTACACTTCCTAGGAAAAACACCATTTCCGCAGGATCCCTACTCTATGTATATGTATATAGCAAAATAAAAACTCTTACGAGTTGAAAGAATTTAGAGAACTCGGTCAAAACGAAGACTTTTTCAAAATTTTTAACCAAAAATCCTAAAAAAAGCAACTTTAAAAAAAAGAAGTTTTTGTTGATTTATACCACCGTAAAAAACACTTGCAGTAGGTGTAAATGCGTAAATGCTGATGTCAACAGCTTTTTTACAATGGTGTAAAAAGATTGAAAACACTGCTTTGATTCTTTTACAACTTAGTTTGTAATATTTTCATCTATGTATGAAAAAAAAAATGTGACAAAACTCGCTCTACCATAACCAAACCATAAAAGTTTAAAAAAGTCACAAAACATCAGTTTCTCACTGATTTAGTTTAGTTCGTTTATTCGGTTGTTCTGGTGATCTACAATATATATTTATTGCAAAATAAGTTTTGAACGTTGATTGACTTAACAAACATTTTTACTTTTTTTGTTATATGCATTGTACGGAAGTTCACCAACAAATTTCGACATCGATAACATTAAAAGAAATTCTATATTGATTACTAACTTGAATTTACATTAGAAGGCTATGAAGAAATTAGCCCACTGATATATGGGCTTCAGTGGTTTATCACTGCTTTCATTTATATTTTACAATTCCATATAGGTGTCTATTTTTTTTTTTCATGATGAAATTATTTATATGTTATTACTTAACAAAGAAGTTAATTTTATTTCACAAACATTGACATATTATTTGATTAGATATTCTTTACGTGATTTTTTAGTTTTGTTTTAAAATTATTATATCAATATTAATAAAGACATCAGCTTATAATTTGAAATATAAATCCCACACAATATTAGACCCAATTCCTGTGAACCGTCAGTCCGTCACCCAAATGGCTATTTGACACCAACGAAATACATTGCCAATTGGATATGATCATGACCCTTATGATCACAATGACTCTTTATATAGGCGCTATGTCATTCATCTTTAATCCACCATTCAAAACCACTACCCTAAGGGTGTGGTCATGACCCAAAGCATTATCCCCTTTATTTTTTTAATTTATTTTTGTCTTAAAATTCTCAAATGGGAGGGTCGTGGTAATTGTGGTTTACTCCATGGAACCACCATCAATCAAGAACGGGGATGATATACCATTTAATTAATGGCCCTATGTGGAAATGTTGATGCATATTTGTGGATGCGGCTCGGTTCGGTTCGACTCGGCTCGGCTCAACTTGGTTCGAGCCCGACATCGCGACATTCCTCAGTCGTGCGCCCCAGAGATCGACACGCGAAGCACAAAGTGCCACAAGTTGACATCACCATGATGATGTCATGGCATTTAGCCACATGCATGGAAGAATTAAATGCATTGAATCTGCCATGCACATGTAAACAAGATCTCATGCTTATTGGGCCAGCCATCAACGAAGATCCAATTGTATTGTTGGGCCTGATGTCATACGAAGAACCATGCACATGGATATCACACGAAGAACATATTTCGCCTGGGAGATTCTTCGTTGTTTAAGGAATTGGACGAAGAACCTTGAGTTCTTCGTGGACTTCAGATTCTTCGTGGGCATTCTTATGGGCCCAGACCATTCTTCGTACATGTGCAGATGTCTCTGTCTATTTAAACAGCTTGTAACACAAACAGATAAGGTTAGAGAGCACACAGAGAACGTAGTGAGAATACAGTGAGCTTGTATGAGCTAGAGAGAGTGTGTAGTGAGAGAAAGTTCCGGTGAGCTTTGTATTTGTCGAATCTTGTACCAAAACTTTGTCGAAATCAATACACATAACCGTTAATCATTGATATCTTTGTATTGTGTTTACTCTCTCGCTCGGTTTGTGTCGATACGGGGATTCCGCACTCGTTACGGCACTCGAAACAAGAAATCATCGTAGTCCGACGATCCGTATCGGGACCTACAGGAAATAATGTTCCAATCCATGACCCCCACACCCCATAGCCGTTATACTAAATCTAACTTTGAATTTTACATAAGAGTGTATTTTGTTGGATTCGGTTTGTGTACGATTTCGATGAACGATGATAGACTAATGTGTGCATGGGTCAGTGTTGTGGTAATCACTAGTCGGACGGTGGGGTGGTGACTAGCGATTAATAGGGATTAGTCAGGGATTAATCGGAATTAATTGTGATTAATCGACGCCTTGTCAGGGATTAATCGGAATTAATGTGGGTTGATAGAGGGATCTCGGTGAAGGTGGCCATTGTATGTGGCTTTAATGGTTGGTAAACCCTCCAAGTAGTTATTCGAAAATTAGTTTTTAACCTATTAGGTAATTGGGAATGCTATCTAGTATAGAACTGGGATGGATGAGTTCGACCATCTCACGCTCCAACGCTTTATCTAGTATAGAACTAGGATGCATGAGTTCGACCATCTCATGCTCCAACGGTTATTTGAGTGTTTAAATAAATTCGTTAATTTTAAAAAGTAAATAATTTATGTAAAACCAATCTATATATACCATTTCAAATTTTATTCTTCACACAAATCTTAATTTTTTTCTCTCTCAAAATCTTAATCCACAATTTATCTAATGGATTTATTTAAAATCCAACAAAGTTCATCAAGTTCCGACGATGAATTTTTTTGTGATGAATGTTCGTAAGTTTCAAGTTCTAATACGGTTGATCAAGCATCGTTACATCATGAAGTTGAAAATAAAGTAGGGTCAAGAGTTCGTGTACCTAGAGATCGTGAACTCGCACACGATCACCTTATGCAAGATTACTTTGGTGAGAATCCTATATATGGTGATGCGAAGAGAACTATTCCTACAATTAGTTAGTGATATGGAGAGGAAATTTGAACATTTATAAATAGATTGGGATGCTATAGATGAATAAAGAATTTTACATCAATATTGAAGTGCACATCGGTGATACGCCAACTAACATACGTAAACAAGCAGGAAACATATGATAAGTACTTGAATAAGTTTGAAATAACTTCACGTGAAAGTCTACAACACTTTCATCAAGGTGCTAATCGATTATATGGAAATTAATATTTTTGTAGATTGATCTACAAGGACATTCAACCTTTATATGTCGCACACGAAAGCAAATATGGATTTCCTAGGGTGTTAGGTTGAATTGATTGTACACATTGGACTTGGAGGAATTGTTTAACGGCGTAGTAAGGTTAAAACATGAGAGATGATCACTAGTTTCGACTATTATGCTCGAAGTGGCAACCTCCCAAGATTTATGGCTTTGGGATGCCATCTTTGGTGGCGTTGGTTCCAAAAGATATAAACATTCTCCCTGAATCTCCATTATTCAATGACGTTGTACATGGATCCGCACCGAAGTGTCTATTTCAGGTAAATAGAGTACAATGCAAGAATGTATATTATCTTGTTGGTGGGATATACCCTAGTTAAGAAAATTTTGTGAAACCATTTACTTATCCACAAGACGATAAATGAATATGGTTCATAGCAGCACAAAATGGCACCAAGAGAAGTTGTGGAACGAGCTTTTGGTCCCTAAAAGCTCGGTAAGTTACAATTCAGTTCTCATTAGAGCAATGAGTCTCTCCAAAATTAGAAATATATATGTATATATATAGATACTTACATTATATAGGGGAAGGATGTATAGAAAACCCACTTTAATTTAGAAAACCCGGGAAACTCAAAGCTCCCGATATTTTTTTTTTCTTGAAAAAATTTACACATGTTATATACATGTTTTTAAGGGTTTTGGGCAAAAAAAAATCAAAAAAGCGCCGAGTAGATATTTTTAAAAAAAATAAACAAGTTTTGGTGTAACACATGTTACATTATCTGACATATTTGTAACATGTGTTACACCAAAACTTGTTTATTTTTTTTTAAAATATCTACTCGGCGCTTTTTTGATTTTTTTTGCCCAAAACCCTTAAAAACATGTATATAACATGTGTAAATTTTTTTCAAGAAAAAAAAAACATCAGGAGCTTTGAGTTTCCCGGGTTTTCTAAATTAAAATGGGTTTTCTATAGATACTTACATTATATATATATATATATATATATATATAATGTACCTTTGTATTATATTACACATGATTTTGAAAGATTAAGATGTAGCGATATATCGTTCCTTCAATTGATGAAGAAGTAAAGGATAATATTATTACATAACTAGAATTGATTCCCCGCGTTGCGGGGTCAATTTTTTAATATAATTCGAGCGTACAGATTTTTCTTTGCAATTGCTTTTGAAGAGAAATTAATGAGTGATTACATTTCCAACCCTTCAGATATACTTTGAAAGTTTATTGAACCCACATCTTACCACAATTTTGTATTTATTAAGCGTAGTTGGATCTCATGAATTGTATCAAGCCGAACTTTTCAATTAATTTTGAAGTTTTAGTAAATATACACACAACTACTAAACCTATATGACTTCATAAAAAATTATTCTATTTATTATTCTTTTTAATTATAAAATAAAAATAATACTTCAAGAATGAAACTATAATTAAAAACTTTCTTGGCATCAGTTTTGCACATTAAAAGCATGATTAGAAAAGAGAGGTGATTATTAACATTTTGCTGAAAGGTGTATTTCAATAAATAAAGAAGTGATGAAAATTACAACAATATTAATTTAGTTTTTACATGTAAAATATGTATGAATTTAGGATATGACATCACATTTCATATGGTTAAATATAATGGTGTTTGTGATTCACCTACTACATGTCAATATAGATTTCAATGTAGCTAACAACTTCTTCAATTATATATATAATAATAACATTGCTAAAAAATCCACCACGCTATTTTATAGGATTCGTGAACCATATTGCAAACACCCAAATACCCAATTTAGACGTGTAGTTATATTTTCTCTTATGTTTTGGATTTAGTCTTGTATTTTTTTTAATTAAGGGGATGTTTTTTTTTTTTTTTTTTTTTTTTTTTTTTTTTTTTTTTTTACATTTGTTGAATTAATTCATGTATTTTACAGTTAATGTTTTATTTTAGTATTACACCTGTTTATCTACATTAATTAGTTGAAAAATGGTTTAGAGATGGGATGGTTTAGAAAGATATGCATTTCCATTGTTTAGGGATGGGATGAAAAAACGTGATGTGCGGATGATGTGGAGAAAAGAGAGTTGTAGGATGGGAAAGATGAGAAAGACGAGAAAGATGTATATATTCCTCTATCCTTATGTTCAATCATACATTTAGTTTAGTGGAAACTGAACTTGTATTTCATGTAGCAAGACGTTAAGAGTTTTTGGTTCAACCCGTCGTTCAATAAGCTCTCCAAAAATCTTAATACTCAGTTCCTTAGCAAGAGTAAATAACAAACTAAATCAATCTAATCATTAATTTATTTGCGTATTTATCTAAGACTATAACTTATTTAGTAAAATACATCATTTTTATATATGAATATACTTAAATTGATATGTATCAATATCCTATATGTATGCATTTTAATCGTTTGAGGTCCTATTCAATACATGTTCATCTTTTCACAAAACAAATAAGATGATACATCATATCAAAGGGAATTCAAGAATGACATAAAACCCTAAATCACACTATAATCCATCCATTGATGAGCACATAATTGCAATTCAGACTTCCATTAAAACACACCAACACTTAATGATAAAACTAGTTGATTAATTAACCAATCTTAAACATAAAACAAAACAACAAGAAAGATAATTTACGTACGATAAACACAGAAACCCACGTCAGTTATTTATATATGAGCCCTCACTTTTCTTAGTACGGTGAAACACCGACGTTGCCTGTTGTAAGAAAAGTGTCTTTCGTGCGAAGGTCATCCCCTTCCTACATACTCAAATAAAAAAATTACGTTAAATCGAATATAAGATAAGATACGATAAAATATATAGTTAATGGAAATTATTATAAAGTGACAAAAAGTTAGATAATCATAATCGGGGAAAATGTTTTTACAGAATTTTTTTTTTTTTAATCTCAAGACAAATCTAAACATAAAAACATCAAAGGTAATATACTTTGTTCATTACTTAAAAAGCATAAGGTTTTGTTTAAAATGGACACGTTGGAATGATGGATGAACTATGGTTAAAAAATGCATGGATTTTGAAATTTATAATTAACTCATTAAGATTTTCCGTTTGATTATGAAATTGAAATAACGTTTTCACAAGATATTATCAATATATCGTTTCTACAGCCATTTGATCACTTCCGTATCCTCATCATTTGGTATTAGAATTTTGGTTATTTAAATGCTTTGCGTGAGAATTAACGTTTCGGAAGAAAGCAACAACAGAAGTGTTAATGATCACGTGCCCGAAAGAAGAGACGGATGTCCTATTGCAGATTCACCAGAATCCGGTTATGATTCATCTCAAGGAATCCTGAGTCAAGGAAAGTCCAAGATCAAGAGATGTGATACGTTCCAATGTGACCCCACGATCTCCTAGCTAGCACGTTCTCACAAAACCAACTTCCATGCACCTTTAGTTATGCAATTTTCCTTTGTTTAGTTTGTAATTCATGTCCTTATTTCACGTACGTAGGTAAGTTAGAATGAGTAGTGGGATTAGTGGTGATAGTAGTTTAATTCTTTTTGTAAGCCTATAAATAGGTATTTGTGTTTAGTGTTTTAGTATGAATGAAAATTATAAAGTCTAATATTCTCTCTAAATTGCTACTCTTGCTTCTTGCTAATTTCTTTTGAGTTTGATCCACTCAACGAATTATCTATCAACCAATTGGTACATATCAAGATGCCATGGGGCATAGAATTGTGTGTCGTACGGATCGAGACTTACGCTATTAGACAATATACAGTTGGAGATGGGTGATTCATCATGGGTGTAGAGTGAAGACAAAGAAGTTTGTTCCAACTTAAAGGATGCAAATGTTGAAGGAAACTAAACCAAGAGTGTTTCATGTTTGGGACTGAAGCTTTAGGGATGAGTATCTTTTCAATAAACGCAATCTATCTATCCATTATAAAAGAAAAAAAGATATGTGTTGATACGGCTAGACGCTACAAGAACTCGATGAAAGAAAGGGATCAAGAGGAGACACATACAATTAAATGCAGCCGGCAGTTACAAAGGTTCTGGACGAGGTTCAGTCGCTTGCAATCTTTTGGGTAAAAAACGGGTCGAAAGAGACATTGATTACTTGGGAAACTTGGAGCAGATTCGACATTTTCAATTAGGTTGTTTCTGTTTTGGTGTTCTAGTTTGGTGTAACGTTTGTTTTTGCTTCTTGTAATTTTGGTACCTAGCTCCTTGCTAGGGATTTTAATAAAATTTTATGTCGGCCGTAAAAAAAAATATGGTTAATTTTTTTTCTTTTTTTAGTATGGTGTGTGTACTGTGTAGGCTTTTCGACAACGTCAAATGGTTAAGTGGAGAGTTTTTTAAGAGTCCGTCACATATTAATAGAAGAGTGAGAAAAAACTGTAACGGTTAAGAGTGCCTTATAAGCTTTGAGTTATGGACTACCAATAGCTTTTCTAATCATCTATGGTGTGTGTCCTGTGTAGGCTTTTCGACAACGTCAAATGCTTAAGTGGAGAGTTTTTTTTAAGAGTCCGTCACATATTAATAGAAGAGTGAGAAAAAAACTATAACGGTTAAAAGTACCTTATAAGCTTTGAGTTATGGACTACCAATAGCTTTTCTAATCTATCCCCAACAGATGTAATGGGTACGAATTTTGAATGTCTTAGGATATTGACTCTTGATGTACTGGCCATCTTTTAATGAGCGTAATTCATGTATATGCTCAAGTATTAATTCTAGTTGTATGTATAGGCATGATTAAATTCATCATATGATATAAGATAGAGGTTAAATTGGGGTATAAGGCTAATTTTCTTAACTACTAATTATAACTTTTATCATGAAAATTGAGCTTGTAATATATAATTAATAAATGCAAAAATGATTAAATGACTTTGGAAGAATATACCTGTTGGCACACATCGGGGTTCTTATGGGTTTGATCGGGCATAAGACCAAAGTGGATGTGAGGAAAATGTGCCCACTGAAATACAAGAAATTAAGACAAATGAATAAAAAATACCCTTAAAAGTCAAATAAGAAACCCTACAAAAACATTCTGAGTTTGGTGTAGGCTTTTTGTAAAGTTACCTTCTCTTCTCTGTTGTTAATATGTTAAAAGAAAATTGTACTTGTATTTTTATCACAATCTCTTGTTAATATGTTAAAAGAAAATTGTACTTGTATTTTTATCACAATCTGTTGTTAATATATTAAAAGAAAATTGTATTTGTATTTTTATCACAATGATAAATTTTTCTATAAATTATTTTATTTATATTTCTGAAACGTATAATAGCTAGTACATGAAAAATATAAGTAACTTATGCTTGTTTCAACTTAAAAAAAATTGTTCAAGTAAAATATGCTTTCTTCGATCTTACATTCTTTGCAGCTGCACTAAAGGCTTCCCTGTGACTTATATCAGGATTTCCTGCTTTGATCCGTTGGATCTCCTCCCTGCACGAATGTTTAATATTCAATATGCAAATAGATTAATATACAAATTATTAAAATCCTACATTAGCTAACAAACAATGACTTATATAGTTTTTATGCAAATATAAGCATTTATATATAAGTTGATATATATTTGGAGGCTAAATAAGTTTGTCCCTAAGGGACATGGTGTGGTGTGGTGTGGTGGTGAGGTGTTTCTCATCTATTTTAGAGGTGTAGGGTTCAAATTTTGTAACTGCTAGGCATTGGTGGTTATTAGAAGTAAATTAGTTGAAAAAAATGAAATTATACTTAAAGAAGGTATGTATGTTTAAGAAAACTGTAAATGTATGAAAAACATGTAGTTGTTTTTACATTACATATATACTATGGTCATGTGATGAATGTATATTCATACTATCACTACAACAATCTGAAAATATGTAACCTTATAATCCGTCAAAATATGGTTGGGTTACTGAGATTAATTGTTTGACTTTCATGTATATAAATTAAAAATAAAAACACTTGGGATTTTCAAGATTGAGTTGATTAAAATACATACTTGATGAACCTGTTGTAAGCAGAAGGAACTCTTTGGCGCTTCTCTGGAGCTGCAAAGAGAAGACAAATATAAAGACAAAACAAGCAGACATTTACATTAAAATCTTTTGGTTTCTGACTGCTTTTTAAAGTCTCTCTCTCTCTCTCTCTTGTCATAAGTTCATCATTATCTCTATCAAGAAATTGTAACCAACTTTATTTCCGGGGGATCGGAGACACCCTTTATAATTGGTTGAAATTAATAATAATGTTAAAGTTGGTTTATAAAAATGGAAATATGCATGATGCTTAGGTTTAGGAGATTGTAACATCCCATTTAACACATGTTTTTTCTTTTTTTCTTTTTTTTTTTTTTTTTTTTTTTTAACATAAAGTAATTAGTGTAAGCTGTATATAATCTATATATTGATCATCCACAAATTAGTAAAAATGTAATATATATTATTAAGAGATCGTTGATTAATGATTTCAACCAGGGTTTTGGAAGATTAACTCCATGGCCTATGGAGAACTGTTCTTCAAGATTTGAACAGATTGCTACATAATTAACATGCATCTATGGAAATAAAAATTGAAACTTTAAAGATAAATATTAGGGTTTCCTAGTTGATTGTAATGGTTGATGAGTAATGTAACTCAGTCTAGTTGCAGAAAAAAAAGTTGCCTTATTGGTGGTATAAGAATAAGATTGACATTTTGAGAAAAAAAGGAAGAAAAAAAGTGAAGGTCATGAAATAAAAGCTAAAGAAAGAGAGTTCTCCCACGTACCAAATCCAATAAATGCTTAAAACACCATTTAGATGTAAGCTTCTAAAGTACAAACACTGAACTATATTTTATAACTTTCTTGATTCACTGAAAAACTAACTGATTTCTGCCTTTTATGTCAAAAATAGGATTATTACAAAAGAAACTTTAATATGTATTTAATTTGCTTAAAGAATAAAAATGCAAATTTAGAAACAAAACACTCTACATAAAGATAATAAAAATCGATAAATCTTACGTCTATTCACCGCTGGAGGCTTGAGAAGCTCATCCACTCGAATCGGTCCAAAAGGATCTGGAATTGGTTGATTGATCAGCAGGTTGGAAGGGTTGTTTCTCAGTTCCTCCTGGATAGTTTATTATAAATGTTAAATTAATGGGATGCACATTTAAATAAACTTTGTCCTACAAATCTCTTGTTTGCTGTTATAAACACCCTAATTTTGAATAGTATACATCAAGAACTGTTGAAACTGAAAGCTTGCACAACAAACTAACTATACCCTCATACAAGACCCTTAACAGTGTTTGACATGGTGTGGTGTATGTATATATTTGTATTATATACACACACATTTAGAGAGATAATTAGGTCATCTTATTAGAGATATATATTTGGATATAACTTTTAAATATGGTTGTAAACTAGTAATCTCTCTATATAGGACATCTTAATAGAGATATATTTGGATATAACTTTTAAATTTATATGGTTGTAAACTAGTAATCTCTCTATATAAAGGGATTCTTAGGAGCTAATCAACATACAAAAAATATCATTCATCTATATATTGATTTAAATCACTCCATTATTATGTTACATTTGCTAGAAGGCAAGAAGAAGAAACAAAATGGGAGTACATGTGTCTTTCTTTAAAATTATTTTCATCACTTGATGCTACTTTATAAAGAGAGTACTGATCATAGAATTAGGTTCCAAGTTTTTTAATTTCTTTCATGGATCTTTGGGAACTTACATATATGCAGTTTCTTGATGTGTATATTTTTATTAGTTAGCAAACTAGTTAGTTTTTACCATAATGTTTGGATGAGAGAAGAAATTATGCCCAAGATGGAGCTGATTTGCAGCAGCAGCAGTAGGAAGAAGATGAGCAAGCATGTTAACAGACAAATAATTTGTGCAGTGCCCGCATCGAACCGTTACAGTCGCGTACAAACTGGAGCAAGGAACACTCACCTACAACATCAACATAAGAGAGACTTATAAATTTCAAGTACACAAAGAAGAGTCTAAAGAGGTGGATATAGATGATAATATTATTTATACCGCTAGGACGGTTTCACAGAAGTTGCACTGGACATAGCACAGCTGCTCGGAGGGAGGAGGGAGGTGGTGGTGATGGTGGAGGTCCGGTGAGAAAGCAGCCGAAGACGACATGTTTTCGATTGTCTGACGCTCAGCTGTTGATTTGATTGATGGATAAGATGGAGTGGACAATATATATGGATAGATTGTGTTTGGGGATCTGGCCTTGTGTTTGTGTGTGCGTTCTCAAAGACAAGAGAGAAGGAATTGAAGTAACAATGGAGAATGTGAGAGAAAAGCAAAACAAAATGAGAGAGACCCACTACATAATATAGCACTTGTATGAACCAAACCCCACAGTTGTTTTCTTCAATAAGGAGCAATGAATTTTGTCTTCTAATTAACCCTATTTTTCTCATACAAATTATTAGTTACAATTCTTCAATAAGGAGCAATGAATTTTGTCTTCTAATTAACCCTATTTTTCTCATACAAATTATTAGTTACAATTCAATTTGTAAGTTTCACTTTGCACCTTGGAGTTTCATTTTTTGCCTTCTTTAATCATGGGATCAAAAACTCTCAAGACGCGTGTTCATTTGAAATCCTTGGCGATTCTTTGGGTTCTTTGGAAGACTAGAAACGAGAAGCTTTTCAATGATAGACCCAAATCCGGAGAAGACATCATGAAATTAATTAAATTATATACGTTTTTTTGGTTGAAACATAGAGCTAAGATGTATAACTTAGAATGGCACACGTGGTGGGGTTTTCATGTGTAACTAGTTTTTTTAGTTCGTTTTTTGGTTGAAACATAGAGCTAAGATGTATAACTTAGAATGGCACACGTGGTGGGGTTTTTATGTGTAACTAGTTTTTTTAGTTCGTGCGTTGCGGCAAAATCGAGCAAATGATAATATAAAACAAACGTGATTTGAAAATAAAGAATGTTATTTAGAAAGCCAAACCATAGAATGGTTTAGTTTATCATCGTATCGTTTTATGATACCAAATAAATACTTTATTTAGAGTACAACTTCGTTTTTAACAAAACTTATAACAAAATGTTAGGGAAAAAAACAAGCACAACTGCGTACTTAAATTTTTAGAAAAAGGTTATATACGTAAATTATTAAAGAAGTATCAAATTTATCGATAAATTAATATATGTTCTAAAAAAAAGAAAAAAGAATTATTAAAAAAATGGTATAGGAAATATATGTTTTTAAAAAAGGGAAAAAAATTAAAAATATGTTATTAAAAGTAATAGTAAATTACTTTTTGAGTCTATGTGTTTTAGTGGTTTTAACCACTTGAGTCCAAAATCAAAAAGTTTAACACCCTGAGTCCCTAACCATTTATTTTATAACGTTTTCAGTCAAATTTTGTTCATTTTATAACGATTTGAGTACAAAAAATTGGACTCAAAAGCTTAAAATTTAGACTAAAAAGGACTCAAATGGTTAAAGAAAATGCTTATAGGGACTCAAGTTATTAAACTTTTTGTTTTTGAACTCAACTAGTTAAAACTACTAAAACACAAGAACTCAAAAAGTAATTTACCCTAAAAGTAAATATAATAATAAACTATTATAATATATTAAATAAAAGAAAAACAAAAAAACAAAAAAACTATACATTGTTATAAAAATAAAGTTATTATTCATCGTCCTTCGTCAACATATACCAAATAAATACTTTATTTAGAGTACAACTTCGTTTTTAACAAAACTTATAACAGAATGTCGGGAAGAATCAAGTACAACTACGTATTTAAATTTTTAGAAAAAAGTTATAAACATAAATTATTAAAGAAGTATCAAATTAATTAATAAATTAATATATGTTCTACAAAAAGAAAAAAGAATTATTAAGAAAATGGTATAGGAAATATAGGGTTTAAAAAAAGAAAAATAAATAAAAAATATGTTATTAAAAGTAAATATAAAAGTAAACTATTATAATAAAAAAAAACAAAAAACTACATATTATTATAAAAATAAAGTTACTATTCATCATTCTTCGTCAACAATATTTATATAATATAATATAATATAATATAATATAATATAATATAATTGGCCTTGTACTCTTGCTAGTTTTTTTTTTTTTTTTTTTTTTTTTTTTTTTTTTTTTTGTAAACAATTAACTCGAGTCGGCTGTCATATTTTGTAGCTCCATTGCACAACCATTTGTGCCAATACACAACCCATACCTGTCTTGGACCTCGGTGAAATGTTATTTTCGAAGAAAAACACATCTTAGCGTTCAGTTGAACTCAGACACAAAAATCAAATTCTATAGTGAGAAAACTTGGTGTTTATGAGAGTTCTTTAAAATTTGAGCTTTGTGCAACCAAAAATAAGAAGAGCTAAGTTCATATAGGTTGTGGACAAAAGCTATAAGGTGTTGGTGGTCATGATCCAAGGCAAACATTCATCATATTCGGTAAGAAAAGTTTTCCTAGCTTAGGACCTCTTCCATTATGGTCATTACAAGTGTTCCTAACTATAACTAAATGAATGTGGCATGCATGTTGTACATCTTCAGTAATTCATTCAAAAAAGTTCATGAAGGAGATAAATACGCTATATCACTTGGAAACTAGTGTAGGTAAGAAAGCATACAGATGGTTATTGATGCTAAGATTGTTAATAGATCATGCATACAGATGGATTTAATTGATCACCATCATCATACTTAGTAAATCCTACCAAGAGCAAAGCTAAGGTAGAGTCTCATGAGGGTAAGATGTGTACAGCCTTACTTCTATCCCGTAGGAATAGAGAGGCTACTTCCAGTCAGACCCCCGACTCGATAGTAGTTTTGCATTAAGCCTTGGACATAAGGCACATAACACTCAACGACTAAGACAAACGCCGATTAGTGCATGTACCCATTGTCTTTCGGCTATCAACGCCACCACATGATGTATGATTAACCATCCCGCTCTTTTAACGTTATTTTCACGAACTTAGTAAAATAACGTTATAATTAGTGCACTTTCACTTTTGCCCCCCGAGCGCCCACACATATATACATTATATGCGCATGCCGCAAGCGTCGCGTAAATAAAAAGGGTGTTAGTCTTCATCACTATGGTAAGAAACTCAAACCTACACACCTGTTCAACCTAAGTTTTGATGATTAGTTGGTGAAAACATTAATGTCGTAGGCATACGTAATTAATTAGATTTGCGCAACTAATGTGTATACTAAGTGGAAACACGAGCTATAATCTGCTAGCGATTTGAATGCTTTAAATTATGGCAAACTATATGATCAAGTTATGATATCTTATTTAAATTGCGTCTATTGATTATATTCACTAGCATCCCCTCGCGTATAGTTTTAAAACATTTCTCTCAGAAAAGGAATCTGTTAGGAAGCTAAGGACCTAAGACTCTAGGATTCATGTGGATCATCCAAGGCTAAGCTTAGACAAATGATAAAACCTTTGTGTTGAATTAATATATGTAACATCCGAAATATCATATAAAATGCGTATTTGAATAAATAATGGGCTTATTAAGTTGGCGGACTAAGGCGGACAATGGTTTTAAATGTAAAAGCGCACAAGGGCAAGTTGGGTAACTGTAGGGAATATAAAAAAAAAAGGAAATGGAAACCTAATTATCATCTAACATCTCCATTACTTGCAAGCTAGAGAGAGAAAGAGAACACGTTTCAAAGCAAATAGGTTTCCAATAAAGGGATCAATCAAAGGATCATTTTCCAAGCTCAAAGGTAAGGGTTAAACCCATTTTATACCCAATTTTCCATGTTTAAAGGTTGAGTTCGGTCTGATGAATGAAAACCAACTAAGCTTGACATTTCATTCATGGGGTTGTATTTCGGGGTGCATGGATCAATTAAGTCTATAAGTTAATTCATTTCAGGATCAGATATGATAGCTACCATCAACATCCAAGATCTAGGGTGTATCATTAACAACTGGTAAGTACGCGCTTCACTAATAAGTGTGTGCTTGAGTAGAGCATGTGCTCCACTGTTAAGTGTGTGCTTGAGTATAGTATAAACTCCACTGACAAGTGTACTCTTGAGTGTAAAGTTTGTATAATTTTCGTTTGATTTATTTCGGTTTTTAGTTAGAATTAGTTACTTCTGTTAGTTTGTTTGTTCGTAGGTCTCGGCTGCTGAAAGTTGGAAAAAACGTTTAAATTTTGCTGAAAAAGTGTTAGTAACCAGATCTGTGTCGTGACGTAGCTAAACGGGAACGGAAAACGAGAAAAGCTGGAAAAAAGCCCCGTGGCGTCACGCCACGAGATTTTGGAAAGAGCTTCATGTAGCGCCAAGATTTAAAATATTAAATACGACTTTTCGTACGCCGCCTGGCGGGAGCCAAATGATTGATAGATCCCCTTCGCGTAGCGCGAAGGGGTTGTATGTCGCGACAAAATCATTATTGCAGCAGGATTGTGTTAGAAGTTGATATATAAACAACACTAACTCATAAATCAACCCTACTAACGAATCAACGGTAACTTGGGCGAAAGTTTGGAGCAATTTAGAGCATTTTTGGAAGCTTGAAGCAGCTGGTTGAAGGTCGGAAGCTTAGGAAGTCATTCGAGTCGTTTTCACTATTTGGGTGTCTTTATTCTTCGTTTGTTGTTCTATGATCATGTTTCTTTGCCATAAAATTATTTCTTTTGTGATTATTTCAATGACTATTGTTGGCTAAATTTACTTACTGCCTAGACTTGGATAAATGGTTATGTAAAGTTTTGATCTTTATTATGTTTTATTAATTATTTATGGATTTTTGCATAAGTAGTCGATTTGGTTTATTGGTTTGATGTGTTTGCATGCTTTAAGTTGTTTAATTGACTTTTATTACTTCGTATGAGTCTTGGTGAATGTCTTTCACGGAATAGGTTCATGCTAGGTTATAAATTAATTTTATAATCTTTAGGGTTAATTGGCCAATACACCTTAGAAGTAATAATTGGTAATTTAATAATTTTAAGTGTTATACTAATTTCAATAGCTGTGAGGTGCGAAATAATTGTTAGATCTTCGTCATTAAATGGCTAGGTAGGGTCTTCGTGAGGAGTCTGAACTAGTTGCCTTAGTGATTGTTGTCTAACGAGTCAAATTGAAATTCTAAGTCTATCATAGGTTTATATCCTGTGGGGGAGTAAATCGTATTAGGATACTTTTGTAAACCTTAGATAACCCGTGGGGGAGTCTAGTTAACCGGTAACCGTAACAGCCTCTAGAGTTCCATAAGTGTCTCCTCGAAAAGGGTCGAGGGTCTTGTTCGGTGTCTCGACAGGTTTAAAATACAAAGATCCCGGTTCCATAATAATTAATAAACATATTAAATCATTATTGTCACAATCCAGGATTCTAGTCTAGGCAGTCGTTTCCATCAACTGGGTAAAACCCAAGTTAATTCGTGCTTCATTAATTTAGTTAATTAATTTAATTTAAATTGCAATTTTAGGAAATTTAGAACACCCCCCCCCCCCCCAACAAATATAAAAATGGTTAGTGTCGCGTCCGTGTCAGTCTAGGTCTAGATAGAGTCTAGTTAGCGTTATTAAATAGAGTCCCGTGGGTTCAATATCCAGACTTACTTAACTTTACTAGAGTCGATCGGTTCACTTGCCGGTTAGTAGTTTAGTGGAGTTTAGAGAGTCTAGAGTATTATTTTATGTCTAGGTTAGATTAATTTAGTTTATTTTTATTAAACTACTTTTAGCACATCAAGAGCATACTTCCAAAGTGTGCACTTTGAATGATAGTTTACACTTGGCTAAAGTATGCGCTTAACGAAAAGTATAGGCTTGGCGTAGTAAGCGTTTGTGATTAGAAGTATGTGAACCTTGTTCAGACTTAACTTGACTATTCGGGGTTCAGGAAGGGCATCAACACCATTCATAGTATTCCTAATTGTATGTATAGGTGAGTTTCTATACCCCTCTGTATATATGGTTATAGTGTAGTGTGCATACTTACTACAGTTTTCAAAGCAAAGTAATTATATTTTCTTTTTAATACGCTAATTTATGACAAAGTTTGCTAAAACATAGTATACACGTTTAAAGTACTAAATGGTTATAGTAATAAATGTAAAGTGTTAGATTATGCATACTGCACAGTACAGACAGTTACTTACAAATCCACGTGATAGACATTTACCTACGGGGATGTATTATAAGTGGTGACTTACGGGGCTGTATCATAGTGGTAGTGCATTTGTTGCTTGCCGGTGGCCGTATCATAGAATGCATGCGTAGTTCATAATAATGCATTTATGATTGTTAGGTACAGTAAGTGTGTTATAAATGTTTATTGTGTTTAATGCATGATAAAGTTATAGTTACCTGATTTAAACTAGAACCATTTAGCGTAGCTGACTTTTTAGTATACACATCAGGTTTATTGGCAGGGTTGAGGATGGCTCGTGGCGAAGGCTCCCTTCTAGTGGCTGACATCCTATTTTAATTATTGCTTTTATGTTTGAGACAATGGTTTTATTTTTATTTGAATTTGTAACAACTCACAAAAACGCCCTAAAATGCTTTGTAAGTGAAAAACCAAACCCGCATAACTTCATTTTTATAAAAATCAAATAAAAACTGACTTTTTAGTCTGTCGCGGGCCGCGACCCACAAAGGGGATGTCTCTTGCGGGGCGCGCGAGAGACTTGATTCTATCCGGACACGTTGTGTGACACGTGTCAAGGCTAGGGTATGACACGGAAGCCCTAGCCGTAGCTACGGTGGCGCTCGCGGGCTGCGAAGGCCGTCTCTAAGCGAGTTGCGGGGCGCGAGCGACTTGCAAAACAACTATAAATTGAGCCCTTCAGTGACATTTCAAAGTTGCTTGAAAACTTCTTTCTGTCTCTAATATTTTGCATAGATAATATGCCCGAAGTACCAACACTCTGCTACGATAACGGGGTAATAACTCGATCACTGATACGGTACTATATCCAATCAATTAAAACCGATCCTATGGATGTTTAAGTGCTGCCTATATTTGGCTATACTTTGTCATTGGTCGTGAGGGTTTCGATCTCGCAATTATCGTAAATGTTGTATTAAGTTACTAACCTAGTTTCGTTTGCATTGTATATTTAATTAGGTTTACCAGCTTATCTAGTAGGCAAGCATTGACCGTTTAAATCTGCAATGTGAGTCATTCTATTTTTATCAAACTGTTTGCAAAACCCTAAATGTTTTCTAGTAATACTTACAGTGATTAAGTCTTTGTAATCTTAAATTACTGCCAGTACGTGGGGTTTTGTATACACTACTTGACAAGCGTCACTTTTAGGTGAACGGACCTAAATAGTGATATGACCACAGTCACAGGTCTTACCGAGTTACAACTTGGTCAGATAATTATAAGATATAAGCAAATGTGAAAACTCTTAATACTGTATGATATAACAATGTGTCTTTTGTATAAATTGAATGCACTCGCCAGTATTTTTTGCTGATCAAATATTTTAAAATGTTGATCAAATATTTTAAAAACATGTTTCAGGTGATTTATTGTGAAGAAAGGAAAAGTGCCGCGTAGCACTCCAGCTTAAATAAAGTGGCTCAGTAAATAGAAATAAACATGTTTTCTGTACTTAAAGGATTTCTCCCTGTGAAATTCATTTCCTGTAAATTCGGGGTTTACCCCTCAATTAATAATAAAATAATTCGGTTTTTTTAAAACTCTGATATTATTTTCCTGACAAACGGTCCTGATGTAAATTTCGCTGCCAATTAATAAACACCGGTACCACGGGGTTCTGTCTCGCGGCTTCCGAACCAGGTAAACGGGTCGGGGGCCGTGACAGAAAAAGTGGTACCAGAGCCACTGGTTTAAGTAAATTAAGTATTTTGAAAAATACTTAAATTAAAGTAGTCAGGGATTTTTTGCTTCTGTGAAATTTATTTGTAATATTTAATTTGGAATTTTGTGTTTCCTTATGTGTGACTAACAGTATGAGTAAGTTATCACAGGCTCTCCAAAACTTCTCGATACATCCCACCTACATGGAAACCACTGAGAACCAGACTGGGTACCAATCCCAAGAGAAACCCAAGCCAAAGAAAAGAAGGAGGATTCTGGATTGGAAGAGGGGAAGGAGGAAGAAACCCGCAGCCCAAAAGGTTAAGAAAACAATCGAACCAAAAGGAAAATAGGTATTAGGAGAAAGCTCCAGTCAGGCTCCGGCTTTACCACTCTGGGAAGAATTAGACCAGAAATTAGCAAACTGCGATCTTTTTGGCTCAGCTGATGAAAATCTAGTGAATATTCCCGTCCAAGCTGAACTTCCTATAAATCTGGAACCCGCCATCCCTAAACCTGTTGTTAACCCACTACCACTTCCTGATCCAATTGAGGAGTGGTGGACGAATGATTGGCATTTCCAGAATCTCATGAATAATCCAAACCCGTACTACCCACAATTTGAACCTGCCTCCGCCACCTTTCCACCTATGAACCCAGAAAATGTTGCTGAGCTACGCCGCTACGGCGAAGAGTTGGTGGATGCGGGAAACATAATTCGATTTGTGGGTGAAAACATCTCCTGGAAGTATGATGAATGGGAATTCCATTTTTGAAGCCGGTTAACTATAAATTAGGTGTTTTGTGTAATAATAATATGTGAAAAAATATAAATATAATAATAATATAATAATATATAATAATAATGTAAATATCACCTAATAAAATAAAACATCTGTAAATATGTGGTTTGTACGGATGCATATATATATATATATATATATATATATATATATATATATATATATATATATATAGGGTAAATTACTTTTTGAGTCCCTGTGTTTTATGTGTTTTAACCACTTGAGTCCAAAAGCAAAATGTTTAACGACCTGAGTCCCCCTAAGCATTTTCTTTAACCATTTGAGTCCAAATTTCAAACACTGTTAAAATTTTTTTGTTAAGTATTGTAAAATGACCAAAATACTCTTATATTTAAAAAATAAAAAAACTCTCTATCTTTCTCTTTCTTCACCTTCACTCAATCACTCTCTCTGGTCTTTCTTTCTATCTTCCACTTCTTTCCATTTCTTCTTCCATAAAACTCCCACACACTTTCACACTTTTTTATCAGGAAAATCTAGAGAGAGAAACAGTTAAGCGAGAGATTCACGACAGAGATGAACGGCGGTGAAGATGAACGGCGACGAAGATGAACGGCGGTGAAGATGAACGGCGACGAAGATATGAAATCCGGTGACTGGTGAGTTCCTTGACGACTACCGATAGATTGAAGGTTACTAAAAGGTTACGATGGTGTTCCGTGATGATTAGATGATGGGTCCGATCACTGTTAACTCACTCCGGTGGTGGATGTTGGCGTCAGACGGTGATTAACAAAACAATTTAAGTAAGATTTGGCGACGGTCCGACCACTGTTACTCCTCAAAATGGTAAATTAACCTCACTAGCTTGTTTAATTTCATATCTGTAACATCAAATTTGTGATTTGGTTTTTTCTAGGGTTTTGGTGGTTAGATTTGGCTGTTGATTTGATTTTGATTTGGTTTGAACATTTGATTATACAGAGACGAGGGTTGATTTGGTTTGAACATTTGTTTATACAGATTTGGCTTTTAACTTGCGTTGATTATACAGAGACGGGGATGGTGGTGCAGAGACGGGGATGGCTGTTGATTTGATTTTGATTTGGTTTGAACATTTGATAATACAGATTGCGCTTTTAACTCGCTTTGATTATACAGAGACGGGGATGGTGGTGCTGTTAAATTGATTTTGATTTGGCTGTTCATTTGCGATTTGGTTTTTTCAAGGGTTCCGTTTAGCTTTGACCGGCTGTTTTGACCGTTTAACCACAAGCTTTGAATAGAAGAACCCCTAAACGAGTCGGGTAACCCGCCTTCAAGCGAGTAAAAAGCTAAATGCAGAGTAGTGAGTCCGAAGAAGGAGTCGCCGCCAAAGAAATCTGGGATGGTTCCAGTGATGTTTGCTGACGTCGCGGAGAAATCTGTGGTGGTGGTGGTGCGACGGTGAATGTGGTGGTGGTGCGACGGTGGTTGTGTTGGAGGTTTGTGGTTGAGGTGGTGGTTGGTAACGGAGGTGAAGGTGGTTGTGGCTGTGGTGGTGACGGTGGTGGTGTGGTGGTGAAGGATGTAGGTGATCTAGAGAGATGAGACAGATGAAGGGTGCAGACTTTAAAAAGAGAGAAAGAGATGGGTGTGTGTGATGAAGAACATGTGGTTTTTTTATTTTTATTTTTTAATTATAGGGGTAATTCAGTCATTTAACAAAACTTAACAACAAAATTCTAACTGGGTTAGAAATTTGGACTCAAATGGTTAAAGAAAATGCTTATGGGGACTCAGGTCGTTAAACTTTTTACTTTTGGACTCAACTAGTTAATACACATAAAACACATGGACTCAAAAAGTAATTTACCCATATATATATATATATATATATATATATATATATATATATATATATATATATATATATATATATATATATATATATATCTAAACGTCGCAAGGATCGACAATTTTGGCTATATGTTCTGATTCAGTTTGTGTTTATGTTTGTGTTTGTGATTGCAATGTTTTGTTTATTTGTTATCTATTTTGTGATAATAATCGGTGTATTATGTCTATAATTCAGATGGCAAACGCAGTAAACCAATTGGCAAACGAAGTAAATCAATCGGAACAGAATAACCCCCTAAATAAAGAAGATATAGAAAACATAGTTGCTCAGGGTATAGCCAATGCTATCCCAGCAATCATAGCAGCCGTTAAAAATCCAGTCGAACCTTCTAGAGCCAATAATAGCAAACGCACCCGTGATGATAACTTCGGTTGTAGCGTGAATGGAGGCAACGATAGTATAATCCAAGCCCCATTACCTAAAAAGATGAAAGTTGTGACAACTGGTTGTACTTATAAGGAATTCCTAGCCTGTAAGCCAACCGAATTCGCGGGCAGGGAAGGAACAACTACTGCACTACGATGGCTAGAAAAGACAGAAGTTGTTATTAAAATAAGTAAGTGCGCATAAGAAGACAAGGTAATGCATGCTTCCAACCTATTCAAGGAGGAAGTATTAGAATGGTGGAATACGGTTTTGCAAGCCAAAGGAAGCAACATGGCTTATGCCATGAGTTGGGACTCAAGGAACTAATATAAAGGGAATTTTGTCCTTCCTATGAAAAGGAACAAATGGCAAATCAGTTCCTAAACCACCGAATGGTGGATGTTAAGTGCCATGAGTACATGTCTAAATTCTTCGAATATGCAAGAATAGTACCGACTCTGGCCTCGCCAGAACCTGTACTTATTTCTCGCTATATTTGGGGATTCATTAGCGAAATCCGCGATATAGTCAAGGCTGTTAGACCTCGAACCATCGACGACGCCGTTGAATTAGCCAATACCTTGACTAACAGATTAGTTCGTACGAGGGAGAAAAATAGGAAGAAGGAGTTGGCTCAAAAGATTACCCAAGGTTTTCACTCGGGTAATAACTTCAAGAAGGGAGTCGGGCAGTCTTCTGCACCACCTCTCTGCAAATTATGCAAAAGAAGGCACCCAAGAAAATGTAACAAGTACTGCAACTTCTGTAAGATACCTGGGCATAGAGAGGAAGATTGTAGGAAGAAATCTACGATCTGCTTCAACTGCGGGGAGGCAGGGCATTTCAAACCAAATTGCCCTAAATTAGCTAAGACACATGACAACAAAGCGAAAGCGGCCGACAGAACTAATAAGATGAATGCAAGAGCCTTTCAGCTTACAACGCAAGAGGCAGCCATGATCCCCGACGTGATCGCTGGTATGTTTTTTATCCATGACGTTTATGCAAAAGTATTATTTGACTCTGGTGTAAACCAAAGTTTATAAATACTGCATTTTGCCAAGCTCTTAAGCAATCATTAACTAAGTTGAGTCAAGCTTGCACGGTAGAAACGGCCGAAGGAAACCCTATCAATGTATGTGAGATACTTCATGTCACACCCCAACCGATGGCGGAAACATCGGGGCATGACACTGAGCGAAACAGATTGTCCATAACTATTAATTACACGATATTTAAACGTAATTTCCCATACCACAACATATCCAAATAAAACAGTTATTACAAATAATTGTCTCAAAAAAAAAAAAAAACAAACAAACAATGTTCCGACAACTCAAATTTAGTGTGACATAACTAGACCCCTAGCTTGATTCCCCACAGCACAGGATTCCTAGCATCTTAAACTACTGCCACATATGTTAAAATAAAGTCAATACACATAGTGTAAAGGTGAGCATACAAGTTTAATAGTATAGTAGATAGCGAAAACGTTTACGCATAACCAACATGTAACATGTAGCAAAGTGAAGCATGTAGGTTATCGACAATGAAATATGCACAGACGTGACTGCAAGTTGTAGAATGCGCAACACATATCCCCACTGGGACACGTCAACTAAAGCCCTTAACAACCCATGTCCACGACAGGTGCCGAGTCCAAACTATAGTACTATTGTTGCTAAGGTGTCAGGCAACAATCACTATGTAAACATCACATACAAGCATTCATCGAATAACACGTAACATGCAATAATGGTTAGCGTATACATAGTGTTTGCGTTGTGTGTCGGTTGTGGTTTGAATATAGATAACGTATGTAACACCCAAAAGTGCGTAAAGCAAAAAGGGATCGAGTATACTCACAGATAGTGTTTAGTAAATAAACACTCTCTTGGATTGAAGGGAGCGCCGAGAGATTAGCCTGAACAGTTAACGATAACATAAGAGAAGAACGGCGCGTAAAACGGTGCAAGTGAACAAGTGACGAATGGTCATCCGATTGGATGACAATCCGAATGGATGGTCATTCAATCGGATGTCAATCCGTTCGGATGGTCATCCGTTCGGATGGCCATTCGGTCGGATTGACATTCGTTTGGGATGGATGTGTTTGTGTATGATGGCTTTGAAGTTTTCTTTGTAGCATTTTAGAAACATAGAAGTATCTCTACCTTTCAGGTCGTTCGATCGAATAGCGATCCGATCGGCGAGACTTTTCCAGTGAGAACAAGTTTACAGCAGGATCGTCATTCGATCGGATGGTCTTCCAATCGGATGGCAATCCATTAGAAACTAATGATCTTTGAAAATTATGAAAAGTTTAAGTGTTGAAGGTCAAATGCAATCCGATCGGATTGTCTTTCGATCGGATGGCAATCCGATCGGACGGCAATCCGTCCCACAATCTGATCGTTTTGCAACGTGAAAATTTTGTTAAGTTTGAGAAATTTGGCGGTTTGCTCGAGACGGTATGACAACGTGTTAAACAACAGGGACTCCATTAGAACCAGGTTATCTGATCGAACGGGAATCACACCAATCCGATCAGTTAACTGTTTGTGATGGTTGCTCATGTTCAACCCGGAATCGGTTGTCTCGTTGATAGGAATCGGATCTCAAACCGACACATCACTAGAGAAGAGTGGAAGGCCAGAACGAGCTCCGATTCTAACGGTTTTTTAGTGCATTGAGTGTAAAAGAGTTGAAAGAAAGTTACAAAACCATCTTTCAATCCTTTTAACCTTGAAGTTTAGATCTAGATGAAAATAATTTGAAATCATATGGAAATCCTTTAGATCTGAGTTATTCTTGGTGAATTGAGGCCAAAACTTGAAGTTCATAAGAACTCCATGATGACATCATCCTAGAATACCTCAAAACCGCCGATTTCACGATTAAAAGTTAAGATTCAAAGGTGAAAACAATGAAGAAATGTGTTTAGATCATAGAAGTACAAGATTTGAGTTGAAAACTTACAAGAATCGCGAGAAATCGAAGGAAAGTGGGCTGGAGCATGCTGGTCGAATGAGAGAGTTGTCACATCACTGTTGGTGATGTGATAGGGGTATTTATAGGTTGCCAAAAGAGGAAAGGTGAGCACAGGTGATGGAACGGATGGCACTTCGATCGGATGGCCATCCGATCGGATGGTGACCATTCGATCGAATGGTCATTCGATCGAAGTGGTCCGGCGGGTTGAGTTTCGATGTTTCGTGTTCCGTGTTGAGCGTTGCGATGCGTTTAAGCGAGTGTCGATTAAGCGATGCGATAGATTAATAATAATCACACACAAATCCTATATCAAACATACAATCATCATAATTAACTTGCGTTTAGCGTTTGCAATTAGGTTGCGTTGCGATAGAGTTGCGGTTACGTTTCGATTAATCACCACAAACATAAAGTAAACATGCACAAGTAACACATAATAGCACACGCACACGTAAAACAATATCCACAACACATAATTCGAGTTGCGAATGCGATTGCGATGCGATTAGTGATTAAACCTCGATTATTAATAGATACTCCACATAATACAACTAAAGTCGATAAAATAAAAGGTTCGATTACAAGTCAAGAAGCACAAATCTGTAGTTAAGCAAGGAGTGACAAATCGCAATTAGCAATCTTTTCTTCCTTTGACTTTGACTTGTACTTTGACTTTCGAAACACGGGGTGTTACAACCTCCCCTTATTAAGGGAATTTCATCCCGAAATTAAGGCGCATGCATAACAAAAAGCTGTGGATACTTCGCCTTCATGTCGCTTTCGAGTTCCCAGGTGAACTCCTCGCCGCGTTTGCCTTCCCAGTGAACCTTCACAATGGGAATGCGTGAGTGCCTGAGCTTCTTGGTTTCTCGGTCCATGATCTCGACAGGCTTCTCCACAAAGTGTATTGTTTCGTAGTGGCACTTGTAAATCCTCAAGTGGCACTTGTAAATCTTACTCGGCTAGACACTTTCTGAGGTTCGAAACGTGAAAAGTCAGGTGGACGTTGCTAAGTTCCTCCAGTAGTTCGAGTCTCTAGGCCACTTTGCCGATCCTTTCCAGAATCTTAAAGGGTCCAACATACCGAGGCGCGAGCTTTCCTTTCTTGCCGAATCTGATAACACCCTCCCAATCTGAAACCTTTAGGAGTACGTGATCGCCAACGTCAAATTCAAGGGGCTTGCGGCGTCTATCGGCGTAACTTTTCTGAAGACTCCGAGCTTTCAGCAGATTGTCTCGAATTTGGAGGATCTTGTCAGTCGTTTCTTGTAACAGCTTAGCACCGGTAATTTGCACATCTCCGATCTCGTGCCATACTGTAACACCCGTATAATTACTACTTGAGTTTAATAAAAAGTCATTCGATTTAAAGTAAAGGATATCTAAATAAAACATAAGTTTCAAAACAAAGTTCTAAAGATAACCAAACATTAGTTAACCACAGACTAATTTAAACATTTATAGGTTGTTTAACAAAACATTTACATTCCCCAAAATCATTGTCTATCAAAGTTAAGATATTGCGGAAGCTCAAAATTTAGTGTTCGGTTCTTCAACTACTTGCTTGACCCTCATCCGTAATCCTTGGATACCCTGAAACTGAAATGTTGACATTAAACATTAGTATTAAAATACTTAGAAATAATGCATAATCGAAACTACGTTTAAAACTGATTCGATTTGACGAAGAAATGCAAAATTTATCATGAATGCCAAAGCTCTACCGTAACTTACGGTAGTTACCGTAAGTTATGGTAGCTTTTGGAAAACTTTGGTTCCACCGTAACACAGAAGGAACCCACCGTAGCCTCTTTATCTCTACCGTAAATTACGGTACATACCGTAATTTACGGTAGACTCTGGAAAGTTATGTTTTGTTTGATTTGTTTGTTTACTTGAGCCAAGTTCTCGGCTTTCAGTCCTACAACCCAACATGTTAATTTCTCGCATTCTATCATGTACTTTATCAACTATAACAAAGGCCAATTAGCTATATTACGAAACACTTGTCACGCATAAATTGATTATTCGACCCGTTCTAACTTTACTCATTTCTCTATCATTTGACTAGGAAGCTTATGGCACTTTATACCCAACATCCGGGGCTTATTATCACCCGCATTTCTTTACCAATCTCATGGCTTAATGCTCTTGTGATTGTTATCGCCTTTTTAACTCTCTAAAACACTAGTACAATAATTTACACAATAAATCAACCCGTTTGGCTCATCTTGTGGAATCCTCCAATATGATGACTACCAAACGGTTTCTTGTCAATCTAAACCTATTAATTCAAGTAACGATCATGGTCGCTATAATCAACACCATAACTACCCTACAACGAAACTTCGCATAATTTAACAACAGTTCGTTTAATGTAACGGGTCAAGTTACATACCTTTAGTGCACGCTCTTTAAACGCAAGTCGCCACCGGCTTGTCCGCTTGAGCTCCGGTATCCTTCCCTATAGAGTTCAACCAAGACATGTTTAGAACTCTTTTCAATTCATAGTTCGCATACTTTTCCGAAACATCACAATCATGCGGTTTAACTCAAATTTTCAGATTTGAGCCTTCTTTGAGGCATTTATGCGAACACTTTAAGGGCAGAAATTTACACCATATATTATCAAGTTCATAACTTGTCATGTAGCTCTAAATTAACATCAATTAAGCTTTCATATAACATAAAACATCATTATTTCAGAATTCACTTTCTATGACCATATCTCGCTAGAATAATCATTCCCAACCCTAGTGTTTACTAGATTCCCACAAAACCCATGAATCACCTTCAATGTGTTCATGAGATTTTCAGGAATTGGACATGATTTCACATGTTATTGTCTAGGTTTTACTCTTAGACACTATATCATCCCTAATCTATCCAAAAAGCCAACATGCAACATCAGATTTCGAATTTCCCAAAATCATGAGAATTTCAAACCGAGGATTAACATCAAATTTTACATACCTTACAACCCCCTTGCAATGAGGATCAGTAATCTAAGTTCGATTTTCGATTCAGGACCAATCTTGGCCTTCAATTTGTGAGATTTAACTAAGCTAGGGTTCTTGGGGAGCCTGGGGTTCACCCCCTCCTTTTGGTCGATATCAGCAACACACAAACAAGTGTGTTTTGATTTTAATTTTCTTGTTTTATTAATATTACTTTTTCACTTTAACACTTTTGGTCCCTCAATTTACACCCTTTTATTTATTTTCACTTCTAAACTACTCACAACTCATTCTCTAACTAGGTTAACATTATTCCTAGTTAGTTTATAATTCTTATTTATTCGCAATGTTATTGTAATATAAGAATTCATATTTTAGGGATGTTACAAGTCCACCCCCCTTAAAAGGGTTTCGTCCGCGAAACCAAAGTACATACCAAATAATGTATGGTAGAGACATCGCATCTCCTCTTCGGACTCCCACGTAGTGTCCGAGCCTTTCCTATGCTCCCACTTGATCTAGACTTGATCAATTTATTTGTTTCACAATTGCTTGACCTTCCGATCCAAAATCTCCAATGGTCTCGCCGCATATTTCAGGCTATTATCCACCTCGATACCATCGTAATGGATATAAGTTGTTTCATCCGTTAGACATTTCCGCAATTGCGACACGTGAAACGTGCCATGTATTCCACTCAACTCTTCCGGTAGCTCGAGGCGATTAGCCACCTTGCCAACCCCGTTCGATGATTTTAAATGGCCCGATAAACCTCGGGCTTAGTTTCTCTCTTTTTCTGAATCGGATAACACCCTTCCTTGGGGAAAACTTTTAGCATAACTATATCACCTATTTCCTATCCTTTGTCGCCCTTTTAATCGGGTTGTCCTTTGACCATTCAGTCACTGAGTCCGTCAGCATACCTACTTGGCGCTAGTTTTACATTAACAAGCGCTCTACATAGGTCACAGTGTTATTTAGGCTACCACTTGTTTTATTGTCTAAACTAATTGGTCACCATTTTACCTCATACCTCGTCATTCGGGTATGCAATATTGCCGTCATCGGCCCTTTGCGTGCTTATAATTTCATATCTTGTCATTCACACTGTAACGTGATTACATTCTATATTACTTTTGTGTCCATGATCACATCACGCCATGTTTAGTTTTACATCGACTTTTCATTCTTAAGAATCTTTCCTCCGAATGCATCATCTTACAGCTTTCGGCGTTAGATCTATATTCTTTAGTACTAACCATTTTCTAATTTCTCTCTCGGTATTCATAGGTGTTAGAACATCGTTTCTTTACTAAAACTGAATTTTAGTTTGATGTTTCTCTCTTTAACCATGTCGATTAATCATATCAAGGAATTGACGACAAGGATTATTCTTCGGGATTATCATTTTACGCGAGAAATCATAATTGGTTCTCCACGCTTTATATTATCGACCCGTAGGTTCCTTTACTTAGCCTTGTAGACTATTCTATTAGGTCTTCACCTTTTTAGGGTGAGACCCCCCCTAGCATGTTCCATCTGTATTTGCGACCCAATGATCATTTTGTTCCCTTAGGCCTTTACATTGTTTATAACTTGGAGGTTATGGTGATCCCATGGATAATCTTCTATTCGTTTGACCTTGACCGTAATCTAAGGCTACCCTCACTTTCTTTCGAATTATCTTTCGACTTTATGACTTCTTATTTGTCCTTCGCGTTGGTTTATTTTACTCATACCGTTATTTGGTTTATGCTTCAATTTCCTTTCAACCCGTTACCCGGGTTCTTGTTCACGCTTTCATTATCCAGGTTGCGCTTACTTGGGATATCAATTACTATACTTTATTCAACCCGCCCAAAATTAAAGTAGTTGAACATGACTATCGAAATTTCTGTTTTTGCAAAATTTTATCGTTTTCTCAGTCATAACTCTTAATCCGAGTCTCTTGACTTTTAATTCGCGTTCTTGACTGTTGGTTACGCATTTATCTGAAAACATACCTATTAATTGAGTATTTTATCGATATTATTTTCATAGCAACCCTTCCGTCATTCCTTAAGACTTTATTTCTCGATTTATTTGGTCGTATCAGCAAAACCCACCGCTTTTACTCAACCAAGTCTTTTATTCTTTCACTCGTCTGGTTTGACTTGTTCATGTGAGTTCCAACTCCTATGACAATCAACTTATCCTTATACCTTGACATTCTAAATTGTCGATTCATATTTTTGATTACTTGATTCTTATCCCTTCCCTTGGGCTCATTACCTTAATGTAATACGCTCCCATTATCCGGCTCCCGTTTACTTTTATTATCAAGCACTTTACTTAGTTAATCCGTACGCCACCTTTCTTTTATTAGCGACCCTTAGGTCTGTTTTTATCAAGCACTTTACTTAGTTAATCCGTACGCCACCTTTCTTTTATTAGCGACCCTTAGGTCTGTTTCTTTTACAAATGTCCGAAGATCCATGTCTCAAGTCTTATTTGGTAAACTACTGTTAGTGTTATTCGGCCTTTGGGGTTTACTCGTTCTTATTCTAACGCTTTCATAATGTTTGTCTTACTAATTCTTTTACATATTCACCCTCATCAAGGTGATTATCGTTCTTCCTCAGGAGGAATTTATTAATAACATGTTACTTGGGTATCTACCCATACCCGAGCTTTTAAATCCAAATTTATTGGTATTTCATTATTTACAGCAACAAATAATATATATTGTCCATTTAGTTTCTTTTTCAAGGATATTCCTATCCAAATCTTAATCTCTTGATTTCTGACTTTAACCCATTGTTACAATAACAAAATCAATTCATTTCATGTTATTGTTTCATATCGTTGTATGGAATTTATCCACATCGTTTGTTGACATAAACAATGTTTCTATCTGTTTCATTTAGTTTGGCTTAGTCTATAACCATGTCCTTGTCATCTATTACTATTGTAAACTCCCAGGGTTCGGGTGTTATTACACTCCTCCCTATTATAACGCTTATCTTTCATTATGTTCTCGGGTTCGAGTGTGCACGCACTCCTTCCCAAGGCAATATTTATCATGATTATTTTTACCTCGATGCTCAACGTACAGTTTCAGCACCTCTTATAAACTATAGAACTTTTATTATTACCTCTTTCTATTTTTTTTTTCAAAGCCTTGGTAATTTCGTTAACACTAATGTAGAATGTTAAATAAATCGATATAAAACAGACGATTTATTTGCACTAGTAATAATTAAAAATTTATGCTGAAATTTAATTTACAAGAGTATACCTGGAACGACATCAGGTTTAGCTTTAGCCTCCGTGGCTGTTATATAAAACAACTTTGTCCTTGATTTCTGGGCATCAGACTTTGTGTCGGTTGTGTCCTTGGTTCCAGGCCTCTCTAGACATTTAGACTTTTTATGTCTTGGCTTACCACATGTGCCCTTTTGAATTTTTCCACAAAATCTACACTGATGTAACACACTTTTTGTAACTCCCTTCTTGGGAGCTTTATTAGACTTGGACTTCTTTACGGATCTTGGATTCATATCCAACACCCTCCTTTCTTCTATTTCTTGTAGTATGTTGTCTTT
This sequence comes from Helianthus annuus, assembly GCF_002127325.2. Lineage (NCBI taxonomy): Eukaryota > Viridiplantae > Streptophyta > Magnoliopsida > Asterales > Asteraceae > Helianthus > Helianthus annuus. Next base: position 161,745,992 of record NC_035445.2, on the reverse strand, counting down.
CAATTCAGCCATCATATCGTTCACCACCGGCACGATTGTGGTTTGTAATCTATCAATATACTGTGATAGACTATTTTCTAGAGCTTTTCCGACCTCCTCGGAAATCTTAGCTTTCATATGTTCAGTCAATTGAGATGTCAAATCATTTCCGGTTACTCCAGACATTTCTTTAACTGAAACATCCATCACGATTTATCAATAATTACTTAATTCATTTCCATCTTATTATACGGAAATTTATATCATTCTCACTCAATCATAAATAATGTGTTATTCTTTTTCGGTTTGGTCAAGTATATATCTTGCCTTACCTTTCTTACTTAGTGAATTTTCCCGGGTTCGAGCGTATTCATACACTCCTCCCATCTTTCCGTCATCATGAAATTGAAATGTTTACACTAATTGTTAAACATTTCATTTATGACCTATGCGCATTCATTTTAATCTAGCCAAGTTCACCACTTGCTTAAACCATTTATGCTTAGTGCACTTTTCCGGGTTTGAGTGTGTAAACAAGCACTTCCCGTGCATATCAATTTAAATTTATCAATTTAAATTTCCTTTTTCTAGTATTCTAGTAAGTCTACTAAAGCAATTAATTCTTACCGGACAATCGATCAAGCTTGAACCGAACATTTTGTTGACAACCTCAAGCTCTGATTACCAACTTGTAACACCCGTATAATTACTACTTGAGTTTAATAAAAAGTCATTCGATTTAAAGTAAAGGATATCTAAATAAAACATAAGTTTCAAAACAAAGTTCTAAAGATAACCAAACATTAGTCAACCACAGACTAATTTAAACATTTATAGGTTGTTTAACAAAACATTTACATTCCCCAAAATCATTGTCTATCAAAGTTAAGATATTGCGGAAGCTCAAAATTTAGTGTTCGGTTCTTCAACTACTTGCTTGACCCTCATCCGTAATCCTTGGATACCCTGAAACTGAAATGTTGACATTAAACATTAGTATTAAAATACTTAGAAATAATCATAATCGAAACTATGTTTAAAACTGATTCGATTTGACGAAGAAATGCAAAATTTATCATGAATGCCAAAGCTCTACCGTAACTTACGGTAGTTACCGTAAGTTACGGTAGCTTCTGGAAAACTTTGGTTCCACCGTAACACAGAAGGAACCCACCGTAGCCTCTTTACCTCTACCGTAAATTACGGTACATACCGTAATTTACGGTAGACTCTGGAAAGTTATGTTTTGTTTGATTTGTTTGTTTACTTGAGCCAAGTTCTCGGCTTTCAATCCTACAACCCAACATGTTAATTTCTCGCATTCTATCATGTACTTTATCAACTATAACAAAGGCCAATTAGCTATATTACGAAACACTTGTCACGCATAAATTGATTATTCGACCCGTTCTAACTTTACTCATTTCTCTATCATTTGACTAGGAAGCTTATGGCACTTTATACCCAACATCCGGGGCTTATTATCACCCGCATTTCTTTACCAATCTCATGGCTTAATGCTCTTGTGATTGTTATCGCCTTTTTAACTCTCTAAAACACTAGTACAATAATTTACACAATAAATCAACCCGTTTGGCTCATCTTGTGGAATCCTCCAATATGATGACTACCAAACGGTTTCTTGTCAATCTAAACCTATTAATTCAAGTAACGATCATGGTCGCTATAATCAACACCATAACTACCCTACAACGAAACTTCGCATAATTTAACAACAGTTCGTTTAATGTAACGGGTCAAGTTACATACCTTTAGTGCACGCTCTTTAAACGCAAGTCGCCACCGGCTTGTCCGCTTGGAGCTCCGGTATCCTTCCCTATAGAGTTCAACCAAGACATGTTTAGAACTCTTTTCAATTCATAGTTCGCATACTTTTCCGAAACATCACAATCATGCGGTTTAACTCAAATTTTCAGATTTGAGCCTTCTTTGAGGCATTTATGCGACACTTTAAGGGCAGAAATTTACACCATATATTATCAAGTTCATAACTTGTCATGTAGCTCTAAATTAACATCAATTAAGCTTTCATATAACATAAAACATCATTATTTCAGAATTCACTTTCTATGACCATATCTCGCTAGAATAATCATTCCTAACCCTAGTGTTTACTAGTTTCCCACAAAACCCATGAATCACCTTTAATGTGTTCATGAGATTTTCAGGAATTGGACATGATTTCACATGTTATTGTCTAGGTTTTACTCTTAGACACTATATCATCCCTAATCTATCCAAAAAGCCAACATGCAACATCAGATTTCGAATTTCCCAAAATCATGAGAATTTCAAACCGAGGATTAACATCAAATTTTACATACCTTACAACCCCCTTGCAATGAGGATCAGTAATCTAAGTTCGATTTTCGATTCAGGACCAATCTTGGCCTTCAATTTGTGAGATTTAACTGAGCTAGGGTTCTTGGGGAGCCTGGGGTTCACCCCCTCCTTCTGGTCGATATCAGCAACACACAAACAAGTGTGTTTTGATTTTAATTTTCTTGTTTTATTAATATTACTTTTTCACTTTAACACTTTTGGTCCCTCAATTTACACCCTTTTATTTATTTTCACTTCTAAACTACTCACAACTCATTCTCTAACTAGGTTAACATTATTCCTAGTTAGTTTATAATTCTTATTTATTCGCAATGTTATTGTAATATAAGAATTCGTGTTTTAGGGATGTTACACATACAATAGGAGATCGACATTTTCTTCCGTATAATGCCTCAAATGGTGCCATTTGAATGCTAGAGTGATAACTGTTATTGTACGAGAATTCGACTAAAGGTAAGTATGCGTCCCAATTACCACCGAAATCTATGACACACGAGCGAAGCATGTCTTCAAGGGTACGAATCGTTCTTTCAGTCTGACCGTCGGTTTGGGGATGGAAAGCGGTACTTAGATTGAGAGTAGTACCGAGAGCAGATTGAAATGTTTCCTAAAGACGCGAGGTGAACCGACCATCGCGGTCAGAGATGATGTCACGAGGTGTCCCGTGTCGACAGATGATTTCGTCAGTGTAGATTCGGGCTAATGTTTCCACCTTAAAGTCATCTCGTATCGGCAGGAAGTGAGCAGATTTAGTCAAACGGTCAACGACAACCCAGATGCTGTCGTGACCTGATGGCATGCCCGGAAGTTTCGTTATAAAGTCCATAGTTATACTCTCCCATTTCCACATAGGGATCTCGGGTTGGACGAGTAAGCCAGAGGGTCTTTGTTGCTCGGCCTTGACTTTCGAGTAAGTCAGGCACTTCGAAACATAGATAGCGATATTTTCTTCATGCCCGGCCACCAGTACTTGTAGCGAAGGTCCTGGTACATCTTATCGACACCGTGATGAATAGAATATCGAGATTTGTGGGCTTCGTCTAGCAGGATTTGTCGTAGGTTAGTGCGCTTGGGGATCCAAATTCGGTCTAGATAATGGAATATCCCATTCAATTTACTCACCAACTCTTCGCCATTGAGGAAAATCCTTTCCTTCTTCAAAGTGCGTTCAGTAAAACAAGCATGTTGGGCATCGCGGATAAGAGCTTCGAAATTATGCTGGGCTTGGATGTTACGAACGCTAGGCAAATAGCTTCGCCGACAACGACATTTCCTTTGCCAGGATGATAACGAATCTCACAGTCGTAATCATTAAGAAGTTCAACCCATCGTCGTTGGTGCATATTTAGTTCCTTTTGACTCAAGATGTGTTGCAGGCTCTTATGGTCTGTGAAGACCGTACAATTGGTACCATAAAGGTAGTGTCGCCAAACCTTTAATGCAAAAACAACTGCACCAAGCTCGAGATCGTGGGTTGTGTAGTTCTTCTCATGGATCTTGAGCTGACGAGACGCGTAAGTGATAACCTTGTCCCGTTGCATGAGAACACAGCCAAGACTAAGGTTCGAGGCATCGCAATAGACTACAAAGTCATCGTTTCTGTCGGGTAAAGCGAGTACGGGAGTGTTGCAGAGCATATGCTTGAGAGTTTTAAAGGCAGTCTCTTGTTCAGTTCCCCAAACAAAAGGCTTGTCTTTATGCGTGAGAGAAGTAAGCGGAACAACACTATTAGAGAATCCTTCGATAAATCTGCGATAATAGCCCGCTAGTCCGAGAAAGGAACGGACTTCAGACGGGTTCTTAGGTGTAACCCAACTCTTAACAGATTCGATCTTTGCGGGGTCAACGTGAATACCTTGACTATTGACAATGTGACCGAGGAATTGAACCTCCTCCAGCCAAAATTCGCACTTGGGGAACTTGGCGTAGAGTCGATTCCCTTGGAGTAGTTTGAGAACCAAACGTAGATGTTACGTGTGTTCGGCTTTCGACTTGGAATAGATCAGGATATCATCGATGAACACGATGACGAAACGGTCGAGAAAGGGTTTACACACACGATTCATCAGATCCATGAAAACCGCGGGTGCGTTGGTTAACTCAAAGGGCATAACAACGAACTCATAGTGACCGTATCGGGTGCGAAAGGCAGTTTTGGGTATATGCTCCTCTTGAATGCGTAACTGGTGATAGCCTAAGTGTAAATCAATCTTCGAGAAACACGTAGCACCTTGTAACTGATCAAACAAATCGTCGATTCGGGGCAGGGGATAGCGATTCTTGATAGTCAGCTTATTCAACTCCCTATAGTCGATGCACATCCGGAACGACCCGTCCTACTTTTTGATGAAAAGAACTAGCGCGCCCCAAGGAGAGGTGCTAGGGAGAATGAAGCCTTTGTCAAGCAATTCCTGGAGTTGACTTGAGAGTTCGCGCATTTCGGACGGAGCGAGACGATATGGAGCTCTTGTAACATGATTTGCTCCAGGAATGAGGTCAATACGAAAGTCGATATCACGACTCGGAGGTAAACCAGGTAGATCATCAGGGAACACAAGAGGAAAATCACGAACCACAAGCACCTTGTCTATTTCCTTAACTTCCTTTTTCTCCGCTACTACAATGTGCGCCAAGTAAGCTTGGTATTCCTTGCGGAGATACTTGCTAGCCTGGACACACGACATGAGTTGGAGTTTCTTCGATGCGACTTCACCGTATACACACAATTGATCACCATTAGCGAGCGAGTAGCGAATCACCTTATCGAAACAAATAACTTCAGCATGATTTTCGCGAAGAAAATCCATGCCTACTATGATGTCAAAACTACCGAGTTGCATCGGAATAAGGTCGATAGGGAAGACGTGATTGTTGAGCTCAAGAGTACAATCACGTAGAACGGAATTGACAACGACGATTCTTCCAGTGGCAACTTCAACATCGAACGTCGAGGGGAGATGGGCGCGCTTACGATTAAGGAGCTTTTCGAATTCAAACGATACAAAACAGTTATATGCTCCAGTATCAAACAAACACGAAGCATATATACCATTCACAAGGAACGTGCCATTAACCACATTATTGTCTGCTTGAGCCTGGCGGGCGTTGATGTTGAAAGCACGTCCGCGGGCTGCTGGCTGCTGCTGTTGCTGAGGCTGTTGCTGTTGATGCGGCTGCTACTGTGGCTCTTGCTTCACCACTCTGTTGGGGCACATATTTGCAAAGTGGTTGGGATCACTACATGCAAAGCAAGCTCTAGCGTGAGCAGCGGGTGCAGGATCTGCTTGTTGGCCCTATGGAGTAGGAAGGAAAGCTTGTGGTGTAGGAGCTTGACCTTGAGCTGGAGCTTGGCGTGGACCGGTACGACAATTAGCAGTAAAGTGGTCGTACAGGTTGTAGTGAACATAGAATCTGCAAGCAATCCCCACGGGGTGATGATAGGTACAAGTAGGGCAGAGCGGGAGGACTTGGAGGCTTACGGTGCGGTGGCGGTTTCATCGGTGGAAGCAGCTGTAACTTGGTGAAGATTATTGGAGGCCTTATCAAAGTAACCAGCTCGAACTCGCTTATCACTAATCTCGGCAACGAGTAGGAAGGTCTCTTCAATAGTTGTCGTCTCCGCGGCTTGCACGAAATCAGCCACACAGTCCGGTAGAGCACGGATGTATTTCTTGATGGTGATTTCGAGGGTAGTAACTTGACCAGGGCAAATGATACTCAGTTGTTTGAAGCGGGCAGTTAAACCAGCGTTATCGCCACCATCCTGCTTGATATGCCAGAACTCGTCCTCCAGCTTTTGGAGTTCGTGGGTAGGGCAGAACTCTTTCATCATGATGTCCTTCAACTTATCCCACGTTAGCCCATAGGCTGCATCATTTCCACACTTGTTTCTCTCGACAGTCCACCAGTCCAGAGCCCTAGACTGGAAAACGCCAGTGGCGTTAACAGTGCAGAGATTATCAGGACAGTTACTTTGGCGCGGGGTGACTTCGATAGAATCGAACCATTGAAACGTGGCGGTTGGTCCATCTTCTCCGGTGAATTCTTTGGGTCCGCAGGCTTTAAACTGCTTGAAGCTAAAATTAGCATGAGGAGAATTAGTCCTGGACTCGTCAGAAGACTTGCTAGCATTTTCATTCAGCTCACTGACGATTTGCGGAATAACTTTCGCCATCTGCTTAGAGACGAGAGCAGCGATGCGTTTGTCTTCATGATTACGACGTACGGAGCGAGCGGTATGCGATCCAAATGACGACATTTTCTGCAACAGACATCGCCATAGGATTCAGACACTATATGTGGAATCTCACCCCACATCATACTTAACACTACTAAGGCTCAGTAATACGTCTAATCACATAAACACATAGTCATGTAGGCACATAGTCCACAGAATCACATAAGCACATAGAGCACAAAAGTATATAAACCACAGAAACCACACTATATTTTGCACGTATTCACCTACATTTGTCGTACATGTTCACCTATCATTTCAGGTTCGCACGTTCAAGAATAGCGATTACGATTAGCGAGTACACAACGAGTTGCATAGCGAGTAACATAGCAAGCGATTTGTCAGCGTTTTGAGGTAGGTGTGCAGTGAGAGTTGTGTGTGTTGATCGAAGAGAAAGCGGAAAGCGAATAAATCACCAAAAATTGAAACACATAAATAGATAAAACCACATAAAACACATAAAACTTCACATGAAAGCGACAAATATCAGAGTTAGCGGTGGCGAAATCCAGAATCGAAACACAAAAATCGAAAATAGATTGTCTCGGCTTGGTCGACGTCGACTACCCAAAGTGATTCGACAATTCACAAGGACTTTCAGTGCATGCTTTGGCCTTCTGGACTGTGCTCTCGCCTCAATCCGGGCGATCGGCATGCATCCTTCCAGTTACAGTGTGACTTCAAGTCGTTCGAGTCCGTCGAGACTTTGGTGAGAGTTTTGTAAAACCAAAATAAAGAATGGAACAAGTCTTCAAGGTTCGGGTTTCACCCCTGACTTAACAACTTCGTTCCTATTGGATGAGATTGAGAGGAAAAATTTGCGTCGAAGTATAGATTTCACTACTGATTCAACGCAAATTCCCTAATTTTTAGTAAAAATGTACGGGTCGAACAAGCGATCTGATCTAGAGTTTGCGGTTTTCACACCTAGTCTCGATCTAATCACTCGTTCATTTTCAAAAATAGTGTGCGGTGCGACCGCCTTAGGAAAGGCAGTGTGATAGTATAGCAAGTAAGCTCGTACAAAACCCCTATCGGGTATGCATAAGTCGGTCTGTTGGTACTTAGACTATAGACTAGGTCGTATCTAAGACATCGACCCGGACTAGGTCGAGTCTTGCCTAATTCCCTATAGTTATGGCTCTGATACCAATCTGTCACACTCCAACCGATGGCAGAAACATCGGGGCATGGCACTGAGCGAAACAGATTGTCCATGAGTATCCATAACTACTATTAATTACTAGATATTTAAACGTCATGCCCCATACCACAACATATCCAAATAAAACAGTTATTACAAATAATTGTCTCAAAAAAAAAAAAAAAAAAACAAACACTGTTCCGACAACTCAAATTTAGCGTGACATAACTAGACTCCTAGCTTGATTCACCACAGCACAACATTCCTAGCATTTTAAACACCTGCCACATACGTTAAAATAAAGTCAATACACATAGTGTAAAGGTGAGCATACAAGTTTAATAGTATAGTAGATAGCGAAAATGTTTATGCATAACAAGCATATAACATGTAGCAAAGTGAAGCATGTAGGTTATCGACAATGAAATATGCACAGACGTGACTTCGAGTTGTAGAATGCGCAACACATATCCCCACTAGGACACGTGAAGTAAAGCCCTTAACAACCCCTGCCCACGACAGTTGCTGAGTCCAAACTATAGTACTATTGTTGCTAAGGTGTCAGACAACAATCACTGTGTAAACATAATATACAAGCATTCATCGAATAACACATAACATGCAATAACTGTTAGCGTATAAACAGTGTTTGCGTTATGTGTCGGTTGTGGTTTGAATATAGATAACGTATGTAACACCCAAAAGTGCATAAAGCAAAAAGGGATCGAGTATACTCACATATAGTGTTTAGTAAATAAACACTCTCTTGGATTGAAGGGAGCACTAAGAGATTAGCCTGAACAGTTAACAATTGCATAAGCGAAGAACGATGCGTAAAACGGTGCAAGTGAACAAGTGACGAATGGTCATCCGATCGGATGACAATCCGAACGGATGGTCATTCAATCGGATGTCAATCTGTTCGGATGGCCATTCGGTCGGATTGACATTCGTTGGGGATGGATGTGTTTGTGTATGATGGCTTTGAAGTTTTCGTTGTATCATTTTAAAAACAGAGAAGTATCGCTACCTTTCAGGTCGTTCGATCGAACGGTCGTTTAATCGAATAGCTATCCGATCGGCGAGGCTTTTCAAGTGAGAACAAGTTCACAACAGGATTGTCATTCGATCGGATGGTCTTCCGATCGGATGGCAATCTGTTAGAAACTAGTGATCTTTGAAAATAATGAAAAATTTAAGTGTTGAAGGTCAAATGCAAACCGATCGGATTGTCTTTCGATCGGATGGCAATCCGATCGGACGACAATCCGTCCCACAATCTGATCGTTTTGCAACTTGAAAATTTTGTTAAGTTTGAGAAATTTGGCGGTTTGCTCAAGACGGTATGACATCGTGTTAAACAACGGGGACTCCATTAGAACCAGGTTATCCGATCGAACGGGAATCACCCCAATCCAATCAGTTAACTGTTCGTGATGGTTGCTCATGTTCAACCCGGAATCAGTTGTCTCGTTTATAGGAATCAGATCTCAAACCGACACATCACTAGAGAAGAGTGGAAGGCCAGAACGAGTTCCGCTTCTATCGGTTTTTAAGTGCATTGAGTGTAAAAGAGTTGAAAGAAAGTTACAAAACCATCTTTCAATTCTTTTAACCTTGAAAATGTTTAGATCTAGATGAAAATAATGTGAAATCATGTGGAAATCATTTAGATCTGAGTTATTCTTGGTGAAATGAGGCCAAAACTTGAAGTTCGTAAGAACTCCATGATGACATCATCCTAGAATACCTCAAATCCGCTGATTTCACGATTAAAAGTTAGGATTCAAAGGTGAAAATGATGTAGAAGTGTGTTTAGATCATAGAAGTACAAGATTTGAGTTGAAAACTTACAAGAATCGCGAGAAATCTAAGGAAAAGTAGGCTGGAGCGTGCTGGTTGAATGAGAGGGTTGTCATATCACAGTTCTGTTGGTGATATGACAGGGGTATTTATAGGTTGCCAAAAGAGGAAAGGTGAGCACAGGGGATGGATCGGATGGCACTTCGATCGGATGGCCATCTGATCGGATGGTCATCCGTTTGGATGACCATTCGATCAAATGGGCATTCGATCGAAGTAGTCCGACAGGTTGAGTTTCGATGTTTCGTTTTGCGTGTTGAGCGTTGCGATGCGTTTAAGAGAGTGTCGATTAAGCGATGCGATAGATTAATAATAATCACACACAAATCCTATATCTAACATACAATCATCATAATTAACTTGCGTTTAGCGTTTGCGATTAGGTTACGTTGCGATAGAGTTGAGGTTGCGTTTCGATTAATCACCACAAAAGTAAACATGCACAAGTAACACATAATAGCACACACACACGTAAAACAATATCCAGAGCACATAATTCGAGTTGCGAATGCGACTGCGATGCGATTAGCGATTAAACATGCGATTAAACCTCAACTATTAATAGATACTCCACATAATACAACTAAAGTCAATAAAATAAAAGGTTCGATTACAAGTCAAGAAGCATAAATCAGTAGTTAAGCAAGGAGTGACAGATCGCAATTAGCAATCTTTTCTTCCTTTGACTTTGATTTTGACTTGTACTTTGACTTTCGAAACACGGGGTGTTACACTTCAAGAAGGAAAAATAGAACTATCAGGACATAAGTTCTCTGCAAACATGCTACCTGTGAATTTAGCGAGATTCGACGTAGTGTTAGGAATGGATTGGTTAGTAGCCAACCATGCTCGAATCCTATGTGATCAAAATTCTGCGGAAATTCGTGCGCCAACAGGAGAAATGATTCTGATTACAGGAAATAAGCCAATCAAGCCAATGAAATTTATCTCAGTCATGAAAGTTGCTAACTACGAACGAAAGCAAGGCATAGTGTATATGATTTCAGTAATCATTAGAACTAAGAGCAAAGAACTTAAGGAAATTCCGGTAATGTCAGATTACCTAGATGTATTCCCAGAAGATCTACCTGGATTACCACCAGATAGGGAAGTAGAATTTAGAATTCATCTACTACCTAGAACCGCCCCAATTGCTAAGGCACCCTATCGTTTAGCACCAATAGAGATGGTAGAACTGAAAAGGCAATTAGATGAATTGTTAGGAAAAAGGGTTCATACAACGTAGTTCATCCCCTTGGGGAGCACCTGTGTTGTTCGTGAAAAAGAAAGATGGGTCAATGCGAATGTGTATCGATTAAAGAGAATTAAATAAGGTTACCATTAAGAATAGATACCCATTACCTAGAATTGATGATCTTTTTGATCAACTTCAGGGAGCTAGGTATTTTTCTAAGATAGATTTGTGCTCCGGATACCATCAACTGAAAGTACAGGAAGAGGACATTCCTAAAACTGCTTTCAGAACAAGGTACGGTCATTACAAGTTTACAGTCATGCCATTTGGATTAACAAATGCTCCTGCAGCATTTATGGATATGATGACTAGGATCTGTAAACTGTATTTGGATAAATTTGTAATTGTCTTTATTGACGATATACTTATTTATTCCAAAAGCAAGGACGAACACTATGAACACTTGCATGCACTTTTAACCCTGTTAAGAAAAGAAAAGCTTTACGCTAAATTTTCTAAGTGTGAATTTTGGTTACAATAAGAGCAATTTCTAGGTCACATGGTTAATCATGAAGGCATTCACATAGATCCTTTAAAGATAGAAGCTCTCACAAATTGGAAAGTCCCGAAGTTAGCTACATAAGTCAGAAGTTTTCTAGGATTAGCCGGATACTATAGACGTTTTATCCAAGACTTTTCTAAGATAGCTGTCCCATTAACCAGGTTAACATGTAAATCTGTTAAGTTTGAATGGGGACCTAATCAGGAAGAAGCCTTTAGAATCCTGAAGCAAAGATTAAAAAATGCCCCAATTCTTGCATTACCTGAAGGAACATAAGATTTTGTAGTTTATTGTGATGCTTCCAAGCTAGGATTAGGATGCGTGTTAATGCAACGTAAGAAAGTGATCGCTTACGCATCAAGGCAACTGAAAAAAAGCACGAGGAAAATTACGCAACTCATGACCTAGAATTAGGAGAAACAATTTTTAACCTTAAGATTTGGAGACACTATCTGTATGGTAGTAAGTTTACCGTTTTTACAGATCATAAGAGCTTAAGATATATTTTTGGGCAAAAAAAAATTAAACATGAGGCAAAGAAGGTGGATGGAAATCTTAAGTTATTACGACTGTGATATTCAATATCACGAAGGAAAAGCAAATGTAGTAGCAGATGCCTTAAGTCGTAAGTATCATGAGAAACAAAGACGAGTACATGCTCTAAGATTAAATTTGCAATTAGATTTAATGGAACAACTGAAAAATATTCAAGAAACAACAATCAAGGATAATGCTGAAGGAATGAAAGGATGGATAAAGGAATTAGAACAATGAACTGATGGAATTTGGAGATTCCATAAGAAAAGAATTTGGGTACCTAGACAAGGAAATCTACGAGATAGAATATTAGAGGAAGCCCATAAATCTAGGTATACGATGCATCCCAGTAACAAAAAGATGTATCAAGACTTGAGGAATAATTTTTGGTGGATAGGAATGAGAAAGGACATAGCTAGTTACGTTTCTAAGTGTTTAACTTGTTTACAAGTTAAAGCAGAACATCAGAAACCTTGAGGTTTACTTCAACAATTAGAAATGCTTGTATGGAAATGGGAATTGATAACAATGGATTTTGTTACTAAGCTACCCAAAACAAGAAAAGGTAACGATGCAATCTGGGTGATTGTAGATCGATTAACCAAATCAGCTCATTTCCTACCAATGAAGGAAATCTTTAGCATGGAAAGATAAGCTAAGTTATATGTGGATGAAATTGTATCGTTACATGGAGTTCCACTCTCCATTGTATCTGATAGAGATAGCCGTTTCACTTCACATTTTTGGAAAAGTTTCCAACAAGCAATAGGGACACGATTAAACTTAAGTACATCATACCATCCCCAAACAGATGGACAAAGTGAAAGGACGATCCAAACCTTAGAAGACATGCTGAGGGCATGTGTTATAGATTTCAGTGGAAATTGGGATGACCATTTGCCATTAATAGAATTCTCCTACAACAATAGTTGTCATACAAGCATCAATGTTGCCCCATTTGAATCACTTTATGGAAGAAAGTGCCGAACTCCAGTATGTTAGGCAGAAATAGGAGAAAGTCAGCTATCAAGTCCAGAGATTGTGCAAGAAACCACCGACAAGGTAACTCAAATCAAGGAAAGATTAAAAACGGCACGGGATCGCCAAAAGAGTTATGCCGACCATCGCCGAAAGCCGTTAGAATTTCAAGTTGGAGACAAAGTACTATTAAAAGTCTCTCCGTGGAAAGGGGTAGTTCGATTCGTTAAGAAAGGAAAGTTAAGTCCAAGATATGTTAGACCTTTTAAAGTTATCCAACGGATAGGACCAGTTGCCTATCAGTTACAACTACCAGAAGAATTAGCCGGTGTACATGATGTATTTCATGTATGTAATATTAAGAAATGCTTATCTGATGAATAGCTGGTAGTGCCTCTTCAGGATATAGAGGTAAATGAAAAGTTAAAATTTGTTGAGAAACCTCTTCAAATAGAAGACATAAAAGTCAAGAATCTTAAACACAAGAGATTAACTCTGGTAAAAGTAAAATGGGATTCAAAGAGAGGACCTGAATATACGTGGGAGCTAGAATCTGAAATGAAAAGGAAATATCCTTACTTGTTCCAGTAAATCTTGAGGACGAGATTTTAAACAAGGTGGGGAGGATGTAACACCTCACAAAATCGCCCTAAAACACTTCGTAAGTGAAAAACCAAACCCGCATAACTTCATTTTTATAAAAATCAAATAAAAACTGACTTTTTAGTTTGTCGTGGGCCGCAACCCACAAAGGGGATGTCTCTCGCGAGGCGCGAGAGACTTGATTCTATCCGGACAGGTTGTGTAACACGTGTCATGCACGTGTCTAGGCTAGGGTATGAAACGGAAGTCCTAGCTGTAGCTAGGGTGGCGCCTGCGGGCCACGAAGGCCTTCTCTGAGCGAGTCACGGGGCGCGATGGACTTGTGAAACAGCTATATATTGAGCCCTTCAGTGACATTTCAAAGTTGCTCGAAAACTTCTTTCTGTCTCCAATAATTTGCATAGATAATATACCCGATGTACCAACACTCTGCTACGATAATAGGGTAATAACTCGATCACTGATACGGTACTATATCCGATCAATTAAAACCGATCCGATGGATGTTTAAGTGCTGCCTATATTTGGCTATACTTTGTCATTCGTCGTGAGGGTTTCGATCTCGCGATTATCGTAAATGTTGTATTAAGTTACTAACCTAGTTTCCTTTGCATTGTATATTTAATTAGGTTTACCAGCTTAACCAGTAGGCAAGTTTTGACCGTTTAAATCTGCAATGTGAGTCATTCTATTTTTATCAAACTGTTTGCAAAACCCTAAATGTTTTCCATTTACTCTTACAGTGATTAAGTCGTTGTAATCTTAAATTACTACCAGTACGTGGGGTTTTGTATACACTACTTGACAAGCGTCACTTTTAGATGAACGGACCTAAATAGTGATATGACCACAGTCACAGGTCTTGCCGAGTGACAACTTGGTCAGATAAGTATAAGATATAAGCAAATGTGAAAACTCTTAATACTGTATGATATAACAATGTGTCTTTTGTATAAATTGAATGCACTCGCCAATATTTTTCGCTGATCAAATATTTTAAAAACATGTTTCAGGTGATTAACTGTGAAGAAAGGAAAAGTGCCGCGTATCACTCCAACTTAAATAAAGTGGCTCAGTAAATAGAAATAAACATGTTTTCTGTACTTAAAGGATTTCCCTCTGTGAAATTCCTTTCCTGTAAATTCGGGGTTTACCCCTAAATTAATAATAAAATAATTCGGTGTTTTTTTTTAAATCTGATATTATTTTCCTGACAAACGGTCCTGAATTAAATTTCGCTGCCAATTAATAAACACCGGTACCACGGGTTTCTATCTCGCGGCTTCCGAACCAGGTAAACGGGTGGGGGGCCGTGACAGAATTGTAAAGACTTTTGAATCTCCGGCGTGAATGAATGAAAGTTACTTTTATAAGCTATTTGTCGTAGTGTAAATTCAACAGCTAATGCCCATGGGTTTAAGACGTTTCAATATCAAACACTAACATTTACCTATTGTGATTATTCCAGTTAAGGTAATATATTAGTTTAAGTTGTACTCTAAGTTATCTAATCTAAGACTTTATATATCCAATGCATAAGTAAACAATATCAATATGTCACGTACCAAGGGGCCCGCCGGGCAGGGTGTGACATTATTTCTTGAAAACAACACACATATATCTTTATCTTAGTATTTAAAGTGAATACTAGATATATAATAACAACTTAACGAACTTAAAGATAAATGATAAATAAAAAATAATAACCATAATAAATAACAAACTCAACTAACATCATAACTCACATACATCCACGCACATAAAAAATAGTAAATAATCAATAGACGGAATAAGGATCAACCAAATCGGATCCATGTGGAATCTCAAATCAAACCTCTTAATGGGTTGCTAATTTGTTGAAAGTTAATCTTCAGAACATGGGATATTAACTTTAATCGAAATTGCATTGCATCATTTGATAAGGCAATGACAAGTTATTTTAAATAATTCAGAAAATTTAAGCGTAACAATTTGTTGTGACACGTGACATAATTTAAATCTGTTGTGTATCACGCAAAGTGTAACTAAAAAAAGCTTGATATGTTGTATCAAACAATCAAATAAATTTGAATTGGAGAAGTTTTTATAATTATATGTCAGAAGCTTTTTTCAAACATTACAAAACAATATTTATTTATAGACAGCTATAGTAACCAAAATATTAAGTTCCGCAATGGTAATTAACACTATAACTTTAATTTAGATCAACTCGAAACTGTAACAAAAATATTGAATTTAGTCAAAGTAACAAATATTTTCAAACTTGATTAAAGTAAAGAATAATACCAACAATATGTAGATTTACACCAATTATACACTTTTTTTATGTACGTTGGAAGATATACTAGTTGTCGTTCCCTTATCAAAGTTCTATTCTTAGTTATGTTGGTTTATTAGGCTAATTCTCACAGACATAAATAAGAGACTGAAAAGCTTAACTTCATTAACTTGACAAAACGTTTAAATAGAACAAGACTGAAAAGAAACTGCCTACCCATGACATACATGACTAAATTAACCATTACCTAAAAAGAAGGAACTACTAAAAACTATCACATAAAACAACGGTTAAACAAAGACCCATGACTCCATACTTTGTTGACTCGATAACCACAAAATAAAAAAAACCACGTGCATATTTGAATTCTTCAAATATCCCCCCTGAATACAAAGCTCCATCACTCCAAGCCTTGAACGAAGATAGTGCAGCTGCTCCTTGCCAAGTGCTTTCGTGAAGACATCTGCCACTTGTTCTTCAGTTGAGCAGTACTTAAGCTTAATCGTACCTTCTTCAACCTAACTCCTTATATAATGAAACCTGCGCTCAATTTGTTTGCTCCGACTGTGAAACCCTTGATTCTTTGATAAAAAGTTGCTGACTTGTTATCACACCACACCACTATTCCACCCTTTTGATCATCTCCCAGCTCAGCTAACATCTTTCGCAGCCACACTGCCTGATAGGCAGCATAATTTGCAGCAATGTACTCAGCCTCACACGTAGACAAGGCTACCACTGGTTGTTTCTTCGAGCTCCACGAAATAGCCCATGTACTAGTTGAAAACATATAACCAATAAAATTTTACGATCTTCACATGAGCTTCCCCAGTCACTGTCTGTAAACCCTTCCAAGTTAACCTCACGTCCTTTGCCATACTGTATTCCGTAATTAAGAGTACCAGCAATGTATCTAAGAATCTTCTTTGCGGCGCCAAGATGAACTGCTGTTGGTTTGTGCATGAACCTAGAGATAACCCCACTGCAAAAATTATATCCGGGGGCCTGGAGTGAGTTAAATAAATTAACTCACCAACCAAGCTCCTAAACTACTTCTCATCTACCAAACTACTGCCATCATCCAACTGAAATTTTTCATGCACATTCATAGGAGTAGGAACAGACTTGCATGCTTCCATTTTGAACCTTTTGAGAACCTCTTTCCCATATTTTTTTCTGAGTTACAAAGATACCATCAACCTTTTTCACAAAGTCCAATGCTAAAAAATAACTCAGCTCACGTATATCAGTCATATCAAACTCACTTACCATGTTTGCTTTGAACTCCTCTATCAGATCCTTGGATGAACTTGTTTAAATTATGTCATCGACATAAAAACAAATAAATCTAAGATCAGTACCACTCTTCTTGACATAAACAGTGGGCTTATTATTGGTCCTTTCATAGCCATGACCTTGAAGATAATCATCAATTCGATTGTACCAAGCCCGAGGGGCTTGCTTAAGCCCATACAAGGCTTTGTGCAATTGATAATCCTTCTCTTCTTCACCTTTAACCTAAAATCCAGATGCCTGTGACACATATACTTCCTCAAGTAGTGGCCCATTTAAGAATGCGGATTTAACATCAAATTTATGTACATCCCATCCTTCTTAAGCAGCAATAGACACTATTGACCTTATAGTTTCAAATCGAGCCACCGGTGAGAAGGTCTCTTCAAAGTCAATCCCATGCCCTTGTTCATAACCCTTAGCCACAAGCCTCGCTTTGTGCTTCACCACATTACCATCAGACCCCACCTTTCTTTTAAATACCCACTTAAGCCCAATAGCCTTCTTATCATTAGGAAGTTTATTAAGGGACCAAGTTCCATGCCTTTGCAAAGCACTTAACTCCTCCTTTATAGCATTCATCCACTCCATATGCTCAGCTGCCTCGTTGACGTTTACCGGTTCCATTACAGATAATGCAAACTGGCAAGCTTCAAAGTCAAGTACTTCTTCATTATTCTCATACAAGTCGTTGAGAGAACGCATCCTTGGTGTCTTTTCTCTTGAACTACTCGAGCCTTCATCACTACCACTGCTTCTTGGACTTTCAGATTGCACATTTCCAGGACTATTTTGTAGTGGACTTTGGGGTTCTGCAACAACATTAGTATCACCTGCAATTACATCATCTTCATCATTAATTTCATGCATGTAACCTAGTTGATCATTTGGTGTATCACTTCCTTCATTTGTCTACATAGCTCGCTCATCAAATACAACATCACGACATGTGATGATTAATTTCTTTGCTTGATCATACAACCTATAGGCCTTTGACTGTGAGCAATACCCAACAAAGATGCACTTGGTTGACTTCGCATCGAGCTTCTTTCTCAGCTGAGAAGGCTTCAAACAATAAGCAATACACCTAGACACCTTCAAGTGACTTACAGAAGGCTTATGTGAGAACCAGGCCTAATGTGGAGTCATTCCTTGAACTGCCTTGGTCGGAGACAAATTCAACAAGTATACAGTTGTTGCAACGGCCTCTCCCCAGAAACTATTTGCTAACTTCTTGGCTTTCAACATGCACCTGGCCATTTCAACTACCGTTCTATTTTTTTCTCGGCTACCTTGTTTTGCTCCAGGGTATATGGGGCAGTAAGTTCCCTACGTATACCATGTTCATCACAAAAAACATGGAATTCCTTAGAACAAAATTCACCACCCTTATCGGTGCGTAGGGTATTTATCAACCTTCCACTTTCTTTCTCAACACGAGCCTTAAACACTTTAAACTTCTCAAAACTTTCAGATTTTTTAACAAGAAAATAGACCCAAATCATGCGTGTAAAATCGTTTATAAGCAAGAAAAGTATCGATTACCTCCAAGAGAAGATGTAGGCGTAGGCCCACACAAGTCTGCATGCACCAGTTGAAGTGCATGAGATGATCTCCATGCATGACTTGGAAATGACCTCCTAGTTTGCTCCTATAAATGCACCCTTCACACACCGGAATCGACTGAATTCGAGGCAAACCGATGACTAGATTGTTTTCACTTGAAGACTGAAGATCATTCTCATGGAGATGACCATATCTCATGTGCTAAAGAGATGAGTCAACTGGAATGATAGCAGCGAAGGATGTTGGATGATGTTGAGCAACATTATAAGGAAAAACATTGTTCTCAGCCATAGGTATAGTACACATCAACTCTCTCGTTCTTTTGTTTGTAATATTGCATGCATCATCATCAAAAACCAACCAATATCCAGCCCTCATTAACTGACCAACACTCAGCAGATTATAACCAAGGGCAGGAGCATACTGAACCTGAGACAACGAATAAGACACCCCTGATGAGACCTCAAACATGATCGTTCCTTGACCTTTAACTTTGATACACTTGCCATTTCCCATCCTAACTGAAACTTTCTTGCTTTCATCCAGAGATTGAATCAGGGATCGTTTCCCTATCATATGATTTGAGCACCCACTATCCAGGTACCACACAAAGCTTCCTCGAACATTGCTATCTTGACCAACCACAAGTGCTTTGGCACCTTCTTCAATCCTAGTCTCATCCAGTTCAAATGCCATGAACAACTGTGGTTCTTCATCTTCAACTTTTTCATCATTCACCATAGCATGAGTCTGCGGCTCTGCCCAACATTCTGCGTTAACATGCCCAAACCAATTGCAATTAAAACACTGAACACCACTTCTTCCTCTGCCAAACTGTCTTCACGTCCACAGCCTTGGCCTCGCACCGACTCACGTCCTCTTCCTCGAGTTGGTGTAGCATACTCTTCAACTACTACCGGAAAAGCCTGTTCCTCCTTAACCGTGTCATTCGATCGATTCACTCTTCTTTCATGAGATTGAAGAGACCCCATGAGTTGATCGAAGGATAAGGTTGTCAGGTCTTGAGACTCTTCAATTGCAGTAACAACGTGGTCCCACATTGATGGCAAACTATGAAACACTTTCACAATGACATGTTGATCAGAAACTTCTTCACCGTAAGCCCTTTTGTTATTCACAATCTGCATAACCCTAGAAAAGAAATCAGCGACGGCTTCATTCTCCTTCATCTAAAGTGTCTCAAACTCACGTCGCAGCCCCTGCAACTTCACAGTAAGAACCTTAGAATCCCCCTAAAACTCAGTTTGAAGGAGATCCCAGACTTGTTTTGCTGATGAAGCAACAGTGATTCTTGAAAAGACACTATCATGCACCCCTTGCTGAATTAGGGCTAGAGCTCTCGCATCATCCTTCCGGTTCTTCTTCACTTTGTTTTCATCAGTCTCCTCCTTTGACATACCAGCCACGAACTCCCACAGATCCTTTGAACGCAACAATGTCTTCATCCTGATACTCCAGAACTCATAACCCTCACTTTTAAAGACAGGTGTTGGGGATTGAGTTGATTCAAATGAGTTACCGGCCATGTTGTTTTGTGAAAGTGAACTCTTAAACACTCAAGCTCTGATACCAGATGTTGGTTTATCAGGCTAATTCTCACAGAAATAAACAAGAGACTGAAAAGCTTAACTTCATTAACTTGACTAAAACGTTTAAATAGAACAAGACTGAAAAGAAACCGTCTACCCCTGACCTACATGACTCAATTAACTATTAC
Source organism: Helianthus annuus (assembly GCF_002127325.2). Classification (NCBI taxonomy): domain Eukaryota; kingdom Viridiplantae; phylum Streptophyta; class Magnoliopsida; order Asterales; family Asteraceae; genus Helianthus; species Helianthus annuus. Next base: position 161,725,655 of record NC_035445.2, on the reverse strand, counting down.
CTAAAAAGAATGAACTACTAACAACTTATCAGAACGGTTAAAACAAAGACCCATGACTCCATACTTAACCACAAAATACAAAAACAACGTGTATATTTGAATTCTTCCAATAAGTTAGCATGTAAGCAATACCATTAAGATTTTATCTTGAACCTTAGGTTTTTCAAGCCATTGATACATAACGAAAGGGCAAAGTAAAATGATATTTTGAGAGTTATGAATATTTAATCTTTTTCGCATTCTCGTGGATCCAAGTAGTAGTTATCCATTCGAGTTATCGGTTTCTCAACCCATAGATACTTCCAAGCATTTGCAAGCCAAATCCCAGTTAGGTAGTAATTTTGAGCATACGTGACAACCATTATTTAACTAGGGTCTACATATTCACACACCCTAGTCTCTATTTACACACCCTCGTATACACTTCGTATAGGTCTATACGTCGCGTATAACCTTTTTCAATTTCCAAGAGAATCTCTGATTATGTCATATTTTGTCTTATATGCCTCGTATAGGCCTATATGGGGCGTATAGACGAAGAAGACCATTTTACCCATGAGTTAGGCCTAGACTGGGGGTAAATTGGTCTTTTTTTGCTTCTCTTATATGACTAGTATATGCCTGTATAAGGCGTATGCATATAATGCAAATTACCATTTTACCTCTGAGTTAGGCCTAGACTAGGGGCAAAACAGCCCCGATCCTCTAAACTTTTTGCTCAATAGTGTCGGGTATGTAGTTTTCGTATAAATTTTTTCTAGGTGTATACGTTTTCGACCCCCGGTTGGAAATCTCAAGCTTCCCTACTGCTTAAGGACCATTATCATCTATCTAGATGACCGCAATCACTATGGTTTAAGAGTGCATATTGTGTCTGTTAGGGTTTCTAATGACTATATATTGTGAATAACTGGAGGTTAGGCTGGAGGGTGTGGGAGGCGTCATCCCTGCACCTCAGCCATCTATAGTGCCACCCCTCCGCCATCATCCATACCATAAAATTCAAAGGGGGGCACCATGGTTGAAGCGCTACCATGGTAACGAGGCAGATGAATGTGTTAAGATGGGACCCACAACATGTCAGCCAATCAATTTTTTTTTTTTTTAATTTTGTTTAATAGGGGACTCCATCCCATACCGTGCAAGTTAAAGGGGGCGTTATAAAGCCCTCTGGCTGACGTGGATTCTACGTGTTGCTGACGTGTCTTGATAAAGCCCCTAGGGGCTCCATCCCACACCCTCCAGCCTTACGGCATCTAAATCAACAACCGTTCACAAACCTCAACCTCAACTTCAGCTGCCACGTCAAATTTTAAACTTCCTTTAACAGACCCACTTTTCTCACAATAACAAAGCTACACAAACTATATATGTTTGTGAAAGGGAAGGGTCCACCCTAGCACCCAAAAGCATGATCCGAGTTCTGGACTTCACCTACGGACCGCTCCCACAAACCACCTTCTCATCAACCTGTCTGGTGCTCGCCTATCTTGTCCACCCCCCCCCCCCCCCCCCCCAGGTCACTCTGGACGATGTATAGATGTTCTTAATATAGAAGTTTTTATCTATATGTTTAGGAAGAAAATAGCTCTTATTCCAAGATATATGTTACATTAAGGATCTATATATGGACATTTTTATTATTAAGTTGATACATATAGGCTATGATGATTACAATTGGATACATATCTAGTCTAATAATGTCAGTCCATTAGCATTTCTAGTTTGTCCATGTTAGTGTATATATGGAAATTAAACTCAAGTTGAGATAGTTTAATATTAGGGTGTAAGGAGTGGTTAAACACATTGGAGTGGTAAACTAAAAAACCGGCAAATCAGAGCGCGCCATGTCAATCAGTGAAAAGTGTTTAAACTTTGGTGAAAAGTGTTGGCAATAGTTTAGACATTTGATAAAGCGGTAAACTTTTTTTTTTTTTTAAAAAAAAGGAAAAAGTGTGATTGGTTGAGAGATGGAATGGACCCCACCCACACACCCCCTATCTCTTTCCTTCCTCCCTTACCGATTTGGCAAACTTTGGTGATTAAACACATGTTGGCGGTGGTGTTTACCGATCGGTAAAGGGGTTTGCCACCCTTTACCGATCACCACACCGTACACCCTTAGGTTGTGAAACATTATTTCTTAGTCAATGTATAATATACATAAAATTATCTATTATTTAGTTGTGTCAAGTACATGGATAGTTATGAAAGTATACAGACCATATGATTAAAAGATTTAACATTAAGTTGTGGAGTCTGGTGATAAAACTGTTGAAGTGCCAAGCTCACATGTGGCACTATGTGGGAGTCTAAGGGTATGTTTGGCTAAGCTTTTTGAAACAACTTATTGACTTTTTAAAAAGTCATAAGCTCCAAAATGATGTTTGGCAATGAGGGTATATGTGAGGGGAAAAAACCAATAAGTCAATAAGTCACTTCATACTAACTTTTCCAAAAAGTCATTAATAAGTCAATAAGTTGTTTCAAAAAGCTTACCCAAACATGCCCTATGGTCATGACGTTTACCATGCAACACATGTTGAAGGAAATTTCTTTTGAAGGTGAATCTGTATCGATATTTTCGGCCCATCTTACACTGGTAAATCCAAATCCAACACTTGAAAACTTGAAATCTATATAAAGTCTTATTAGCAATATAAAGTTTTATAAGCACGCGGATGTAGACAAAGGTTAGTTCTCTCGAGTGGCATCCACAAACATTATGTTCTTGTAAAAAATCTGTGCAATATTGTTGATTGTCCTGATATTGCTTCTACATGTGATATCTCATATCATATCCTAATGAATTTGTGACTACTAACTGTTACATCTTATTTTTTAAATTTCCTTTATGTCCTGTTTCTTCATGTAGTTTTAATGAACCTTTTGTCGTGTCATCATATTAATTATAAGGGACAAGAGAACTTTGTAAGTTTGTACAATGAAGTGTCTAATGGTACAAAATAATTGGTATACCGTATGTAAAACCTTGACAATTCATAAACCAGAAATGTAAGTTGTAGATAGAAAAGTGATTTTTTTAACCAAACCACTACCACATTACTTCTATTAAAAGGATGGATGTACAAATTGTTATGGGTGGTGAACTGGTGATGGTGGTTTAGAGAGAGAAGGAAATGTATGGTTCTCATTCCCAATGAATGCATATATGTTTGGAGAGAGAGAGAGAGAGAGAGAGAGAGAGAGAGAGAGTAGGGTCATGCAGAGCGGCAGATGTGGGGGAGAGGAACGAGAAAGGGACATTTGCATGGGTGATTAGCCTTCCCACATTCATCTGTTGTTTTCAATAGTAATGAGCTTTTATAAAGTCTATTAGAGGCTGTGTTTTTTCTTCTTTAATATTTGTTTTTGACAGCTGCAATGAACACCTACTTAGGGTTGAGGAACTTCGAAGTAAATGGTTGGCATAAGATCTGGATATTTTCATAATGTTAGCCATCTAAATTAGATAGAAAAATTATAAAACAAATGGTCACAGTTAACATGACCAACATGAGATGATAAAAGTAAAAGTCTCTAAATTCTAACGAGATAATACGATAAGCCGGTGACAAGATTTGCTGAAGTAGATTATTATGATATTTCTACAGTATATTCATTTGAATGTCATGTTTTACAATCTATGGTTTAAAAATAGAAAAGACTAACACGGATAGTTCATTTGTATGCTTATATTGCGGTTTTGATCATAAAGTATAAGAGAGATTGCATCTTTGGTCCATATTCTTCGCTCAAACGTAACACGGGTGGTTTATAGAGTGGATGTTCGTAATTATTTTTTTTTGTTAAGGACGTATATTGCAGTTTACTCTAAAACTAAATAGGATTAATGAGGTAATTGGTATTGGTTTTGTAAAATAAACAAAGCAAAAACACATATATATCGGCAAATATTTTTTAGAGATCACCTATTTTAATAAATAAGTTTCCATCTACACCCTTTCGAAGAAAAAAAACTCTAGTAAGATCTCTTCATCTTTTTCTACTTATCTAGAGCTTAATTATGGATGTCACGATCAGTTTAGCATTTAAAATAAAACTTAGTAGAATTCAATTATAAAAAAAATGACTATGCTTGAATAACAAAATGATAATGACCATAACGTTCTTTTAAAAAAACGCAAAGTTAAAATTATTTTTCATTTAATATATATATAAGAGAAGGATCCGTTAGGAACCACCCTTTATTGCGAGAACCGCGAGAACCAATGTGAACACAACTAAAAATAGCTAAAAAACACACAAAAACATTTTTTTTTATATTTTTATGAAAAAATCGCTACTTTTAGAAGCAAAAAAAAAAAAAAAAATTGCTACTGAAAATAGCGATTTTAATGTAAAAAATATTAAAAAATTTTTTTTGGGTGTTTTGTGATTTTTTTAGGTTTTTTGGAGGTTTAGTTTTTAGCATTTTAGCTTAGGGGAGGGGGAGGGGTTAGGTTTTTGAGAGGGGGTGGGGAGGGGGGTTTAGGTTTTTTTTTTTTTTTTTTTTTTTTTTTTTTTTTTGAGGGGGGGGGGGTTAGGATTTTTTTAGGTTTTTTTGGAGGGTTTAGTTTTTAGCATTTAGCTTGGGGCCGGGGGGGAGGGGGGGGGGAGTTAGGTTTTTTTTTTTTTTTTTTGGAGGGGGGGGGAGGGTTAGGTATAGGGTAAGGTTCATGCGAGAACCACCTTTATTGCGAGAATCGCGAGAACAATGTGAACACAACCTAAAATAGTTAAAAAAACCTAAAAAAAGCTAACCCCCACCCCCCAAGCTAAATGCTAAAAACTAAAACCCCCCAAAAAACCTAACCCCCACCCCCCCCCCCCCCAAAACCTAAACCCCCTCCCCCACCCCCCAAAAACCTAAACCCCCCCCTCTCCCCAAGCTAAAATGCTAAAAACTAAACCCTCAAAAAAACAAAAAATTTTTTTTTAATATTTTTAAAGTTAAAATCGCTACTTTTGGTAGAAAAAAAATTAAAAAAAAAATTGCTTCTAAAAGTAACGATTTGTATCATATTTCGTCAATAAAAAATTTAAAAAAAATCGAGTAACAGTTATCCATGCACATGTGCATTTGTATCATTTCTTTGACAAATTTTGTAATTCATTACAAAAATCAGACAATTGCAATTTCATTTACACCACCATTCATAATACACTACTTTTTTACATTAACAATAATAGAAATGCAAATTTGCATCTATATGTATGAACTTGTTATAACATTAACAACACTAAAAATGCACATGTGCATCTATATATATGAACATGTTATAACGTGTTTTAGTACACTACTTTGAATACACATTCTCTTTCATCTATCATACCATCCATACGACACTACCATTACCTCCTACCATCCGTAATATAATACCATTTTTACCATCAATAATACAAAATTATTACCAATATTTCACTTTATTATATGTACATCAACACCCTTTATACCATCCAAATAACATATTACATCATAAAGTGACAAATATAATCGAACCATCAACCATTAGATATAACTAACCAAAACACATGTATATAGGTATATTTCATCATTTAAAATCACAAACTTTTTATACCAAACACCTTATTTCATGTTGATACATATAGATGCACATGTGCATTTCTAATATTGGTAATGTAAAAAGTACTGTATTACATATGGTAGTGTAAATTAAAGTGCATTTTTCTACTACTGGTAATATATTATAGAATTTGTCCAAGAAATGATACATATGCACAAGTGCATCAATAACTGTTACTCGAAAAAAACCGTTTTTATTTATAACAAAATATAGCGATTTTTATTAGAAAAATATTAAAAAAAAATTGTGGGTTTTTTGGATTCTTTTAGGTATTTTTTTGTGTTCTCATTGTTTCTCGCGGTTCTCACAATAAGGGTGGTTCTCAAATGAACCTTACCCTATATATATATATATATATATATATATATAGGGGGCTGCTAGAATGAGAACCACCCCGTGTTGTAAGAACCGTGAGAACTACACCCCACGGAGCGCCGTTCGCCATGATTTTTTTTTACAAGTAGATGTGTGTATTATAAACACAGCCGTAAAAAATCATGGCGAACGGCGCTCCGTGGGGTGTAGTTTTTCACACCACAAGTTTGGTGTTTTTAATTTTTTTCTTTTTTCTTTTTTTTTTCACCAAACTTGTGGTGTAAAAAACTACACCCCACGGAGCGCCGTTCGCCATTATTTTTTACGGCTGTGTTTATAATATACACATCTACTTGTAAAAAAAATCATGGCGAACGGCGCTCCGTGGGGTGTAGTTCTCGCGGTTCTTACAACTCGAGGTGGTTTTCATTCTAGCGGCTCCCTATATATATATATATATATATATATATATATATATATATATATATATATATATATATATGGTAGAGTTCATTCGAGAAACACCTTTATCACGAGAACCACGAGAACCAATATGAATACAACAAAGTAAACCCCTACACCACCAAAAACCTAAAAAAACTAACCCCCAACACCTCCCCCCACAAGCTAAATGCTAAAAACTAAACCATTAAGATAAACCCTAAAAAATTAAAAAAATCTAAAAAACACACAATTTTTTTTAAATATTTAAAAAAAATCGCTCCTTTTAGTATCTAAATTTTTTTTTCAAAAAAAAAAAAATTAAATTCCTTTTAATAACGAAAAGTAGCGATTTTTTTCAAAAAAAAAAACTATTTAAAATTTTTGTGTGTGTGTTTTTTAGATTTTTTAGGTAATTTTTGGTTATGTTCACATTGGTTCTCACGGTTCTCGCAATAAAGGTTGGTTTCTAACAGATCTTCTCCTATATATATATATATGTGTATATATATATATATATATAAGGTAGGGTTCATGCGAAAACCACATTTATTGCGAGAACCGCGAGAACCAATGTGAATACAACAAAATAAACCCACTACACCACCAAAAACCTAAAAAATACCTAACCCCCCAAGCTAAATGCTAAAAACTAAACCCTCCCAAAACCTAAAAAAACCCAACCTCCCCCCACTCCCACCCCCAGCCAAGCTAAATGCTAAAAACTAAACCATAAAGCTAAATATGATGAAATTGTATATTGATTTTTTTGTAGCAATTTTGCATGTTGGTAAATATGATGAAATCGCATGTTGGTATATAAAGCAATTTCGCATGTTGGTTTTTTCAGCAAAATCGCATGTTGAAGAGTGAATTCGCATCAGATCGTATGGCTCGGATGATCGCGTACATTATGTACGATAAGAGCCATTGTACATTAACATGCCTAGGGAGCCGCTAGAATGAGAACCACCTCGAGTTGTAAGAACCGCGAGAACTACACCCCACTGAGCGCCGTTCGCCATGATTTTTTTTTTACAAGTAGATGTGTGTATTATAAACACAGCTGTAAAAAATCATGGCGAACGGCGCTCCGTGGGGTGTAGTTTTTTACACCACAAGTTTGGTGAAAAAAAAAAGAAAAAAGAAAAAAAATTAAAAAACACCAAACTTGTGGTGTAAAAAACTACACCCCACGGAGCGCCGTTCGCCATGATTTTTTACGGCTGTGTTTATAATACACACATCTACTTGTAAAAAAAAATCATGGCGAACGGCGCTCCGTGGGGTGTAGTTCTCGCGGTTCTTACAACTCGGGGTGGTTCTCATTCTAGCAGCCCCCAACATGCCTATATATATATATATATATATATATATATATATATATATATATATATATATATATATATATATATATATATTGGGCTCGGTTCAAATGAAAACCACCACGAGTTGTGAGAAACGTGAGAACATTTTGGTCTCGCGCGAGTTGGGCCAAAATTTTTATGCACAAACGTAGATGAAAATATTATAAACACATCTGTTAAAAAAGTAAATAAAATTGTCGAGTCGGTAGTTTTGACTGATGCAAGTTTTTTTTTTACGTGTTGGTGTAAATTTTGTACGAAGATAAATATTTTTTTTATGCCTCATGTAAATGTGGGTATGCGGCATTTATTTATTTATTTTTTTTTGCTAAAACAAGTGATATTTTTATGACGTTTGAGAAAAAAAATATTTGGAAAAACTATTTGGATGGCTTAGTTTTCACGGTTCTCACAACTAAGGTGGTTCTCATTTTAACCCATCTCTCTCTCTCTCTCTATATATATATATATATATATATATATATATATATATAGGGGGCTGCTAGAATGAAAACCACCTCGAGTTATAAGAACCGCGAGAACTACACCCCACGGGTGGGCGTTCACCACGATTTTTTTTACAACTAGATGTGTAAATTATAAACACAGCCGTAAAAAAAAATTTTAAACGCCACGGCCGAGGGGGTAGTTTTTTACACCACAAGTTTGGTGTTTTTAATTTTTTTTCTTTTTTCTTTTTTTTCACCAAACTTGTGGTGTAAAAAACTACGCCCTCGGCCGCGGCGTTTAAAATTTTTTTTACGGCTGTGTTTATAATACACACATCTAGTTGTAAAAAAAAATCATGGTGAACGCCCACCCGTGGGGTGTAGTTCTCGCGGTTATTACAACTCGGGGTGGTTTTCATTCTAGCGGCTCCCTATATATATATATATATATATATATATATATATGGCAAATTGGATTTAAATAATCACAGCTTTCTCAATTTGGCCGATAATAATCCGAACTGGTTCATTTTTGGCCGATAATAGTCCGTCGTTAAAAAGAGCTTAATGGAGTTAAGTTTTTTTTTCGAATTACAAACTAATGTTTTATGGATTTTGATCAGAACGAGTATACGAGTCGATTTATGTAAAACTTACCTCAAAAAGATGTTTCAAATGGCTTGATTTTTGTTAACTAGAAGTTTAAACACCCGAATTGAAGCGTCATTTTCGTCGTTTTGGGAAGTATTTCGAGGTAAATTTTACATCAATCAACTCGTATTTTCGTTCTAATCAAAAGCCCTAAAACATCAGTTTGTAATTCGGAAAAAGAAACTTAACTCTATTAAGCTATATTTAACGCAGACTATTATCGGCTAAAAGTAGACCGGTTCGAATTATTATCGGCCAATAACGGTGTTGGGATTAATATCGGCCAAATTGAGTAAGCTGAGATTATTTAAATCCAATTTGCCTATATATATTCTAACATATTTTTTTAATAAAATTTGCGCTTTAGTAAGACAAGATCGACCATATCCTTAATTTTTGCTTGACAACACTAAGACCACCCGTAGTGGGGCGTTTTTTTTAAAAAAAAATTGAAAAAAAAGCCCCAAAACGCCCCCCACCCCATTACACCCCGCGTTTTGGGGCGTTATTTTTGGAAAAAATGGTTTTGGGCGTTTGAATTAAAACGCCGAAGTTGCAATTGCATGTGGGCCACTTTTGAGCTATGCACCAATCCCTTTTGAGGATATCTGACAATTCTTATATGTGCATTGACTTTTGAGGATATTTTTGGAAAGTGCTCTTTTTTTTTTAATAATTGAATGGGGCATTATGGGGCATTATACCCACTACACCACTTTTGCTATAATGCCTCATCGCTGACTAGGACGCCACGTGTCGGATAATGCCCCATGGTGGGGGCATTATAACCCACTACCACTACACATGGTCTAATTCATGTATTATTGTCTAGACATGCACTAATTGCTCCTAATGATGCAAAACGTACGATAATAGTTTTTATTTCTATTTTCCAAATACTTATATATCGTAATATAATAATTTTACTAAAATGCATCCCAAATATCCCTAAGCAAAATATGCAAATTTTTGATTTGGTAACTTAACACTTCTTTTTTAGGCAATTATTATCGTGGTTGTAAAAGAAGGTCTTGAAGGCTGAGTATCTGTTAAAAGGTAGGTTGTCGAGGCCTTAGTACTTTCCGTCTGCGCCGAGTATTTTCCAAGTATTCTTCGCCTAGTCTGAGTACTCTCAAATCCGACAAGGGAGCGTCTAACGACTTTTGCGACCATGATTATTATATACTTTCAAAATCAAGAAGTTAGGTGTTACGTACTTGGATGGGGCTTCGGTCTAATTGATAAAACCATTGGAGTTAAGATATTGCTTCATTTGAGGTCAATGATTCAAGCCCCACTAAAAAGTGATTTGTGTAATTTAAGCCGTTAAAAAACGTTGTTATACAATTATTTATGGTTGGCTTGAATTATTTTTTCTTGACAAAGATACTCCTATATGGAACCCATTATTAAATTAGACACCAATATGATATTATGTATCATCTTTTTTTTTATGAACCAAAAAAAATACATAAATAGAATAATTTAGATAAATAGTTGTTACGGTATGTCCATACTACACATCTTCTCCATGAAAGCTTCCTCTTTAAGCTTTTAAATACTCCATTTTCAAAGGATCCTTAAGCTACGCTTTCATATTTAATGTTCAAAAAAAAAAAAAAAAACACCATTTCTACCACATTTCATCCCAACAACCAAACTAAGACCATTCTTCTTGCTCTTCTTCTTGTTTTTGCTCCCGTCGGGTAACCAAACACCCACTGAAACCAAAGTTCCAGCGACCACTAAGTGCGAATACACCAACCCAAAACCCAAACCCAGGTTCCAGTTAAATGTTTTCGGCAAATACACCCAAAGTCAATTCTATTTCTGAGAACCATGAGAATAAATGAAATAATCAATCAAAATCAATTATTATTTAATACAAATCTCCTTAGAATTAAAATACAACATTAAAAAATAATTTACTGATTAAATCTCTCCTTTTTAAACCACTCTTTATATATATTTTACACATGTGTAAATACATAAATTTACACATATGTAATGACAAACTTACAGATGTGTATATATTCTTTACTTATGAATACATGTAAATTTAAACATGTAAAATTATTTATATTATTATATTCCAATAATAATGATAATTGTAACAAACACACACACACACACACATACATACATATATATATATATATATATATATATATATATATATATATATATATATATATATATATATATATATATATATATATATATATATATATATATATATATATATATAGGGGACCGCTAGAATGAGAACCACCCCGAGTTGTAAGAACCACGAGAACCGCGACCCGCGGGTGGCCGTTGACCACGAAATTTTTTTTACACCTAGATCCGTATATTTTAAGACCGGGTGTAAATTTTGGGTTCAAACGGCGCGCCCGAGGGGCTAGTTTTTTACGCCCAAAGTTTGGGTTTTTTTAATTTTTTTAATTTTTCTTTTTTTTTTTTAACCAACTTTGGGCGTAAAAAACTACCCCCTCGGGTGCGCCGTTTGAACCCAAAATTTACACCCGGTCTTAAAATATACGGATCTAGGTGTAAAAAAAATTTCGTGGTCAACGGCCACCCGCGGGTCGCGGTTCTCGTGGTTCTTACAACTCGTGGTGGTTCTCATTCTAGCGGTCCCCTATATATATATATATATATATATATATATATATATATATATATATATATATATATATATATATATATATATATATGGAGGTTCATTAGAGAAGAAAATTAATTGAGAAGATAAAGAACAAAGGGTATAATTGTAAAATATTAAGTTAGGACAAATTACTAGGTGTGTAGGATAAATTACGAGTTATGTAGGATAAATTTAAATACGTGTAGGATAAATTTTGAAATATGTCGGATAACTTTTTATGTGTGTAAGCAAAAAAAAAAAAAATAATATAGAGAATGATAGTCTTTATGAGTAATTAATTACTTAAAAATAGTAATAAATAAGGTCAAAGAAAAAACTACTTAATATTTTACAATTATACCCTTTGTTCTTTATCTTCTCAATTAAATTTTCTTCTCAAATGAACCTCCCATATATATATATATATATATATATATATGTGTGTGTGTGTGTGGGGGGGGGGGGAGGTTCATTGGGGAACACTAAAAAAGTGGGGAACAGCGGGGAACCGACTCAAACGAACTCGGATTGGACTCTTTCCAGCGGCGTTGGAACTGGCTCGTCGAACCCTAACTAAGATCTCTTAACCCTAAATCCTAACTCCTAAACTCTAAACCCTAAAGCTAAAAAATAAGACTAAAACCTAAGCTAAACCGTCAAATCTAAACAATAAACCCTAAAAACTAAACCCTAAAGGCTAAACCTAAAGCTAAACCCTAAAGCTAAACCCTAGAGCTAAACCCTAAAAGCCAAACCCTAATATATTTAGGGTTTAGTGGTTATGATTTTGGGTTTAGGGTTAAGATATCCTAGTTAGGGTTCGACGAGCCGGTTCCAACGCCGCTGGAATGAGTCCAATCGGAGTTCGTTTGAGTCGGTTCCCCACTGTTCCCCACTTTTTTAGTGTTCCCTAATGAACCTCATACTATATATATAGGAGAAGAATCCGTTAGGAACCACCCTTTATTGCGATAACCGCGAGAACCAATGTGAACACAACCAAAAATACCTAAAAATAGGTAAAAAAACACACAAAATTTTTTATTTAAATATTTTTATAAAAAAAGCGCTACTTTTAGTAGCAAAAAAAAAAAAATTTTTTTGCTACTAAAAGTAGCGATTTTAATGTAAAAAATATTAAAAAAAATTTATTTGTTTTTTAGATTTTTTTTAGATTTTTTGGGGGTTTAGTTTTTAGCATTTTAGCTTGGGGGGGGGGGGGTTAGGTTTTTGTGGGGTGGCGGAGGGGGGTTTAGGTTTTTTGTGGGGTGGGGGAGGGGGGTTTAGGTTTTTTTTAGGGGGGGGGGTTAGGTTTTTTTTAGGTTTTTTGGGGGGGTTTAGTTTTTAGCATTTAGCTTGGGGGTATTAGTTTTTTTTTTTTTTTGGAGGGGGGGGGGTTAGGTTTTTTTTTTTTTTTTTTGGGGGGGGGGGTGTGGGGGTTAGGTTTTTTTAGGTTTTTTTTTTTTATCTATTTTAGGTTGTGTTCACATTGGTTCTCGCGGTTCTCGCAATAAAGGTGTTCTTGCACGAACCTTCCCATATATATATATAGGGTGGGATTCGTTCTAGAGTGAACACTAGTGTGCTTGCGAACTGAGTGAACAAATCCTGGCCATTGATTTACACACGTATATGAGCAGGATTAAGTTCGCTCAGTTCGCAAATACATTAGTGTTCGCTCTTAAACTTAATCCTATATATACATATATAAAAGGTAAGTATTGAGAGAAAATCCATAGTTATTGAAAAAACCTATAAACTCTAATCTCCTAACATTTTTATTGAATTTCAAAAAATAATACATGTAATATATATATATATAGGGAGAGAATCATGAGAAAGCTACATATAAATGAGAAAACTAGAAAACTAACTAAAAAAAAGCTAAAAAACATACCAAATTTTTTTTTTTACAATTTTTTATAAAAAAATCGCTAGTTTTTATATATAAAAAAAATTAAAAAAAATTGTTGTACTGCACATGTGCATTATATGTGTACTACACATGTGCACTATATCCGTAATAGTGCACATGTGCAATACAGGAAAATATTTTTTTTTTTTTTTATTTTTTTGAAATTTTTTCCATGCATAAAAACTTGCGATTTTTTTATAAAAATTTTAAAAAAAATTTGGTATTTTTTTAAGCTTTTTTAGTTAGTTTTTTGGTTTTCTCATTTAAACTATTTTTCTCATGATCCATCCCCTATATATATATATATATATATATATATATATATATGTGTGTGTTTGTGTGTGTGTGTGTGTGTGTGTGTGTGTGTATGCATATATGTATAGGGGAGATTATCCTTAGAACGCTAAATATTGCGATAACCGTGAAAACGAATTAAAAAACTGTGAGAACTTGGTTAAAAGCAATTTAAATTCAAAATATTTTGGTACACTTATTATTATTCGAATACAGTATTAAAATTTATCTTTGCACATTTAAATTTACATGTATTCATAAATAAGTAAACTTTACACATGTGTAAAAAACATTATTATGAGTGACTTTAAGATATGAGATTAATTATTTAAAAAGTAAATCCTTTTTTTAAAGTTGTATTTTAATTACATTGAGGTTTGTATTAAAAAATGATTTTGATTGCTTTTTTAATTCGTTCTCACGGGTCATGCAATATTTTACGTTCTCAAGATAATATATATATATATATATATATATATATATATATATAGTGGAGGGTTCAAATAAGAAGAATTTTTTTTGTAAGAACAAAAAAGAAGAAGTTTCAACCAATAACAATGCTTAATTTACTTCATTTAATATTTGCATTTAATTTTAATATAAGGGTATATTTGTAAACTTACATAGATCATTAATTTCTAATCTCCCTTTTTAATAGCTAAATACATTAAATATTTGTAACTTATTTTCAAAATATATAATTTAAAAAATATACCCTTATATTAAAATTAAATGCAAATATTAAATGAAGTAAATGAAGCATTTTTATTGGTTGAAACTTCTTCTTTTTTATTCTTACAAAATATTTCTTCTTATTTGAACCCTCCACTATATATATATAGAAAAAGTATATCGTACATTACGGCTTAACGTACTTCACGTAAGACAACGTGCGTGATTTGTTTTATAACATGCGTGATTAATGTTTTCAATATGCACGATTATTGTGTTTCAACATGGGTGATTTTGGACTTTTGAGTTATAACGTGCGTGATTTTAAAATTAACGTGTGTAATTACCTGTCGTACGTGATGTACGTTAAGCCGTAATGTACGTTAACCTTCCTCTATATATATATATATATATATATATATATATATATATATATATATATATATATATATATATATTAGGCTAAATTGCACTTTTCGTCCTTTATGTTTCAATGTTTCGACAGACGCTGTCCTTTAACTTTAAAAATTACACTGTATGTCCTTTATGTTTGCAATCATTAACGGGCGGTGTCCTTTCAGCTAAACCCAGTTAACTTTTTATGTTAAAACCCCTCTTTGTAAAACTCCTTAACAACCCGGACCATATGTGCAATATTCAAATTATGTTTTAAATTAAACCTGCCTCCACCATTCACAAAACAATCTCTAAATCAACAATTTTTACAATGTCAAATTACAATCTAACCGAATTAAATTCTTCAGAAATTGATCCGAAACAATCCACCAAGAAAAACCACCATTAACCACCGTAGAGAACCATCATCATCACAGCTTTGTCGAACTCCCACCGGCGACCACCTACAAACATCATCATTACCATCGTTCAACATCACCTTCACCGTCGGACCTCCATAACCACCACCTGCAACTGCCGTGTTTTCGAGTTCACACCTTCATCACCGTGTTATCTACAGTACCTGAACCATCTTCGTCGTCCAACACCTCTTTAATTTCTCCGTCGCCTTCAACCAAGCTCCTCGTTCCACCATAACACCAACTTCTTCGTTGCGGAGATGATGACAAAGTGATGACAGAAATTAACGTAATGATGATGAATGGTTGTACGATGAACAGAGACTGATAATGATGATGACGGTGGCTGAGGTTGATGATGCGGTGGTTAACGGCGAAGATGGTGGCGGAGATCCGCGACGAAGAATTTGGTGACGTTTTGATGACGTAATCAGGCATGTGGTCTTCACATTCGACGTTTAATCGTGAGATTCCGGCATTGCTTTCGATCGTCGTGCTAAATAATAATGAGACTGGATTGAATTGAACCCTAAAATTTGGGGGTTTTTGAAATGGAGGTTATAATGTGGAAGGATGAGATGGATTGCTTTGTCCTGAAGGGGATAAGGGAAGAAACGTGGATTGGAATGAAGGTATGATTTTAGAGGTTTAATTGAGGTTTAATGGTATGATTTTAATGATTTTTGTTGTCTGCAGATTGTAATAGTATCTGTGGGAGGGAGGAAGAAGGGTTTTAACATAAAAAATTAACACATATGGTCCCTGTTGTTAAGGAGTTTTACAAAGAGGGGTTTTAACATAAAAAGTTAACTGGGTTTAGCTGAAAGGACACAGCCCGTTAATAATTGCAAACATAAAGGACATACAGTGTAATTTTTAAAGTTAAAGGACAGCGCCTGTCGAAACATTGAAACATAAAGGACGAAAACTGCAATTTAGCCTATATATTATCTTGAAGAAGTTTTATACACGTGTACAAAACTTGTTAATAATAATTTGATGAAATATATTTTAATTAATAGATAAGATAAATCATTTTACATCTTACTATATATATTTTTAATAATAAATGATAATTTTTATTGTTCCTCATGTTTTCGTATTATTTAAATTCTCGTTTCATACCTACACACCCCCTAGAAATAGGATTGTAAACAAACCGAACGAACACAAACAAGATCATGTTCAAGTTCGTTCGTTAAGGAAATTAACATGTTCGTGAACTGTTCACGAACGCATATCGAACATAAGTTTATGTTCGTCTTCGTTTGTTAAGGAAATACAGTTGTTCGCGAACAGTTCATGAACACTGGTCTCGAACACAAACGGACGGAAACGAATAAAACAAACGTAGACGAACATTTAACTTGAAATAAAAAATGAAAACATTGTTAGCATTAAACATTTGACATAAGTAGTTAAATACAACTATTAAATAATAAATCAAAACATAAGAAGTCTACGATAACCACAAAAAGATGAATCAAGTTTAACTAGCTTAGACATAATTATTTAAAGTTTAACTAACTTAGACATAATTATCCAAAAAATGTCTTAGAATGTCAAAATTTTAGCTAAGTTAGAAAAATAAGATTTTAAGTTTTCAATATATTTAGATAAAAGATTTATTATTTAATTTTTTTAATATAATTAAACGAAAACGAACGAATATAACCGAACATATTACTGAAAGTTCACGAACGCAGTCGAACGAACGAGACCTGTGTTCGTGTTCGTTCGCTAAGCTGACCGAACAAAATTTTGTTCGTATTCGTTCGTTAAGCTAATCGAACGAACATAAAAGAACTTCCCGACGAACAATTTACAAACTGTTCGCCGAACGTTCGGTTCGTTTACAACATTATCTAGTTCGCCAAATGTTCAATTCTTTTACAACACTATCTAGAAAAATGATATGGAGCATAGTGAGATAAAGATTGAAAACCACATATATCGGGCACTGTCTGCAAATTGCTTTGTCCTATTAATTAAATATCACCACCCTACTGTCTGAGATTGCCAACTTATCATTTTGCTATCGAGTGGCCTCTATTCAACTATTCTAGTAAGTTGTATGCTCCGGTTTTTTTTAGCTCTGTGACTTTGTTCAGTCTCATGCTATGATATAACATTTTTAATTACTTCAAAGGAAAATTTTATGAACTTAAGTAAAATGATTAAAATGCTTTTTTATTTTATTTTTTTTTTTCTGTAATTTGTAGGTTTTTAAATCAAAATTTGCATACTTTAAAAAACAACAATCACACACTTAAATTTCTTTATAGTTTTTGAAGAATCGTGAAATCATTCTGGCCTAATATAAATATAATTAAAGTATTAATTTCATATATACACTTACAAACTTCAAAAATTTCATATATACCTAACAAAAACGAAAAATATTATATATGGCCTTATAAAAATTATAAAATATCATGTACGCCCTTACAAAATATTTAAAATATCAAATATACCCAATTTATTAAAAATAATTTAATAAAGAATCATTTTACTCTTATTTCTTTAAGTTCTAAGTTTCATATATACTCATCTTTAACTTCATATTTTTATAATACCACATTTTAAGCTTAAATTTATTTTTACTCATTTTTGTTTTTATTTTTTTTCATAAATAATAGTATACTCCATATATATAATATTTAAGCTAAATAAATTCAGTTAGAAATAAGTAAATATAATATTTGAAGTTGAAGGCCGTATATGAGATTTTAAAGTTATAGAAAAATAAAGGTAAAATAGTCTTTTATTAAATTGTTTTTAATGAATTGGGTATATATGATATTTCAACTACTTTGTAAGTATATATATGATATTTATAATTTTGCAGGGGTATATATGAAATTTCCCCTAAATTAAACTCAAACGGGAAAGTCTAATTAACCTAAACCAAACTCTTTTTTCTACTTATATAGACACATCAAATATCTCCCTAGATTACAATTGAGTTAAGTTTTAAATGTAATAAAATTAATATTAACTACATTTAAAAAGTAAAGTAAGGGAGAAACCAAGTTTCTTTGTGGTGTAGTTTCGGCAGGAAGCAAAACCAGCAACTCTATATTTTCCCACCGTCATTCACCCGGAGACATAAGACAAAAATGAAGTCGCTATGCTCCTCTCGTTTTCTAAGCATGTACTTACACCTAAGATATAAGAGAGAATTAGTAAGAGACTGTGTTATTTCAATAATAATAATAAAAATTTTAATACATCATTTTAAAACTTATATTTGTGTTTGGTTTTATTGAGTTTACAAACCTGGGAGTAAACTTCAATCTTGCTCTAAGTTTTGGTCAAAGCCATTCTCCAGATGATTTTAATATATTATTATTAAAATTATTGGAGCAAATTGGTTATTCCGACCAAAATTCAGATAGCAAAATAAAAGTTTACTCTAAGTTTGGATTTAAAAGGGCCAATCTATCCGGACACCCACTGCGCCTAAATCCACACTTTTGCAAACCTAGACGCCTCGTATAGACCTATACGAGGCGTCCATGCACTGAATTCGATGGGTGTACAGAGGGTGTCAGGCACGTTGTTTAAGGAACCCTATACGCAGGGTATGGGGCTATACGAGGCGTCTCTGTTTGGTATTTTTTTTTGGCTGAAATGAGGGGTGTTTTGGTGGGTTTTGGGTTGGTTTTTTGGATGGTTTTTGAAGATGTGTTTTTTTGATGAAATTTTTTTAGGTTTTAAAAAAAGTTTTTTTTTTTTCTTTTTTACACTATAAAAAGTTGTTGTTTTTTAAAAATTAACTATTTGCCTTTAAAAATCGTTTTTTTTTATTTTTAAAAAAGTTTTGTTTTTTTTTTTTTTTACACTATAAAAAGTTTAAAATTTTTTTTTGTTTCAGCGTCGATTAAATCAACTATTTTAAAAATCGGCTCTTTAAATATATTATATTGTTTTTAACATTTTACTTTTTTAAATATTATTCTTTCGATTAAAATTTTATTTCTTTCAAATATTGTTTCCGTATTATATTCAGGGGTTATATTGTTTCCGTATTATCTAAATTTAAGAGAACAATCATTGAGTAACCGAATAACTGAAAACAAACATAAATATGACATATATAAGATAACTGTTTACATCCATAACAAAAATATAGAAGATAAGTTTGTACATCCACAATAACAATAAAAACAACAACAGGTCTATGCATCCAAATCCGAATCTGAATCCTGATGCTGCTGCTGCGGCTGGTGCTGCTGCTGCGGCTGCTGCTGCTGATGTGGTGCTCGAACCGGTGGAAGCGGTATCGGGGGTAATCCCTCTCTCTCTCGTCTATCCTGCTCCGCCCGTACCAACCAACCTACCAAATCGTCGAGCCTGTCAAGCCTGGCTCGTACATCCGGATGTAGCGCAGCTCCTGGGGCACCACCTCGAATAACGTGACGTGGAAACTGAGGTGCCCCGGCAGGTGGCGGTGGCTGTGTCGCCGCTGCACCGTCTAGATCCTCCGGAGGGTCCTCCACGGGCACTACATCAGCAGGATCTGCAGGAGGATGAACGTCCTCGAAATGCTCTGGTAGGGCCTCCTCTCTCCATACGCCCCCCTCGCGGTTTTTAAACCGCGGGCCAACCGGGAACCTCTTGATAACCCTCATCCCCCATAGCGACTGCATACCCATCCGCGTCGGCATGATGGCCGGCGTCCGTAGATGTGGGTCCTGATGTGGTACGAGGCCCAATGAACGGGCAATGACGGTCACGTACGCCCCGCCATACAAAAATCCGCGCTCCTGCCGGTGATGGCCGGAGGCGAAGTACTGGGCTAGACCGTGTGCTAGCGCGCACGGCCTCCTATACAACAAACAATATAGGAAAAAAAGATCTGTGGTCGTACACCACTCACGGCTGTAGCCGCGCGCTGATATAGAAGTGGCGAGCAAATGGTGCAGATACCTGCAGATAGTGTTAGCGAAATACAAAAACAGAGATTAATAAACAGTGCATATAATCACAATAATTGCAATAATAAACGTACATACCTGTATAGTGGGTCGCTAACAAACGACACCCTCCCCTTCGACTTGTCATGCTCCCAATGATCCGCCCCCGCAATCACCTGCCAAAACCCAACAAGAGTGGGTTTTTCAACCACCACTAGCCCCGCTGTGTAGATCTCAGTCTCGATCTCCTCCTGCATGTATAAACCACAGCGCACCGCAAACTCTGCTAGCGTCATCGAACGCTGAACGCCAGCAAGCCTGAAAGAAACCTCAGGCGGAGGGGGAGCACCTGGGTACGGAATCATAAATAAAACAATATAATAATAAATAATAAATAATAAATAATAATAATAATATTAATAACAATAACAATAATTAATAATAATAATAATAATATAAAGAAATAAATAAATAAATAAATAAATAAATAATATTAATAAATAAATAAATAAATATCAATAACATTCACCTGGGTACGGAATCGGCACTGGCTCCCCAGGAGGGTGAAATGTGAATGACGAAATGAACTCGACCAGCAGCTCCCTGTAGGTCGGCGTGTGCGCCAAATCAAAAAGACGATGCCACGGCGAATCGATAGGTATAAACCGACGCACTCTCGGCGTCTCAGCAATCTCCTCCATCGCATCCCAGTCGATCGATGCATGCGATCCAACGTGCATCCTCCTAAGCTTCTGGCAATGACGGGCGGCGTCAGTGCCGTCGGGAAACTCTAGATAGGGATGCCCCTGCAACGTATCCACAGGCGGTCGCTGTCTCCGTCGTGGACCCTGCTGAACCGGCTCTATGTGAATGTCATCGCCCGGCATCAATTCGTCCTCCATAATAAATACTGTATACGTATACAATAATAATAATATTAATAAATAATAAATAATAAATAATAAATAATAAATAATAATATTAATAACAATAACAATAATTAATAATAATAAATAATAAATAATAAATAATAATATTAATAACAATAACAATAATTAATAATAATAATAATATAAATAAATAAATAATAAATAATAAATAATAATATTAATAACAATAACAATAATTAATAATAATAATAATATAAATAAATAAATAAATAAATAAATAAATAAATAAATAAATAATAATAATATTAATAATAATGTTTTTAATAATAATAATTAATAAATAATAATAATAATAATAATATTTAATAATATAATTAATAAATAATAATAATATTTAATAATAATTAATAAATAATAATAATAATATAATTAATAAAAAAAAACAGACCCTCGTATAGCCCTCGTATAGGGCTATACTCAGCGTCCTGTTCCACAAGTTCTTCATCATCATCAACATCAAACCCCCAAAACCCAACCAAATTCAACTTTTAGGGCAAACCTACGGTCTAAAGGCATAAACGAGACAAAAATACTTAACTACGGGATGAAATACGTACCGGTGATGCTTCGATTCTTCAAAAATACGGTTGAAATACGTACGAGGCGTATAGATCAGAATGCACCGTATATGTGTGTGTTTTTGTTTGTGTGTGTGATCTGTGTCGTCTAGGCCCCCCCCCCTGTGTTATACGAAGCCTAGACGCCTCGTATAGACCTATACGAGGCGTCTATGCTTTTTGCTAAATGACATTTTTGCCCCTGTTTTACCCTTAGTATAGCCTTTTATCAGGGGCAAAATGGTAATTAACCATTCCAAAAAGATATTTCTGGAATGGTTAATTACCATTTTGCCCCTGAAAAAAGGCTATACTAAGGGGTAAACAGGGGCATAATGGTAATTTCATAATACATTTTATTAATTAAAAAAAGAAATGGGAAAAAGTAACCGCCTCAACTGTACTCCTCGTACAGGTCTGTACGAGTCGTACAATTTTGAAATTACCTTTTAGCCCCTGCTAAGTGGCTATACTGGGGGCATATCAGGGGTAAAATAGTAATTAACTAAAAAGATTTTCAAAATTCAAATTCAAAATTCAAATTTAAACCGCTCAAAGAGACGCCCCGTACAGGTCTGTACGAAGCGTCTACTTTCAAAAAATTCAAATTTTGAATTTCAGAAATTCAAAAATTGAATTTTCAAAATCCCGCTCAAATAGACGCCACGTACAGGTCTGTACGAGGCGTCTGGTTGGAGTAAAATTACCTTTGAGCCCCTGGAATAAGCCTATATTGGGGGCCTATCAGGGGCTAAATGGTCTTTTGTGCAATATTATACGAGGGGTCTAGTCCTATACGAAGCGTATAGTTTTTTTTTTTGTAGAAAAATTTAAAAAAATACTATTAATTCCAAAAAAATATTATTAATTACAAAAAAAATACTATTAATTACAAAGTTACACTATTAATTCCAAAAAAAATACTATTAATTACAAAAAAAATACTAATAATTACAAAAAAATACTAATAATTACAAAAAAATTCTATTAATTACAAAAAATACTAATAATTACAAAAAAAATTCTATTAATTCCAAAAAAATACTATTAATTACAAAAATCATTCTTCCGTGTAACTATCTATGTAATTAAGACTGGGGTTTGATCTTGGTCGAGGATTCATTATCGATGTATACCATTCTAGACGTGGCAAGTACATATCTTCCCATTGTTCTGTGTGGGGTCTTCGGTGGGTCAACCATAGCCCGTGTGCTGGTGGCATAGGATAATCCCCTTCCAGCTTAACATGTATGAAGTGGTTCTCGTTAACATGTGTAAGCGTTATGAATAATGGTTGTTGATTAGCCGGAGGACTTAGTATTGGGAAGTAAGTGGAACTCGCACCCATGGTTGTCGTTAACAGGTGCACCCCGATACCGTACGTTTGTGCAATAAGAAGTCCTGCAAAGGGGAAGTCCATCCAGTGATTCTCCCCACAACCGGCCACTGAATCCCAAATTAGGCCCTGACGATGCGTGTAAAAATAACCTGCAGCCCATGCTTCAAATATTGGGAACCAGATCGATTCGTTCTGATCCATTTCTTGGACAAGGTCCCTTCTAATACGCCCCCATGAACTCTGATCCATCCCTAAGCCCACAGCCACAGACCGAAACCCACAATGACCGTCCGGCATCACATCTCGTATGCACGAGACGTACGGATGGAACACTGGCGGAATGTCAGACTTAAACCGTTCGATGATTCCCACGTACTCGTCCCCAATGATTAAAGGAAAACCGTGATCATCTCGTGTCTCTTTCTTCTTAGAACTCTTTGAACGGCTTAGGGTCGCTTTGGGTTTTTGGGACCTTATAACCGACTGTTGTGAGGCTTGAGACGGAACGTACGAGCTGTGGCGAGGTTTATCGTACTTACTTTGTCGTGAACCTTCAAAGCACGTGTTTGCATCACCGAAGGAGCTTCTCCTCAATTCTTCATCTATACGAGAGGCCTCGTCCAACCTTTCTTGTACCTGCTTTGTTGTTGGTCGGCCACGAGTATTTTGTTGGACAACCGGTGGTTTCTTGGTAGATTTCGTTGGAGTCAACACCGCTTTAATCTTTGAAAGCAGGCTTTTTTGCTGAGCTGGAGGGTGCGACTGTAATTGTTGTCTAACAACATCTAGCTCTTCGACCACGTCAAGGGAGTCGTCTATCAATTTACAACTTTGGAAGTTAAGTTTCCGCCAGAAGACGTCTATGTCTTCGAGTTGAATCGGACGCTCTGCACGGTTAAAAACAATATTGTTTAGGTAAAATGAAGGAAAGGAAATATATCACACAAGTGTTGTACGACGTTCAACAATTATTACCTTCACGCATGTACTTTTCTATCCTACAAGCACAGGGCAACCCACAGCTGTGCCACATTTGGCAACCACATGATGAATTAAAGCGCTCCAAGACATCTAGCCTCCTAATTGCCTCTCCATGCAACAAGTCAAGGGCTTTGTGGGATACTTTTCCAAGTAGGTGTTGAAACATCGGGTGTTTGTGGTGTTTCATTGTTTTTTCGATGCTTTCTCGAAAAGTCTTCCTTATTTCACCGAACTGTGTCTCAACTATATCCCGGACACAACCAACTATACGGTCCAGCGAGCTCCTATCTTCGACGTATCTCTTTAAGTTGGCATGTTGGCTCTCAACTCTGTTTGTAGTACGATTACCAAAGTTGCGCCTCTTATCAGTCCACGCAAAGACAAACATCTCCTTATAGTCTTTTAGCCAGTTATCGTACACGTATTTGAAGACTCCTAAAAAGTAAAAATAATTTAATAAAATTTGCATAGGTGAGTCGTATGTTATTAGAAAAACTTACTAGAACGTTTGCACTCCACAAGTCGCTTTCGCATGTTGCGCAAGTGGTAGTCGTAGATGGGTATGGATGGAGACTCAATCAATGAACCCCAGAATGACAAAAATTTCTTCCAGTCGTCGTCTGTGAAGGCACCCTTGCAGTGCTTCATAACATTCTGTTGTATGTGCCACCTGCAAAGAAGCCTGGAGGCGTCTGGAAATACTTTAGCACACGCGCCCATAAGGGCTAGGTCTCTATCCGTTAAAATCACACGTGGCTCCATACATTCATCCAACATTGCCTTAACCCTCTCAAGCACCCACACAAAGTTATCACCCCGTTCTTTACTAACAACGGCATGCGCGATAATAAACGATTTGTTGGTAGGCGTCATACCAACAATCTGGATAAAGGGCATATTGTATATGTTTGTCTTGTACGTTGCATCGATCATCATGACGTGGGGGAATGCACGCCACAAGACTCTCGAGTCCCGATGAAGAAAGAAGATCTCTGTTACGATCTCTGTTCCGGGTTCTTCCCGGATCTCGTAAATAAAGTCGTTCTTCATCAGCACATTTTCTAGTGACTGCATGGGAGTCAATCCTTGTCTTTGTTCGGCTCTAATCTTCGCTACAACGTTTTGAACGTCTTTCTGAACATGAAACCTGTCAGGGTCCTGCTTCCTTATCGTTTGAAATATTTTGCGCGGCTCCATGTTTTGAGCTGTCAGCTGCTCGATCAGTTTCATTTCGCTTGGAGTAAACCTTCGCACAAACGCGTGGGCCGACAGGTCCTCACAAAGTTCGTGGTTATGTTCAATTGTTCCGTCTTTTATCTCCCAGGTTTCATACGGGTGGTTTCGGACAGCCAGCAGGTAAAACGGGCAACCGGTTTTTTTGCTTCCAGCTTTTCTAAGTGTTGCTGTACTCTGGTGCTCACCACCACGATCACATTCAAGCCATACCCTCCCGGTTCTTCCCCCGATTTTCTTTGATCGACGGGTGACAATAACGAAACCATCCGCATTTGCTATTTCTTGTATCCGTTTCTTTAGTTCATCTAAGGAGTTGAAAACCTGTAACATCGACAATATTAATAATAATAATAATAATAATAATAATAATATAATAATAATAATAATAATAATATAATAATAATAATAAAATATTAATAATAAAATAGTAATTTATACCGTCTTTTTTAAGTACAGACTGTCCAGAATGGGAGGTGCTTCACCACCATATCTACCATATCCACCATAACCACCATATCCTCCAACGTCCGAATTGTTTTGATGAACATAAGGAGTGCCCGGGGAAATGAATTGCTGATGATCACCGTCTCCTCCGTATCCACCGTATCCCCCGTATCCACCGTATCCACCATATCCACCGTCTCCTCCGTATCCACCGTCTCCTCCGTATCCACCGTCTCCTCCGATTGATATGTCTCCTCCGTATCCACCGTCTCCTCCGTATCCACGGTCTCCTCCGTATCCACGGTCTCCTCCGTATCCACCGTCTCCTCCGTATCCACCGTCTCCTCCGTATCCACCGTCTCCTCCGTATCCACCGTGTCCTCCGTATCCACCGTCTCCTCCGTATCCACCGTCTCCTCCGTATCCACTAGCATGGTATGAGTCATCTACACGGGCTGTTTCATCAACAGGAGGATGCTTGTTCAAATCTAGAAACGGGCTGTTTTGTTTTCCTTGTATACTAGACACAACCTCCTCTTGCTCATTAGAATCGGGAATGCCAGACTCCTCCAAAATAGACAACCGTATCATCATTAGTAAATAATAAACGAAAACAACAAGTAATTATAACATTTACGCTAATAACTGTTACCGGAACGCTTTCGTGCCCCCAGTTTTCGCTAGAATATTGCCCGAAGATATAGTTGCCGTTCCAATATGATGACATTTCAACACTCCGGGATGATAATAACGCAAACACAAATAAAAAAACAAACAGAATGTGAGTGTTTGTTTGTTGAAACCTCGGATGTGGACCAAGAACGCACTGTAGGTTGCATTTTATGGGAGCTAAAGACGCCTCGTATAGGTCTTTACTCCCCGTATGCCTTTAAGTCATGTCAGACATAGTCCCTTCATAGTCAAATCGGTCAGTCCAAGACGCCTCGTATAGGTCTATACGAGGCGTCTAAGGGCCTTCGTATTGGCCCCTCGTACAGGCCTAGACTCCCCGTATAAGTTGACTGATGTGACGTTGTACGAGGTGCAGAAGTTGGTCGGGAAAAGCAACCCTATACGCTTCGTATAGCCCTATACGAAGCGTATAGAAGGGTGTGGATTTAGGGAAAAAGGTGTCTGAATATGTACACCCATTTAAAATTTCAAGAAGAAATAAAAGAGGTCTAAAGAAGGTGAGGATGTCCAAAATTGCAACCAAACAAAAAACATTAGGACCAAGTTAACAATTTATTTGATTCACTCCAAATATTATAGATCCATGTTGAAGTTACACTACTTAGGAGGAAAGTAGATCTTCTTAAACAGTTAATAACTATGTCGAAACTTAAACTATGAATTACTCAAACAACCAAGATATTATAGCTATTATCAAACAAAAGGTTGTACGATTTAAAGAAGCATGTGTCAAGCATGTTTATTTTGACTAAAAACATGGACGTATGAGAACTTTTATGGTTCAAACAGCACATAAATGACATGACTCCGACATGTGACATTCAATTCAAATGCTAGTTTTCTCATTTATGTAAGGTAAATTGGTTAGGATGGACCATCATCTAAAGACCTAGAAGAAATGACATAAGATCAATAGAATATCCAAATGTCATCATTCTTAATATTTATCTTCACGTAATTTAACTATAATAGAAGAGGGCATCAATCGTTCTCTTCCCAAAATGACAGTAGGTGTCTTTTTTCCTATAAATAAAAATATATAAGAGTAAATTATATATTTAGTAAGAAAATACCAGTTGTTTTATATACACATTTTAACAACTTTTACCTAAACAGACTAAAAAATAATGGGTCACTTTTGGCTTAGATTATATTTGTTTTGCACATATCGTAATACCAAAGATAGTCCAAGCATGTTAATATCTAATTAATGTATTAGTTCATATTAAAAAAAAACAAACAATAATAAATAATAATGACATACATACCCATGAATGCAACTACTTAAAAACACCGACCATCTTACACATTCGTCTCTGTCTATATACTATAGCAGGACCATTGGCAAAACTAAAGTTGGACCACCCTTTAGGGTACTTCCACCTTTAGTCCTTACCACAAAATGGAGTATCACCGAGGGATAATATCTGCTGGAAATCATCGACTATCGACGGATACAATAACTCAGGAAAATTGGCTATCACCATCTAATTACCACACGGGTAAATCCTAATGTGGTTGATTTTTTGGGAACTTTTGCTGGCTCGAAGATCTGTCTATGGTCCGTTGCTAATTGAGAATTGGGATAGGATTCCCACCCAAGTTTTTAAGTCATTTGTCGATGAGAGCCCATTTGAGATAGCTACTTCCGGTTGTTATCCGTCACTAATTGTGGTAGAGGATATATAGGATATCCAGATAAGAATTTCAATCGTTTGTCGATGAGGGTCCCATTTCAAATGGGTTTTCATCGCTAAGTTCATCACTAATATTTTCAATGACTAGCTAAGAAACCTTCCATAAATGGCAACCCAACATCAACCATTTCATTTACCCCATAAACGCTGACCATGGGTATAACAACCCTCCTAAAATCCCTTAACATAACCCTAAACGTCTTAAAATATACATCGTATACCAGAAACGGGCCTAGAATACCTTAATATTTACAAAAATCAAATAAAAACAAATATATAAGGGTCTCGTTGGCCGCGACCCGGTACACTTGTGTCTGTCGCGGGGCGCGACTGGCTTGGTTTGCCGGACAAGGCATTGCGCCACGTGTCCTAGCTCGTGGCAACCCTACTCGATGACTGGCCAAGCCTACAGCCGCCTTATTGGCTCTCGCAGGCCGCGAACGGAGAAGGGGGTGGTCCTCGCGGGGCGCGAGGGACCCCTCGACCAACCCTATAAATAGAGGCTTCAGCCTCATTTGAAACCGTTCAGTTCTTTTCTTTTTCTCTGATCTCTAGTAGGCTAAAACTCTCAGGATATAATACCCCTAAATAGCGAAGCTCTGCCTCGTTGTAAGTATTATAACCCTATTTGTTACCCTACACGATTGATTTAGGGCTCCGTAACGCATGTCAAGGCTCTACCTGACTCAGTCATTGGAGTTCTGTCTCGAGTTGTACGGTTAATGTGATTTGGGTTATCTTACTAACACGTGTGCATTGTTTAATTTTTAATAGATAACAACCAGGAGATTCATCAGGAAGCTTTAGTTTTACCTAAGTAAACAATGTGAGTACATCTTACTTTTTGTCACCTTTTTGTGAGTACATCTTACTTTTTGTTACATTTTTGTGAGTACATTCTCTTTTTGTAAACTTTTTATAAATCCTTTTTATGAGTCATTGTCCAAACATTTTACAAAACCCTAAATGTTTATCAAGATACTTACAGTGATTAAGTGTTTGTAATTCTACAATTATCATCAGTATGTGGAGTTTTGTATATATTACTTGAAACTCGTTACTATTGCGCCTAGTAGCATGACCGCAAGCACGGGGGACAATGGTTGCCCAGTAGCAATACTGTATTGATTAATTGGATAGATGCGAGCATTATAAATCTTAATACTGTAAAGATTATCAAACTGTTTTGATTAATCTGTGATGCACTCGCCAGTATTTCTTGCTGATAAAACGTTTTTAAAACACGTTTCAGGTAACTTATTGTGAAGCTAATAGAAGCCACCTGGATAGCACTGAAGGCTTGGAAAAGTGGGTATAAAAGTTACCTAAATAAAAAAAGGAGTCTTGTTTTGAATAAACTAGGGTTTATCCCTATAAAAGTATTGTAATAAAAACTTGGGTTTTACCTCATTTAATTGTTATAAAAAGTTTGGTGTTTAAGTCTGATAAAATATTTCCTAACTACGGTCCTGATGTCTCATTCCGCTGCCAAATTAATAAACACCGATACCACCCGCTCTGCGCAATGCGTGCCGCGGCCTCCCGCCTTCCGGGGCAGGGGTCGGGGACTGTGACAACGGGTCGTTAAATGCCCATATACACATTTGGTTTCCTTCGTCTGGCCCGTATTGTCACATATGCTATAACCTACGTTACTAGATGTATGTTGGAATTTGTTGTCTGATGATGATGTATGTTGGAATTTGTTGTTATAGGAATCTACATCTTTGTATGTGTGCTGCTAATTATGGTAGGTTAGATCGCATATCTGTTCAGAACATGTGCATGTCCTAGGCGCAATTTTTTCCATCTCTATCAATAATGTTTATCACCAACATTTTCGAGTGAAAGAAAGCTCAAAAATACACAAGGTAAATTGTAGGTCTCTTGGTCTACGAGATTAAAAAAAAACAAATGTGGTAGTGGTGGTCAGATCATATGTGTTACATTGTGGTATAATAAAGATTTTTACACCAGTAACAGTTTGAGGTTGTCGATTTAGGTAGGTAGTAATCCTATATTTACATTTTTTGTCGTGTGTAATTTAGCAATAGGATTTGGAAACGTAATGTAACAAGTTTGTGCTAACCCGCGCGTTGCAGCGGGATGCTGATATATAAGATACGAAAATTCTTAAGTTTATCTTATTCTTTTGTACATATAAATCGAACATCATGTAAATTTTGTACGTAGAATGGTTGCTTGTAAATTGCATTGGTGTATGCATTAGGTTACTGTAGGCTTAAATGGCGTTAGTGAAAATGTTGTTAGTGGGCGTTGTGTTGTATACCTTAGGTTATTATGTATGTTGGAAATGTCTAAAATCTTTTAAAAAATTGAGCAAAATATGTTTGACCCGTTACTCAACTGTTTATTAGTTTAGGACCCGCACGTTGCGACAGGACTGTTAAACCGAACAAAAATAAATGTTAGAATGTTGAAAAAAATAATGATGTCAAATGGATAACACTATTTCGTTATAGCATGCGCAACCGCTTCAGCAAAGAAGATCGAAAAGCCCAAAAGATTTATGGAGAATCAAAAAAATGAATGTTGTTATTGCTTGTTTTAATCAGTATATGATAAAAGTATTTAACATCTATGTGAGTCAAACGTAAAAAACAAATATTCATTACAACATATATTCATCTATCTGTTTGAGTCATTGTAGCATAAATCATTATATGTATTATAAAAAAAATAACATTGTTGGTGCAATTTTGTGTCCGTCGCTTGTTCTTAGTTGCGTCTATAATTGTACGGTCTTTATTTATGTGTCTGTATAGTTTTGGTCGAGTCGACAAAGTCAAGATATCCTCCTATCTTGACTTGGTACGACGTTTACTATGTAATGTTTGTAAAACAGCTGCATGTGTGCAGTCTGTTAAGTAGTTGTGTTTGTTTTTCTGCTGTTTCTGTTTGAATCTGAAATTACTTGTCTGTTTGCAGCCTACCCACGAAGAACCCTATTCTTCGTGGGAGTCACACCTTACACGAAAGATAATGTTTCGTCTGTTTGGCAGTCACGAAGAACCCTTCTTCGTGATCATAGTTCTTCGCTGATTAAGTCCACGAAGAACCACCTTCTTCGTGGGCCTGGACATGATTCGTGGCCCAGTAACATTCTTCGTAGTGTTGTTGGGTGTTGGGCCTATATAAACAGACCTCAGTTTCACAATTTCAATAAGAGAGCATTATGAGTCTGTTCAAACATTGTGTGTATGTGTTTGTACTAGTTCTCTTCAATTAATCAAGATAGTGAATCTTGAGTTACTTCGTGTTTGTCTTTCTTTGCTTTGGTTTGCATGCTTACGTGGATTCTGCACTCGTTAGTGTGTTATAAAACAAGGAAGTGGGTTTAATCTTGATCCTCCAAGTGGTATTAGAGCTTTGGCTCTCTTCCTTGTTTAAAACCAAACATATTGTTGTGTTTGAGCAAGTTGCGAAGCTTCCTGGAAGTGTTCTTGAGCTTAAAACAAGAAACTTGAGGTTTTACAAGTAAAATGGTTTAAAACTTAGGAAAATCTTGTTGTTTGCTGAAAATTTTTACAAAAACCTTGTTAAAACACATGGAGACATGTTAAAATACAGTTTTTCTTGAAATTTCTAGCAAACTTTTAGTTCGACATCTTTTCCGGTGAAGTGTTTTAGCCAGAAAAGTCACCGGAATATTCTTTGTGTTGAAAGATAACCTTGTACTTTGACTGAAAAGTTGTTTTTCGAATGTTTGTTGGTTAACCAAATCTGGATATACGCCTACCAACTTTCTAAAATTCAGAAACCAGATTATGTCTTAAAAGGAAAACTTTTCACCAACCATTTCACGAAAAACTGATCTGTGAAGTTTCATAACTACGAAGAACTGAAGTCAACGAATAACCTTAGTTCTTCGTTGATTTGGTCTTCTACGAAAGATCCTGCTCTTCGTGGACACCAGTTCTTCATGGACATCTATCCTTCGTGGATAATTCTACTGTGTTTCGTGAAAAGTGAGAGATATTCATGAAAGACCACTTCTTCGTGAATAGGTCTTTCTTTAATATCTATTCTTTCGTGTCCTTAGTGTTTTGTGGTTTTCACAGTGTCGGTTTCCACAGAAAGGTTACAAATCATACTAAACTTGTTTAATTTGAATTTCTAAGCAATTGTTCTTAAACAACAGCCATATATGGGTTCGAATCCTTGGGATTGGGGTAGTAGCTCAAGTACTAAGCCAAGATCCACCACAATCTAGCTCCGCAACCTCATGGGTAAAATCGATAATACCTCAACAAATGGCCATGATTACTACTAATCAATGGGCATGTGTTGCAAATCAAAATCAGAGCATTCAAACTCTTCTCATGAGCGAGAGTGAAACCGGAAGCAACAATCGTCCACCAAAGTTAAATCACATGAACGATTATCCATCATGGAAAAGTCGCTTTCATACGTATGTTCTAGGTCAAAATACCGAGTTGTGGACATGTTTTACCACACCATACAATGAAGCTCTCGAAGAAGCAAGTTCTAATCCAACCTCTTTGGCAGAAATGGTCGAAAGTGATAAGAAGGCTTATGATCTTGAGAAGAAGGCCTTTGCTATCCTTACACAAGCACTTCATAAGGATATTTATCATCAGTTCGTGTATTGTATCACTACGAAGAATTTGTGGGACACCTTGGAAGCTAGAGGGGAAGGAAAAGCAGCTACAAGAAAGATCCGTCATGATCTTTTAAAGAAAGAGTTTGAAGGGTTTCTGTTTATGGAGAAAGAAACACTAAGCGATATGACAACTTGCTTCTATCACTTGCTTAGTGAAATGTACTCTTATAAGGTCACGCAAATCCACAAGAGATTGTTATGCGTTTTGCTGATGCTTTACCACCGAAGTGGAGTCAATTCATTGACTTGCTAAAGCATACCGGTGTTTTAGATGGGCTCAGTATTTATGAATTCATTCAGAAACTTGAGAACAAAAATTAGAAGAAGTTCGAAAGGCAAAACGAATTCTAGTTCCACAAAACCCTGAGATGTACTTTGGAGGTATTAACACTGCTGTTAGTACCAATCAGCAACCGAAGCTTCAAACAACATTTGTGTCAAATGCAAACCCTTTTCTACCACCAGCTAAACCATATCAATCAGTTGGTTCAGGTGCTCAGGCCTATGGCGAAGCATTTGATCCAAAATCCTTTCTGCCTCAACCACAAGTTGTTACACCACAAACTCAACAACAAGCTTCTCAACAAGCCTGTTATGGTAACATATGGAAGTTGATACCTCAAACCTTACTAAAGTCAGTGTGGAAGTTGCCCGGGAACATACAGAACTTCTAAAAACAATGGTTAGTGCTTATTGTGGGTTAGTTGCCGGTCAAATTGGAAACATAATTTGACTAATGAAGACTATCAACAAATAGACAAGGATGAGATGGAGCTGATGGACATCAAATGGGCGTTTGCAAGTGCAGTGAAAGAGCAAAGGATTACATGAGTAGAACTGGGAAAACAAGCTTGGAGAGTAAACGGGATACTAAGTATGGTTTTGATAATGATGTCGTTACATGCTTCAACTGTGGTGAGAAAGGCCATATCAAACGTGAATGCACTCAACCTAGCAAACAAGGAAACCACAATCCTTTCCAAAATGTATCAAGCACATCCAGTTAACAACGAACGTAGTATAGTAGCAGTTCCAAAACAACTCAAACCAGTCTGGTCCTTCAAACACAAACAGAGCTTTAGTTGATCACGCAAATGAAGGATGTGATTGGTCAGTTCAATTGGGAAATGGAGGGCAAGGAGGAACTGCTTGTTATGCTAAGATCATCAATCATATCAAACATGTCCATAGTGAGGAGTTTTCTGAAGATGATGATAGTTCTGGGTATAACGGTAGTTCTGATGAAGAAAGCTCAAGTGTGGGTGGTTATGGTTCAGATTCGGATGTCAAGGAAGGAATTGATGCCGAGGTTGATAGTTTGCTGAACGAAGCTGAGGAGCTGAAAAGCCAGAAATCTGTGTTGACAAGGAAAGCTGCAGTTGCATCCAAGGAAATTGAAAAGTTCTTCACCGAGGATGGATCCTTTTCTTATCAAACTGCCTTCATGGCTAATGTTGCAGCTTCGACAAGTCAGGTACCAACCGACACTCCTTGTATATGCAATGATTGTGCAGATTTAAAACATAAACTTGAAACAGTTAATAGTCACAATCAAAGCTTGGTAATTGATCTTTCTAAATGCAAGGAGGCAAATATGGTTTAACTCGAAATGAAAAGGAATTCAAATATGTAATTGAAACTCTTAAGAAAAGTGTGTATGAGTTAACAAAAACAGTTTTGAAAAAACAAAAGGGTATTAATAACTACATTAATATCATTGAAGAAACGAAAAAAGAGTTAGCCATTGCCAAATGCGAGCATGATGCAATCAAGCTCAAATTGGAGAGTTACTCTAACTCCCGATATGTGCTAGATCACATCATCGAAGTTCAAAAACTCAAAGGGGATGTCAAATGCATTGGTTATAAGTCGTGTCCACCGCCGTTGAGACACAATTATATAGCAAATTACCCGATGAGGAGGAAATGCCACGCTTTGAACCATTTGTACCTCTTAATCCTGAAGAATTTGTAGCAGGATTAGGGTTCAAACCAGACAATTCCTCGGAGGAATCTGAAAAGACAGAAAATTCATCATTTATTACAGAACAAAGTCCTCCAACAGTTGAGGATTATGATTCGTCGGACGATGAATCAAATGTGACTGATTAGGATCAATCTCTTGACAAAAAGAAAGGAGTAGAAGTTCTAGTTGAGAATCATATTTTATGTGATCCTCCTACTCCTGTTGTGCAATCAGTTGCACTTGTTTCTAAATTTAAAGGCGATAATGTGTTGTATACATTGATTGGTGATGAGAAAATTTACTCGAACATGGACTTTCCAATAAAAAATGTTAATCCAGCTTCAATTGATCAAGCTTTTGAAAACTTAACAAATAAATTTTTAGGAAAGAAAAGCCCAAACGTTGTAGTAACTCAATGTGATCCTATTCCAAAGTCCGAAGTTAGAATGCAATACGGAAATCAAAAATTACCAATCAAACCACAATGACCAATCGCCTCTAAAAGTACACAACAAGAAAAGCAAGCTCAAAAACCTAAGGTTACACAACCAAAGGTTGAAGCAAAAAGAACTCGTGACAAGAAAAAGGTAAGGGATGTTAAATTTGTAGCCTCAAGTGGTACGGATAAAATTGAGATTTTTGAAAACACATCAAATACGGATTTTGTCAAACAAGTCAAGATTTTGAAACGAAACAGTCAAAACCATTACACTCAACACACGAATGGGTGTGACGTTGGACCAAGTACCTCAAGGCTTGGGTCCCCATCTCAAAGTAATCGTGTAATGTAATGTGTAGGGTGTTCCAGGAGGAACTGTGAATAGTCATTGGGTTGTTGACAGTGGAGCATCCCGGCACATGACAGGCGACTTAAGGCTCCTTTATGATGTGAAAAGCATTAGGGAGGTTATGTTTCTTTTGTTGGAGATAAAGGCGGTTACATCACTAGAGAAGGAATGATTTCAAATGGTGTTATTAGTTTTGACAAGATCAATTATGTTCATAAAATTGATCACAATCTTCTTAGTGTTTCGCAAATCTGTGGCAAGAAGTTCACGGTTCATTTTGATGATGCCGGTTGATGAAACCTGGTTTCAAATTTCCCAAAGAATGGATTTTGTTGTCGGCTCCAACAATTATAGATTTGTATATTCTTGACATGAGCCAAGCTATTATTACGTCTGCACATGTTACATATTTTGTCTCAAAAGCCACTGAAAAGAAGTCTATATCTTGGCACAGACGTATGGGACACATTCACTTGAGGAAAATGAACCATTTGGTGAGAAATAATCTTGTGAATGGTGTGTCGGTGAAGAATTTTCATCTACAAGACGTCTGTGTATCGTGCCAAAAGGGAAAACAAGTAAAGAAGTCTTATCCAGTCAAGAAAGTTAACACCGTCAACATGCCCCTTGAACGCCTTCATATGGAGCTCTTTGGACCTATGAAACACAAGACTACTTTTGGAGATGCTTATTGTTTAGTTGTTACTGATGAGTACTCACGATTTTCATGGGTAGCTGTGATGGCACACACGAGTGAGACTCCAGAAATCCTCAAGAATCTTCTCACATTACTTGAAAATTTGTACACTTTGAAAGTAAAGAGAATCAGAAGCGACAATGGCACTGAATTCAAGAATCAAGTTATGGATGAGTTCTGTACTTCTAAGGGAATTCTGCATGAATACAGTTCTCGTTATACTCCACAACAAAATGGTGTCGCAAAGAGGAAGATCGAGACTGCAAGAACTATGTTAGTAGAGTCGGACCTTCCAGTTCAGTTTTGCGGGGAGGCTGTGGCTACTGCTTATTACACCTTGAAGATAGTTCTTGCTGTGAAAAGGCATGGGAAAACGTGTTTTGAATTGCTACATAAAAGGAAACCGGATGTGTCTTACTTAGAACCTTTGGAGCTCCATGCACTACGATTGATCCACATGGTAAGTTTGGTCCAAAGGCTATCGAAGGTTTCTTTCTTAGATATGTTACACCAAATTTCAGAGTGTGGAATTTAACAACTTAAAAGATTGAAGAATGGGGTGAAATTAAGGTTCAAAGGTACACTGAATGTGTGACAGCTCCGGGTGCTCCTTGGATGTTTGATTATGATGGACTGTTCGACTCCTTTAATCTGCCAACTTTTGACGATTCGTCTACAGCAGCTCAAATGCTACTTGAAAGTGATACTGCAGTTGACTTATCGTTAGTGCGACCAATTATTGTTAACCAACAAGTGTCTACTTTGGTTAATAATGTTGGTGAAAATGAGGAGTTTGAAGATGCTGCTGATTATAATGTTTTGTCGGAAGATGATGAGTTCCATGATGCTAATGAAGCGACTTCAGCTCATGTTCATGGTGTTTCGGAAGCAACTTCTCATGTGTAGAATCAAGGCACTGCTGAAGGAAATGCATCCACATCTACGTCGACTCCAGGCATCGATTTGGTTGTTGATCTGAATATCGACAATTTGGGTATTAATGCTCGTGTTCTTGATGTTCCTGAAACTCGAATTCATGATATCCACCCTCAACAAAATATTATAGGAGATGTCCTAAGTGGTGTGCAGACACGTAATCAGCCAAGGAACAACTAGAATGCTGGTTTGTATATGGCAATCAGAGAACCCGGGGAATACAATGATTGGTCTTTCGCCTGCTATGTTTGCCAAGTTGAGCCAAAATCTTGGAAGGAGGCAATCAAAGACGATTCATGGGTTGAAGCAATGCAAGAAAAACTTCAGCAATTTCAGAAATTAGGCGTGTGAAAATTGGTTGACTGGCCTCCGAACTACAAGAAGATTGGTACTAGATGGGTTTACAAGTGCAAGAAGGATGGCCGAGGTGTTGTTGTGAGAAACAAAGAAAGATTGGTTGTCCAGGGCTTTAATCGGGTAGAAGGTATTGATTATAATGAAGTTTATGCACCAATGGCACGTCTTGAGGCGATAAGGATTTTCTTGGCTTATGCGTCCTACAAGAAGTTCACTGTTTATCAAATGGATGTGAAAAGTGCATTTCTTCATGGTGTGGTCGAAGAAGAAGTATATGTTGAGCAACCTCCTGGTTTTGAAGATCCAACATCCTGACAGAGTTTGGCTTCTAAACAAGGCATTGTATGTTCTTCATCAAGCTCCAAGGGCTTGGTATGAAACGTTGTCTTCCTATCTTGTGTAGAATGGTTTCCGACGTGGGTTGATTGACTGTACTCTCTTCATCAAAGAAAAGAATGAGGATTTGTTGTTGGTTCAAGTGTAAGTTGATGATATCATTTCCGTGTCTACCGATGATGCAATGTGCAAGGAATTGGAGCAGGTGATGCAAGAGAAGTTCGAGATGAGCGCTTTGGGAGAAATGACTTTCTTTTTAGGTTTGCAGGTTCATCAATCTAAAGAAGGGATTTTCATTCCTCGGACCAAGTATGTTGGGGATATCCTAAAACGATTTCAGATGGGAGATTCAAAGCATTCAGGAACTCCTCTGGCTCAAAATCATGGGATTACTCCTAACGGAATGGGTGAACATGTGGATCCATCTCTTTGTCGTGCTATGATTGGATCTTTCATGTATATTACTGCTTCAAGGTCCGACATTATGTTTCCAACATGTCTTCTAGCTCATTACCAGTCAAATCCAAAA
Source organism: Helianthus annuus (assembly GCF_002127325.2). Lineage (NCBI taxonomy): Eukaryota > Viridiplantae > Streptophyta > Magnoliopsida > Asterales > Asteraceae > Helianthus > Helianthus annuus. The sequence goes on along the minus strand of NC_035445.2, from coordinate 161,687,432 downwards.
GTTTCTCATTTGGTGGCTGTAAAAACGATTTTTCGTTATTTGAAGGGTTGCCCAGACACCAGTCTTTGGTATCCTAAGGATGATAACTTTGATTTGATAGCATTTAGTGATTCTGATCATGGTGGCTGCAAGATCGATGCAAAGTCAACATCAGCAGGATGTCAGTTTTTTGGGAAATCTCCTAGTCACGTGGTACTGCAAACAAGCAAACCTGTGTAGCCAGTTCAACATGTGAAGCTGAGTACATTTCGACTTCTAGTTGCTGCTGTTGATGCATGGAATGTCTGTTGACTACGTCTGCATTAAGTTTTAGGTCAAGATAGGTCAACATAGGAGCTAGAAAGTCAAATTAGGTCTTAATGTTGTAGTTTCGCTCATATGTCCATAGGTTAGAAATAGTTTCGCTTTTATGGTCATATGGTTTCGCTCATTTGGTATCTTGGTAATTTCACTTATGTGTCATGTCGTATAAGCGAAACTACTTGGACTATATATAGGCATTTGGAGCGAAACCATGGGAGTTAATCAGTACATTGGAGCGGAACTAGATCATTGCTTGTGTAATCGAACTCTGTCAAAATTGAATCAGAAAGCAATAAAAGAGAAGGAATTGAAAAGGAAAAGTTGTGTAACTTCATGTGCATTGATTCCGCCTTTGTATGTGAAGATAAACGTTCTCAACTGACTGTTTAGGGTCGGAACACGGTCCAACAAGTGGTATCAGAGCTCAGGACGAGGAGTTCATACTACTACAGCTTGATTCTACAGAATTCTCTCATTTCTACTCACTTTCTCTCATACTTTTTAGAATTTGAACTGGTTCCTACGGTTGAAATGGCCTGATTTTCGAATATAACGTGTGAAACATACAATTAACAAACCCTAGAAAGATTCAGGTTAAAACACGGCTTAAAAATGGTAAAAATCAGTTAAAAACTTAGTTCCGCTTATTCGGACATCGCTAGTTTCGCTCGAAATACCAAGTTTCGCTCGAAGGTTTCGCTCGAAATTACACATAGTTTCGCTCATACGGACTTGGTAGTTTCGCTCATAGTGACATCTAGGTGTTTCGCTCATTCGAACAATATAGTTTCGCTTATTTGGTCATAACCACTTTCACTCATACAGACAAGTGTGGTTTCTCTTTTCTGTCAAGAGTGGTTTCGCTTATCTGTCAAGCTGATATTTCGCTCTTTTGTCACTATTTTTCAAAATCTCGAAAATTTTTCTAAGTGTTGGCTGATTTTGCAAGTAGGATGATATATTCTTGAACCCGTTTAGTGACTTGTATGCTTTTTCTGGAAATTCGGGAGACGATTCATCTACAAGCAAAAACAATGAGAATCCGTCGAATGTGAAGAAAAAGGAAGCTTGGGATCGGAAAGTGCCTTCGGAACATTCAATAAACCTCCAAAGCTAATGGCTATTGAGGAATACAGTAGGTGGTCAAGAAAGTTTGAAGATTGGTTGATGGCATTCGCATTTCCCAGCTGGAGGAGTCTGAAAACTGGTTATCAAGATGGAAACAAAAATGGTGAAACTTTAACATCAGCTGAGGAGATTGAATCATTTGTGGCCGAGCAAAAATGTGTAGCTTTGTTATTCCAGTCCGTCCGAGAGGACATAATCTCATTGATCGATTATTCAAATGCAAAAGATCTCTGGAAAAAGCTAGAAACGAAATGTTTAGGAAGTGCTGAAATTGTGAAAAGTAAAAAGAAACTTTTTAGGAAAGAATTTGATATGTTTGGATGTTTAAAGAATGAGCCAGTCTGTAAAATGATAGAAAGGTTTGGGCATCTGAAGCTGGAATTAGCAAGACATGATATCAGATATCTTGAGGATGAGCTTATCGACAAACTGTTCGATTCATTGCCTGACGAGATGGATTGGAGATATTATGCGCTGATGCTGAAAAACACTATCGAGCCTTCAAAGTTGACTGTGGATTTGTTGATTGAGAGACTTGAAAGTCACGAGCTGGAACTGAAGAAGACATACAAAGTCAATCACTCATCCTATCAGCAGAATTTGGATCTATATTATCCAAAGAGCATGATGCCAAAAGCAACTTCTCCCAAGACAGCATTTTCTGCTGAGAATGTGTCCACAGCAAGCAAAGAAAGTCAAAGTAGTGAAAATCACAGTGGTTATCATAGTGGATCTTCATCATCTGCAAGTCATTCTGATGCAAAGAATCGTTTTCAATGCAACATTGCAATAGACTTGAAGAATGCTCAGAATTTTGATGAGGAGTCGGCCAACCAGCAGATGATCTTCCTAGCATCGGTGTTGGAATCGTATGAAGGGTTAGTAGCTGGGAAGATAGGCAACACCAACTTAACGAAGGAAGATTATGATCAGATAGATCCTGAAGAAATGGAGCTGGTCGATATTCGTTGGGCTATGGCCAGTGCTGTTCGTCGAGCACAGCGTTTCATGGAAATTACCGGCAGGAAGACAATTGGTGGTCCATCTACCAAGCTGGGGTTCGATAAATCCAAAGTGACATGCTTTAAGTGTAAGCAGAAAGGTCACTTCAAGCGAGAATGCAGAAACGCATATACTGATGAGTCAGAGAACCCTTTCAGAGATGATTATTACAAGAAGGCGATTTATCACCAGAATAAATCTGAGCCGCCTAGATTGAAGCAGGTTGAAGACAACAAAGAGAAATCTAGAGCACTTGCGGTGATTTATGATGATGAGGGGTATGATTGGAATAAAGAAGTTCTATCGGAAGAAGATGCGGTTGGTTACGCATTCATGGCGAAAAACGACGAACCTATTCCTTGGAAAGATAACCGAACTGAAGAGCAGAAGTATAGATACAGAAAAATGTTGGCTGAAAACAGAATCATTAGAATTTCTGGTATCTATCTGGAAACGAGGAGAGCGAGAAGATGGGATCTGGACAGGGAGTTTTATTTTGATCCATATGGAAATATTGCGATTGATGACAAAACGCTTGATATCGAAGCCATAATCAAGGAGTACGAAGAAGAGGATGATTATTGGCAGAATAAATGGTGGGGAACTGGAGACGAGAAAGAGAAAGAAGAGAAAGAGAAAAAGGAGAAAGAAGAGAAAGAGAAATCAAAGAAGATTGATACTGGGGTTATTGACACAACGCAGGAGTTGACTGCTGAGAACCTGGGAAAAATGGCTGACAAAGTGCTAGCTGCTAAGGCACTTGAGGTAGACTCTAACTCCGTGTCTGAGTCAAAAAGCCAGGTAAGTTCAAAGTTGTCAAGAAATGCGTCAGGTAAACAAATTGATGGAAATGTTGATTGCAAAAATTGCAACAAAGAGTGCAAATTTTGTAATACAGTCACGTATCTCAACAGTAAGAAAGTTGAAGATCTGACAGCAAAAGTCAGAAGTGTTGAGAATCAAATTCTTGATCGTGACAAGATGGTTAAAGCTTCAACTGAACGGATAAGAGAATTAACTAGCCAAATTGAAAATGATAAAATTGATCATGAAAAAGTTAAAAAGGAAAATGAAAAGTTATTTCTTGAAAACCGTCAGATTTCTAAAAAGTTTGAAAAACTCAAAAGCACAATGAAAGATAGTGATGATCAAAATGGTAAAACTCATAAAGAAAATGATCACCTAAAAGCAGTGCTTAGAGTAAAAGAAGAATCAATCAACCAACAACTGGATGAAATCGCTAAACTGAAACTTAAATTTCAAGAGGCTGAAATTGAAAACGAGCGAATCCAGTTGAAGCTTAACAGTTACAGCTCCGCAAGCTTTGTTTTGCAACACATTGTTCCCAAACCCATCGGGAAAAACAAAGCTGGCGAGATGTGTATTCTGATGGAACCAGGGTGGGTTTTCATAGAGTTCCACCGCCGATTTTGGATAATTACACGAAAAAGCAATCGTGGTTAGTTGAAATTGAGGAAGAAAGTGAAGTTAAACTTCCGGAAAACATTGATGTCACGTTCACATCTTCCAATGACGATAGTGTCCAGAATGATATTGTAAAAGGTGTTGTTGAAAATGTGCTAAAAACAGATAGTGACACTACTGAGGAAGATGGGTGTTTCTTGGACAAGTACATTCCGAAACAAAAGTCCAAGAACCACTTAAATGAAGAATCAAATCTTGTCATGTACAAGATGTTGGGTTCAGATAAGTTGTTTTCGGATTCAGAGTTTCCAATTGAGAATGTAAACATGAACAAATTGACAAATGTTTTCAAGTTAGTCGAAGTTGAGTTGTCAGCAGTGAATCTGAGTCAAAAGAAGAGTAAAATGAGGTTTGAGAAAGAAAAAGTTTACAACAAGAAATCTGTTAATTCACCGCGTTTTTACAATAACAACAGAAACAATTGGTCGGGTGGTTATCAGGGGGCAAGCCGTATCAGAAAAGAAATGTTCCAAACAAGAAGTTCGTTGAGAAGAAAAAGTTTGTGAACAGTTCGAGTTCACTTGCTGATGAAGAGAAAGAATTTTTTCAAAATCAAATAAAGAGTTCTTTGAGAAAAGAGCTTCACAGACTCAGTCTGAAGGCACAAGTCGAGTGGCTGATACTCGAACATGCTTCAGATGTAATCAAGTTGGTCACATTGCACGAAAGTGTACCAATGTGAAGCCTAAAACTAAAGCTGTAAAGACTCAACAAAAGAAAGTTGAGGTGAAGGGTAAAGCACCAATCGTTGTTGAGAAAAAGAGTGTGAAAAATGACAACATCAAAGTGAAAAATGAACCTGTAAAGAAGTCGGTAACTAAAATTGACAAATTTTACAAACGGGTTGCATTATCTCAACAAGTTTGGAAACCCAAAACTGAGAAAAAGGTTTCACCTTCTGAGGATTCAATTCAAGTTAATTATGATGCAAATTTTCCACCTCTGAAGGCTGAAAACTTTAAAATTCAAGTTGCGAGAGTTAAAACGGTCAAGGTTACACCTAAGGCTGATCAGGCCTGGGTGGACACCATGTTTGACTAAGCAGTTTGAATTGCCGGAGCTTCCTTGATCGCGAAGCATGAATCGGCATCTTTATTGAAGTTGGTTAAGTCAAAGTTTGTTATGTGCAGGATCTTCCAAAACTTGTATCCAGATGGATCATGGATAGTGGAGCTTCAAGACATATGACAGGGAAGACCGCGTTGCTGTATGATGTAAGAAACATAAATGGAGCATACGTAGGTTTTGCGGGTAATCAAGGAGGAAGGATTATTGGTGAAGGAACGTTATCCAATGGGATTGTGACGTTTGAAAGAGTTAACTACATTGCTGAGCTGGAGAACAATCTGCTGAGTATCTCACAGATCTGTGACAGGATGTATACCACTCACTTCACTGATAAAGAATGTTTAATCTTGAAACCAGGATTTGTGATACCTGAGGAATGGATTATCATGAGGGCACCGAGAGTGAATGATCTGTAGGTGTTGGATATGAGCGTAGCTACTACAACCACGGGTCAGGCTCATTGTTTCGTGTCCAGAGCAACTGAAAAAGAATCGAGATTGTGGCACCGGAAGATGGGGCATATACATCTTAGAAAAATGAATCATTTGGTGCATAACGATTTGGTTATAGGAGTTCATGTCAAAGGTTTTCATCTGGAAGGGGAGTGCATTAGCTGTGTAAAAGGTAAGTAGAAGAAAAAGTCGCACCCTACCAAGCAAGTCAATTCAGTCTCAAGACCCTTGGAGAGACTTCACATGGATTTGTTTGGTCCGGTGAATGTCAAGAGCATTACAGGAGATAAATATTGTCTTGTGGTTACTGATGATTATTCCAGATTTTCGTGGGTTTCTTTCTTGAAGACGAAAGACGAAACATTTGACAGTTTAATGTCGTTGTTCAAGAAGATTGAGAATTTGTACCAGAGGCGTATCAAAAGAATTCGAAGTGATAATGGTACTGAATTCAAGAACAGCAGAATGGAAGAATTTTGTGATGAAAAAGGTATATTGCATGAGTTTAGTGCTCCGTACACTCCACAGCAGAATGGAGTCGCAGAACGCAAAAATCGGACGCTAATCGAGACAGCCAGAACTATGCTCGCAGATTCGAAGTTACCAATTATTTCTGGGCTGAAGCTGTTTCCACCGCATGCTATACGCTCAATAGGGTTCTTACTGTCAAAAAGTTCAACAAAACATGCTTTGAGCTGATCAATAATCGCAAACCGAATTTGAAGTATCTAGAACCGTTCGGGTCACCTTGTACAGTTATAGAGCCTTATGGAAAGTTTGGCCTGAAGTGCATTGAGGGTATATTTGTTGGATATTCAAGTCCTACACGACGTGTCTTCGTTCCAAGTGAAAAGCGGATTATTGAAGCTGCAAATGTTGAATGTCAAAGTTATTCTATGCCGCCACAAAGTCCAGGAGATTCATGGCGATATCATTACGACAAGTTGTGGGAATCGTTTGACATGATGGAAGAAGAAGAAGAAGAAGAAGAAGAAGATTTCTTTGATGAGTTGGATATTTTGCGCGAATACGAGTCACAGCAAAGGTTCCCAGCTGAGTATTCAAGACGACCACGGGAAACTTCGAATGACAATGAAGCAGGTCCGAGTAATGCTGGTGAACACGATGATGTCCAACAGAATGAAGTTGCTCAAGATAATCAGTCGGTTGAAAATGATAATCAGGAATCTGAGAACATGCCGATCTTTGATCATGGAGATTCAGATTCTGAGGGGGAGTAGATTCAGGATTTAAGACAAATGAACCAAATTGGTGAACAAAGTGCAAATCAAAATGTTACTAATCTGGAAGGTGATGTAGATGTTCCAAGCGAAGTGATGCCGCGAACTCTTTCTTATCATCCAGAGGAGTTGATCATAGGAGAATTGCATTCAGGCGTTCGCACAAGACGTCAAATAGACCAGGGCTTAACATGTTTTTATTCTACAGTAGCACCTTTACAAACTGAATTTTCATTAAGTTGTTTTATCTCGCAGATCGAACCAAGAACGTATAAAGAGGCGCTTACTGAAGATTCTTGGGTTATTGCGATGCAAGAAGAGTTAAGCCAGTTTGAAAAGTTGGGAGGGCGGAAGTTAGTGGATTTACCGGATGGTCAAAGGAAAATCAATACAAAATGGGTATTCAAGTGTAAGAGAGACGACAGAGGAGTTGTTGTAAGGAACAAAGCTCGACTCGTTGTTCAGGGCTTTAGTCAACATGAAGGGATTGACTTTACAGAAGTCTATGCTCCTGTGGCATGACTAGAGGCAATCAGAATTTTCCTAGCATTTGCGTCTTGGAAGAACTTCAAAGTTTATCAGTTGGATGTAAAATCGGTGTTTCTTTATGGGAAGGTCAAAGAGGAGGTTTATATCGGTCAGCCGCCGGGCTTTACTGACCCAATCCACAAACACAAGGTCTACTTATTGGACAAAGCGCTGTATGGTTTACATCAGGCCCCGAGAGCTTGGTACGAGACTTTGTCTCAACACCTACTAGCCAACAGTTTCATAGGTGGAAAAGTGGATGCCACTCTCTTCACTAAAGAGGTCGACGAACATCTTCTGATAGTTCAGATTTATGTAGACGATATAATTTTTGGGTCAACAAATGAGAAATTATGCAAAGATTTCGAACAGGTGATGAAGCAAAAATTCGAAATGTCATCAATGGGGGAGATGAAATTCTTTCTAGGACTTCAAGTTGAATAACTACCTGAGGGAATTTTCATTCACCAGACGAAGTACGTGCATGATATTCTAGAGAAATTTGGGATGTCAAGTTCTACTCCAGCTGCTACCCCACTTGCAACAAATCATGGGATTCATCCAGATCTCACCGGAGACAAGGCTGATGAAACGTTCTACCGTTCCATGATAGGTTCTTTGATGTATCTAACTGCTTCACGTCCTGATATCATGTACCCAACGTGCCTCGCAGCAAGATATCAATCTAACCCGAGAGCTTCGCACATGATTATTGTGAAGAGGATATTACGCTACTTGAAAGGAACACCTACATTGGGGTTGTGGTATCCTAGAAAAGGCGATTTTACGCTCGAAGGGTATTCCGATTCAGATTTCGGATGCTGCAAAGTCAATACCAAATCAACAACTGCAGGATGCCAGTTCTTTGGACCTAGATTGGTTACCTGGCAGTGTAAGAAACAAACGTCTGTAGCGTTATCTACATGTGAAGCGGAGTACGTTTCTGCTAGCAGTTGCTGCTCTCAGATCCTGTGGATACAACAACAGATGCGCGACTACGGTTTGCAGTTTCTTAACACACCTCTTTTTGTTGATAATGAGGCCGCAATAAATATAACAAAGAATCCAGTACATCACGCTAAAACTAAACACATAGAAATTCGTTATCACTTTATTCGCGATTGCTTCGAGAAAAAGTTTATACGAATTGAGAAAATCCACACTGACGAACAGAAAGCTGATTTACATACCAAAGCTTTGATAAAAATCGGTTTAAATATTTGTTAAAACTGAATGGTATGAAGCTTCTTTCGGTGTCGGATGGCATAATTGGCGTCGATGAGAGTACTGTTGCAGATGAAGATGAGAAACAATCTGCAATGGTTTGTCGGTTTTTTTACTTGTTTTGGTATTTAGGGGGAGTAGATAGATGTATATTTTCAGAAAATACAAAAACAGTAAAAAATGAAAAAATACAAAAACATGATAAAATTGAAAAAGAGCTTGTGTATAAAGGGAAAATGATAGTACATCGGCTAGACAATTACAGTATGCTAAAGAATTGTAAAGTCTAATTGAGTTAAACAGTCTCACTAATGATGTGTCGATAGGTTTTCGTACATTTAGTAGATTTATTCGGGATATAAACCTAAAATTTCAAACTTGTGAAATTCGTGGGGAACACTACTTGGATATATAGGTAACCCCTGAAATCTCGTTTGAAAGGTCCCATATTCTGAGATACCAGGTCTTTATACTCAGTGATATCTGGGGTATTATTCTGGGACTTCTGCTGTATGGAAGTACTGACCTAGTCCCCGAATAATACTTTATGCAAATGCTTAAAATATAGCATCGCCCTCAGCAAGCTGATGAAACAATAAAATTGATAGTCGCTACTGTTGTAACTAAAAGATCCTCTAAAGGGGACACACCAGAAAGTCGAAGCCGTCATCTCTCTGCGTATACGGAAGTATCGACCTGAGCTCTCACGGCCCTCGCATTTAAGCCCTTACAGATATCATTTGTGGTATACTCACCTGTAAGACTGAATATCTGGGATTCTGGATACGGGAGTATATTCAAGAGGTGGGACACATGAATGAGCTAAGTTCATAAGACATCTAAATTGTATCCTGAATAGATTGAAATCTGTGTGAGAATTTAAGATGGATCAGTATATCGACAATCAAAGTGAATTGTTTAAGTCATAGTATGTAATGAAGCTTAACGGTACTAGTAATTTGTCTGAAAAAGCTGATATGATTCCCTGACACGCTCGCCAAAAATAAGTTTGTATATAGTTTACTTTGTTTACTTTCTGCAATTTAAGTTTTCTACTTTTCATTTCTTAGTTTAGAACACTTTATAAAAATCCAAAAAGATTTTATTTTTGCTTTATTTTTGACATACCAGAGTGGAGAGTTAATCGTTGGATTCTCGAAGATTGAAGCAGATGCAGGAAAGTTCTGAGCTAAAGAATCAGGAGAGCTTACTTTGTCAAAGTTTGAGATGTTTTGAAAGTTAAAACGAGTTCATTAATTTGATACTTGATATTTTCAGGAAACTGTGAAAATTGTTGTTTTAAAATCAGTTTGATTCGTCAAAAGATCAACCAAGGTTATTAAATTGGAATTGGTAGATTAATTGAGTAATCAGGGTCATTAACTTGGACCTGAGTACTTGAGTGGATTTATAAAGCTGATTGAATTTGTGATTTATTGTTGAAAAAGATAGTTTGTAATGTTATTGGTTGAGTAACAGGATTTTGGACTACATTATTCCCAACGGAAGCTAACTGTCAAAGCTTGAACCAGAACAAGACCTCAGATTCTAGCATATTGAGAGGGGGAGTCTGTGAAAGGGGCAGTCTGGATCAACAGTCCAATGGGAGTTTGAAGATAGAGTCAGGATGTGATCCTAAACCTGTGAAGATAGAGTGCTTATGATGAGAAGACAGAGAGTTGGAGAAAAGACCAAGACTGAAGACTCAGAGCTGAAAACTTCGTCAACATCCAAGGGGGAGTCTGTTGATGCATGGAATGTCTGTTGACTACGTCTGCATTAAGTTTTAGGTCACGATAGGTCAACATAGGAGCTAGAAAGTCAAATTAGGTCTTAATGTTGTAGTTTCGCTCATATGTCCATAGGTTAGAAATAGTTTCGCTTTTATGGTCATATGGTTTCGCTCATTTGGTATCTTGGTAGTTTCGCTTGTGTGTCATGTCGTATAAGCGAAACCACTTGGACTATATATAGGCATTTGGAGCGAAACCATGGGAGTTAATCAGTACATTGGAGCGGAACTAGATCATTGCTTGTGTAACCGAACTCTGTCAAAATTGAATCAGAAAGCAATAAAAGAGAAGGAATTGAAAAGGAAAAGTTGTGTAACTTCATGTGCATTGATTCCGCCTTTGTATGTGAAGATGAACGTTCTCAACAGACTGTTTAGGGTCGGAACACGGTCCAACAGCTGCTCCCAGGGTTTATGGATCCAACAGCAAATGCGCGTCTACGGTTTTGAATTTCTAACTACTCCTATTTATGTTGATAATGAAGTTGCTTTACAGATCACTCGTAATCCTGTATAGCACTCAAAGACCAAACACATCGAGATTAAGTATCATTTCATACGAGATTGTTATGAAAAGAAACTTATCGATGTTGTTAAAATCCACACGGATCACCAACGTGCTGACCTGTTTACAAAAGCTTTTGATAAATCACGTTTTAGTTATCTTCTTTTGGTCAATGGCATCAAGGTGAAACCCTAGTAAATCATCTTTGGCAAATCGTTTTTGTAAATATTTTCTTAAAATATAAAAATACAAAAAGATTTTCATTTTATTTACTTTTTGCATTTTAGGGGGAGAAATCTTAAGAAAAATACCAAAACATGGAAAAATTTCAAAAATCCAAAAATATGTCTTGTATTTATTTACTTTCTGCATTTAAGGGGGAGAATTTCAGAAAAATACAAAAACATTAAAAAATTTCAAAAACACAAAAACAATAGAAAAACCAAAAACCAAAAATGAGTTTCTTGGAAAGATAAGAGAAGATGATGATACACCAGTGGTCTGTCAATTACGGTCAAAAATATCAAATGAAAAACGATAAGTAGCTCTACTAATGATGTACCGGTAGGCTCACAATCAGATTAAAATGTGCAGGATGATATAAACATAACGAACTACAAGTCAGGTTGGAACCATTCATTGGCATATGGTCTTGGTACCGAAATTTCGTTTGATAGTATGTCGAGGTTCTGAGATATGCGGTCTTTATGTTGTTTTATCATCTGAGATATGCGGTCTTTATGTTGTTTTATCATCTGGGTATCATGGTTGAATCTTTTACCGAAAAATAACGGGGACGCAAGTCAAGACCTTCCATGATACCATACATATGTGTAAATATTGCATACGACCATCAATCAGTGATTCTAAATCACATCTATCATCCGAGAGTCAAGTTCGTCTCTTTGTCGGTACGATGGTACTAACCTGTTCACGGACTTGCTCTCGTGCCATGCATGCATCCGAATATCAAGTTCCTCATTAATAAGTGATTTTATCACATAGGTCTTGTATTCATCCTTGAATACGTGAGTATCATACATCATACACGTTGAAAACAGATGATAAATGGTATACTCACTAGTAAGATGAACTCTCGTGCATACCTTGATATGGGAATGTGTCGTGAGTGGATGAACACAGGTTTGTAATTATAAATCATACCTTAACTTATCAAAATGTTAACTAATTGAACAGTAAGTGTGTTTTTGACAAGACCGTAAGCTGGTATGATTCTCTTACCATGAAACTCGAAAAAAGCTGGTAGTTTAGTGTACAGTCATTTAAATGTTAGTTATTATTCATTTTTAGTTTACCTTATTTTAACTTGCTTTTGATTAGCCGAAGTTGAAACTTGAATGATTTCTACATAGAAAAGTCCAAAATCAACTTGTTTTTAATGTCACTACTTCATAAAAAAAATCCTTTTTGTGTTTTGGTAAACCTATGTAAAGAGCAAAATCTGTTTCTCGGATTATCTTCATAACTTCGGTGATTCTATGTGTTGGAGTTAACGAAAAACTCCCAAGTCAAGGAAGATCTAAAGTCAACGAATAACTACAGTCAACGAAGAACAACTCACGAAGAACCGTGGTTCGTACCATATTTCTCGTCGATTTGGTTTTCCATGAAAAAATAGGTTCTTCGTGGACTATCTATGTTGGCTAACTTGTTTCTGGCCCAAATAGGTTCTTCGTGGGTTTAGGTTTTTAGTGGGGGTCAACGGTATAAAATGGACAGTCCTTTTCGGTAAATCTTATCAACTTTCAAAAACACCTTTTCACCTTTTCATTCTCTTCCACTGTTCATCTTCTTCTTCTTGAAGAAACCCAATCGACCTAAAACAATTCCTACATTGTGTTGCGTGTGTGTTACTAAGGTAAAACCGATGATGATGCATATCGTGTCTGTGTTTCATCAATACCTTAGTCGAACGAACCTAAGTGACTAATAAAAAATCGAAACACTCATCTTCGAATTCACTGTTCTGTCATGTTAATAACTACGATTAACCTATGTTTTTTGTTATTGATGGAAAATCGGAACCCAAACTGTGTGTTTGTTTAGTTTTTGTTGTAGGATTGAAGTGAAATATTAATATATAATCAGACCCTTGAATGTTTTAAAGTGATCTGAATGATTTTAGTATTTGTTGAAAAATGTTTCGATAAACTGGGTTATTGATTTTGTATGTCGATTTTTGTTTCATCGCTGGTCATTTGTCAGTTTGTTTAGAAATTGTTGAAATGGTTTTTCAATAAACTGGGTTTTGATCTCATATGTCAGTTTGATTTCATCTTTTATCAGTTTAAATTTGAATTAACAAATATCAGGCGAAGAACTGTATGTTGGACAAAGAACCCTTCTTCGTGAGTATCTTCAACGAATAACTAACTGTTGGACGAAGAACCCTTCTTCGTTGGAGTATCACAAAGAACCCTTCTTCCTGGTTACAAGACTTTCGTCCAAAACAGTTCTTCGTAAAATGATGTGTGTTAGAACATGTGGTTCTTCGTGGGTTGATACTTACAAAATGTTCACAGTGAACATTTTTAAGTATGCTTCCAAATGTTTTTGTGATCTTTCTCATTGTGTTTGCACTTGTATATAGGATGGCACCTAAAGAGCAGAAACGAAAACCAACTACGAAGAAAATTGACAAGATGGAGGATCAAATCATGTCCGAACCACGGCACAACATGGTTTCTTATTTGGATTCAGAAGACAAGCTAGCTGAATTCAACGAGATAACAAAGTTTTTGTGCGAGTCAAGGATTAATGAAGCAATTACACATAAAACGCCCGTGTACAAGACGTTGATAAAGGCATTTTGGGATTCGGAAAATGTTATAGAAGTTGACGGAAAAGAAGTGATGCGCAGAAAAGTGAATAATTTGGATGTGGATGTTTCTGTTGAAATTCTCAACAATGTTTTACAACTTCGCGATGATCCCGATGCTCCTTATTCAGTTCCGATAATGTGTCAACGTGGATATTTATTGCGCATGAAGTGTGTGGATGATATCTTGGGAGGTCAGATCAACAAAGCTTGGTTGTCGCTTTGATACAAATTCTTGTTACAAATTCTTATCCAATGTTTGAGCAATAGGCGAAGTGGTTATGACATGGCGAATAACGACTTAGTCGGACTAATGGTTGCTTTGGTATTGAACAAACCGTTCAATATTTCAAAGTATATCTTTGCGAACATGAAGGAGAATTTGGGAAGAACGGGTGTTGGTGGCAGCAAGTTTTGGATGTATCCCAGGTTTCTACAAATGATCATGAATGTACAACATCCAAATCTTCCGAAGATTGACAATGATGTTCTAAAGATTGATGTTATGTTCGAGCATTCGTTGAAGATATTTAGGGGTGTAGCTGCTAAACGGTACAAGGAAAGTACACCTCATCGGAAGATGTTTGGTGCTTTAGCGAATACTGCATACATCACTCCGGACAACGACAAGTGGCGTCATGATGACAACCAGTCTGACAATTAAGAACCAACGTTGAAGAAAATGATTGAAGACAAATTTGGTCAAAAGAAGATGAAAATTAAAATTTTTGGTGATAGTGATGACGAAAGTGATAACGCCGACGGTGATGACGCAGGTGGTGATGGTGGTGATACTGGTGATGCTGGTGTGAGTAGTGCAAGTACTCCTGGTGGTGACAAAAGTAAACAACCAGGAGTTGATGATAAATCAGATTACAATCCGCCCGAACCTGGATATGAACACTACCTTGATGAGCATGTTGTTAGACATGTACGGAGTATTCGTACAGATCCTGATGCAGATTATGTTCCATCTGATACAGAATCAGAACGACTGCGGAAGAAGAAAGCTGCAGTTCGTAGAAAGAAAAAGAGTAAGAAAATGATTGGAGCATCATCAGCAGAGCCCACAATCAGGCAACCTGAAACCACAACTGAACCAGTACAAGAAGCCGACGTTCATACTCAGTTTGCTTTCACAGCGGAGGAAACTTAAGCGTTTATGACTTCCCCCACAGCAACATCTGAACCACCTCCGGTAACTACAACTGTAGTTGAAACACCTCCTTTTGTGACAACTCAAGCTGAACCACAACATGCTACTTCTTCTATTCAACAATACCGATCCACAACTCACAAACAAAGCTCAGAGCGTCGTAGTAGAATGTTCTCAGAAATGAATCAGGATGAGAAGGTGGATTTTCTGTTTACACAATTACAAGCTGCATCGAGTCAGATAAATCGGCAATCAGAGTTTATGTCTTCAACGAGAAACACTGTGATCAAACAACAGTTAGAGATCAATGCATTGAAGGAAACTGTTGGAAAACAACAAGCAGAGATTACACAGTTAAGGGCTGAAAATGAACGGTTGAAGGCTGCTGATGCTGAAATAGCAGCTCAATTGCAACAAATGCGAGCGGCTGATAATGCTCGTGGTATTGAGATGAACAGGCTGAAGGAACGAAGTGCAGAAGTACAAATGTAACGCCTTGCATTTTCTTAATTCTATACTTTGAGAAAATTCGTGTTCATTTCCTATTCTTTTGGAATCATAGTCGAAAAAAGGATCAAAAACGGAAAAACAACGCTTTTTACGCGCTTTTAACGCAGCCGACAACGAACGCGTCACGCACTCATCTCCGACATCATTCACGTAAATTTTTTTAATCCTAAAAATAATATCCTACGATGTTTCACGACATTTAGTTGTGAAAACGGGCTTCAGAACCGTATCGGGCCGAGCGAAACGGGCTTGTGGGCCTGGGGCCCAAGCCCAATTAAAATCCTAACTATTAATACCCATTGTATTAGATGCAAACCCTAACACCCCTTTCTTTTTATCATCCGCTCTTCATTATCTTCCCTTCCAAAAATCTCATAGACCTCATGTTCATCAAAACTCACAATCACTGCCTCTTATCTCTCTCCCTCGATTATATTGTATAGACAACATCCACAGCTAAACATCCCACCCATCTTCTTCTTCTTCTTCGGGAGTCTGACAGCGGCGTCGCCGTGAGTGGCAGCGGAGGTGACCATTCGGACATGATTCCCGGTGTCTCTCAACGACAACCACACCCTCCTCTTCGACAGTTGAAACGACGACCACCACCATCGGGTGGTGGTGAGTGACGGCCGTCGACGACAAGAGCAGTAGAGACGATATAGAGAGATCAGGTGGGGTGGTGTCAGCCACCATTTCCGGCGGCAAGCACCGCTGACGCACGGCGAGGGGTGGTGACAGAGAAAGAGAGAGAGAGAGAGACGGAAAAAGGTGAGAAAGGGAGACGGGGAGAGAAGGAGCCGACATCGAATTACATCCAGAAGCACCGGCAACGGTGGTGTTCGTGGTTTTCGACAAGTCTTCAGATGCTGTGAAGATGATGGTGGATTTCGACCAGTCACCGATTTCTGTTTATGTTTCAGTTTCAGCTTAATCTCAGTTTTAGTTCGGGTCTGCTCAAAGGTTTGGTTCGAGCTCAGCTTAGTTTCGAGTCAGTCTCGGGTCTAGGTTCCGTTTCAGTCGGGTTTAGGTCACTCGGTTCAAGTTCGGGTGCACGACGGTTCAGTTATAAGTCTCAGTTTCGGTTAAGTGTTCGGGTCAAATCGGGTCAGCTTCGGTCATACCAGTCAACATGGGTCAAACACGAGATGGGGTAAAATCTTAGCGACGCAAATTTGTTTATGTTATTTAGATAAATATGAATTGTTTCAAAACCAAACATGAACCAACGTGACTATAAATTTAGTGACTTGTTCATTTATGTTGTTAGAAAAAAAAGGGAGAACTTATTTATACTAAGTTAAAAACCGATACACTTATCGATTAATTACGTTTTTTATGCGATGAGAATTATGTATATATTGTGATAATATTGATTAAATTGTTGAGTTTTGAAATTGTATCGACACGTTAGTTGTCGGGATAGTCCAAAAACAGAGGAAACTCTGCCCGATTTTTGTTAAAACATATACATATACTTTGTAGTCGAACCACTAATGAAGACGTATCAGATTCAAATAACTTTTATAATAACAATAGTTATATTTATTATTTCTTTTTTACAATATATCTATAATGTTCTCGATAGACTTAAGTTAGAACTATTGCACAAACTATATAAAATATATATATGTAAATATATAATACATCGATATCAACCAGTTATACTTTAAATTCCACTACAAATCCTCCGTCATAATTTCGTTTACTCATGCACCATCGTTTGCCCATATAGGGTGACCTTGGTGTTCCATCCTCCTAATCTCACACACTCATCAACACTTGGATAATCGGAAGACTTAGCAATTATGTGAGTATACTCAAACCATTTTTACTTTTAAACACTTTGGGTGCAACATGTATTCTATATTAAACTCACGAAACTTTGAAACTATTTGAATCACTCTCTATCCATATTTGAAACATGAAACTATATGATGCTTGTTAATCCCGTATATGATGTTAAACTTTTGTGTCTATATGCTCATTAACTTCGTACAAGCCTACCTTAACAATTATAGCGCTATAAGGGTAATGCACCGCCCACGAGTCTTAGGGTATTGTTAAGTTTAACATGTTACCTCCCGTTATTCTATTTGGGATAGGCTGTTTTTAACGCATTGGATTCTTGGGTTTGAATATATACTTGACACCGTTACGACATACTAGTAGCTTGCATTTTTGTGATTCATGTAGGATACGAGCCTTAGACTATTCTAAAACTATTTTCATGCTATGTATCAAACTTGTATACTCGCCTTTGCTTTTGCATTGAACTCTATATTAATACATGTTGCAGGATTGATAGACAAGATGATGCTAAGTGAAGAAACAAGACTTAAGTGGACTTAGAAACACACTTAGATTAATCTATTTTGTATTATATGTTTGAGACAATGTTGTTCGTGTTTGATTATTGTATGACATTTTAGAAATTTATGAAAATTGAATTTAAATTATATTGTCATATAGTGTTATGAAGTCTCTTGCAATCTATTTCGTCTCATTCCGATGTTTCCGCCATCGGTTGGGGTGTGACAGATTGGTATCAGAGCCATAACTATAGGGAATTAGGAAAAGTAGGAATGCTTTTACCTAGTCTATAGTTTTAGAGCCTTATTCTTAGGTTTTGCTTGAAACTAATTGCATGCTACTTATTTGCTTCTTATTCATTCTCTTTAAACTTTTAAGCATATATGTCGTTTTATCTTTATGCACTATACTTAACATGCATCCTTAGGTGTTAATATTTGTTTCATTATGTGTTAATACTTGTTTTATTATATGTCGATACTTGTTTTAACATGCTATCCTTTATGTGTTATTCTTGGCATACTTTTTATGTGTTAATAATTGTTTCATTATTCCATTCTTTATGCACTATTCTTGACATGTTTATATTGTCCGTCAAATCTATAACATACACTTTTCCTCATACATTTTACTCGAGTATTCTAAATCCGACAACACTAATATTTTACAAACGAGATGAGCTTACCAATATAGGTGTGAAACCCACAATTTGGTAAACGACTCTCATCCCGCTTGATTCTATTTTTGCACGAAATTCACCATCAAGTTAGGAGTGAAATCCACATCTTAATGGGAATTTCAAATTTAAATTCTAGTGGACCCTCGTCAACGTGTCAAAATTTAATTTGACCCGACTAGTGTCAACTACACTTAGAGTACGAAGTCGTCAAGTTAGGGGTGAAACCCGCACCTTGTCGACTAGTCCCACTCCTTGATTTTAAAAATCCCGCCAAATCTCGGATTTTCGATTGAATTGGGGCATGTAGTAACCGGAAGGGTGAATACCGTTAACCGACTTGTCGGCGAGAGCCAAGTTTTATTCGAACTTACGCTTTATTATTCTCGATCTTTTATGATAAAACTCTCTTTTAACAATTTTGAACCATTTTTTAGATTTCATTTTTGCGCACACATCATACTATTACTTTTCATACGATTATACATTATTAGCATGCATAATTTCACGTAATTTTATTTACACTTTTGTAACAACGAGTAGAGACATATCATCAAGATAGGAGTGATTTACTTACCTTGACGATTAACTCAACTTCTTTTCCCATCTTACAACGACCTCACCAACGGATTAGGGGTGATTCCCTTACCTAGGTTATCACATCCCTCCTAAATAATTTTCGACACCCCTAATATATTTAAAATATCCCAATATGTCCTAAAATACACCCCGTATGCGAAAACCGAGCCCCAAATACTTTATATAATTAAATATTAAATAAAAACAAAGAAATAGGGTCGCTCGCGGGCCGCGAACGTGTTGGAGGTGAGCTACGCGGGCGACGGCAGCTCGGGGTCAGGGCGAGCCCCTGAGCCGCAACATGTCACCACTCGTGTCAAGCCTAGTGGCGAGTCAGCCAAGCTAGGGCCTACCCTAGCTGGCCTCGCAGGCCGCGAAGGCCCTGGCCGAAGTTTATGCGGAGCGCGACGGAAGTCGAAGGGTCACTATAAATTGAGGCCCTCAGCCTCAGTTTCAATTCGTTCGTCTCTCGATTTCTCTCTCAAATTTCTACGTAGTATGCATAATTTCCAGGTATAATACCCCCCTAAATAACGAAGTTCTGCCTCGTTGTAAGTATCATAACCCCGGTTACGTATTAGATACGCTGCCCGATTGATCCAGTGTTCCGTAACGGCTGTCGTGGTTCTGCCCGACGTAGTCGTTTGAATGTCGTCTCTGGGAGGGTATTACTAATGTAAATATTGGGTTATTATACTAACGCGTGTGCATTTGTGTAATTTATAGATAATCATCAGGAAATCCTTAAAGAAAACCCTAAGACAGCAAGGTGAGTAATCTCCTTTTTGTAAACTTTTTTTTTTTTTTTGCAAACTATTTCACAAAACCTTTATTTATTTAAATTATAATTAGCAGTGATTGAGTGTTTGTAATTCTTCAATTACTGCCGGTATGTTGGGGTTTTGTATACAAAATGTGGAACACGTTACCATTTTACAACGAGATAGCCAATGTGTAATATGACCCACCAGTCAGGATTGACAGTACTGAATGAGTAATTGTGTAGATATAAACATTGTAGTCGCTCTCAATACTGTTGAATGATAAAACTCTTCTTGATTAAACTGGGATTCACTCACCAGTATTTCTCACTGACAAAATGTTTTTAAACGCGTTTCAGGTAACAAAATAGGAAAGCCAAATAGAAGCCAGCTGGACAGCACTGAATGCTTGGAAAAGTGGCTATAAAAGTTACCTAAATAAAGAGATGTTTTTATCAAATAAAAGGTTTATCCCTATGAAAATGTGTGTACTTAAAACTTGGAATTTTCCCATGTGTTTAATATTATGAAAGTGTGGTATTTTACTCTGATAAAATATTTCCTAACTACGGTCCTGATGTAATTTCCGCAGCCAAATTGATAAACACCGATACCACCGAAACTGATTATCGCAGCCGCCCGTTCCCGGGATAGGTAGGGGCGGGGGTTGCGACAGAAGGTGGTATCAGAGCAAAGCCACTGATTCAGCCACAGAAGTGTTCTGCTGACACCAAGATATTATTAAAAATGCTAGGAAATTTTCTACGGAACAGCGTGCATATATGTATTTTATTATTGTGTGTTATTTGAGTATTTGTTAGTTTACAGTATGAGCGACCAAGGACCTTCCGACGCCTACCGTCAGTTGTCCAGCTCACCTAGGAGCGAAGGCACCTCTTCACAGGCTGCCCTCTTAGGGTGTTCAGCTGACAATGAAGATGGGATATTCGTGTTTAAGGCTCAGTCTGAAGAGCCATTCCCTCCTAAAAAGAGAGGATGGTTCAGTAGAGGAGCGCATGAACGTAGGAAGAGAATGAAAAAGTTACAACAACAACGCGCTGTAGCAGCCGCCAAGAGAAAAACAGATGCTGACACACAGGATATACTTAATAGGAGTCTAGCAAATTTCCATATCCTAGCAACCACAGCTGCAGACCCTAACCTGGAGCAACTCATAGCACCCCAACCATTACCCTTGTTTCCCACACAACCAATGGAGATTGAAGCTAACCCATAAAATCAAATCCCAATGCCTGATTTCAACCCAGATGAGATACCTAGAGTACGAGCACCCAATCCTTAGACCCAGACTACGACCCGTGGTTAGACGAACATAGGGATTACCAACAACGCTACCCAATACTAGAAGACGAACCTATGCCGAATCTAGCAGCCTACCCAGATTTGGACCCTCTAGATCCCTACTATGATAAAGATTAATACATCAGGGAAATTTTAGAGAATCCATATACTTACCAAGAACCCATGCCCCAGTTCCCAAACCCAGTACCAGCCCCTGCACCCCCATTGAGTGCAGAGAATGTGAAAGAACTCCGAACCTTTGGTGAGGAGATTTTAGAAAGTAGCGAGAGAATGAGGCAGGTCGGAGAACGACTCGTCTGGAAGTATGACGAGCGTAATATGGAGTTCTGGATGAACCCATATCAGTAATGGTGGTAGTAATAATAATAATATATAATATGTGTGTATGTTTGAAAAAAAAATCTAGACGATAGCTATGGATGCATAGTAGTATTGTAATTTTAATTTCCAGTTCCAGTTTGTATTAGATGCATAATATAAGAAAGAGTAAGTCGCAATGTTCGACGATTTTGATCAATATGTGTGTTGGGTAATTTTTTGCATCAAATATTATCTTGTGATATTAATATGTGGCAAATGTTTAAAATTCAGATGGACAACGAAGTGAACCAGGAAAACCAGAATGACAATAACCCGAATAACGATAACCCGAACAATGATAATAATGGAAACCAAGTGGATAACAGCGCCATTCAATACATAGTGGCACAAGGGATAATAGATGCAATGCCATATATTATCAAAACAGTTAGGGAAGCGGATAATAAAAGTAATCATAGCAGTAAACGACCAACTGAACCTGAACACAACGTGAACAATGGACCCATACTTCAAGTACCCATTCCTAAAAGAAGAAGAACCATGTCTTATGGTTGTTCTTATAAAGAATTCGGGTCTTGTAAACCAATGGAATTCTCGGGCAATGAAGGGGCCGTTGCAGCTCTACGCTGGATAGAAAAGACTGAGACTGTCTTAAAAATAAGCAAATGTGCGGAAGAGGATAAGATAATGTTTGCTTCCAATCTGTTTAAGAATCCAGCCTTAGAATGGTGGAACACTATCCTCAGTCCAGGGGATGTGACAGGGTTTACAGTATGGAATGGGTGGAATTTAAGAATATGGTAGAAAAGGAAATTTTGCCCTCCCAATGAAAAAGAACAGATAGCAAATAAATTCCTAAACCTTAGAATGACTGGAGTGGATAGTAAGGGTTATACTACCACATTCTTTGAATATGCTAGAATAGTACCAACCCTTGCATCACCAGAACCAGTATTAATCTCCCGTTACATCTGGGGATTAATCAGTGAGATTAGGCATGTAGTCAAGGCAGCTAGACCTCAAACTATAGAAGAAGCTGTAGAACTAGCCAATACCTTGACAGATGAGCTAGTGCGTACACGAGAGGAGGACCAGAGGAAGAACCTAGCTCAAAGGCTTACTCAGGAATTCCGTTATGGAAATTACAACTGCGGGAAAAATGTCGGTTTTACTTCTACACCTTATTGCAAGTATTGCAAAAGGAAGCATTCTGGAAGATGCTCCATATATTGCAACTTTTGCAAAATATCTGGACACAAGGAAGAAGACTGCAGGAAGAAACCAAACAATAGGATATGCTACAACTGTGGAGAACAAGGCCATATCAAGCCAAACTGTTCGAAACTAGCTCCAGCTACAAACAACAAGAATACCAAAAATGCTAGGGCATTTGTTCTGACTGCAGAAGAAGCAAAAATGATCCCGGACGTGATAACCGGTACATTTTTAGTTAATGATGTTTTTGCTAAAGTATTATTTGACTCTGGTGCGAACCAAAGTTTTATTAATACTTCATTTTGCAAACTTCTCAATCAACCATTAACTAAACTCACACAAGAATGTCTAGTAGAGACATCAAATGGAGAAACCATTAAGATTTCTGAATTCTTGCAGGGAGCAAGAATAAAATTTTTAAATCAAAAGTTTATTGCAAACCTTTACCCAACGAATCTGGCAGGATTTGATATTGTATTAGGAATGGATTGGTTAACAGCCAATAAAGCTAGTATTTTATGAGATCAAAAGTCGATTCAAGTGAATTCACCAAGGGGTGAAAAGATCACAATTAAAGGAGATAAGCCCTCTAGATCCACAAAATTCATCTCTGTGATGAAAACCGCAAATTATATAAGAAAAGGATCATTAGAGTATTTGATTTCTATAATCACTAATACTAAAAGAAAAGAACTGAAAGATATTCCAGTAGTATCTCAGTTTCCAGATGTATTTCCAGAAGAATTATCAGGACTACCGCTAGACAGAGAAGTTGAATTCAGGATTCATCTACTACCAGGAACAGCACCAATTGCCAAGGCACCCTACCGTCTAGCACCCGCAGAACTACAGGAACTGAAGAAACAATTAGACAAATTGTTGGAGAAAGGATTCATACAGCCAAGTTCATCACCATGGGGAGTACCAATTTTATTTGTTAAGAAGAAAGACGGATCAATGCGTATGTGCATTGACTACCGCGAATTGAACAAGTCACGATTAAGAATCGGTACCCATTACCGAGAATCGATGATTTGTTTGATCAATTGCAAGGAGCTCGATTTTTCTCGATGACTTACGATCAGGGTATCATCAATTAAAGGTACAGGAAGAGGACATTCCTAAGACCGCTTTTAGAACAAGGTACGGCCATTATGAATTTACTGTCATGCCATTTGGTTCAACCAATGCCCCAGCCGCATTTATGGACATGATGAATCGAATATGCAAGCCATATTTGGATAAATTCATAATTGTCTTTATAGATGATATTCTCATTTACTCTAAGAGTAAAGAGGAACATGCAAAGCATTTGCACGCACTTCTAAGTTTATTGAGAAAGGAAAAGCTTTATGCAAAGTTTTCAAAGTGTGAGTTTTGGTTAGAAGAACTGCAGTTTCTTGGACATTTAGTCAATCATGAAGGAATTCATGTGGATCCCACGAAGATCGAGGCGATTACTAAATGGAAAACCCCTGAATCACCAACCGAGGTTAGAAGTTTCTTAGGATTGGCCGGTTATTATAGAAGATTTATTCGAGATTTTTCTAGAATAGCCATTCCCTTAACTAAGCTAACCTGTAAATCTGTTAAGTTTGAATGGGGACCAAGACAAGAAGAAGCCTTTTGAATTCTTAAGAAAAGACTAACCAATGCACCCATACTAGCGTTACCAGAAGGAACTGAAGACTTTGTAGTCTATTGTGACGCCTCTAAGTTAGGTTATGGATGTGTGTTAATGCAACGTCAAAAGGTTATAGCTTATGCATCTAGACAACTTAAGAATCATGAAGAAAATTATTCAACCCATGATTTGGAACTAGGAGCCATAATTTTTGCCCTTAAGATTTGGAGACATTACCTTTACGGTAGTAAGTTTACCATTTTCATTGACCATAAGAGTTTAAGGTATGTCTTCGGGAAAAAGGAGTTGAATATGAGACAAAGACGCTGGATGGAAATTATTAGTGATTATGATTGTAATATCCAGTATCATGCAGGAAAAGCTAATGTAGTGGCTGATGATTTAAGTCGAAAGTATAATGAAAAGCCAAAAAGAGTACGTTCTCTTAAATTAAATCTAAAAAATGAATAAATTAGAGAAGCACAAGAATCATTAATCAAAGATGATACTGAGAAATTGAAAGGAATGATTAAGGAATTAGAACAAGGAACTGATGGAATTTGGAGATTCCATAAGAAAAGAATGTGGATACCAAAATTAGGAAACCTATGCCACTGTATATTAGAAGAAGCTCATAAGTCTAAGTATACGATGCATCCTGGAGATGATAAAATGTACCAGGACTTAAGAAAGAATTTCTGGTGGATAGGAATGAAGAAGGATATAGCAGCATATGTTTCTAAGTGTTTAACCTGTTCACAAGTTAAAGCTGAACATCAGAAACCCTCCGGATTGTTGCAACAGTTAGAGATGCCAGTTTGGAAATGGGAATTGATAAAAATGGATTTTGTTACCAAATTACCCAAAACAAGGAAAGGTAATGATACACTCTGGGTGATTGTAGATAGGTTAACTAAGTCGGCTCATTTCCTACCAATGAAAGAAACCTTCAGTATGGAACAATTAGCTAAGCTGTATGTAAATGAAATAGTTTCATTACATGGAATTCCTTTATCAATTGTTTCTAATAGAGATAGCCTTTTTACCTTTCATTTTTGGGCAAGTCTCCAAAAAGCAATGGGAACTAAGTTGAATCTAAGCACAGCTTATCATCCTCAAACGGAAGGACAAAGCAAAAGGACAATTCAGACAATGGAGGACATGCTTAGAGCTTGTGTAATTGATTTCGGAGGTAATTGGGATGACCACTTACCATTAATAGAATTTTCTTATAATAACAGTTATCACACAAGTATCAAATCTGCACCCTTCGAAGCACTCTATGGACGAAAGTGCCGAACCCGAGTCTGTTGGACAGAAATTGGGAAAAGCAACTATCTGGACCTGAAATAGTGCAAGAAACAACCGACAAGATTATCCAAGTAAAGGAACAACTGAAAGCAGCACGTGACCGATAAAAGAGTTATGCTGATAACAGACGGAAGCCATTGGAATTTCATGTAGGAGACAAAGTGTTATTGAAAGTTTCTCCTTGGAAAGGAGTGGTACGATTCATCAAAATGGGAAAACTAAGCCCTAGGTATGTTGGACCTTTTGAGATTATTAGAAGAATAGGACCTGTAGCCTATCAGCTACAACTGCCAGAGGAAATGGCAGGAATACATGATGTATTTCATGTATATAATCTCAAGAAATGTTTAGCTGATGAATCACTGGTAGTACCTTTTAAGGATATAGAGGTAAATGAACAACTTAAATTTGTAGAGAAGCCTCTACAGATTGAAGACAGGAAAATTAAGAACCTCAAGCACAAGAGATTAGTTCTGGTCAAAGTACAATGGGACTCCAAAAGAGGACCAGAATACACATGGGAGCTTGAATCAGAAATGCAAATGAAATACCCACACTTGTTCCAATAGATCTCGAGGATGAGCTCTAAAACAAGGTGGGGAGGATATAACAACTCTCCTAAATAATTTTCGACACCCCTAATATATTTAAAATATCCCAATATGTACTAAAATACACCTTGTATGCGAAAACTGAGCCCAAAATACTTTATATAATTAAATATTAAATAAAAACAAAGAAATAGGGTCGCTCGCGGGCCGCGAACGTGTTGGAGGTAAGCTACGCGGGCCGCGACAACTCGGAGTCAGGGCGAGCCCCTGAGCCGCCACGTGTCACCACTCGTGTCAAGCCTAGTGGCGAGTCAGCCAAGCTAGGGCCTACCCCAGCTGGCCTCGCGGGCCGCGAAGGCCCTGGCCGAAGTTTACGCGGGGCGCGACGGAAGTCGAAGGGTCACTATAAATTGAGGCCCTCAGCCTTAGTTTCAATTCGTTCATCTCTCGATTTCTCTCTCAAATTTCTACGTAGTATACATAATTTTCGGGTATAATACCCCCTGAATAACGAAGTTCTGCCTCGTTGTAAGTATCATAACACCGGTTACGTATTAGATACGCTGCCTGATTGATCCAGGGTTCCGTAACGGCTAGAATGCTGTCTCGGGGAGCGTATTACTAATGTAAATATTGGGTTATTATACTAACGCGTGTGCATTTGTGTAATTTATAGATAATCATCAGGAAATCTCTAAAGAAAACCCTAAGACAGCAAGGTGAGTAATCTCCTTTTTGTAAACCTTTTTTTTTGCAAACTATTTCACAAAACATATATTTATTTAAATTATAATTAGCAGTGATTGAGTCTTTGTAATTCTTCAATTACAGCCGGTATGTTGGGGTTTTGTATACAAAATGTGGAACACGTTACCATTGGACAACGAGATAGCCAATGTGTAATATGACCCACCAGTCAGGATTGACAGTACTGAATGAGTAATTGTGTAGATATAAACATTGTAATCGCTCTTAATACTGTTGAATGATAAAACTCTTCTTGATTAAACTGGGATTCACTCACCAGTATTTCCCACCGACAAAATGTTTTTAAACGCGTTTCAGGTAACAAAATGTGAAAGCCAAATAGAAGCTAACTGGACAGCACTGAAGGCTTGGAAAAGTGGCTATAAAAGTTACCTAAATAAAGAGATGTTTTTATTAAATAAAATAGGGTTTATCCCTATGAAAATGTGTGTACTTAAAACTTGGGATTTTCCCATGTGTTTAATATTATGAGAGTGTGGTATTTTACTCTGATAAAATATTTCCTAACTACGGTCCTGATGTGATTTCCGCTACCAAATTGATAAACACCGATACCACCGAAACTGATTCTCGCGGCCGCCCGTTCCCGGGACAGATAGGGGGCGGGGGTTGCGACATGGGTTATCGTTACCAATGCTTTCTTTTAATAAACTATATTATGTAAACACGATCATCTTTCTACCCAATCGTTTATCATTAGTCAAATTCCTAGTTATTTCAAAATACATTGTTTATGTAAACGAATCTCTTATCCTACAATCTATTTTCATATAGCTCACACACATGAAATTTTTAACTTTTCCGTAGACGTTTGTTCCTCAATATTCAAAATTTCACAAAATGTTACTCGTCAACTTAGACGGTCTAACAGATCCATTGCCCACGACATTTTATATTCAACGTAACTATTGAAGCAAGCTCATCACATATCATTAAACTAGAGATTTTCTATTTTAATTGGGAATCAAACCAACTTTTCGCACACACCTATAAAATATCACAACTATAATTCAGCATTTACTAAAACTTCTCTCAAAAGCAATAAAACATTTATTAAAAGACGCTTTTCAACAAACACTAAGTTCATATACCAAATTCTTTTTCTAAGGATCAACTTTTTTACAAGAATCTGTAAACTTCAAAATTTTCTAATACAAAGTTACTTAAAAACGATGCAGAATTGTTAATACCTGGAACTTTTAAAACCTCACTCGATACGTCAATTAAATTCAAGACACGTGGGCAAGAGAACTTTGTAAGGACCGACAAATTTTCAACTTATGTAAACTCTTTTAAAATCATAGTAGCATTTCCATTCTTTTACAAAGTACCCTTTCGCATAATCCAAAGATGTTTTATATTCTCGTTACATTCACAAACTAGACTCTACGTACCATGCCAACTCAATCTATTTTGATTCGATAAATTTCACGTTTTGATCAAACCATTATACATGCATATCATCTTACACGTTTTAGTCAATATACCGTGACAATCTCACACATATCACTCGTTTTCTTTTCTTTTGTGCTCAAACTTTCTGAATCTTTTACGAACTTAAACTCATGTATTTCAAATTATACTATAAACAAAATCATTATTACTTACAATCATACTTGTATGTTTTATGTCTACACTTATACTTATGCACGCACATTTATAATTCAAAATTTATATATATTATACGTTAATACACATACTCACAATTATACCTTTACATCATACTTATATTCACGTTTATACTTACATTCATATGCATATTCATGTTCATACATTTTACAATTTTATTTACACTTATACAACTTTGTTTACACTTATATTCATACACATACATTTTGTTCATACTTAAACCTTCATGTTTTACATTTGAATTCACGTTCATATCTATGCTCATGCATCTTATGTTTATACTCATGCGTATATACGTGTTCACACACACACAATTTGTGTTTATACTTATACTCATATTCTATACATACACGATCTTATTTTCAGAATTTATGTATACCTTAATTCATACACAACTAGTACAAGCTAGGCGCATCATGCGACGATCAATATATTCGCGGGTGTACACGGGATTATGATGATAGGCGTATGAGAACCATAGAGTGTACTACTGCGTATGGTAAGGCACAAAACGTAACATGACACCAAATACGAGACAGACGTAATGTGGTCAAAACATGGTGGATACGCCACTGGTACGTCCTATATATAAGTGTTTTCATCATGTTTCCAAACTTTCGTAAAACGTGCCATGAGAAATTCAGTGTTTTGCAGACCTTTTGGACCTGATGCAAACTTTAAACAGCTCACAAACGCATTATATCCAATTATCCACGACGAGACTTCATTCTTAACACATCACTTTCGTTTATCAAATACTTAAGGCATCCTTATACTCGTATTCGTCTATTAGATCAATCACTCACTTTTATACCTCCCATTATTCTCCATTATTCTTTGTCTTTATACAAACCCCGTTACGATCCAGTCTGTTTAAAACGTTCAAATCCTAATCTACCTCCTTACTTTTAAAACTACCTTCTATTATTTATCCATGTGCAAACACCCGTAGTGGGTCGTTACCACCAAAACCATTTTATACTAAATTTTCCCTCTTAAATGCGACACATTTTTTTTTACGTCTCCAAATTTGAGTTACTCTAAAGTATTTAAGCTCACCTTGTCTTTACACACATACGTACGCGTTTTAATATTTCAATCATCTTAGACAAACGAACTCTTTTACAAACCTATCTTGTCGTTCTTCAAAATTTCATACTTTTTACGTTTCAAAACTTTCAAGTCTCAATTTTAAACAATCCTCTTCCGTTGCCAAAACCCTTTCACGTCTACCTTCTGAATAAATTTCAGGACGAAATTTACTAAAGGAGGGTAGACTGTAACGCCTCGCATTTTTGTAATTCTATACTTTGAGAAAATTCGTGTTCATTTCCTATTCTTTTGGAATCACAGTCAAAAAACGGATTAAAAAGAAGAAAAACAACGCGCTTTTAACGCAACCAACAACGAACGCGTCACGCACTCATCTCCGACATCATTCACGTAAATTTTTTTAACCCTAAAAATAATATCCTGCGATGTTTCACGACATTCAGTTGTGAAAACGGGCTTCAGATCCGTATCGGGCCGAGCGATACGGGCTTGTGGGCCTGGGACCCAAGCCCAATTAAAAACCTAACTATTAATACCCATTTTATTAGATGCAAACCCTAACACCCCTTTCTTTTTATCAGCCGCTCTTCATTATTTTCCCTTCCAGAATTCTCAAAGACCTCATCTTCACCAAAACTCATAGTGTGAACTGCGTCATCTTCATCAAAACTCACAATCACTGCCTCTTATCTCTCTCTCCGTCGATTATATTGTACAGACAACATCCATAGCCAAACATCATGCCCCTCTTCGCGAGTCTGACAGCGGCGCCGCCGTGAGTGGCGGCGGAGGTGACCATTCGGACATGATTCCCGGTGCCTCTCAACGACAACCACACCCTCCTCTTCGACAGTTGAAACGACGACCACCACCATCGGGGGGGGGGGGGTGAGTGACGGCCGTCAGCGACAAGAGCAGTAGAGACGAGATAGAGAGATGAGGTGGGGTGGTGTCGGCCACCATTTCCGACGGCAAGAACCGCCGACGCACGGCGAGGGGTGGTGACGGAGAGAGAGAGAGAGAGAGAGACGGAAAAAGATGAGAAAGGGAGACAGGGAGAGAAGGAACCGGCATCGAATTACGGCCAGAAGCACCGGTGACGGTGGTGTTCGTGGTTTTCGACAATTCTTCAGATGCTGTGAAGATGATGGTGGATTTCGACGAGTCACCGATTTCAGGTTTTGTTTCAGTTTCAGCTTAATCTCAGTTTTAGTTCAGGTCTGCTCAAGGGTTTGGTTCGAGCTCAGCTTAGTTAGGAGTCAGTCTTGGGTCTCGGTTCCATTTCAGTCGGGTTTAGGTCACTCGGTTCAAGTTCGGGTGCACGACGGTCCAGTTATGAGTCTCAGTTTCGGTTCAGTGTTCGGGTCAAATCGGGTCAGCTTCGGTCAAACCAGTCAACTGGTCAACATGGGTCAAACACGATATGGGGTAAAATCTGAACGACGCAAATTTGTTTATGTTATTTAGACAAATATGAAGTGTTTCAAAACCGAGCATGAACCGATGCGACTATAAATTTAGTGACTTGTTCATTTATGTTGTTAGAAAAAAAGGGAGAACTTATTTATACTAAGTTAAAAACCAATACACTTATCGATTAATTACATTTTTTTTGTAATTATGTATATATTGTGATAATATTGATTGAATTTGTTGAGTTTTGAAATTGTATCGACACGTTAGTTGTCGAGATTGTCCAAAAACAGAGGAAACTCTGCCCGATTTTCGTTAAAACATATACATATACTTTGTAGTTGTCACACCCCGATATTTCCACATGTCACCGGTGGGCCCGGTGGGGTATCGTGACGTAGTTGATATCATCATGGTCAAACATACACAGAATAGCACAGCGGAAGTCTAGGAATATAAAAATATTATTACAAACTCAATGTCTGAAAATATCAAAGTATTTATTAAAGGCGAGTCTGTAATATCAAATCCACAGAAGGATCGTTACAGAATGTTTAAAATGAATCTTAGCAGACTTTATGGCATCTTTAAGGATTTGCAAGATCCTCTTTTTTCGACACAGAGCAACTCCCAGCCTATTACGAGTAGTACCTGCCACTTAGCCTTTTGAAAATACGTCAGTTTTCACTGGTAAATACGTTTTAACCGACTCATTTGAAAACAGTTTATGAAAATTGATTTAAGTGCACAAGGCACAAAACCTTTTACAACTCGGGACAATTCTTAAAATCTTGTATACTGAATTACATGTTTACCGTAAATCTGGGGCCCAGTACAAAGACTGAGACATGATTAAACGACACACCACTTTTAAAACCCATGAAGGAGTTATCCCCAACTTGTGGGTAATAATTTATTATTGGCATCTTTTCGGTGTATGCCTACACCCTGCGCATTTATTGTGGCCATTTACAAATGAATGAGCCAAGGATATATCCAGGACACGGTCGTAAACCCCCAATGTTTAAGTCATCAACAGAACAGTATCAAAACAGGTTTTGTGGATTTGCTAGCCACAATCCGGCATTTGATTGATCCACACCCGACCAAGCGGTATTAATTTACCGTATCCCAAGCCCGCATAAGGGAAAATAAGTTAAAAGTCTTTACCTGAGCTAATACTTGATTCACAGCAAAATAACTCAGTCGTATCCAATCTATCTAAATGCAGGTAGCTTTTACCGGGTGGCTCTAGTTTGGAGTGATGGTAATATATAACCAATTCAGAATGCTAATGGTCTTTATTTAAGTTATAGACTTAGACCGGCTAGCTTGAAGTATCTAAAGCGGTATGATACGCTAGATTAAGCGATGACCGGAATAGAATGTTATTTAAACCCAACAAGTTTGGATACTTGTATAATATGGGTAAACTAAACACATTCCGGATTTTGAGACAAAACGATAAGGTTAAACCCGTTTCGGCAAACATACGTAAACTAGTCGCATAAACCGATCTGAACGCGTAAAATGCGTAACGGGTAACCAAACGAATCATATACAAGTTCCTTATGTTATTATGCTTAGAATATGTCAATACATCAGTAGGATGTCAACATATATGCCCAAAAAGTATTTAAAACCATTTTAAGTCCCGTAAGGGCAATTTGGTAATTTTCATACTATTAAAAGAGATTTTATAACAAACTGTAGTTCTGGTCCTTTCTAATCAGTAAAAATATTTAATTTATCTCATTACATCTGTAAGATATTACACATATGTGAAATTTACTATTTACGACTAAACTATGTCCCAAAAAGGTATTTTGGTCATTTCACATATGCTTTTACGGGCATTTTTGGAAGTCTGAGTTCACGACTTATACCTACTGCAATAATATTAAAATTTGTTTAAAAATTCAGTAGGTAATAAGTCTTAGGTTTAATTATGGTTTAAAACCATACTATGCACCTAAATAGCGTAAAAATCGCTAATTGACGATAATTAAGGGGTTTTATGGAAATCTGAGATTTTGATCAGTTTTGAATGCTCAAAATAATTTATTTAATATATGAAATCAGTAGGAAAAGGTTTGGCATTCAAATCATTTGTAAATCTTATTTTATGCATGAAAAGGGTATTATCGTCATTTACCGAATAATACAATAACTTTATGGTATGATCAGTTTATAATCTGATCAATAATTCCAACAATCCCTAAAAATAATATCTTAACAGTAGGTAATGAGTTTTGGGTCAAAATTCAAGTTTAAACATGCTTTATGCAAGATATCGCAATTTACTTAGTTAAAAGTTTCTAATTACGATATCGAGCATAACTCCTATTTGGGACCAAGAACTGATGTCAAATTTTCAGGACAAGCTTATATATCAGTAACAAAGGTTTTTGTCGTCTCACATTTCTAAAAATCTCATCCTTATGTCAAAAGGGCATAATGGGCGTTTATAAGCATAATAGCGGAAACTAGCGTATAATTCAAACCACAAGGAACCATGCAATATAACTTCAGAGGGTTATACTACTGAATAATATGTCCTAATGGAAGCTTAAAACATGGAAGAATCAAGCTTAATCGGGACAGAACTAAAAAGTCAAAGCAAAGTCAAGCTTTTGCGACTTTCGGTTGTGAACCGACCCTAAACTTAGAATTGTCGAGTTGGACCAGCTTAGACATGTTCTAATAATCATTACCAAGTTATTAGAGTGTTAAAATATAATTTATAACCTATGTATCTATGGTTTAATTAATATGCACAAATCTGCCAAGTTTGACTTTTTACCTATACGGTTCGACCCGACAATTAACTATGCAAACGAAGGAATTAGGAGGTTCCCTTTCAGGGGTTAATCACCTACCTAACTATGGTCTTATACCCACTTTTAATTTGGTTAGTGGCTGGACCATGAGAGTCTAAACCGAAAGTCAAAGCTAATATACGATAACTTGATTTTTCGGTTATTAAAACATAAATCTGAACTATAAGGTGGGCTAGGACACTTACAATGGGTCCATGCTATCTTTTCTATTAAGATAAGTTCCCACTTCAGCTTAGGAAGGTCCAGGTTTGAGAGAGAGGAGGAATGAATGAAAATGAGCAAATGAATTTGTTGGGTTCATTGCCTATTTATAGTTTTTGGTTGAGAATAGGATCAAGACAAGTGTGACTTCTAATTCTTATGTGCATGAGATACTTGGGATTGGCACTGTGATTGATGGTTTTTCAATGAGTTCTGATGATTCAATAAGTTCAATGGCACTTAATATGATAAGAAAATATCAAAAATATTGGGGGGATGTTACCAAGTTAAACCATTTTTTGTTTATCGCTGTGGTTCTTGACCCGAGAAGGAAATGGAAGTATATTAAGTGGGTTGTTTCAGCAAAACATGTAGATGAGAGGATCCTAAAAAGTCTAGATTCAAACTTGCTTTCTTTGTTTGAATTTTATAAAAAAATCTATGCCTCAAAAGGAGAAGGAATTTGAGGTGTCGTCATCTACATCAATGCCCATGGGAGGTTCTAATTCTAGCGACACAATGGATGTTGACGAACTCATGACAAAGAAGTTTGAAATGGCCATGGGTAGTTCGCAAACATCTTTGAACAAAAGTGAGTTAGATAAATATCTTAATGAAGATCGCGAACCCATGGATGCACGTTTTGACATTTTAAAATGGTGGAAAGTTCAACAATGCCGATATCCCGTTCTTGCTAAGATGGCCCGGGATATTCTTGCCATTCCGGTTTCTACGGTTGCTTCCGAGTCCGGCTTTTAGCACCGGTGGACGGGTGCTTGATTGTTTTCGAACCTCATTGACTCCAAGAATGGTGGAAGCGTTGGTATGTGCTCAAGATTGGTTACGTGCGTCTAACAAACCAATTTTCATTGAAGATACCTGTCACACCCCTGGTTTCCACGTGTATCACCGGTGGGCCCGGTGGGGGATTACCGTGACGTAGTTGGCAACAATATAGTCAACCACACAATTATATGAATGCACAGCGGAAGCATAAAGATAAATATAATTCAACCTTTGATTGTAATATCGAATGTATCACAAGTAGTCGAATGGTATCCACAGGGGATCAAAAATAATAAAAATATTTGTTCAACAGACAAGACATCAAGCTTGCGAGACTTCTTAAGATGCTAAGGAGCTATTGCCAGCCGATTACGTGTAGTACCTGCACTTAATCTTTTTGGGAAAATACGTCAGTTTACACTGGTAAATACATTCAACCGACACTTTTGTAAAATGTTTAAATAAATTGATTTGAATGCACAAGGCACAAACTCTTTTATAACTTGGGAGAATTATTTAATATTATAATCTTGTGAACGAATTACATGTTCCTTCTTTGCGTTCAGTAGCCCGGATCTAGTCCGGGTTAAAGATCAATAGACACACCACTTTGCGTAAAACCGTGGTGGGTAAACCAACGGTTACGTCTTTTAATAATGTAGACATAATACCGGGTGTACGCCTACACCCGAGTGTCGAGGTCGTGGCCATTTCGTAAAATGATGCCTAGGATATCCGGGACATGGTCATTAATCCCCCAAAGGCTTTTAAGTAACAAGACTGTTTAAATGAGCCGATCAAATTATTCAATTAACCACCTAAACGATGGAAGATTTGATGCTCAATCAAGCGGTATTAATATACCGTAACCCAAGTCCGTATAACGGAAAATAAGTTAAAAGTATTTACCTTTGCAAGTATTGTCCTTAATTGATTAAATCACAGATATCTTTTACTGGGGCTCCTATTCTGGAACGAAGGTTTTAAAATAACCTATTAGAATCCTAACGGGTCTTTATATTAGCCGTAGCCTAGACCGGTCAGTTTCAAGGGATAGATACGGTTTAATCGTGTGAAAGGCGAAAACCAAGAATGGATTGTGATTCTGACCCAACAAGTTCGAAGACTTGTTTTATATGGGTTTAATATTCACACTCTGGATTTTGGGGTCAAAATAATATGGTTTGACCCGTATCGGCTAATTTATGTAAACTAGTTACATAAGTCGAACCGTGCGCGCAATAGGCGCAACGGGTAACCGTAAGAGTCCTACACTTGTTTTCCAAGTCAATATGCCTTAAAGAGGTTGTGGTATCAGTAGGATACCTTCCGTGATGCCCGTAACGAGTTTAAGTTTATTATACGCCCCGTAGGGGTTTTCCGGTCATTTCAAGGACTTTTAAAAAGATTTCTGAGTTCTATAGGAAACCTGAGTTTCCCGATCAGTTTATAAAGTTCAAATTACTTTATTTATTATTTAAAATCAGTAGCAACTGGAATCGGGTCAAAAGACCTTGTAGAACTCAAGTTTTGGCCGAAAAGGGCGTATTCGGTATTTACCGAACCGTAGCCATAACCGTAGGTTATGTGCAGGTTAAAATTAATTAAAAATCTTTAAAAATCCCAAAATACTATTTTACAACAGAGAGTAAAAAGTTTGGTGTCGAAATCTTGGTTTAGGTAGGCGTTATGCTAATCGCGCCGTTTATTACAAAAGTTTCTTTTATTTGCGCTATTTAGCATAACTCCCATTCTGGACCTCGGATTGGCGTGAAACTTTAGGGACATGCTTAGAATTTAGTAAGCAAGGTTATGGCCCCTTCACGTGTCTGAAATACTCGTTTTATTTTGAAAAGGGCGTTACGGTCAACTTTTAAGCAATTAACGGAAATGCGTAAAAGACTCGGACAAACAACGATCCGGTCACAGAGGGTGATACCATCACATGACCTGGTCCTAAGAGAGTCCTAAGGCATATCTACATTGCACTAAAACGGGTCAGAACTGAAGTCAAAGCAAAAGTCAAACTTTTGCGACGTTCGGCTCCGAACCGGGTCAATATAGCAAATGGCCGAGTCAAACGAGTTTAGACAAGTTTATATACTCAATATCATGTTTTATAAGTGTTCAAACAGGTTTCATATCATCTATATTACAGATTATGCAAGAATCGCAAAAATGGCTTTCTGTTGACTTTTTAAGTATACGTTTGACTGGACATTTGAACTAGTTAGAGTGGTGATCAGAGGGAACCTTTCTAGGGGTTTATTACCCATACTAATACCAACTTATAACTACTTTTGATTCGAGATATGACTGAGCCATTAAGGACATATCTCGAAGTCAAACCGTAGTTACGACGGTTTGATTTCTAGCTATTTAACTAAGTAAAACTAAACCACAAAGGATTTAAACAACTTACAGAAGCTTGAGCACGATTTAGGATGATAGAATAAAGCTTGGAAGCTCCAGAGATGATCAAGAGAATGTGTTTTGAGGTGTGGTGAACTTATGCACACAATAGGCCTATTTATAGTGCAAAACTTGGCATGGGATCATCACAACTCAGCCTACCAAGCATCATGGATGTTCAGCAGGTGGCCCTGAGTGCTAGGAGGCAAGTAGAGGGCACCGATGCCTCATTTATTGCACTTTTGGTCGTTCACTAGCTCAAAAAGCAAGTTAGTCCAAACTTTCTGCATCTGGGCGGTTCACGCGGCCCGCATGAAGGAATCATGCAACTTGTTTGCGGGTCGCCTGGATCTTCAAACCAGACGCGTGCAAACAGAAGGCTCGCGGCCCGCTTCAACTAACCCAAGACCTTTACGCGGCCCGCGTTAGGTCTAATTTTTCTGTTTTTTGAATCTTTTATAATCATGACTAAGGTGCTGTTTGTTTTTTCTGCGGGAAAAGGTCTGCAGCCTGCGGACCACATCTGCAGGCATCTGAAGGAGAAGAGGTGGACCAAATGTCTGCAGTCTGCAAGGAGAAGAGGGTTTGTTTTTTTTATATAAAAAGATCTTCACACACATAACACACACAAACACACACAGACACCTCTGCTCTTTCTCTGCCTTCCTCACCACCACCAAGCACCACCGCCTTACACAACCACCGTCGTCACCACTACACCACCGCCCTTCACCGTCTCTCTCTCCTCTCACAGATCTCTCTCTCCTCCCTCGATCTCTCTCTCTGCCTTCATCACCACCACCGCAAATCCTAGCCTTGAACTCTCTCTCTACAATCTGTCACCACCACCGCCATCTCCTTCTCCGGCCAGCCGTTTCTCCGGCACACCCATCTCCTTCTTCTCCGGCGCACGGCGGCGTGAAAGACGCGAGAAGAGAGAAATACGCGAGAAGAGAGAGAGACGCGAGGAGAGAGAATGCTTGTTGGTTGGTGGTTGTTTCTTCTTAAAACCGGTAAGTTGGGGATTTTGAGTGGGTTTTTGGATTTGAGGGGTTTTCATGGTGGTTGTGGTGGCAGGTGGATAGTGGTGACGGTAGTTGTGGTGGTGGCCGGCGGGAGTAGGTGGGGGTTGTGGCAGGTGGATGGTGGTTGCAGGTGGGTGTTGGTGACGGTGGTTGTGGCAGGGATGTGGTGGTGGTGGTGGTGACAGGGATGTGGTGGTGGCAGGGAAGAAGAGGTCTGTGCCAAGAAGAGGTTCCAAGAAGACATGGGTCATTGTCTGCGTGGTGAAGAGGTCTCGCAGACCTTTTTTAATGAAAGGTCTGCGAGAAAACAAACAAGCTGCAACATCCAAACGTCTGCCCGCGTCTGCGCAGCGCAGATATAAGTGGCCAGAAGTGCTTCTGGCAAAAAAACAAACACCACCTAAATCTTTGTAATTAATAACGAAATCTTTGGTAATTATTAACCTGACCTTTCGGGTTTGAAGGGGTAACTTTGCGATTTGGCCCTCGATTAATTACAACTAAGGGCCTCGTGTTATTTACCCGCACTGTTAAGTCCCCGGTTAGTTTGTTAATTATTCGGAAAGCCTTAACTTTCATTGTTGACGCCTTTAACCCCTCTTATACGAAATTGATCATATATTTCTCGTTTTAAAACGGAACTTCGCGGAATTTATACAGTATATTCTAGTGAGCGTATTTTACTGTTACAAAGCCTCGGGTACGTCAAAGAGTCACTCAGAGGTATAATTAAACATGCTGACACAGTTAACTCCTGCAGCTTGTAATCTCTCACTTTCTTCCGCGTTTCTCTTCCGTACGATCCATGATTTATTCGTTTGAAGGTACGAGCATCGTTTAGGGTTACTATACAATATACTTACCCTTGTTTGACATTTATAACCCTCGAATTTACATACTTTCAAGGCTTGTCAACTATAGTCCTTTATTTAATATTAAATGCCACGTGTAAACTCAAGACACGTGTCAATACATTATTGGACACAAAATTTCGAGGTGTTACATCCTCACCCCCTTAAAATAAATCTCGACCCGAGATTTACTCAAACAAATAGGGATATTTCTCTTTCATCGTGGATTCAACTTCCCACGTGAATTCGGGTCCTCTCCGGGCATCCCATTTAACCTTAACTATCGGTACATGTTTCCTTCGAAGATTCTTCACTTGTCGGTCCTCAATCGACAAAGGCTTCTCCACAAACTTCAAGCTCTCATCTATATGCACATCTGTGTGTGGGATCACCAATGATTCATCAGCGAAGCACTTCTTTAGATTGCAGATGTGGAACACGTTGTGAATTCCATTGAGCTCTTCTGGTAAGTTCAACTTATAGGCAACTGACCCGACACGTTCGATAACCTCGAAAGGTCCTATGTATCTCGGGCTCAGTTTGCCCTTCTTACCGAAGCGCATCACCCCCTTCCAGGGTGATACTTTTAGTAGCACTTTTTCACCTACCTCGAAGTGAAAATCCTTACGCTTTGGATCAGCGTAACTTTTCTGCCTATCACGGGCAGCCTTGAGACGTTCCCGAATCTGGGTAATCTTGTCCGTTGTTTCGAAAACTATCTCCGGTCCTGATAATTGGACCTCTCCCACTTCCGCCCAACAAACAGGCGATCTACACTTCCTACCGTATAATGCCTCGAAAGGCGCAGCCTTTATGCGGGTATGGTAGCTATTGTTGTAGGAGAATTCGATTAGGGGTAGGTTCTTATCCCAACTACCACCTAAATCGATAGCACATGCACGCAGCATGTCTTCTAACGTTTGAATAGTACGCTCACTCTGACCGTCTGTCTGAGGATGGTAAGCCGTACTGAAATTCAAACGCGTGCCCAAAGATTGTTGGAAACTCTTCCAGAAATGTGACGTGTACCTAGTATCCCTATCAGAGATAATAGACACAGGTATGCCATGCAAGGCTACAATCTTATCAACATACAACTGGGCTAAGGTGTCGGAGCTATAAGTCTCCTTTATGGGTAAGAAATGAGCTGACTTGGTCAATCTATCGACT
Source organism: Helianthus annuus (assembly GCF_002127325.2). Classification (NCBI taxonomy): domain Eukaryota; kingdom Viridiplantae; phylum Streptophyta; class Magnoliopsida; order Asterales; family Asteraceae; genus Helianthus; species Helianthus annuus. Next base: position 161,647,377 of record NC_035445.2, on the reverse strand, counting down.
ATAACCCATATCGTGTCATTTCCCTTGTTCGTCCTGGGTAACTTGGTGATAAAATCCATAGTTACACACTCCCACTTCCATTCAGGGAGCTCAGGCTGTTGTAGCAAGCCAGATGGCTTTTGATGCTCAGCCTTGACTTGCACACAAGTTAAGCATTTGGCTACATAAGCGGCTACAGACTTTTTCAAGCCTATCCACCAATAATTTGCCTTTAAATCCTGATACATTTTGTCTGCTCCAGGATGGACAGAATATTTGGAACTATGGGCTTCCTGGAGGATAACATCTCGTAGTCCTCCATAAATAGGAACCCATATTCGCCCATTCAATCTCAAAATTCCATCCTTGCTAAGAGTTAACTGCTCCTCAGTTACTCCTAACTTTTCCTTAGGGTAATTAGCTTCCAACACAGCCTCTCACTGTGCAGCTAATATCCTTTCAATTAAGTTATTCTTTACTTCCATCCTCCAAGCATTGATTCGGATGGGTTTCATCCTTTCTTTCCGGCTCAGGGCATCAGCGACTACATTCGCTTTGCCGGGATGGTATCTGATCTCACAATCATAATCATTTAAGGTCTCCATCCAACGGCGTTGCCTCATATTTAGCTCCTTCTGATTGAACAATTGTTGAAGGCTCTTGTGATCTGAATAGATCACAAACTTGATTCCGTACAGATAATGCCTCCACAGTTTTAGTGCGAATACAACGGCACCCAGCTCTAAGTCATGAGTGGTGTAATTCTTTTCATGCACCTTCAACTGTCTCGAAGCATAGGCAATCACCTTGCCTTTCTGCATGAGCACACACCCCATGCCAGTGTGTGACGCGTCGCACTAACCTACGAACTCTTCGGTACCTTCCGGTAGCGTCAACACAGGAGCGTTGCTTAGCTTTTGCTTTAAGATATCAAAGGACTCTTGCTTCTTAGGGCCCCAAACAAACTTTTCCTTCTTCTTGGTCAAGGAGGTTAAGGGCGCAGCAATCCTTGAAAAATTTTCAATAAATCTCCTGTAGTATCCTGCCAACCCCAGGAAACTACGGATCTCTATGGGCGTCTTTGGCTCTTGCCAATTCATGATCGCCTCTACCTTAGCGGGATCTACTTGGATACCACGCTCGCTTACGACATGTCCGAGAAATTGGACTTCTCGTAGCCAGAATTCGCATTTAGAGAATTTGGCATAGAGTTTCTCGCGATGCAGCAATTTGAGAATACATCGTAGGTGCTTCTCATGGTCAGCTTTGTTCTTTGAATAGATAAGAATGTCGTCGATGAACACGATGACAAATTTGTCCAAGTACGGCTTGCAGACGCGATTCATGAGATTCATGAACGCAGCCGGTGCATTTGTGAGCCCAAAAGGCATCACTAGGAACTCGTAGTGACCGTAGCGAGTTCTAAATGCTGTTTTGTGTACGTCTTCATCTCGAACTTTCAGCTGATGGTAGCCCGACCTCAAGTCGATCTTTGAGAAATAACTAGCCCCTTGTAATTGATCAAACAAGTCGTCGATCCTTGGCAATGGATATCTATTCTTTATCGTGACCTTATTAAGTTCACGATAATCGATGCACAGACGCATCGATCCGTCCTTCTTCTTAACAAATAGGACAGGTGCTCCCCAGGGAGATGAACTAGGCTTGATGAAACCTTTTGCTAACAGTTCATCCAGCTGGGTCCTTAATTCCTTCATCTCAGTTGGTGCTAGCCTGTAGGGTGCTCTAGCAATAGGAGCTGCTCCAGGGATGATATCTATTCTGAATTCCACTTGCCTATCTGGTGGCAATCCAGGTAGATCTTCGGGGAAAACTTCTGGATACTCCGAAATGACAGGAATGTCCTCTATCTTTGGTTTGGGCTCTTCCATTATCACCTGTGCCATGTAGATGACACAGCCTCTTTTTAAACATCTTGAAGCCTTGAGCATAGATACGTTCTCGGGCAATCCATACTGCGTATCTCCTCGAATGGTGAGCGATTCACCAGTCGGAGTCTTTAGCACTATTTGTTTTCTATTGCAGACGATCTGGGCCTGGTTGTGGGATAACCAGTCCATACCCAGAACGATGTCAAAACCAGCCAGTTTGAAGGGAAGTAAAGATAGAGGAAAAGAGTGGTTCTTAATGGATATTTCACATCCCTCTAGAATAGTGGAGACGGTTTCTACTGTGCCGTCTGCTAGCTCTACTTCGTATTTCACATTTAGGGTTTTGATAGGCATATTTAGCAACTTGCAAAATTTGTGGTCTACGAAGGACTTATCAGCGCCTGAATCGAAAAGTACTCTTGCAAATATATTATTCACGAGAAAAGTACCTGTGATTACGTTGTCGTCCTGCAAAGCTTCCTTCACATCCATTTTGAAGACTCTAGCGTTATTCTTTTTGGTTTCTTCCGTCTTCTTGGCGAATTTGGGGCAGTTGCTTTTAATGTGCCCCTTCTCACTACAGTTGTAGCAGGTCGCATCTTTAATCTTCTTACAGTCCACAATCTTGTGGTCTTTGGACTTGCACAGTCCACAAGTATGCGACTTCGACTGGGACTGTGAGTTCGACCCAAGCCTGCATTTCCCAAAGTGGAATTTTTGGCAGTTCTTGCACTTGGGCTTCTCTCCGGATTGTTGCCCATCTTTCCTTGACTCGGTCCCTCTCTTGCCATCACCGTTCCCACGGTGTTTCTTTCCCGACCTTCGTGAGGTATCGTCCTCACGCTTCCTTTTCTCGGCCTCCTTGTTCCTCAGCGATCTCAGTCGGACCGCGTCCATTATGAGGGACAAAGAGAGGTCAGTTACAGACCTGAAGGTCGTTGGCCGAGAGGCCTTCACACTTGCCTTTATCGCGGGTTCTAACCCCCCGATAAAACGAGCGATTCTCCTTGGTTCCGTGGTTACTAGATATGGAACCAAGCGATACATCGTGTTGAAACTCGTCAAGTAGGCCTGGCAGTCCAGGTTTGTCATCACCAATGACACAAAATCGGACTCTATCTTCTCCACCTCATGCTGAGGGCAGTAATTTTCTTTGATGAGAGAAACGAATTCCTCCCACGTCATGCTGTAAAGCACAGCTTTTCCCGAGGCCTGAACCAGCGCCCTCCACCAAGCTAGGGCCTCGCCCTTAAACGACTGCGACACAAACTTTACTACGTCCCTTTCCGCGCAGCCACTGATGTCCACCACAGTGTCCATCTCATCCAGCCATGTCATACATTCGACGTCACCTTTCTCCCCCGTGAAGTCTCGGGGTTTACAAGACACAAAGTACTTGTATGTGCAGCCCCTGGCACGGGAAGCATCAGTATACTCCCTTTCACGACGAACACTATTTTCATTTGACGAGTGATTGTCGTCGTCCTTCTTGGGCTTGGACGAGTGGTTATCGTCGTCCTTCTTGGGCTTGGATAGTGGTTTGCTGTGGGATTTTGAGTGTGTCTTTGGCTTAGAAGGTGGTTTGGAAACAGTTCTGCTTCGAGATTCGGTATATTGTCGATCTAGAGCTGCTTGAACAGCGTTGTCGACAAGAGCCTTTAGTTGAGCGCCCGTTAGATGTACTTGGGCATTATCATAATCATCTTCATTTGTATGACTATTTTCTCCATTTGGATTCGCCATAGTAGCTTGTATCTGCTGCAGAAGATAATGAAAATTTTATTTAGGAGTTTATTATAGAATTGTCTTTTATGGCAATTCATTAACCATGGTAACGAAGACCATATCCGGTTAATTTGTTACTCACTTTTCATTTAGGATTTGAACATACTTATCCTAATCACAATTAATATTGCTAGTGGCATAAAAGCCTAGTCGCGAGGACGTTATTATAATATTAGCCGAGATTACAGAGAATCAAGGTATGAAGGTTTGAACCGTAGTTCTTTTATCCCCTTCTGACAGGGAGTCATAGACCACCACTGTCTTTTGTCTTATTATGACAACTATTATGGCCCGTAGGCACTACATCACTAATGGATGTTTAACAAGTGATCACCTTCATTGATGATCTAACCCATGATTTATTATATCATTAATTTGGGCTTTGGGAATCCTTTAAAGGATTCTTGTATAAGAATGACGTGTGCGATTTTAACGAATCACATCTGCCATGATTGTTAACATGCTTACAGAGGTTAACAGGGAATCTGAATCTTTTAATTTAGGTCTTACCATTTTGGCCGGATCTTAAAAGACACCTGGCTAGGTTCCACTCTTAAGATTCTTTATTTAGGCGGATTAAATTAAAAGGAATGATTTTGATTTATTTCATATATAGTAATAACAAAAATGAAATTCATAACATAACATTCCATAATTTCAAATACGATTACACGCTGCCCTAAACGGGACTTTTACACAAGTACATACCTACATAGAGGTTAAAATAAAAGTCAAGTCCACGCAGGGACTAATACAGGATAGGTGTCCACGCAGGGACTAAAAGATAAGTCCACGTAGGGACTGAAATACGATGAATGTCCACGCAGGGACTAAATTGTAAGTACAACAATCCATAAGGAGACTAAGGGTCTCGTTTCTTCTTCTTACCCTTCAGTAGGTTTGCCAATCCCTTGAGGAATCCTCGGTGGCTCTTACGTTCTTCCTCGAAGTCTCTTTCCACACGGCTCAAACGGTGGAGTATTTCTTCTTGTTCAGGTGGGGAAAAACGTGGTTGTGGCGCCGGTTGCGGAACTGGAGGTCTAGGAGGTGCTGGATACCCATGAGCTGAGTAGTCCGGTATTCCCATGTTTCCATATGCTCCGTCTGGATATCGGGCATTATACCTAGCCCCTACCACATATGGGTCTTGCTCATAGTTGTAATTGTAATGTGCGTGCGACGATGGTTCGAACGGGTTGTATGCCGTTGGGCCCACGTACGCGGGTATGGGGTGGTCGTACCCAAACGGTGGCGAAGATGGTGCAACTGGTGCGGAGTTCGCCTCCTGTACTGGACTCGCAGGTCCTTCTTCTGGTAGTGGCGGGTAGTGGCTACTACTAGAGTGTCGAGGGGTGTTGAAGTGGAAATCCCCTCCTCCTCGTGTGGACATACGGGCATTTGTCCTCCTACGCCTTGGCGGGTCAGGCATTACTGGCTGTACCGATGGCGGAGGTGGTGGCGTAACTGCCACGAAACGTGGATCCTCGGAGGGATCTCGCGGATGTTGCGGCTGTTGTGATGTCTGTGGCGTGTGGTACCACTCGTGTTGATTAAACAATGCCATGAAGCTATCTGGTCCCTGATAGGGTGTGCCATGAAAGGATGACCCATCAGAGATTTCTATTGGATGCGTGGGCGTACCACGAGCAGGTTCTGTCGGATCTGTGTCCTCGTCCATATGGTCTTCGGAGAAGTGATCTTGTGGTCCTAACGGAACAAAGCCTGCAGGCTCCTGAATGTAGTCAGCTGGGTTAAACTGACCTCTGAAGTATGGATAGGATCGTCAAAAGCACGGTGCGATACCGAACGCTGTAGAGGTATGTAGGAGGGTTGAGGGTTGTTGGGATCATTCTCGGAATCTGGCCCGAACGAGTGACGGTATGATGGCGTCGAGCTGTGAGAGGTGGAATGCCTCGCAGGTTCGAAAAGGTTTCTCCGTCTTTGCGGTTCTTCACTCCTTGTGGTCGAAGGAGCTCGCGTATTTGAAGGTCCAGCTTCGTGATCGTGGTGAGTAACGATCTCTCCTCTGCCTCTTCTTCCCCTTCGTCGTCCTCGGAAAATTACAGGTGCCATATTTCCTGCTTTTAAAAATTTTAAATAACAATAATAAAAGAAAAAGACAAATTTGGAATAACAATTCGAATTTATCCTATGTTCTTGTCTAGACTCAAGTATGTGCAATTGTGTCACTGAGATTAAACACATTAGGATAGTGTTTAATTCACTCAATGTTGGCTCTGATACCAACCTGTCACACCCCTGGTTTCCACGTGTATCACCGGTGGGGGATTACTGTGACGTAGTTGGCAACAATATAGTCAACCACACAATTATATGAATGCACAGCGGAAGCATAAAGATAAATATAATTCAACCTTTGATTGTAATATCGAATGTATCACAAGTAGTCGAATGGTATCCACAGGGGATCAAAAATAATAAAAATATATGTTCAACAGACAAGACATCAAGCTTACGAGACTTCTTAAGATGCTAAGGAGCTATTGCCAGCCGATTACGTGTAGTACCTGCACTTAATCTTTTTGGGAAAATACGTCAGTTTACACTGGTAAATACATTCAACCGACACTTTTGTAAAATGTTTAAATAAATTGATTTGAATGCACAAGGCACAAACTCTTTTATAACTTGGGAGAATTATTTAATATTATAATCTTGTGAACGAATTACATGTTCCTTCTTTGCGTTCAGTAGCCCGGATCTAGTCCGGGTTAAAGATCAATAGACACACCACTTTGCATAAAACCGCGGTGGGTAAACCAACGGTTACGTCTTTTAATAATGTAGACATAATACCGGGTGTACGCCTACACCCGAGTGTCGAGGTCGTGGCCATTTCGTAAAATAATGCCTAGGATATCCGGGACATGGTCATTAATCCCCCAAAGGCTTTTAAGTAACAAGACTGTTTAAATGAGCCGATCAAATTATTCAATTAACCACCTAAATGATGGAAGATTTGATGCTCAATCAAACGGTATTAATATACCGTAACCCAAGCCCGTATAACAGAAAATAAGTTAAAAGTATTTACCTTTGCAAGTATTGTCCTTAATTGATTAAATCACAGATATCTTTTACTGGGGCTCCTATTCTGGAACGAAGGTTTTAAAATAACCTATTAGAATCCTAACGGGTCTTTATATTAGCCGTAGCCTAGACCGGTCAGTTTCAAGGGATAGATACGGTTTAATCGCGTGAAAGGCGAAAACCGAGAATGGAATGTGATTCTGACCCAACAAGTTCGAAGACTTGTTTTATATGGGTTTAATATTCACACTCTGGATTTTGGGGTCAAAATAATATGGTTTGACCCGTATCGGCTAATTTATGTAAACTAGTTACATAAGCCGAACCGTGCGCGCAATAGGCGCAACGGGTAACCGTAAGAGTCCTACACTTGTTTTCCAAGTCAATATGCCTTAAAGAGGTTGTGGTATCAGTAGGATACCTTCCGTGATGCCCGTAACGAGTTTATGTTTATTATACGCCCCGTAGGGGTTTTCCGGTCATTTCAAGGACTTTTAAAAAGATTTCTGAGTTCTACAGGAAATCTGAGTTTCCCGATCAGTTTATAAAGTTCAAATTACTTTATTTATTATTTAAAATCAGTAGCAACTGGAATCGGGTCAAAAGACCTTGTAGAACTCAAGTTTTGGCCGAAAAGGGCATATTCGGTATTTACCGAACCGTAGCCATAACCGCAGGTTATGAGCAGGTTAAAATTAATTAAAAATCTTTAAAAATCCCAAAATATTATTTTACAACAGAGAGTAAAAAGTTTGGTGTCGAAATCCTGGTTTAGGTAGGCGTTATGCTAATCGCGCCGTTTATTACAAAAGTTTCTTTTATTTGCGCTATTTAGCATAACTCCCATTCTGGACCTCGGATTGGCGTGAAACTTTAGGGACATGCTTAGATTTTAGTAAGCAAGGTTATGGCCCCTTCACGTGTCCAAAATACTTGTTTTATTTTGAAAAGGGCGTTACGGTCAACTTTTAAGCAATAAACGGAAATACGTAAAAGACTCGGACAAACAACGACCCGGTCATAGAGGGTGATACCATCACGTGACCTGGTCCTAAGAGAGTCCTAAGGCATATCTACATTGCACTAAAACGGGTCAGAACTGAAGTCAAAGCAAAAGTCAAACTTTTGCGACATTCGGCTCCGAACCGGGTCAATATAGCAAATGGCCGAATCAAACGAGCTTAGACAAGTTTATATACTCAATATCATGTTTTATAAGTGTTCAAACAGGTTTCATATCATCTATATTACAGATTATGCAAGAATCGCAAAAATGGCTTTCTGTTGACTTTTTAAGTATACGTTTGACTAGACATTAGAACTAGTTAGAGTAGTGATCAGAGGGAACCTTTCTAGGGGTTTATTACCCATACTAATACCAACTTATAACTACTTTTGATTAGAGATATGACTGAGCCATTAAGGACTTATCTCGAAGTCAAACCGTAGTTACGACGGTTTGATTTCTAGCTATTTAACTAAGTAAAACTAAACCACAAAGGATTTAAACAACTTACAGAAGCTTGAGCACGATTTAGGATGATAGAATAAAGCTTGGAAGCTCCAGAGATGATCAAGAGAATGTGTTTTGATGTGTGGTGAACTTATGCACACAATAGGCCTATTTATAGTGCAAAACTTGGCATGGGATCATCACAACTCAGCCTACCAAGCATCATGGATGTTCAGCAGGTGGCCCTGAGTGCTAGGAGGCAAGTAGAGGGCACCCATGCCTCATTTATTGCACTTTTGGTCGTTCACTAGCTCAAAAAGCAAGTTAGTCCAAACTTTCTGCATCTGGGCAGTTCACGCGGCCCGCATGAAGGAATCATGCAACTTGTTCGCGGGTCGCCTGGATCTTCAAACCAGACGCGTGCAAACAGAAGGCTCGCGGCCCGCTTCAACTAACCCAAGACCTTTACGCGGCCCGCGTTAGGTCTAATTTTTCTGTTTTTTGAATCTTTTATAATCATGACTAAATCTTTGTAATTAATAACGAAATCTTTGGTAATTATTAACCTGACCTTTCGGGTTTGAAGGGGTAACTTTGCGATTTGGCCCTCGATTAATTACAACTAAGGGCCTCGTGTTATTTACCCGCACTGTTAAGTCCCCGGTTAGTTTGTTAATTATTCGGAAAGCCTTAACTTTCATTGTTGACGCCTTTAACCCCTCTTATACGAAATTGATCATATCTTTCTCGTTTTAAAACGGAACTTCGCGGAATTTATACAGTATATTCTAGTGAGCGTATTTTACTGTTACAAAGCCTCGGGTACGTCAAAGGGTCACTCAGAGGTATAATTAAACATGCTGACACAGTTAACTCCTGCAGCTTGTAATCTCTCACTTTCTTCCGCGTTTCGCTTCCGTACGATCCATGATTTATTTATTTGAAGGTACGAGCATCGTTTAGGGTTACTATACAATATACTTACCCTTGTTTGACATTTATAACCCTCGAATTTACATACTTTCAAGGTTTGTCAACTATAGTCCTTTATTTAATATTAAATGCCACGTGTAAACTCAAGACACGTGTCAATACATTATTGGACACAAAATTTCGAGGTGTTACAATACCATTTTTGATATCGAGCACTTGGAAGAAGGCTATAATTTTATTACTTTTACTTTCTAGTTGTATATTTTTTATACATATGTCGTTTTTGATATGTTCTTTTCTATTATGTCACAGGTATGAAAGAGTTGGTGTTGGAACAACCCACAATTATTATTGATGAAACGGTTGATGAAAGTAGTGAAACGTCTTAAACTTCACAAGGTATCTTTATTAAACAGCGATATATATATTACCTGTTTGTTTTGATTTTTATTGTTGTGCTTATGTTTGATTGTTGTTGGATCACATAAGATTTAGAAATAAAGCCATAAAGGCATTACTTTTTATCATAATTATTCATATCAGAGGATGTGTTACTCAAAAAAGGATTATTAGGTTCAGTTAGCTGTTACTCGAAAAGGCAGCAGCTGTTAGTGGTAAAAATTGAGAATTTATTGTTTATATACTTTAGGCTGTGGTCTTTTCTAATTATATATCATCATAAAATGTTAGCAAATTTCATCTTTACTACTTGCTGAGATATTAGCATTACCATTACAAAATAAGAAGTCAACTTGTACCATTACAAAATTATGATACAAGCTGGATATATAAGAAGTCAACTTCTACCATTACAAAATTATTAAATGATAAATTATAGGTAGTATATGGCTGCTGTTCAATGTAAATATATATTATGTTGTATCAACCTTTTAGCTAGACTGAGCTCATTTATGTTTTTGCGCAACAGGTTTCGTACGGTGCTTTGAAAGTTGGAAGGATGGATTGGAATCTGATGCATGGATTTGGAAGATTATGTTTTTATTTCCACTTTTAAGACAATGTTTTGGTTTATTTTGGACATGTTATGTGATTTAGAACAATGGATTGTGTTGGTTTGTTTTTTTTTTTTTTTTTTGAACATCGGATCTTTAATCTTTTATTTGCTGTTTGGTTTGTTGAAAATTCTATTTTGAAATTTATTTTTTTAGAGTTTCGGATATCCGTTTCATTTTCCGAATCCGTATCCGAAATTTCGGATATCCGACTTTCGGATATCCGAAATTTTGGATACGGATTCGGATAGTGAAATCTACTATCCGAAATGTTCGGATATCCGACTTTCGGATATCCGAATTTTCAGATATCCGGTTTTGAACACCCCTAGTTACAACTGCCTTGATGACCAAGGATTCGTTTATGATTGGCTTAGAAGTGAAAGGAGTGGTCACCAAGCAAGAGACAATAAATAAAAAAAAAATAGATGTTGCAGATACAGGCCACGTGGCCCGCGTAAGCAAGCCCACTGGGCTTACGCGGCCCGTGTCACTCGTCAGTCCAGCAAACAACTAATGCAGCTTGTCATGTTTGGTCCCTACTCTTCGTGTATCTTCAAAACAGCATGATATATTCTGCTTTAGCAGCCCATGATCAAGAGTCGGGTCTGGGTCGTGACCCGGGACAATGCTTAGCCCAGACAACCATCAGCAGATTAACAGAAATGGCCCTTGTCTCAGTTTTTAACATTTTGACAGTTTTAGTCCTTGATCTTGATAAATATCATTTCTGACTTATTTGAGGCCCGTTAATCTCATTTCAAGGCTTCACTATGATACTTGAGCATAGTGGACATGACATATGCTTAAAAACATGCCGGATGTCGGCTCGTTTGGTCGTACGGTCACGTTATTCGTCGAATTACGACGAAACACGAACGGACGCTGAAAATGGTCCAAATTACGCGACGAGTGGAATTTTATCATGCCACACACTAAAATAAAATATTTTAGTGCTTACATAAATTTTTGGGTGTCCGGGGATATTCAGAATGCGAGATATGCGCGAACGTGCAAACTTGTGCACTTTTTGACACTTTTAGTCCCTGTATGACATAAAAGTTTATTTTTGCGCACCAAACACCTCTAAGCCTATATCTAAGCTATATAAAGGATAAATAGGGTTTGTTTAACTCATGGACATATTCTGTAAGGTCCGTTATCAAACGATTCGACCTACTTTTGTACTTTGACGCAATTAGTCCCTTAATTGCGCAAAGTAGCGCGAAATGCTGCTTAATTATATCCGAGCTTTCCATGGCCCATAAAGGGCATTCCCAAGCATGTACCTAAATATTACTATGCTCCTGTTTTCTTAAATGGTCACCGAAAGGCGTAGATTCAAAAGTTGACGCTATTGGTCCCTCTAATGCGCAAACTTGCACATATCATCATTTAATAACATCGAAGCCTTATGTAGTCCATGTTAGGCATTCTCGAGAGTATTATAATACATCACGATGCTTCGGGTTCGTTAAAACGTCATTTAGAGGTATAATTAAACATGTTGACACTTTTAACCCCTCTAACTTTTAAACTTGCGCATAACTTCACTTATTGGCATAAAAGCCTTGCATAGCCCATATTAGGCATTCCCGAGAATATGATGAAACATAATGAAGCTCTCGGTTTGTTAAAAGGTCATTCAGAGGTAAGAATTAACATGTTGACACTTTTAACCCTTTATTACGCAAACTTTCACATAATTACACAAACGGCTCCTCTCGTCCAACAAGTGGCTCATTTGAGAATATGGACACCGTAAAAGGTCACTCAGAGGCCTAGTTTAGGCATGTTGACACTTTCAGTCCTTCTATAATCAAGGTTTTCGATTTTCGACAAAATTAGTCCCTCATAGTCAACGTTTGACTTTATTAGGGTTCATTACACGTGTCACCACATCATTGGACACGATTTTACGAGGTGTTACATCCTCACCCCCCTTAAAAGAAATCTCGACCCCGAGATTTTCTCAAAAATATGGAAGTACTTTCTGTCGTAAACTGAACTTAACTTCCACAGTCATTTAGGGACTTTTACTGGTATTCCAATTGACATATCCAATAGGTGCATGCTCCCTTTTCGGAGTTTCTTAACCTGTCGATCCTTGATCGATATAGGTCTTTCCATAAACCTCAGGCTTTCATCAATCTATATGTCTTCATGAGACATTGCTAGCGATTTATCAGCTAGGCATTTCTTTCAGTTAAAGATGTGGAACACATTGTGAATTCCACCAAGCTCCTTAGGCATGTTTAGCTTACGAGATATACTTCCGTCACATTCGATGATCTCGAATGATTTTATATATCCAAGGCTTAACTTGCCCTTACACTGAAATGTATCATACTCTTTCATATTTGATATTTTCGATAGAGCCTTGTTCCCCATTTGGAACTTTAAGAGTTTTGCGCCTCTTGTTCGCATTGCTCTTCTATCGATTATTGGCAGTGTTCAGATGATTACGGATTCATAATATCATATCCATCGTCTTTAACATAAATCTCAGATCCTGAGAATTAGGCTTTTCCAAATTTCCTGCCCTACAATTGGGCGTTGGCTATTTCTCCCAAATAAGGTCTTCCAAAGGAGCAACCTTGATGCTTATATAACGATTTTTGGTTAAAAGAACTTATTCAGGGTGAGATAGTTATTCCAACTACTACCCGAATCAGTCTTAAGGAATCAACTATCCTCATGGTTAGTCGAACAAGTCGACGATCCTGGGCAGCTAATAACGATTCTTAATCGTTTCTTAGTTAGGTTGCAACAACCAATGCACATGCGTATTACCTTACGCTTTCTTTTGTCAATCATAATCAGAGCTCTTAATATGATGAGCTAGGCTGTACAAGCCTCTCTCCAAAAACTCATCTAGTTAGATCTTAGTTCTTCCCTTTCCGTTGATGCTAACCGATATGGAGCTTCTGTAATAGATACAGCTCTTGATAGGATACCAATCCTAATTTCACTTAGCCTCTCAGGAGGTACAACAAGGTAGTTCTACTGAGAAGGAATCAAGTTATCCAAATGTGATAGATGTAGCTTCAATCTTCGACCTTGGTCCACTTACCGTCGATTGTGTCATGCAAATGACATATCTATTTTATGAGTGCACGGATGCCTTAAGTAGAGACGCCTACTTAGGCATTTCTATTGTGGATATCTCCTTTGAATACCACTAGCTGACTTTAATACAATATGACCATTGGAATATCTTAGTGGCCCCATGCATTAAACTTCCATACTGATCAGGCATGGACATAATCTATGGGACGCATTGGGATACACAAATCCTCATATGGCGCTTTTGTCAATCATAGTTGGCACTGCAGTTGATAAAATCAATGAGAAAAGAAAAATAATTTAAAATAACATATATTGTTGTACTCTATTCAAAGAAATTGTGACAACCCGAACTTTCAGGCAAGTGTCATTTTGTTTCGTGGCTTCTCATTATTTCTTTTCAATGCTCCCTCTTGTGTTAAACTTGTTAAACGTTTTAATCTTATACTGAACATAAACGGAATTGGATTGTGTGATTGTATCTTTGGACCGCGTATGATGGATCACCTACATATTTCCTTTTGCTACACAACAACTCTGGCCCACATATAATAAGTATCGCAATAATCATAACTTGATAGTGGTCCGGTTGGTGTTAGTGGGCCGGTTACAAGTAAATTGTGTGGGCCGGTTAGTCTAAATTTACAAGGAATTTATATGCATAGGGTTGACTTTTTGGTATCTTTTAAACATTATATCAACCCTAGAAATACTTGGTGATCGGCAACAGAGACCCCTCTCCTATTCGAAACCCTTTTCCCATTGAAGCTTACCTTTGTGACTGATTGTTTTACACACCATCCGGTTAGTTCTTGTACTCTCGTTTCCGGTCAGTTTGGTTCTTGTAGGTTACGTGTATTATGTTTATTCATGCAAGTCGTTCTATAGGTTAAAGTTCATGATCAGTACATGATGATTTATATGCGATTTGAAATATGGCCGATGAGTGTTGTTCGTATTAATATTACTTAACTGATCTTGTTTATGTGGGAAGGTATATGGCTATCATATGTTAACATTCTCAAAGAAAAATTAAAGACTAGGGTTATTGATTTGGATGAACTGTGTATGCACGATGCTTGTATGAATAATTAGAGGATAATGGTCTGATGAGTATGATGGTTTTATGTGATAATTTCATATATGTATAATATAGTATAATCATAAGAATTGTTTGGTTAATTGTATTAAACCTGGACATATATAATGTATCAGTGATAATAAACAGAATTGATAGAGGAAAATTGTTTGAGATGTTAGTCCATGATCCGTGATGATTGGTATATCGAGATGGGTGGGTAATTCTGAATAGTATAAAGTGAGTTAACGGCAAGGTCGGCAATTCGGTACGATATTATGTTGGCATGATCTGTTGATGTAGGGTATAAAGGACCCGTATAAATAATGATTTTTAAATGTTAAAGTCTACGAATGCTGGTTGACCCGTAAGATGTTTAAGTCGTGTTTAGTGATGGCGTAATGTTGAGAAGCTGTATCATGATTTTGTGAGATTATTGGTTGTTATTAAGGGGTAAGGGTTGTATGCTTTAAAACGTTTAGGAAGAATGACCAAGGAGGATTTCATGCACACTTTGAATAGTCGGGCCGAACATTAGAGGAGTAGACTACAAACTGGGTAATCGAGTTGGGCTTAGATTTAATGGGCTGCTAGAATTATTAGACAAAATTAAAAATAGCTGGGCCACACAAACACTAAACTGGATCACATATGGATTCGGTTACACAAGTAGATAAGGGTTGTGGATTAGTGTAATCGCATTGTTGGATTTGGGCCATGCCATAATGGTTTGGGTTGGGGAAAGATGTCGGGCCAAACACACCTCGGGTCTGTTCTGCTGGGCCGCAAGGGGAACAAGAATTGTTAAGGGATTGCGGACCAGGATGTGTTTGGGCCGGGTAGGTGATGTTGGGCCGCACACTGTTATTAAACACACATATGTTTTATTATGTAATATGAATGTAGTATTACAGTTTGATAAACTTGAAGCATGAATTAAGAAATATGCTTACATGTATCTCGTTAACTTGCTGTGTGTCGGGTGTAGCATGGATTTGTGATGTGAGCGTATACGTGAACCAATTATGTGCATGTAAATGGAAATTGAGTTGTTAATGTGTGACACTATGGTAAATGGTTTGTGATGTGAAGGTGTAAATAAATAACTTGAATACCCGCTGTAATTCGTGTGGTAATGTGTGCCAAGCTTGTTCATACTTGCATAATAAAGATGTGAGATCTGTGTGTGTAAGTAACTGACTCGTACTGAAACCATACTAGGATTGGATTGATCAAAGTGTGAACACCTATTTTAATCTTACCGAGCAAACCAAAGGTGAGTTCATCTATCTCTTGAGCATGTGTCCCGGTGGTTGGGACAGTCAGTGGGTATCCCGGGGATGGATAAGTCTTTTGGGTAAAAACGGGAATGTTGGATAATATACTCTTCCTATCACCTTTAAAGTCCCTCCGTGTTGTTTGGTTACCGTGGAGGTAACATGGTATTAGTTAGTAGCGCTACTTAGGTTTGGCAACCTCACCCCGTTCCTGGGAGGACGGGTGTTGAACTAATGACCTAGTCATGACCAATGCTTTGATAGGAGCATTGGAGAAAGGGCAAAACAATCAGAAGTCGTCTTGTATTGGGGTATTATCAACATTGTTTTCAACATTACTTTCGGAATTAAATTCAATGGATTAACTAAACACTTGGTAACCAACGTTTTTGTAAAACTATGAACTCACCAGCGTTGTCTGATACACTTGTTGCATGCTCGCAGGTCGTTAGGTATCTTGGATTTGGGGAACTTGCTGTCTGGAGTAGCTGGAGTGGTCATGGGTCGACAGGAAGGATTTATGTGACTGATTACTTGATACTATGCTTAGGTTTTGAAACAGTTTAACTTCGTTTACTATTTGCTTCCGCTGAACTTATTGTTTTTCGTTTAAACTTGTTGAGGATGTTTTTTATTAATAATGGGGATTTTATTTATAACTTGTATGGGTTCAATGTAATTGGTGGCTCGTTATTGGTATGTCACACGCCTAACAGGGACACTCCCTATGTGGCAATTTGGGGGTGTGACAGTTTGGTATCAGAGCCACTGGTTATAGTGAACTTGGTTTTAAAACGTTTTGATAAAACCAGACTATAACCGAACAGTACCGAAATCGACCATGACACTCAGCTCCAGACTGCAAGGTTCGTTTCTCGTTTACGATTGCATAGTATATCTAGTGTACACTTATGTATGACATCGCACGTGAATACACATTTGACACAACTGTATGAGCCCTTATGTTACCAACCCTTGTTATGTGATCTGTTAGTGTGACACTACCCGTTGACAATTGTGATTCCTGATCCTGTAAAACCTTTCATTTGCTATTTGAATGTGGGGAAACTTTTAGCGCAAGTTAAGAGGCACTGAGATAAGCATGCAAAACGCCTTATTATTATGGGTGCACACATAATAATAACGCGAGGTGCATGCAAGTCCCAGTGAGGCTTAACGAGTGTGGGAAGGGTTCTGCCCTATTGTGTGTAAACTTGGTAGTTTGTAGATTTCAATGTGATACTCGACTTTTACCACATTTCGACCCTTAAGATTGTTCCCTTCTCTTATATAGAACCATGAGTGGACGTGGAGGAGGCCGAGGTGGTGGACGTGGTCACATTGCTATGACCCAGGCCGAATTAACCAACTTGATCAACACTCGTGTAGCTGAAGCCCTAGCGGCTTACCAGGCTGGTACAATATGTTGCCAATTATTCTCTATCCTTATGACGTATACTCGAATCTTACTTGTGTGTTGCATGTCCCTTCGTTATAGGCCAACCTGCGAATCAAAACAATCCGCCTGCCTGCACGTTTAAGACCTTCATGGATTGTAAGCCACAGACCTTCAGTGGGACTGAAGGGGCTGTGGGACTCTTGCGTTGGTTCGAGAAGGCTGAATCAGTATTTGCTATGTGCAACTGTCCCGTGGGGGACCGTGTGAAGTATGCTACAGGCACTTTGGAGGATGGTGCCTTAACCTGGTGGAATGCCCAAGTACAAATGTTGGGTATTGAGATGGCGAATGCCACTACCTGGGATGATTTCAAGGAGTTGATGCGAGAGGAGTATTGTCCTCGTGATGAGGTTCAGAAACTGGAGAACGAGTTCTACAATTTGAAAATGGAGGGATCTGAGATTGAAGCATACACTAGGAGGTCTAATGATTTAGCAACTTTGTGCCCTAACATGTCTCGACCCCCACCACGGCGAATTGAGTTGTATCTCAAGGGCTTAGCACCAGCTGTTAAGGGGTACGTTACTGCTGCAAACCTAGATAATCTACCCCGTATCGTCCGTTTGGCACATAAGATTACTGACCAAGAGGTCGAACGTGGCAACTTGCCGCCACACGTTTCTGCTACTACCTCGACTGCTACAGCTACCACACCTGCTAGTGATCACAAGCGAAAATGGAACGATACTGACAAAGCAACCAGTGCCAGCCAATCTCAGAAAAGGGCAGACAACAGCATCCACCGTAGTTTCAGCCAGACATCCTCTGTGAACCAGAATCAGAGCAACAATTCAAATCAGGGTTCTTACGCGGGAAAGCTACCAAAGTGTGATAAGTGTATGTTCCACCATCGCGGACCGTGCACCCGAGTATGTCATAGGTGCAACAAGGTGGGCCATATGGCCAAAGATTGTAGGGTCTGGCTCCCAAAGCCGCCGCAGCAGCAGCCACAGCAACAGGAGAGGCAGCAGCCCCAACAGAATCGGGGAAATCAAAAGGGGTGCTTTCAGTGTGGTGATGAGGGTCATTTTAAGCGGGATTGCCCTCAGCTTAATCAGAATGCGGGCAACAACAACAATACTGGGAATGACAACAATGGGAACAATGGTGGGAACGGAGCACGTGGAAGAGTATTTACTATTGGCGCTGGGGGAGACTCGCAATGATGGCAATGTTGAGACCGGTACGTCTTCTTTGAATGATCTTTTTCTGCTTCTGTTTTATTTGACTCTTGTTTCGATTGGAGTTATGTGCCTTAGGGTTCAGTCGTCAGTTAGGACTGACTCCCACCTTTATTGTAAATAAGCATGTAGTAAAATTAGCTGATAGTATATCGATCTTCTCATGTTCTTTTTGTTGGTAAGCTTGATCTCATGGGTCAAGTGTTCGACATTGACCCACTTCCCGATATTCTTGTAAGTTTTGACGTAGTCGTTGAGCGAAAATTCTCTGCAAAAAGAAAATCGTGCGTTCCCTCTCCCCAGTGGGGAATCCTTATCAATTTAAGATCATCGTAGTGGTGCCATTGTTGGCATCATCTCAGTCGTGAAAGCCCAGAAGTGTCTACGGAAGGGCTACTCTGCTATTCTAGCTCTCGTCATCGGTTCGCCACTTTAAGAAAGGAAGATCGAGTATCTTCATGTTATTCGTGAAATTTTTGACGTGTCTTCTAAAGAGTTACCTGGTTTACCTCCACATCGTTAGGTGGAATTTTAGAATTGACCTTATGCAAATCCTGATTTCCTTCTGGGGTACAGCAATCCCTTGGATTCGCTGGATACTATCACAGCTTCATCATAGGATTTTCGAAGGGTTCGCAACTTCAACCTCCTTAGCATAGTGGGGAGCTGTGAATTCTTGAGAAATAAAATCGGGGAACGTCTTTTCAGCTTTTGAAACCCAACCCTACAACACGCGGAGCATCGCTTCTATCCGAGAGTACCGATGATCCAGCGATATACCATGATGGTTTAATTCAGAGTCCCAGTTACACGCCGATGCAACACGAGAGAGTGATGACTTGCGTAATGGTGTTACGGAGAGGAACTGCACGACCTACAATCTCCGGTGGAAACCGTGGTCGTTGGATTTAAGTGGGAGGCATTACTTAGACGGTACCGAATGCACCACTTAGACCGATTACAAGGGCCTCCTATATACCCTTGTTTCGAAGGAAAAGAGTTCTCAAGATGGACCCATGCGGGGCATGGGGGAGTAACCTTTGGCAGGATTGGACGATATTTGCTACTTCATGGAACGACTATGGACCTCACTATCTATCAACATTAGGGAACTGGTGCAGGCGAAGCGCACGGATCTTGATATCTATTCATCTGAGCTTTGATAGGATGTATTGAAACCTGAAGACCATGTGCGGGTGACCGGGCCTGAAGGCCCATATAGCAACGCATGAGAGCGATGATTGACTTGTGGGAAAGTCAAGGTGGGATGTTTGGGAAGCATGGCGAGCTTAACTGACGTCACGATGGACCATTCAACAGCCTGGGAGGAATCGGTAATTTAACCTACAAACTCGAGTTACCCTACGGATCGGATAACATACGCGATGTCACTTATGTTTCGGATCTAAGGTAGTGGTTGTCTGGTGAAACACGTGCGATACCTCTACTGGAGGAATTTACCGAACATATGGACCAGGAAGTCGAGGGTCGTTAACATAGTCGTAATCTCGAGGGTGAGAGTTCGTAAGAACTCAAGACGTGGACCGGAGTTCACATGGGTACGCGAGAAGCAGATGAAGCACAAGTATCCTCAACTCTTTCCAAATGACCAATCTAATACTGGTAAAACTAGTGAATTTCGGGACGAAATTTCTTTCAAGTTGGGGATGATGTGACAACCCGAACTTTCAGGCAAGTGTCATTTTGTTTCGTGGCTTCTCATTATTTCTTTTCAATGCTCCCTCTTGTGTTAAACTTGTTAAACGTTTTAATCTTATACTGAACATAAACGGAATTGGATTGTGTGATTGTATCTTTGGACCGTGTATGATGGATCACCTACATATTTCCTTTTGCTACACAACAACTCTGGCCCACATATAATAAGTATCGCAATAATCAAGACTTGATAGTGGTCCGGTTGGTGTTAGTGGGCCGGTTACAAGTAAATTGTGTGGGCCGGTTAGTCTAAATTTACAAGGAATTTATATGCATAGGGTTGACTTTTTGGTATCTTTTAAACATTATATCAACCCTAGAAATACTTGGTGATCGGCAACAGAGTCCCCTCTCCTATTTGAAACCCTTTTCCCATTGAAGCTTACCTTTGTGACTGATTGTTTTACACACCATCCGGTTAGTTCTTGTACTCTCGTTTCCGGTCAGTTTGGTTCTTGTAGGTTACGTGTATTATGTTTATTCATGCAAGTCGTTCTATAGGTTAAAGTTCATGATCAGTACATGATGATTTATATGCGATTTGAAATATGGCCGATGAGTGTTGTTCGTATTAATATTACTTAACTGATCTTGTTTATGTGGGAAGGTATATGGCTATCATATGTTAACATTCTCAAAGAAAAATTAAAGACTAGGGTTATTGATTTGGATGAACTGTGTATGCACGATGCTTGTATGAATAATTAGAGGATAATGGTCTGATGAGTATGATGGTTTTATGTGATAATTTCATATATGTATAATATAGTATAATCATAAGAATTGTTTGGTTAATTGTATTAAACCTGGACATATATAATGTATCAGTGATAATAAACAGAATTGATAGAGGAAAATCGTTTGAGATGTTAGTCCATGATCCGTGATGATTGGTATATCGAGATGGGTGGGTAATTCTGAATAGTATAAAGTGAGTTAACGGCAAGGTCGGCAATTCGGTACGATATTATGTTGGCATGATCTGTTGATGTAGGGTATAAAGGACCCGTATAAATAATGATTTTTAAATGTTAAAGTCTACGAATGCTGGTTGACCCGTAAGATGTTTAAGTCGTGTTTAGTGATGGCGTAATGTTGAGAAGCTGTATCATGATTTTGTGAGATTATTGGTTGTTATTAAGGGGTAAGGGTTGTATGCTTTAAAACGTTTAGGAAGAATGACCAAGGAGGATTTCATGCACACTTTGAATAGTCGGGCCGAACATTAGAGGAGTAGACTACAAACTGGGTAATCGAGTTGGGCTTAGATTTAATGGGCTGCTAGAATTATTAGACAAAATTAAAAATAGCTGGGCCACACAAACACTAAACTGGATCACATATGGATTCGGTTACACAAGTAGATAAGGGTTGTGGATTAGTGTAATCGCATTGTTGGATTTGGGCCATGCCATAATGGTTTGGGTTGGGGAAAGATGTCGGGCCAAACACACCTCGGGTCTGTTCTGCTGGGCCGCAAGGGGAACAAGAATTGTTAAGGGATTGCGGACCAGGATGTGTTTGGGCCGGGTAGGTGATGTTGGGCCGCACACTGTTATTAAACACACATATGTTTTATTATGTAATATGAATGTAGTATTACAGTTTGATAAACTTGAAGCATGAATTAAGAAATATGCTTACATGTATCTCGTTAACTTGCTGTGTGTCGGGTGTAGCATGGATTTGTGATGTGAGCGTATACGTGAACCAATTATGTGCATGTAAATGGAAATTGAGTTGTTAATGTGTGACACTATGGTAAATGGTTTGTGATGTGAAGGTGTAAATAAATAACTTGAATACCCGCTGTAATTCGTGTGGTAATGTGTGCCAAGCTTGTTCATACTTGCATAATAAAGATGTGAGATCTGTGTGTGTAAGTAACTGACTCGTACTGAAACCATACTAGGATTGGATTGATCAAAGTGTGAACACCTATTTTAATCTTACCGAGCAAACCAAAGGTGAGTTCATCTATCTCTTGAGCATGTGTCCCGGTGGTTGGGACAGTCAGTGGGTATCCCGGGGATGGATAAGTCTTTTGGGTAAAAACGGGAATGTTGGATAATATACTCTTCCTATCACCTTTAAAGTCCCTCCGTGTTGTTTGGTTACCGTGGAGGTAACATGGTATTAGTTAGTAGCGCTACTTAGGTTTGGCAACCTCACCCCGTTCCTGGGAGGACGGGTGTTGAACTAATGACCTAGTCATGACCAATGCTTTGATAGGAGCATTGGAGAAAGGGCAAAACAATCAGAAGCCGTCTTGTATTGGGGTATTATCAACATTGTTTTCAACATTACTTTCGGAATTAAATTCAATGGATTAACTAAACACTTGGTAACCAACGTTTTTGTAAAACTATGAACTCACCAGCGTTGTCTGATACACTTGTTGCATGCTCGCAGGTCGTTAGGTATCTTGGATTTGGGGAACTTGCTGTCTGGAGCAGCTGGAGTGGTCATGGGTCGACAGGAAGGATTTATGTGACTGATTACTTGATACTATGCTTAGGTTTTGAAACAGTTTAACTTCGTTTACTATTTGCTTCCGCTGAACTTATTGTTTTTCGTTTAAACTTGTTGAGGATGTTTTTTATTAATAATGGGGATTTTATTTATAACTTGTATGGGTTCAATGTAATTGGTGGCTCGTTATTGGTATGTCACACGCCTAACAGGGACACTCCCTATGTGGCAATTTGGGGGTGTGACAGAAATAGTACTCTTAGATTTTACAGAAGGATTATCGCCGATAATAGAAGAATCGGTCTCTTAGGTTTCATTGGTAAGTTCTACCTGACTAAGAATCTGGAGTTCTTATGAATATCATCATAAGTTTACCAATCTTATGGTCTATGAAAGACTTATTATTGCCTGTATTTGAAACAGGATACTTGGCAGAAATTATCGTTGTCAAAATGATAAGAAAGGTACTGGATGACATCATGCACTCTCTCTTGACATTCATCAGGTGAGTTCAGGAAATTCCTTCCTTAGCCTTTCCAGACTTAGCTGCAGCTTCTTTGGCAGCTTTATGGCATCTAATTCTGATGTGGCCTTACTTACAACAGTCGTGACAGACTGCATTCTTTATGTCCCTATATTCAGGGGACTGTTGACCATTTCCTTTGCAGATGCCACACTGCTTTGGTCTTTGATCTATTCGACACTGTCCCCAGTGTCTTTTATAACAAGTCTTACATACAGGCTTCTTACTGAACTTATGATAGTTCTTATTAAGCCCGTAATTTGCTCTTTTCCCTTGATTTCTGGGAGTTATTCTCCTCCCTCGGTTCATACTTTACATTCGAAGTGTGAACAAAGCTCCTTTCATGAGCAATTGATTGAGGTTTTGTATGACATTTAGAGCGAGAAACATTCGGCTCTTTGAATTGTTTCATGACCTTTTCTATGGTCTTTCAAACTGCTGCGTCAACCACAGCTTGGAGATTAACTCCATTAATATAGAGGTTTACGTTTGCAGCATAATTAGCTTTTATCGCCTTAATAGTATCGCGACTGCTATCCACCTCATTCGAGTTTGCCATACTCGAAACTTGGTACTAACCACCACGTTAAGCGATTGCTAGTCATCATCCTGATGACCTGACATAGATCAGCCACGGCATCCATAAACCGTATAGGTTATTATTTTCCAAACATTCCTAATGAATGTTATTTGAATGTATATCCATTACATTTAGTCTAGGTCTCAAAAGGACCATTAACGGCACTTAAGGTTTGGAACAAGTCCATTACCTGTTTGACAGAGGATCATAATGTCACAACTGTCTTTGTCACACAGACGATTATGAATAGCTCGAAGGCTAGCCTTACATGACTTTTATTATAATTATATACACATATGGCATAATTGCCCGTCGTGAAGGACATACAAATATATGGCATAACGCCTAGTCATGAAGGATATAAATGATTTTACGGCACGAAGGCCTCGTCGCAAAGGACATTATAAGATATGGCACCAAGGCCGGTCATGGAGGACATTTATCAATGCTGGCACAAAAGGCCTGTGACTAGGAATGTTAACACTTAATATGTTAACTTGTCACGAATGACAAATTATAGCACATTGGCTTGTCATTGATGAGTTTAAAACATAACTCATTGATTTGTCACCAAGGACATTAGTTTATAAGTCGCAATCTTATTGGATTAGAGGCTTCCAGGTTTTGACATAGTTCTTCACCTTCGGACAGGGAGTCATAAACCACATCTGTCATTGTCTCTAAAGACGACTTATTTGGCACAAAGGTAACCCAATTAACATCACTAATGGATGTTCATATATCATCATTGCATTTGATGATATTAGTCATGATCACGCTGATCATATAGACTGTTAGGGTTGGATGTAATCCACCACTTTGTACAGGGGATCATAAAGACCACCAATAACTTTGTCTTATCGACAATAGAGTATAGTGTAGCCCGTAGGCATTTCATCACAAGGGATGTTAGTATTACGATCATCATATTGATGATACTAGTCAAGATCGCAATGATCATATAGACGGTGGGATTTGAGCATGGCTCACCCCCCTGGGCAAAGAATCACATAAGATTACAATTGCCTGGTCTCAGATGGACAATATAATATAGCCCTTAGGCAAAACATCATTAAAGATGTCAAATTTAATCATCGTACTGATGATTTTAGTCATGATCGCATTGATCATGTAGACTATTAGGCTTGAGCACAGCTCATTACCTTGGACAGGGGATCATAAAGATCACAATGTCAATGTCATAGAGACGTCCTCATATAGCACAAGGCTTGTCTCGAAGGGCAGTTAGATGGAACAAATGGCCTTGTCACAAGGACAATTAAAACATAATCAATGATCTCTTGGATCAGTGATCTTTTAAGGGTCGAACATAGTTCATCGCCTTTTGACAAGAAATTTATAAAATAAAACTATCATTGTCATGAATACACCTTTGCCCATAGGCATACATCTTAATTAGATGCTTTGATGTATACTTCATATTGTTGTATGAAAGCCGTGATTCGCATTGATCATATAGGCTATGAAGGTGGCTTGGAAAAGTCCAAGTACTTCTGGAAGCTAGTGTGGTCTCTCAAGTCACACAGCCAGGAACGTTAACATGTTCTCAGATGTTAACAAGGATTAATTATCTTAAGAGGGTTTTACCATCACAGCCATGTTCATAGACATATAGGCTAGGTTATACCATTAAGAGGATCTTTTGAAATTTTTAGCTGATCGATAAAGTTCGAGTAAATTTCAGAACTATTGTTGGATAAAGGACGAAACGAATACCTACATAAAATTTCGAATCTTTCCTGAGTTGTTAGGAATTTACAATAGTGCCTTAATCAGGACTTTAGTAATATATTTGTCCACAGAGGACTAAGGAGAAAAATTACAAGTCTGTATAAGGACTATAAAATATTACAAATCCAATTATGGATTATAATGAAATATCAATGTCCTCATAAGGGACTAATTCAAAATAGCGTATATCCAAAGGGATCTTAATGAAATAACATGTCCATAAAAGGATCATATTGGTACAGCGTGCACACAAAAGGGCTTTGCTGTACAGGTGTCCTCACAGGGACTTTTAAATAACTCTAGTCCACGCAGGGACTAAAGGGAAATATAAGTCCGAAAAGGGACTATAAAATATGTCCATATAAGGACTTTTATTATATAACATGTCCATGAAGGGACGTCAATATACAATTGCCCTCGAAGGGACTTTGTGATGAAATAATATGTTCGCGAAAGGACTATGATGAATTATTATGTCCGCCAGGGGACTCTGATAAAATAATATGTCTATGAAAATACTTTTAATGAAATACTATGTCCATGAAAGGACTATGAAGGAATATAATGTCCATGAGAGGACTAAATAGCAAATGCCCATATAGGGTCTTAAGTCAAAGGTATGTCCACACAGGGACTAAATAAAAGAGATAGGTCCTTTTAAGGACTTAAAAGACAAAGAATATTATGAAGGAATGATTATCTAATGTCTTCCTTGCTCCATTCGATTGTTTCTCTTCTGTGTTTACCATACATGGTGAAGGTACAAAAGACCTTAGTGAATAATGCAAATATTCCAATCAGGATCCGTTACGGAAATAGAATTCAAGGATTCAATGGTTAAGGAATGATATGGATCACGAATTGGGTTTTGACTGATATAATCCAATTCTGGGATTCCAAAACTTGGAGGTAAGAAATAAGGGTCGTTGGCAAAAACGGGAGTCTCAGGAATCACCTGGTATGGACTCCACTGGTACAGACTTTAAAATTTGAGCCTCAGGGACCTCCGGTATGGACTCTGAAGTCTGATTGCAATTCAAATAGGTTTGGTTTTGGGAATGAATCCATAAAGGTCTTCCTCCAAACTGGTCGCATGCTTATTCCAGACGTATTGTGAAGCTTGGCATTTCTTGACTTCGGATGATGAGAATTTTCATCAACGGCGTCCTTGCTTGGCGACATATTCAAAATGCATAAAATCGAAAACAATGTTTACTTAATAGGGATGAGAACATTCCTATGTTAAGTCTAGACTCCAAAGGTCTAAAGAATATGCTACTGTGTCATTGAGATTAAACACAAAAGACTAGTGTTTAATTCACTCAATGTTGGCTCTGATACCAACCTGTCACACCCTGATATTTCCACATGTCACCGGTGGGCCCGGTGGGGTATCGTGACGTAGTTGATATCATCATGGTCAAACATACACAGAATAGCACAGCGGAAGTCTAGGAATATAAAAATATTATTACAAACTCAATGTCTGAAAATATCAAAGTATTTATTAAAGGCGAGTCTGTAATATCAAATCCACGGAAGGATCGTTACAGAATGTTTAAAATGAAGCTTAGCAGACTTTATGGCATCTTTAAGGATTTGCAAGATCCTCTTTTTTTGACACCGAGCAACTCCCAGCCTATTACGAGTAGTACCTGCCACTTAGCCTTTTGTAACGATCCTTCTGTGGATTTGATATTACAGACTCGCCTTTAATAAATACTTTGATATTTTCAGACATTGAGTTTGTAATAATATTTTTATATTCCTAGACTTCCGCTATGCTCTTCTATGTATGTTTGACCATGATGATATCAACTACGTCACGATACCCCACCGGGCCCACCGGTGACATGTGGAAATATCGGGGTGTGACAGTAGTCGAACCGCTAATGAAGGCGTAGCGGATTCAAATAACTTTTATAACAATAATTATATTTATTATTTCTTTTTCAAAGTACATCTATAATGTTCTCGATAGACTTAAGTTAGAACTATTGCACAAACTATATAAAATATATATATGTAAATATATATATATACATCGATATCAACCAGTTATACTTTGAATTCCACTTCAAATCCTCCGTCATAATTTCGTTTACTCATGCACCATCGTTTGCCCATATAGGGTGACCTCGGTGTTCCATCCTCCTAATCTCACACACTCATCAACACTTGGATAATCGGAAGACTTAGCAATTATGTGAGTATACTCGAACCCATTTTTATTTTTAAACACTTTGGGTGCAACATGTATTCTATATTAAACTCACGAAACTTTGAAACTATTTGAATCACTCTTTATCCATATTTGAAACATGAAACTATATGATGCTTGTTAATCTCGTATGTGATGTTAAACTTTTGTGTCTATATGCTCATTAACTTCGTACAAGTCTACCTTAACAATTATAGCGCTATAGGAGTAATGCACCGCCCACGAGTCTTGGGGTATTGTTAAGTTAAACATGTTACCTCCCATTATTCTATTTGGGATAGGCTATTTTTAACGCATTGGATTCTTGGGTTTAAACATATACTTGACACCGTTACGACATACTAGTAACTTGCATTTTTGTGATTCATGTTGGATACGAGACTTAGACTATTTTAAAACTTTTTTCATGCTATGTATCAAACTTGTATATTCGCCTTTGCTTTTGCATTGAACTCTATTTTAATACATGTTGCAGGATTGATAGACAAGGTGATGCTAAGTGAAGAAACAAGACTTAAGTGGACTTAGAAACACACTTAGATTAATCTATTTTGTATTATATGTTTGAAACAATGTTGTTCGTATTTGATTCTTGTATGACATTTTAGAAATTTATGACAATTGAATATAAATTATATTGTCATATAGTGTTATGAAGTCTCTTGCAATCTATTTCGTCTCATCCCGATGTTTCCGCCATCGGTTGGGGCATGACAACAACGATCTGCAGAAACACTTGTTGCAAACTAAAATGAGTTGGCAAGATAAACAAGTTGAAACACAGTTATAGAGGGGCTAACATATTGTAAACGGTTTGATTGGATATAAACAAATTTCATTAGTTGTAAACGAGTTAAATGGGTTGAAATTATAAACTATATACATGTGAAAATTTTTTATCTCTGGTTTTAAATGGGCTGACCCGTTTACTTATAGCACAAACCAAATTTTACCAATTTATTAATTGGGTTAGTGAGGTCAACCATAACCACGACAATTTTCATAAATCGATTACAATAACCAACTTAAAACCTGATTATTTTCATATTTCAAGTTGTGTCATTGTGTCATGTATTGAATTGTACCATTATTTACTATTCAAATAAATATTATTGCAAAACAAAGATATGATTATACAAGAAACAAACTATGTATGCCTAAATTACCAGAAATATTTAATTTTTTGTACCAATGGATAGCATTTTGGAATTCTGATTTTAAACTTTTGCCTAATTTATCACCTCTTTTAGATCAAACATAAATTTCTTTTTTATTAGAGAGGGAAGTTTCGTCCCTAACTTCCCACACTCTTTCCCTCTTCCACATCAACACCGTATTACCTTTCCTAATTTTGTAATATGTCATTTTCCTTTCCCTAAAGCATTGTAGTTGTCCCAATCTTCCCTAACTTACATAATCTTTTTATTATTATCTAGAGTAAACTATCAAAACGGTCCCTGAGGTTAGGTTACTTTTGACACTTTAGTCCAAAACTCAAACCTTTTAAATATAGGTCCCTGTGGTTACAATTTTGTTGCCATTTTCATCCAAAAGCAAAATCTGGTGAAATGTTTCAGTTAACATCCAGTTATTTTGTCTTTTTTCTCCCTTTTAATGAAGGGCAAAATGGTTAATTTTTTTAAATTTGTTATAATAAAACATTAAAAGACCGTTTTACCCTTCACTAAAATGGAGGAAAAATACAAAACAGCTGGATGTTAACAGAAAAATTTGACCAGCTTTTGATTTTGGATGAAAATGTCAACAAAATTGAAACCACAGGGATCCAGATTCAAAAGGTTTTGAGTTTTGGGCTAAAGTGACAAAAGTGACTAAATCTCAGGGACCATTTTAGCATTTTACTCTATTATCTATTAACTATACTAAAACAAAACCAACTTATGCCACTTGTCATGAACTTAAGCCTATTATTGCCACTTGGCAATGTAATATCCCTCTTTCATGTGTTTTGAGCGGCAAAATCATTCACAACCTATTCTTCTTCTCACTCACAAATTCCATTCCATAATTAGAATTAAAAAACTTACCGATTTTATATTCAAACTAAGAATAGAAACATTATATATGGTATACAAAATTAATTCCTTTTGTTGATTTTACCATTTACCATATATTTATTCTTTATAACTTATTCATAATTTATAATAAATAAATAACATATGTATAGGAAAACAGGTTGGTCGATTTTCATCTTCGAAATATAAATTTCTTAATGAACAACAACATATAAATCCCTTCCATAAACTTACCGATTTTATATTCAAACCAAGAATAGAAACATTATATATGGTATACAAAATTAATTCCTTTTGTTGATGTTACCATTTACCATATATTTATTCTTCCTAACTTATTCATAATTCATAATAAATAAATAACATACATATAGAAAAACCGGTTGGTCGATTTTCATCTTCGAAATTTAAATCTCTTAATGAACAACAATATATGTGTATTGTTAGCGATTCCAAGTATATGTTGACGAATAACGTTTCTATTGTTATTTTTACTTTATTTTACTCTAATATAATGTCTTCTTTTTTACATCATGTTGTTAGTTATGATCAAAGTTGTATTAATTAAATGAACATTTGAAGGTTAGTAAAGCATATAATTATTTATATCTTTTATCATTAAATTTAAAACAATTTGATACAATGTATGTCAATTAATTTCAGTTACATACAATTTGAATTTCATTCTCATAATATTTCTCTAATATCAAAACAATTTTCAACAAAAAAACATGTATTATATAACAATTTCTAAATTTTGACACAATCAGTAAATTAAACTTTTAAAATAAAAGATTCCGTTAACATTAAGTGGATCAACATTGTTTGACGTTTTTCATTTTTCTAATATAAAGACATGAATTTGTTATTTGTTAGTGTTTATTTACAATTTGCTTGAACACTATTGTTTGTTTATGCTACTAAACATTGTCTAATGCGTATCTATTTGAAAACTAACGAAAAGGATGATGTAGGTTCTGACTCTACTTTGAACCTTGTCAATGAAATAATATATTTCATTTCTATAATATCTATACTTTTTAAGCCTACATGACTAATAACTAAAAGTATATATTATGAATACGTGTTTATATATATCTCATGTTGATGATATAAATACCAATTGCAGAATATTTTTTATACTTTAGAATTTCTATTAATATTAACTAATTTTGTTCCTGGTGTGTCACAAATTATATATTCTTTGTTTATTGTGTATTTATTAGTTATAAAATTATTAATTTTAAAATCATAATAATCATAATGGAGAATGCAACTAAATATCTAATTTCGAATGTGAATAAAATAAAGTTTGAAAAAATGATTAAATAATCAATCGAGACAAATATTTTTTTCATCGATATCTAACTATCTAATTCCAAATGTAATAAAATCAACTATCAAAATTATCCGACATTTGATTAGAAGTGATTTATAACATATCAGAAATAAAAAAAAATTGTCTTTGGTAACTATGATAATTGAGGTGATTTTAAAATTGAAATATTTTTTACATTAAAGAAAACTTTTTTCACTCTAATATAACTTATTTAAACCCTCTACATTTTCATACTCCATTTTATTGTTATATGTCAAACAAACATATCATCTACAAGTTATCAAGAACATATATGTTGCTTACAATTGGCTCGATTTGATTGTGAGTCAATCATAGAAGCAGCTTAGTTACTTTTTATATTCTTTTTTTATCTATTGTTATAAGTGTTTGTAGTTTTATCTTCGTAGACTAATCAATTATTAAAGAATTGTACTTATTAGCTAACGATGTAACTTTTTATACTTTGATTAAAGAAGGAATCTTCTTCTTCTTTATTTCAGTTAACTTAATCACATTTTCAGTGATGTCTGGAGTCTAGAGGTGATTACTATCTCTGTATATTTTGTTTTTCTTCATAAAAATCTGTACTTTAATCTTCTCATTCACTTGGGTCAAACAAATAGTTATAAAAGTATAGTTTGACGATTTAAATCACTTCAATTACTCTATTACACAATTGTATAAGGATAGCTTGACCTATGGGGTCAATTATAGTGCAATGATACTTTGAAAAGTCCGACACTTTATTAAAGATTAAATATGTCAACAGTTTGATTTCTTAGGTCAAAACATAGCATTATGATGTCATAAAAAGCCAATGTGTCTATTATAAACTCAATATGGGTACAGTTTGACTACTGAAGTCAAACATAATGGTATTTAGATTATTTTGAAATTTTCAGATACTACTCGCCAAGAGAATAGATGATGTACTTGAGCAAGCTTTTGAAGGTTGTTGCCCCTTAAAACATCATTCAAAGTTATAAAAATTGATCTAATATTGAAAATTGAGCAAATAAATTTGTTATATTCGGGTTAGTCAACTCCTAGACTTGGAAGCAACGGTCCCAAATGACGATTATTCCATGTTTTCTTTATCAACAAAAAGTAACATTGGTGAACTTTCCTCAAGCTTATCACTCAAAATATAACAATTATCAATATATTTGTAAGAAGTATTTTCTTTATATAACCTGTGTAATACACGGGAACTTAAACTAGTATTATATATATGAATTTACACTCCTCATGAATGGCAATGGTTTTTTAAATATTATTTTAAGTTTCAATTTAGCTCCTCAATACTTTAAATAATATATGTATTTAACCCGTTTAGGTTTTCTATAAAACTTTTTTTAGTTAAATTAAAAAAACTGAATACGGATGTGTGTTTATTTTTTCTTGACCTTCCGGTATAAACTCTGTTAAAAGCGGAGTTGTATTTAAAGTAGAATATTCTATCAGGATCGTAAGCAATAATGATTGCTGGTACCGTATCGGTATCGTGATGAACTACATCGATACGCACATCGGTACCAGTATTTGGTATTACTGGAACACATACCGATAACTATTTATATGGCTTTCAATTGATATAAAACATGTGTGGATATTCTATTAGGCATATCATGACTTTATTTGTTTTTAAGGTTTTCGATTGATGTAAAACACGTTTCAATATCGTTAAGGTATATTAAGACTTTATTTTTTGTGGGTTTTTTTTCTTTCGGTTACTATACCGAGTGTCGGTACCGTAACAACCAAACTGATACTGATTCGTCTTATGGTTTTCGATTGATATAAAACACATGTTGATAACTTTTTGGGCATATTAAGAGTTAATTATGTGATTTTTATTTTGGTTGCTATATAGAGTATTGGTAGTGGTACCATAACAAATTGAGTCAATACCAATCAATCCCGCCGCATCGCGTGAAGAAGTTTTACTAGTTTAAATAACAAGAGAATTGAAACTAACTTTATTGCGTATACTCTGTGAAGAAACATTGCACTTGATCATTTGTTTCTCATTCCCAAAACGACACTTCATACCCTTGCGGTGGGGAAGAAACTATTGTAAAGACATTCTTAACACAAAAGGTATTTTTATTGTTGCATACCCAAGTAGAAAGTTTCTCCTCAACTCGTGTTGCGTCGGCGTAGAAACGGAAAGTAACTCGAATTTATACCGTATGAAAACGTATTATATTTACTTCAAAACATATAGACCAACAGAAAGAGTACATAATATTAACACAAAAAGCATATTATATTTAACCCCACTTATTTGCGATAAAATTTACCTCAAAATGCACCAACTTGAATTTATACTAACGCGTACATAAAAATAAGCACGTAAGAAAATAATGTTTTTAAAGTTAAAGAATGGTACGATGCATTGTAGCCGCGTCAAAACGTAAAGTAACTCAAATTTATATCGTCCAATAAAAAAGTATTATACTTGACTTGACTCGTTTTCGAAAAAAAAAAATTATTTCAAAACGTAGACCAACTCAAAATGCATATACAACTCAGTACGAAAATGTATTATATATGACTCGACTAATTTCAAAAAAAGTTTATGTGAAAAAGTAAATCAACTTGAATTTATAGTGACACGCACATAAAAATAAGTACGCAAAACTCAATTACAAAGTCTTTAGAAAGATAATATTTTACATGGATTTGAAAACTATAAAAAAATTATTGATTACGGTTTGGATGGAATATACAGTGATACCGACATTGTTCAGTAACAATGGTCGTGGTAACAATATTCTAATATTACAAAATTTGCAACATTTGTTAATCTTCAAAGAATATCATTAATTATAAACAAATACTTATAGTTTAGAGTTAATTACTGTTTTCATCCCTGTGATTTGTCAAAAATCACTATTTCAGTCCATTTGTTTAAAAATTACGATTTCAGTCCCTGTGGTTTCATTTTCGTAACCATTTCAGTCCCTGTGGTTTCACTTTCGTAACCATTTCAATCCATTTTTCTGTTAAGTACAGGGACTGAAATGGTTACGAGGTGGACTGAAATGGTTACGAAAGTGAAACCACAGGGACTGAAATCGCAATTTTTAAACTTATGGACTGAAATAGTGATTTTTGACAAACCACAGGGACGAAAACAGTAATTAACTCTATAGTTTAGAGTTATAGTTTATTATGAAACAAAGAATTCCAGCTTAATAGCAAATAATTACATTTTTCGTTTAAAAAAACATTTTTACATGCATATTTTTATGTACGTTTTGGTATAAATTCGAGTTGTCTAAATTTTGACGTAAACATTTTTGGGAACGATTCAGGTTAAATATAATGTGTTTTCGTGCTTATTTTATGTATGTTTTGTAAATTTTGTTTCGAACTGAGTGGAGTCAAATTGTAGTTTTTTTTTTCCTTTATTAAAAAGCTCTTATTAATCCTTTTTATTACATGTATCAGATTTTCCTTTATACCCGTTATGTTTTCTATGCATCAGTCGAGTCACATATAAATTTGATTTACTTTACGTTTTTTATCCAATCTGAATGCTTATATAAATTACACTAACTTCAATGGGAAACGTCGAAACACACGTTTTCATATGGTTAATACATCACATAACGCTTAGACCAGTCCATTCGATGTTACGTTTACGATGTATCTGTGCCGCAACGCTAAACCCCGAAACAATTAAGTTTGCTCTAAGAAAGACTCCAACCCATGACCTCCACTTTAGAAATCCATGGGATAGCCAATGCACCATACGATTATTGACATCATGATTATGGTATTGATGGGTACAGGGCCGGTTATAAGCAGGTTCAATGTGTGCTTGAGAACAGGGCCCAAACAATTAAAGGGCCCAAAATTTTTTATGTTTTCTTTATATATATTAGCCCAAATTTTTACAGGCCCCAAACTTTGTCAAAACCTCAATTGCTTAACTGATTAAGGTCGCTGACATCCGCAGGGAAATCAAACGTCGCATGGATTTCTGATCAAAGTCATCGATCAAAGTCTCAAACGCTGCAGGATTTCTGATCAAATTCAAAGTCATCAAACGCTGCACCTGTGGCAACCGGACATCCGCAGATTCGCGAATCGTGATTCAGATTTCAGGAGAGGTATTTGTTTGTTGTCTTTTGAGTTTTGTTTGTTGATTGATGTTACATTCGCAGGTTCCAAGTTTATTTAATTATTTGTTTGTCGAAAAACATTCAGATTATTTATTTGTTTGTCAAAAAACATTCAGATTAATGATCATCATCTGGACATCCGCAGGTTCCAACTTCCAAGTTACATCTTGATTTCGATTTTTAAAAAAGATTCAGATTTCAGAATTCAGGTTAATGATCTTACTGTTGTTTCGAGTTTACTGTTGTGAATTAGATTGATTAAACTGTTATGAATAATGAATGATTTCTAGTTTACTATTGTTTATTTAGATAATTGTGATTGAATGAATTTTATTCGTTAATATGTAGAAATTATGCCTCCCGCTTCAAAAAACGCTAGGAGAACCACACTGTTTGCTTAGCAAGTAAGTTCGATACTTTAATCATTTTTGCTATACTATTTTTGTTAATTTGTTTTATCTATTTCATAACAATTATCGTGGTATTAGAATTTTTAGTTATATAATTGAATGATTGATGAGTTTATGTTATATGAAGATTTGCGAATAGGGCCCAAATTTTTTATCTCGAACAAGGCCAAAAAAAATTTTGGGATTTTCGAAGACGGCCCTGGATGGGTAACCTTATATATTGCTTGAGAAAACATTTATTATGAATACTTACTTTTAAACAAGTTATTTTATAATTATTTTTATTATATGTTTTGTTATGTATATATTATGCACACAATTATAATAACAATTCTAAAGATATGTAATAAAAACTGTAAATGATATACTAATTATTATAATTGGTATATATTATGCCGAGGAGAGGGATTAAATCAAACCAATTGAGGTTGTTTTAAGAAGAACTTCAATCTATTTTATTGTCTTCTAACAAGGACAAATGGATATGGGAATTGGATTTAGATAAGGATCTTTCAGTTAAGTCGGTACGGGAAATCTATGTTTGATTTGATTATTGTTGTTGTCTTTTATAGGTTTCTAGTTGAAAATGTAATTTCAAAATTAGATGGACCGAGTGGTTGAAAAACCCACCCATTCAACTTTTTTGTTTTCCCAGACTAGCTTTCACTAGTTGGTATTGTGATAGAATATATTTCTTTAGGTTGTGCAAAAAAGAATAATATATGTGTGTATATATAGGAGTCAATTCAAATGAGAACCATTACAAGTTGTGAGAAACATGAAAACTTATTCTTTTCATGTGAGTTGGGTCAAAAAAATTTTTGCACAAACGTAGATGAAAATATTATAAACACATCTGTAAAAAAGTAAAAAAAAAATTGTCGAGTCGGTAGTTTTGACTAATACAAGTTTTTTTTTACGCGTTGGTGTAAATTTTGTACAAGCTAAATATTTTTTACGCCTCATGTAAATGTGTGTATGTGGCATTTTTTTTAAATTTTTTTACTGAAACAAGTGATTTTTTATGACTTTTGAGAAAAAAAATTTCGAAAAAACCTTTTGGATGGCTTAGTTCTCACGACTCAATGTGGTTCTCATTTTAACCCATCTATACATACATATATATATATATATATATATATATATATATATATATATATATATATATATATATATATATAGGGAAATGTTAACATACAAAAAGCCTTATCGTACTTCATGTACGCGACGCGCGTAACCATCGGATCAGGGCAAAAATCACGCATGGATCGGTTAATCACGCATGGGAGCCAGTTAATCACGCATGGGAGCAGTTAATCACGCATGGGATCAGTTTTTTGGAGATAATCACGCATGGAAGTATAATTACGCAAGTTAAGTTGATCAAAAAATGTGATAATCACGCATGGGAAAATAATTACGCACGTTCTATTTTGGTCGCGTACGTTAATGTACGTTAAGCCCTGAATTACATTATACTTTCTCTCTCTCTCTCTCTATAAATATATATATATATATATATATATATATATAAGGGAGAGTTAAAATGAGAACGCTAAATATCGCGAGAAACCGTGAGAACGAATCAAAAAACCACGAGAACTTTGTCAAAAACAATTCAAATTCAAAATTTCTTTTTACACTTATCATTATTATTTGAGTACAATGTTATAAATTTCATTTATACGTTTAAATTTACGTGAATTCGTAAATAAAGAAAATTACACATGTGTAAGTTTGGCATTTACACATGTGTAAATTTGTTATATTTACACATGTGTAAAAATTCTAATAAAGGTGATTTTGAGAGAAGAAATTAATTATTTGATGTTGTAAATTCTTTTTTTGATGTTCTATTCTAATTACAATGAGATTTGTATTAAAAATTTTTTGGTTTTGATTGGTTTTCTTATTCGTTCACACGGTTCTCGCAATATTTTGCGTTATCAAGATAACCCTCCCATA
This sequence comes from Helianthus annuus, assembly GCF_002127325.2. Lineage (NCBI taxonomy): Eukaryota > Viridiplantae > Streptophyta > Magnoliopsida > Asterales > Asteraceae > Helianthus > Helianthus annuus. The sequence continues at coordinate 161,610,060 of NC_035445.2, read as the reverse complement.
TATATATATATATATATATATATATATGACAAGGATCGGTTAGGAACCACCCTTTATTGCGATAACCGCGAGAACGAATGTGAACACAATCAAAAATACCTAAAAAATACACAAATTTTTTTGTATTATTTTTTTATATAAAAATCGCTACTTCTTGTTTTTAAAAAAATTCGAGTAACAATTTTGGATGCACATGTGCATATGTATCATTTCTTTGACAAATTCCGTAATAAATTACCAGTATCAGATAATTGCACTTTCATTTACACTACCATCCGTAATACAATACTTTTACATTACCAATATTGAAATGCACATGTGCATCTATATGTATGAAGATGATATAACGTATTTTTGGTACACTACTTTGAATACACTTTCCTTTTCATCTATCATACCATCCATAATACACTTCCATTATCTCCTACTATCCATAATACACTACCATTATCTCCTAATCCATAATACACTATCATTACCAATATGTATAATATTTTTCAATTTATGCACATGTACATCAACACCTTTCATACCATACCAAACAACATATTACATAATAAAGTGACAAATATAGCCAAACCATCAACCACTAGATATAACTAACAAAAAACATGTATATTGGCCTACTTCATCATTGAAAATCACAAACTTTTTGTTCCAAAACACGTTATATCATGTTAATACATATAGATGCACATGTGCATTTTAAATATTGCTAATGTAAAAAGCAGTGTATTACGGATAATAGTGTAAATGAAAGTGCAATTGTCTAATACTGGTAATGTATTACGGAATTTGTCAAAGAAATGATACATATGCACATGTGCATTGATAATTATTACTCGAAATTTTTTTTAGGGAAGAAACATAGAGATTTTTTAAAAAAAAATATATATATTAATTTTTTTGTGTGTTTTTTAGGTATTTTTTGTGGTCACATTGGTTCTCATGGTTCTTGTAATAAGAGTGATTCTCAAATGAACCCTACCATATATATATATATATATATATATATATATATATATATATATATATATATATATAGGGTATGGATCTTGAGAAAACTAGTTTAAATGAGAAAACAAAAAAACTAACTAAAAAGCCTAAAAACACACCAATTTTTTTTATATTTTTTTATAAAAAAATCGCTATTTTTTATGTATGGAAAAAAATTCAAAAAAAAAATTGTATTGCACATGTGCACTATTACGGATATAATGCACATGTGTAGTACACATATAATGCACATGTGTAGTACAACAAAAAAATTGAAAATTTTTTTATATATATAAAATAGCGATTTTTTAAAAAAATTTTGAAAAAAAAAATTTGCTATGTTTTTTAGCTTTTTTTAGGTTTTTTTAGTTAGCTTTCTAGTTTTCTCATTTAGATGTAGTTTTCTCATGATCATCTCCCTATATATATATATATATATATAGGGAGCCGCTAAAATGAAAACCACCCCCAGTTGTAAGAACCATGAGAACCACTCTCCACCAATCATATTCTGCCAACCAAAAGGGTAATTTGGTCATTTACCCCCAAATGTCAAATCCCTTCTCTCTCAACATTTAACTCCAACAGCTTTTAAAATGTCAGATACTTTTGCTTTCTTTCATTTTTTGTTCATTTTTACTACACACACTTGAGGTGTGAGAGAAACTTTCTCCCTTCTCTATAACCAGATCTGATTATTTTTTGGCTTCAAATCACTGTGTAGATCTGATTATTTTGCTTATTTCTCATCGTGTGGATTGGAGTTCTTGGGGTGAACTCCTATCCAGAATCTGAATCCGTGAAGAATGGGTATAAGTTTATGTGTGGCCGCCATGGTGGTGCTCGATGACCTCCGCCGTCACCTCTTCCGCCGCCATGGTGGTGCACGGTGACCTCCACCGTCACCCCTTCCGCCGCCACCTGTGACCTCCCCTCCTTCCGCCGCCACCTATTCAGGTCACCTACACACCACTTGTAGGTTTTGATTCGATGAGTGACGGCGGTCACCATGGTCGATGACTTGAGATGATCGACGGTCACCACGGTTGATGACGCCCGATGCCGGTGAGATGGTTGGGTGTTTTTAACTAAAAATGATGGGTGTTCTTTACTAAATTGGTAAGAATTTAAGCTTTTGATTCCCCCTGTTGTGTTTAAAACAGAGATGTCTATGATGAACTTTTGTCTCTGTTTTTGTTGTTTGAATCTTTGTTTTGAGTGGTGGGTAAAGGTGGTTCCGGTGATTGGGTGGTGGGTAGAGGTGGTGACGGTTTTGGGGGTGGCCGGACGGTGTTAGCGGCTGTGGTGTTGGAGGTGGTGACTGCGTGAGTGGTTTTGATCGGTATGATTTATTTGATCAGTGAACTATGTTCTTTGCTTTTCTAGAGATTTTTTGATTTTCTGCTGATTTTTTGGCATGTGTTTTTGATTTTCTGGTGGGTTCTGATCTGTGGATTTGGTTGGCGATGATGCAAAAAAAAACCTAGCTTTTGATGACGATGGCGCGGCAACGATGGTGGAGGGTAGGTTTTTTGAACCTGCAACCCCACTTTGCAGCCTTTTTGATTATCGTAAAATCTGAGCCAAAACCCGTTCTTTTTCGAGATACACTTTTGTTTTTTTGGTGTTGTTGGTTTTTTATTTTCTTTTCCCCCGTCGATGACGATAAAAATATATCCGAGACACCTACCGACTTTGCGATTTATGGGTGCGTTCGTCTTTGCGTAAACAAGTTTTCGTGTAAAAAAGTTTTTGTGGAAAAAAAGTTCAACCGTAAACTTTTACGTAAAACGTAAAAAGTTTACCGTAAAACTTAAAAAAGTAAAACGTGAAAAGTTTAACGTAAAACTTAAAACGTAAAAAGTTTTACATAAAACGTAACATTTAAAAACATAAAAAGTAAAAAAACGTTGACGTAAAAAACCGGTGCGTAAAACGTAAAAAAACCGGTGCGTAAAACGTAAAAAAACCGGTGCGTAAAACGTAAGAAAACCGGCGTGTAAACCGTAAAAAAACCGGTGCGTAAAACGTAAAAAAACCGGTGCGTAAAACGTAAAAAAACCGGTGCGTAAAACGTAAAAAAACCGGCGCGTAAAACGTAAAAAAACGTTGACGTAAAAAGTTTAACGTAAAACTTAAAACGTAAAAAGTTTTACATAAAACCTAAAATTTAAAACACAAAAAGTAAAAAAAACGTTGACGTAAAAAACCGGTGCGTGAAACGTAAAAAAACCGGTGCGTAAAACGTAAAAAAACCGATGCGTAAAACGTAAAAAAACCGGTGCGTAAAACGTAAGAAAACCGACGTGTAAAACGTAAAAAAACCGGCGCGTAAAACGTAAAAAACCGGCGCGTAAAACGTAAAAAAAATGGCGCGTAAAAAAACGGCGCGTTAAAAAACGTCGAAAAAACGGTGCGTAAAAAACGTGTTAAAAACTTTTTACGTAAAAAACGGCGTTAAAAAATTGTCGCGTAAAAAAAGGTGTTAAAAAATTGGCGCGTTAAAAAACGGCGCGTTAAAAATCGTCGAAAAAACGGCGCGTTAAAAATCGTCGAAAAAACGGCGCGTTAAAAACGTCGAAAAAACGGCGCGTCGTTAAAAACGTCGAAAAAACGGCGTTAAAAATTGTCGCGTAAAAAACGACGTTAAAAAATTGGGGCGTAAAAAACGGCGTTAAAAAATTGGCGCGAAAAAACGCGGCGTTGTAAAAACGGCGTTAAAAACGGCGCGTAAAACAACGGCGTTAAAAAATTGGCGCGTAAAAAATAACGACGCTTGAAAAAACCCGGCGTAAAAACGGCGCCTCAAAAAAACGTAAAACGTAAAAAGTTTAACGTAAAACTTAAATTGTAAAAAGTATAAAAAAACTTTTAAAAAAAATCTGAATTTTAAAATGTTTTTAATAAAAAAGTTATGTTTAAAAAATAAAAAATAATATAATAATACAAAAAAACTAATAAAAAACAATAAAGATAAAAAGACAAAATAGAGTTATTTTACCAAATTAACCTTTTGAATTATAATATTAAAAACATAATAAGACAAAAACCATTTAATATTAATTTTTGTTACTTTTAATCTCATCCATCTATCTTGTTAATCTAAATGCTAGAAAGTGGTTCCCATGGTTTTTACAACTAGAGGTGGTTTTCATTTTAGCGATCCCCTATATATATATATATAGATATATATATATATATATATATATATATATATATATATATATATATATATATATATATATATATATATATATATATATATATATATATATATATATATAGGGGAATGTTCATTGGAGAAGAAAAATAAATTAAGAAGAAAAAGAACAAAGGGTACAAATGTAAAATATGAAATAGTTTTTCTCTCAACTCATTTATTATTATCTTTCACTAAACACTATCATCCTCCACACTTAAATTTTTGCTTACACACATCAAAATTTATCCTACACGTTTTGAAATTTATCCTACACATATTGAAATTTATCATACACAGCTCGTAATTCATCCTACACACCTCGTAATTTATGGTACACCTTAATTTATATATTTTTTTCTTTTTTTGAAAAAATATGTTTTTTTGAAAATAAATGACAAATTTAATGTAGTTAGCTATTAAAAAGGAAGACTATCTACTCTTACACTAATATTAAGGGCATGTTTGGCTAAGCTTTTCAAAACAACTTATTGACTTATTGACTTATCAAAAAGCCAATAAGTTGTTTTTGTGTTTAGCTAAGCCAAAAGTCCTTTTAGAAATGACTTTTTGCAAAGAAGAAAAAGGAGGTTTCAAGAAGTCACAATTTGTGACTTTTTGGCCAGTTTTTAACTTTTCAAACTACAAATTATCAATATACCCCTTCTTTACCCCCTTATATCTAAAAGAATGCCCATTTTAGTCATTTTACATCAATAAGCTAATTCAAACACTTTTTTTAAAAACTCCTTTTCAAAAAGTTCTTTTCCCAAAAGTAATTTTCCAAAAGTCTATTTTAACTATAATAAGCTTAGCCAAACATGCCCTAAATACAAAAATAATTATCAAACCTTTTTTTTCCAAATAGACTGATGTGAATTATAAATAATCATATGTGTGTGAGTAACCTAATTTTCTTTCAAGTTATTTGAACCTTAAGTTATGTAATGTCTTGATTTTTTGGGGTTCTCTTTGTGTATATATATATATATGAATGCCAAGATCAAGAGAAAGGATCATAGCTTTTCTCTTTTGTTTGGGGAAAGGATATCCTTGTATTCTAGTGGCAATAATGTAAAGGACATTATCGTAATCTTCTACACATGGCCACCATGTTATGGCCATTTGTTCCACCCCACATCTTTAATATATACATGATCGACAAAGACAAAACACACATTAGTCTTTTTATTTGTTGTGATGTTTCACACAAATATGTCTTTATTTGTTTCTCTTTGTAACATCAAAACAAGGTAGAACAGATGAAACAACAATTTAGATTATTTTTTATGTATCAGCTAATACAAGTATTACTTACTGATGGACAGTTCCATCACCATACTGAACCAACGAGTATTACTGATGGACAGTTCCATCATATATACAAATAGGATACTAATTTGGGAAATTCATACAAATTCTGGTATTTAAACTAAATTACAAAAGTACAAATAAATGAAAATACGTTTTTTTTTATGAATTTGTCTTAGGCTCGGTTATTGCATAACTCGTGAAATAACTAGCCAATTCAATTATACAGTTTAACCAAAAATAAGATAAAGTCAACGGTTAGTAAATCTTCGCTTACAAAAACATTAGTCATCGGAAGAAGAACAAGCAAAATTTTGGGTCATCTTCACTTTCCACCGCATTTTCATATGTTCCCTTAAGTTCTTCCCCGTCATCATCAGTATGTCCACATCAAAGGACTTCAACGACATCACATCACATTACAAGATATGCGGGTTTTTCTTCCTCCTTCACTTCTTCAGTTGATGCGAGGTTTACCCTTTCACTGCTTCGGAAGATTTCTTCATCATCTATATTATCGTTATCGGGGACTTCATTTTTCCATTGTTTTAGGTTATAAATCCCTCTAGCTCCGTCTTCACATCAATCACCAATGTTTCAAATCAATTAATGTTGAGGAATCATACGATACATAACACACTTGTTGTGCTTGTGACACTAGAACGAGCACGTTGTTAGTTTTTAGCCTCGATTCGAATTTGATATCTAACAAGCCATGCTTTTGATCCATTGTAACCCCTTGGCTTGTATCATACCAAATACTATTATTAAAATTATATGTATTTAAGCTAATATAAAAGATATACACATTTAAGCTAACATATAAAAGAAACAAAATATGTTTAAAATTTAAAAAATTACAAATCATAACTAAATTTATCCATACATAGCATTAACTATAAATCACAAGGGTTTTTCCATATACAATATTTAGATGAAAATACAAATCATCAGCATAACATGAGGAATTTCAAGTATGGTTGTTAAAATAACTCGAATCTCAATTGAAGAAAGCTTGTAAATAGCTCAATCAAAAATCAACTCGCTTGTAAATGAGTCTTTTGGGTTCGGTTTAGCTTGTAAACAAATCGAGTTCTAGTTGACTTTGGCGCGTATTAGTACAACTTGATTAAGTTAAACCCAACTTAGAACGTTTTATATCCAAGTCCATTATTACATTTTGTCACAACAACAAGTTACAAGCCAAGAACCCAATCACAAATTTTATAGCCCAAGGGCCTGACCCTATTACTCGCATAGTTTCTTTTTCATTATACCATGGATTTAATTTATTGACCTAGGATTTATCTTCTCAGGTAATTTGTTAAGCCTTTGCAGTATTTATATTTATATTTATATATATATATATATATATATATATATACTAGTCGTTTACCCGCGCGATGCGGCGGGAAACATATCACTTAGGTTGGTGAGTTTAGGGCTATGTACAAGAAAGTTTCCAATGTGGCATGCGACGACGATGGTGGCAGTGTAGTAGAACGTGAGGGTCAGTTGTGGCCTTCTTCAGCGGCGGAGAATCAGCGGTGTGCGGCGATTGATGGTTTCGTGATGGCGTTTGGTGGTTATTGTGCGACGGCCGGTTACCGGCTTCAGGAGAAAACAAAGAAAATTGTGTGATTCTAGTTATGTTATGAGGGGTTTTAAAGATGTGGTTAAATCAACGGTTTTGAATGATGAATCGTATCATTAATTACATTACAATGAGGCCTTCGGCAGTGGCGAAGCTTGACGTTTTCTAATAATGTTCAGGGCATTCAAAATTTAAAATCCCGCCCAAGAATTAAGGGTATTGTTTGAAAGCCAAAAATCCGACACAAGAGATTGAGGATATAAAAGGTATCGTTGGAAAGGTGTAAAGTGTATTGTGCTTTAGAGAGTTGTACATCATGCTTTGAATGTGTTTCAAGTAAAGTGACAAATTATCTTAAGCTGTTATGCTATATAATATAGTATAGATTAATGAGATCAAGTAATAAATGAATTTTAACTTTATTAGCACAAATTTTATCACATGTTAAATTTGCAAGATAAGTAATATAGGTAATGGTTGGTCATTCAACACTCATCAGTTTACGTAATTAAATAGTCACTGAAAGAAAATAGGAGTTATATTGAACAAAAGAAAATAGGAGTTATATTGAACATATGTATCGTCAATAGCATGTAACGTGTCTACTGAAAAACAACCAATAAAATTCCAGGTACTTTGTACATTGAACTTCAGAGATTAAAGTTGTCAAGTTGGCCTTTAACCCAACAGCTTCTCTTTCGTTTGTCCAAACATCCAGCTGACCCAATTATATATCATTCATGAGCACAAAAAAAAATTAATCCAGAATATTCAAAGGAGGCGAAACCGCCTCACATATATTATCGTATCATTCCTGTTAATGTAATCATGTTTAACACCAGTTAAAAATGGACTAAAACATGTGCGGGTCAACCTAGCCCACACCAAAAGATTACCCATTTGAGCAATTACACAACTCGTTTGACCCACTCCTTATACCGCTTCTGGTTGGTGTCAGGCTGCCTTCATAAATTATTACAAGTAAAATCTTTAGTGATATGTGTGGGTCTAAATAAGAATCACAATAGATGCAAACAACCATAACAAGAGAGTTTGGTAGAAGCATCAACAATAAATTATAACAGATCATAAAATAAGCTCTTGAAATTGGTGTAAAATGGACGAACACAGGTATTTAAAGGTCAATCCAGGCGCAACTGCATTTGTCGAAGAACTCACTGAGGCTAAATTGGCAGCACCTGAAGCAGCACCCAAACCACCTGGTGCTCTGCTGGTTGTAAACTTAGAAGAACCACGTCGTACGGAAGCAGAAGCCACCACTGCTTGTTGCTGTTTAGGGGAAAGATGAAAGCAGGCCCAACACTACAAAGTAATAAACTTATAATTAACAATAAACACTTACAATTTAGATAATAGAATCACTAAATAAATAAGCTAAAACATACCAGGAGTCAAATTCTTGAAAACAATTATAAAAAACTTTTTGAAAAGAAAATATAAACTCCAACGATCTAATTGATCTCTTGTACAACAAAGTTGAAAACAAAAAGTAGTATTCTTTTCCTTTTGGATTTCATGGGTATTGTAGTAAATTTTGTAACCTAAAATAAATTTTTTATTCTCATATTATTTTTGTAGGTTCATTATGTAACATTTTCCATAAAAAATATAATTTTGAAGGGAAAGAATTAACATGCCAAATTTAGAATATGGCCTAACAACCATAGTAGAATGCACGATAAATCAATGCAATTTAAGGAGGTAATTTAGGTCGGGGTAGGTTTAGTCTAAATGGGTTCGGGTTAGTTTCAGGATGAACCCGCAAACCCGTTTAGGTTAACCCGTTTAGAACATATGTCTGCAAGAAAGAAATACATATATAACTGCACTCGGACAAAAACAAAGCACTTGCATTTTTATAATTTAAAAGCTTGTAATAAGTAAATTTACCTTCACTGATGTTTAGTGTTTCACTCTTAACATCATAGTAACTTCTCGAGCAAAATGGCTTTCAAGAGCAACACATTCATCTATCTTACTCCCATGGTTGAGAACCTTTACTGCCACAGTTGAATAAAGATCAATGAGCCAACTGTAACTTTATACTAATTACTTGAATTTCATTGTATATATAAACGTTTTTATGGGCCTCACCAGACAGGATATTGCTTCTTGTAGGTTCCTCCTTGCCAATCACCTGAGAATTAAGTTGAACTTCATCCAGTAGTAAATAAAATAAACAAAAAGGAAAAAAGCTTATAAAAAATGAAATGAAGTCAAATCATGAGCCTGCACATGTTCCAACATCACCGATAGTTCCATACAATTCCATGTTAATTCAGGTTGGGATTCCGAATTATTCACGTCTCCACTCCCGAGCGCTTGTTTGATCATCTCTATACGAACGTTAAGAACTGCATGGAATGACCGAGCTAAAACCCTTCCACTAATAGCAGCAAGCAAAAATCTTCCCTGTTAACCATTAAAAATGATTAATTAATATAGTTTGCTAAAGAAACACAGTTCTAGCACCTTAACAACTTACATTGGCATCTTCAGAGTGAAGATTGAATTGTGGCTCGATAACATTTACCATGAAACGGCGAGTGCCCTCTTCATCGGAGTCATCAAATCCATGTTTGTCTATCGATTAACCGGAAAAAAGGATTAAAATCTTACATAAAAGGATAACAGCCTGTATATGTGATCAGATGAATATGGTTTTGTACCAATAACCCCAAATGATTGACTGTCTACTTTAGTAGAATTTGCTGAAGACAGGTTTAACCCGATGCCTCCTTTTGTTTAGAAAAACTTGCACCTTGACCAACAGAAGGGTTCTTTGAAACATCTTCATGAGAAGATTCCTTTACATATTGTGCTTGATTCCCTTCTAGAAGCTTCTGCTGGGCATACTGACGAGAAGGACCTTTGTAAAGACCTTTGTCGTCTGCCACCGCCAAGATCTAATCTGTCAACCAGCTGAAATGATCTAATCTGTTAACACAAATGAAGCTGAAACATAAACAGATGTTACCTAACAGGCAGGCTAGTTTTGAAGCCAAATTTGGGTAGCCTCAACAGATGTTACCAAATCTGGGCAACTATCTTCAATCTTCAACAAAAAAAGATCAATTAGACCATCTCATTTGATTTTTCAACATCATCCGTCAGTCCCTCCATATACTTGACGGGAATCGCATTTGGAACTCCAACCACCGAGATCTGATCATCATCAATTTAATCATCAACTTCTCAAAAACTCACTCTCATCGATCGATTTCAGTTCACCGTTCACTCTGTATTCTTAATAACCATTAAAAACAAACAAAATTAGCCACTCAACCGCATCATTTTGAAAATTAATCAAACAAAATCAATATATTGATGCAAAAAACCTAGAACACTCATCGATAAATTTAATACGATTGTGTAAGATCAAAATCGTATTCAACACGAACAAATTATTTATACTGAGTTCCGAACAAGCAAAATTAACAATTGAATCGCATAATTTTGAGAATGAATCAATAGATCGATGAACATTCATCGATAATAATGGATTTCATTTGGATTTAATTCGATGAAAAAAGTGCGTATAGATCTAGAGAACAAACAAACACTTATACCTGAGAGATCAAATGGAGATTTGATGGGCGAGAGCGTGAAACATGAAATTGACGCCGTGAAATATTTCTTGTCGAGACCGATCTGGCGTAGTGTAGTAGAAATAGAGCTGGCGAGCTATCATAACCTGAAAAATGAATATTCAAACCAATTTTTGAAACTTTTCTTACATTTAACTGATCAACCTTTGGCAACACGTATAGAAACAAAAATGAATTCGAGATTAAGAGAAAACTCACAGCTTTTCTGACTCTCTCAGACATGGAAAACCGCTCTAAGATGAGTACACCTTTCACAGATCTGAGCTTAAAATAGTATTCATCTTGATGAGACGATGAGTACACCTTTCACAGATCTGAGCTTAAAATCCAACCCGCATCCTTCGTCGCCGTCCTCTGAATGTAAAACTCCTGAATATAAAACTCATATCTGAGCTTAAAATGCATGTTCATCAACAACAAACCAACCGAAAACATCAAAAAATGACCTTAGATATGAGAAAACATTCAGCAGAAAAAAATAAACCTACCTGGATCTTTTTCTCATCGAGTACAACCCTAGATCTGAGCGAATCCAGTCAAATCGAAGATTTCGAGAGGTGAAATTCATTCGATCTTGTGTTGTATAGAGAGATCTGGTGTCATTGAGAAAAAGACATCTTGAATCGCCAACAAAAACCCAAGATCTCCTTTTGAATCGCCTGGAGAGAAAGCAGGTGGATGGGGGCGGATAAAATGTATTGAGAATGAGAAACCCTAGACTTGATGGGTATACCCCGTGTATTTTTAGTAGAAGGGTATAAGTGGAAAGTGATGTTTTCTGATGCTTAAAAGACTTGTACATTATGCTTTAGGGGTGTTTTAAGGAAATTTCAATGACCTTAAGAAGTCCTTTGGATATGTATATTATATATAGTATAGATGATGTGTTGCAAAACACACCATTTTTCCCTTGTATTTTGTATATGTTTTGAATAATATTCGAGTTGGTTTTGGTCATTTATAGCTTGCACTTAGTGAATTGATGTTTTGCAGGTGTTTGTGTGCAAAACGAGTAGAAATCGAGTCTAAATCATAAAGAAACGAGCACACGAGGAAATACTAAGCAAAACAGTGTTGCACAAAGGAGTCTGAACTTTAAACAACCATATCTTGAGCTAGGAAATGAGTTACGGGGCGTATAATATATGCATTTGGGGTAATTCGATAAGGAGAATGGAATATGAGGTTTTTGGGCCCTAAATCTTAACTTACGACCCGTGAGCCTCAAAGTTTTTACGGGTCGTAAGCATCAAAAACCTAGGATAGGAAGGAGGCTACTGAGGATGATTTTGGAGCTTTTCTTGAAGATTATAAGGCTTGGGATCAAAGTATTGAAGCTAGGAGCATCCCAAGTTTATATTTCGGTTTATTTTTCATAGTTAAAACCTTGGAACCATGTTTGTATTTACTGCGATTACTGATTTTAAGATGTTTTCAAATCCGATGAGTAGCTAAATCATTAAAACTACTTAGGTTTGGATGGTCTTTTGATGCATGTTTGTCAATTATCTTTACTATTTGACTTTGATTATGTTTTGGAATAAATTGGTTATGATTTGTTACTAGAATTGATTGTGTATGCTTTTGTTTTGCAGAATTTATTGATATTGTTGATGAGTTTGATGCTTTTGGTAGGAATAAGTCACCACTAGTTGTGTTAAACTCGCTTTTAGGTTGTTTATTCGAGATTCTCAATCTAATTGTTTGAAAATTGGTAACAATTCATAACACAAATCAATTTAAAAGCAGCTAGACATTAGTGTGCATACATCTTCTTTGATTCGAAAGATAATTAGAAGTTGCTAGGTAATACAATGCATTGTTTGGTAGTTTTGAGCACCCGATATGTCACACCCCCAAAATACCACATGCGGATTTCACCGCGAGGCGTGTGACGTACCAGGATCTAGCCACTAATCATGTTGAACTAATAGTAAATAATATTAAAGACAAACATCATGTCCAACATGAATAGTGCATTTCAAAAATAAACGTTTCAACAAAGTATACGTTCAGCGGAAGCAATTGTAATTGTTTTAAACATTCGAAACCAAATTGTTTAGAAGCATAAGCATAACATTAATTGTTCATCAAGCAACACGCCCCATGACATTCCTCGCTCCTCAGACTGCAAGTTCCAATTCCTTGATATATCTAACGACCTGCAAGCATGCAGAAAAGTGTGTCAACATAAAGTTGGCGAGTTCACAGTTTTGTTCAACGTAAATCATGTAAGTGTTTAGCTTAAAGACATGTCAAGAATAATAAACGCGGTACCGAATGACTGTTATGTTTGTTGTGTCCTCATCAATGTCTATCAGCATTGATCAAAAGTGTTAAAGGTCCTTAGTTCACGCCTGGCTCCCAGCACGGTGTGAGGTTTGTCAAACCTAATAGCGGTATCAACTAATACCCTGTTGCCTCCCAGGCAACTAGCTCGGTAGTAAGTAGGGACTCTCGTGATAGAGTTTGAGTCTATTAACCGACATCGAAATTAAACTACAACATTTTAAAAAGTATTCCTCCCAGGAATATTAGTTTGTCCCCCCCCCCCTCTCTCGGACGCATGCTTGTGAAAGAGTAGTGAACTCACTTTAGTTTGCTTGGTATTTGTTAATGTGCTTCGACGCATTAGTTAGGTGTTAGGTCCATTACATGCGACCTAATGTACATTAAGTGTGAGTATGTAAATAGACCGGGTCATGCAATACCCATGAGTGTTCAAACAACAGGTGTTTATTGATTACAAGTTTAACATACAACACATACAGTGAATTTCCCCGTTGGTGACATGTTGTGGACTATTGAAAAACTCGGATATATCGTTTAATTAATAACTTGGATTATATATATATCCTATGCTCGGATCATATAACTCAAACATTTACTCGGATCAACTGTAACATTCTTGGGATACCATATAATACACATAAATTTGGAATCTCCATGTATTCATTTAAACTCGGATTATTATGTGTATTTATATAAATTCGGACTACATGGGTTATACATACATTATATGTAAGTTCGGACATCCATCGTTACAAAACTCGAATCAACTAAAATATATCATAAGAAATTCGGACCCATGCAAAACATATGAACTCAGACGAAAACAACTCATATACCCAGACTTGTACCCACCTCAAACTCGAACATGCATTTATCACCATTAAACTCGGACTCCCAACATTTTCTTAAGTTTGGACAATCTTTTATACATGTAACTCGGACATGTATATCATTGTAAACCCAACCCACTTAATAACAACCTAAGCCCGGACCACTTAACATTAGCATAATCCAGACTCCCTTTAAACCCAGAACCCACATTTAATTCCATTTTCATGTATTAACTCGGACAAGTGATAACTTGGAAAAGTGATAACTCGGAAAAGTGATAACTCGGAAATAGAGGAAATCCGGAACTCCTTTTTGTTTTATATAATTCGGAACAATTAAAATAGTTATAATCAATAGGTAAATCCGGACCCTTATATGTATGCATGTTAAACTTGGAACGTGTTTGATAAACTCGGACAACTTTGTTTTAACAATAGCCCAGATCAATTATAATCATTAAACTCGGAACATGATAGTCTTGGACTTTGTGACTTCACAAAGTCTGACAATTTTTCCTGACAATCAAACACATAGAATCATATGCACAGAATAACACAAATCGCAATGTAATAGTTACAATTCCTACAATCAAACACTAATCAACAATGTTATCATGCCAATAACATTCTAATATCAGACAAACAATCACACATTATTCATAAACCATTGCACATTCAATCAAGCGTGATCACTAAACACGGAACATTTGTTTGGAGAACTAGGGTTCGCATGAAATCAAAAGAGCAAAGATACTATGTAGAACATAAACACTTACCTTAGATTGATTTCGAGTTTGTTCTGGAAGAATTGAAAGATCAAAGATTGATGATTGTGTGAGAACTTGGTGTAGCCAAATGATTGGAGAAATGACTTAGAGAAACTGCCGTAAGATGGATTATGAGGAGTGTTTAGGGTTTCCAGTATTTTATTAGAGTTTCAATATTAACTCTAAACACCCTTAACTAATTAACTTTCACACAAAGCACATAACATCTTTTAATTTACAAATAAAGCATATAATTCATGTATTTTTCATGCAACGCATAAGTTTTGTATAAAACAGCCCATTTATTATTCGAATTAGTCACCAATGTTCGAGACTTAACTTATGTGTGTGTTCCGGTAATTCCCTGAATTACCAATGTAGACTCATTTAACTAACCCTAGTTAAATGCAGTGTTATGAATGTATGTTTAAGTTAACAGTGGTTAGGTTAAAGTAGTAACCTGAAATTGCGGGTTGTCACATGATAACTCGGGGTTCGTTTGCCAGTCATTCTTAGGATTTTGGTGTGTTATCTTGTAGCTAGCTTCACATCTAGAGGGTTGGTTAAGGGTAATCTTTTGCAATCTAATATTTGTGGGATTTGGGACCTTTAATTAGGCTTATTTCCTCATAGCACTCCATCACATGATTTGGCTGTTCCTATTGTTCGATTTTTAGGTTCTTGAGTTTGTGGATCACTTTCCTTGTTACCTAATTACTATAAGATTTATTCTCTTTCACGAGAGAATAGTTGGTTAGAAACCGAAACCCAAGTCATTGGTCAAGTGGTTGTCATCTTGCATTATTAGTGATTCCTGCCTACGTGGTTTGTTCATCTCTCCTGGTTGAGTTCACAGTTTTTAGTCGTCTTAGAGTGTGTTAGTCTAATTAATGTAGTTAAAATATTAGTTAATTAATTCCAATATATAAAAACCATATTCTCAAAATCAACGTTGGGCTAGAATTGTGGTTAAGATTAATTATTAGAGGTGTTATACTAGAGTCTACGGTTCGATTCTTAGTCTTGCTTTTCATACTACTTTTACATCCAGTTCACATGTCGTTGTGTGAAGTTAGTAAGTCCCACTTTTAAACTGGGTCACAAAAATAGTTGCAAAATTCTTACATCATTATATATATATATATATATATATATATATATATAGGGGTAGAGGATCCTGTAAAAAAGGTCTAAAGTGTGAGAAGGGTAAGAAAGAATCTTAGCCATTAGATCTTTTGATCTAATGGTTGAGATCAATAGGGACCAAATTGTAAAATATTTTTATTAATTTGGACTGATTTGAAATATCTAGGGGCAATATAGTCTTTTAAACCCACTAGAAATTAGGTAATGCACATGTAACTTCCCCCCGTCTTTTTTAAACGTCAATAACTTTTTATACGTAACTTTTTTTAAAAAAAAATTACACCATAATAATGAGCGTTTTTTTATCTTTAATATGAGTACCATATTGCTATACTTATATAGAGAAAAAAATATGTTTCGATCAGATGTTTAGTCAATGAATTGTGTTATATACTTGCTGAATGGTGTTATATACTTGCTGAATGTTTATATACTTACTAAATGGTGTTATATATACTTACTGAATGGTGTTATATACTTGCTGAATGATGTTATATACTTACTGAATGGTGTTATATACTTGCTGAATGGTGTTATATACTTCCTATAATTAAGGTGGCGGTTATGGGAAGTTTTTAATTAATTGAATTAATGATAAAATTACTTGTTTACCTTTTTCAATTAATTTAGATCTAATGGCTGAGATTCTTTCTTACATTTCTCAAATTTTTTGGTCTTTTTTACAATAACCTTACCCTATATATAGGTTCATGAAATCTGTGAGAATGATAAGAAAGAACATGATGAGGACACATGTCATTATTTAATTTATTAGGATAAGGGTAATTAAGTAATTTAATAAATAAACCTAATTAAAGATAAAATTCAAACACCCATATGTAATGTACATGCAAGTCCCCCCCCCCCTGGTCTTTTTTAAACGTCAATAACTTTTTATACGTGACTTCTTTTAAAAAAAATAAACCATAATAATGAGTGTTTTTTTATCTTTAATATAATCACCATCTTGCTATACTTATATAAAGAAAAAAAATTATGTTTTAATCGAGTGTTTTAGTCCATGGTGTTTTCTCTATTTTGTTTTAATTGTATAGTGATTTAAGGTGTTATGTTTTACAGTAAAACACCATGAACATATATAAAACACCATAATATTTCAAATACCATTTACATCCAATCTTCCAGTCTTGTTTTCTATGGTGTTTTATTTTAGGAATTCAAAACAAATTATGGTGTCTTGTAAAATAAAACACCATAGAAAACAAGATTGAATGTAAATGGTATTTGTAACGTAATGGTGTCTTATATACGTTCATGGTGTTTTACTTTAAAACACAACGCATTGAATCACTATACAATTAAAACAACATAAACAAAACACCATGGAGTAAAACATACGATCGAAACGTAAATTTTTCTCTCTATATAAGTATAGCAATATGGTACTCATATTAAAGATAAAAAAACACTCATTATTATGGTGTTTTTTTTTTAAAAAAGTTACTTATAAAAAGTTATTGACGTTTAAAAAATACTGGGGGAACTTGCATGTGCATTGCATGTGGGTTTTAGAATTTAAAAATATTAAATTTATCTTTATACCCTTAATATAGAAAATTAATTATTTTAATGGTAAACAATATTTACAATTTTGCCATTATAATATCAACCAATAGATTATAGATCAAAGGTGTAGATTCTTTCCTACACTTTTCACAAAACACACTCTTTTTACAATAACCCTATCATATATATATATATATATATATATATATATATATATATATATATATATATATATATATATTGTAATTTGTTGAAATTAATTTTAATCTTTGTCTAATTATGTTACACATTCGATAGTGTAATATGTTTACTCTTGAAATTTTTATTGAGCATATTTTCTATGATATTGTAGATTTTTTTTCATGAAGAATTAATTGGTGGAGTCGAGACTCAAAGTAGTAATCATCATGTTGAGTTAAGGTTGCTCAAAGAATTGATGGAACCAGAATTCAAAGTCGTCTCGGTATCAATCTGACTTGGCTCAAAAGTTGCATATGCTCGAACATAGTTTAGAAATAGCTTACGTAAAATTGAGTCGGTTGTAAACAAACAGGATAAGCTTAGTTGGTAAATCAAGCCGAGTTCAATGTGACCTTGATCGGCTGTGAACAACCCTACTCTCATGTCTTAATACAATTCCTAACTGACGGAATTCGGACAAGTTTTTAATTTTTTTTTAAGTTTTACATTTCGTTTTTGTAATATTATGTATGATTAAAGAAAATGAAAATTTTAATGTTCTGACTTTTATTGAAGATCCGCTATTGATTACCAACCTATCACTAACGATTATTTTCATAGGGTGGTGAATGGTAGGAAATGATAATTCAGCTTACTTTCATAGGGTAGTGAATGGTAAGAAAGCGTCGAATGACATTCCAGGTCTTATGGTGGATGGGCAGTGGATTTTAAGCCTAATTTGGTGAAGAAAGAAGTTTTTAAATTTTTTCGAAATCATTTCTCGGATCAGTTCGTGGCGAGGCCGGATCTTGTTTGCGATAATTTTAATCTTGTCCCATTTGAGGACGCTACGAGGTTAGTTCGGGCTTTCGCTAAACAGGAGATACGGGATATGGTTTTTTATTGCAGTTCAGATATAGCTCCGGGGCCAGACGGTTTTAATTTCAAGTTTATTAAATATTTTTGGGGTATTTTGGAAGACGATTTTTTTCAACTATTTACTTCTTTCCATGAGACTGGAGTAATTAGTAGAGGTTGCAATACCTCATTTATTACGCTTATTCCAAAGACTAGTTCTCCTATCGGGATGAAAGATTATAGATCTATCACCCTAGTTGGAGTTATTAGTAAAGTTATATCTAAGGTGTTAGCTGAAAGGGTGAAAGAGACGATGGGGAAGATTATTTCCGATACATAGACGGCTTCCCTTAAAGATAGGTTTATCCTGGATGGCCCGCTAATAATTAATGAATTGTACGGTTGGATAAAGAAGACGGGTAGGAAAGGATTTTTGTTGAAAATTGATTTTGAAAAGGCGTATGATAACATCAATTGGGGTTTTCTTTTGGCAGTGATGGGTCAAATGGGATTTCCAGACAAGTGGTGTCTTTGGGTTAAGGGGATTATTGGGTCAGCTAGATCGGCCGTTCTTGTAAATGGGTCGCCCACGTTTGATTTTCCATGCCACAAGGGGATCAGACAAGGGGATCCTTCGTCCCCTTTTTTATTTCTTATTGTCATGGAGCCGTTTTCTTGTTTAGTCCGTAAGGCGTGTGAGTTGGGGGAGATAAAGGACTTTAAAACTTGCAATGGGGGCCCTTCTTATATCTTATTTACTATACGCTGATGATGCATTGATCTTCGGGGAATGGTCGAGGGAGAATATCAAGAAAACGGCAAGGTTACTTAGAGTCTTTTACTTATGTTCGGGGATAAAAATTAATATCAAGAAATCTTTGTTGTTTGGCATTGGTGTGGATGGTCAAGAGGCGAGCGAGATGGCTGATATTTTAGGGTGCAGGATTGGAGAGTTCCCCTTCGATTATTTGGGGATTAAAGTGGGGGCGAACATGAATAAGAGTTATCACTGGGAGTTGGTTAAAAGGCGGTTAGCCACCTGGAAGGCTAATACGTTATCCATGGGTGGTAGGCTTGTGTTGGTTAAGTCTGTGTTAGCTAGTCTTCCGGTTTACTATTTATCCTTATACAAAGTTCCTGTCAAAGTAACTGAGCAATTGGAAAAAATGATGAGATTTTTTGTGGGCTGGCTCGAGTGAAGATAAGAAAATGAGTTGGGTAGTGTGGGATACTGTGACGAAGACTAAGAAAAACGGGGGGCTGGGTATATCAAAATTAAGGGGTGTTAATTTCGCCCTTCTGGCTAAATGGGCATGGAGATTTAAGACTCAAAAGGGTAGTATTTGGCGTAAAATTGTGGAGTTGGTTCACAGTGGGATGGTTCGGTGGTTGTTTTGGCCTTCCAATCGTCGGTTCAAAGGATGCTGGAATTCTATGGTTAAGGAGTTCGAGAGGCAAGCTTTTAAAGGGAAGTCGTTCAGTTCGTTTATAAGGGTTAAAGTTGGTAACGGTTTGACGGTTAATTTTTGGTCCGATCTTTGGGTTGGTACGACATTATTAAAACACCGGTGGCCTAGTCTTTACAAATTAGAACGAAATAAAGATTGTTCGGTTTTAGAGAGGATGATATGTGATAATGATGGCACGCGGTTCCAACCAAGGTGGAAGAAGGGTTTAGCTACGGTTGAGGAGATGTCAGAATTCCAGGATGTTCACTTTCTTTTATCTAATGTTTCCTTATCAGGTTCAAAAGATAATTAGCTTTGGGGAGAGGATGCTAAAGAAATCTTCACAGTGGCGTCGGTTAAACAGTTGATTAGAGAAGAGAATGAGGTGGGCCGAGATCATCTTATGCGGTGGGAGTCTTGGGTGCCGAATAAGGTGAATATCTTTGTTTGGAGAGCCGAGATGGAGGGTATTCCGACTAAAGCGGCTTTGATTAGACGGCGGATAAACATTCAAGACGGGTCGTGTAGCTTGTGTGACTCTGGAGAGGAAGACGTGATGCATCTCTTCACGGGGTGTGGTTTTGCTTTTGGCATGTGGGATGCAGTGGGCCGATGGTGTAATGTTACGCCTATATTGGCATTTGATTTTAAAGATTTTTTGGACATTCATAAGCAGGTTTCAGGAGGTAAATGGACTAAAAAAGTGATTAGAGGAGTTGTTATGATTACGTGCTGGGCGTTATGGAAAACTCGGAACGCTAAAATTTTTCACGGCACATGTCCGAAGGTAAGAGAGGCGGTCGCCTTAGTTAAATCTTGGTCTTTTTGTGGTTAAAAAGTAGGTCAAAGTTTTCCGGTTTAGTGTGGAAAGACTGGGCTCGTAGTCCTTTGTATATGATGTAAGTGGTTGGTAGGCGGTCCTTGCTTCGAGGGCTTGCCTTGTTTTGTTAATAAAGTTCACTGTCCAAAAAAAAAACTAACGGTTATTAAAAAACTCAATTTTTCTTCTACTATTGTTGGAAAGTAAATAAGTCATTTACTCCGTCAGTGATCACCATCAATTTTGGATGAAGATAGTTTTTTCTTTAAGCTTTGTGTTATCCAACAAAAAATCATAGACTTTGAAAATCAACACCGATTCAGATTGACTTTGACTTTAGCCTTGACTTTGACCTTTTCTTAATGCATTATTTGAACCTATAATGTGACAACTCGCAACTTCAGGTTACTACTATTACCTAACCACAGTTAATTAAATCATACATTCATAGCACTGCATTTAACTAGGGTTAGTTAAATGAGTCTACGTTGGTAATTCGGGGAATTACCGGAACACATACATGATAACTCTCGAACATTGGCAACTAACGCGAATAATAATTATAAACAGATGGTTTATACGAAACTTATGTGTTGCATGACAAATACGTGAATTGTATGCTTTATCTGTAAATTACATGATATTATGTCGTCTTTTGTGTAAAAGTTAGATTATTAGGGGGTGTTTAGAATAACTGTAAAACTCTTTTAACTACTCAAAACCCTAAATTCTCCATAACTTCTCTGAACGATATTTCTACCATTCTCTAATCATCTTTAATCCCTCTACAATCATTCTTGGCTTCACAAGTTCACACATCAATCGTTGATCTTTCCAATCCTCCTAGAATCATCCCTAAATCCATCTAAGGTATGTACTTGTGTTATATTGTTAATCTTGTTCTTTTGATTCATACAAACCCTAGATGATCCAAACAATTGATTGTGTGTGATTGAGTATGCCAATGATTACGTAGTTGTTAGACAAATGATTGTGCAATGATTGTTTTATGTTTGTGGTATGACAACACTAATTAAAATTAATGGGTGAGGTTCTAGAGTGAACACTATTATATTTGTGAATTTGTTCACTCAATTCACAAATACACTAGTGGTCACCCATTTTTTATTTATTTTGATGACACATCCTTTTACCAAAAGTATATACACATTCTCTAGCGCTCATAACTTTTGATGGTGTTATAATCAACTCCCAATTTGTATACACTACAGGTTGAAATACATTTGTACCCTATGATGATCAGATATGAAGGCTGATCAAAGTACAACAGAAGATAAAACATTTTGTTGTGAAAAAAATATTACTTGATTTGACGCCTCAATTGCTCTCGATCCCACCACTATAATACACACAAATCTGAGTGGTCAGTGATAAAATATTAAGAGTTTCAGGAGGGTTAATTAAATTCACTCGACATTCTCCATTTATTTGTCGTTTCCAACTATGAATTGTAATTATTTTCTGACATATAATATAATTGTTTACTGTAAGTAGATCATTCATGTATGTATATACGTATGCATGTACGTATGTATTTACCACCAACATAAACATATAAGCATAAATTGTATGTGTATGCGCGTGCATATACATAACGGGTGCATCTTTTTATAAATATCATGTTCGTCCTATTTTGTAAAGTACGCGCAGTTCATCTTCATGTTAATTTGGTTATGATAAACATGACTAATTAGTATATTTATTAATTATTTATTCTGAATATCTGTTTACATTTTGTTCGCATATCTTTTTCGGTTTACTGTTGCAGAATTTAAACTTCGTTAATTTTTTATACATGGCAAAAAAAAAAAAAAAAAAAAAAACTTTATTAACAACTGCGGTTTTTTTTTTTTTTTTTTTTAAATAAACTTCATTCAACCAAAAACGCCACTAGCAGGGGCGCAGAATACGTGGGGCGGTGTAGTGACCCTATGTTAAAAATACATACTTTAAAGCAACGAAAAAAATGATTTCTAAATGCTATTTTATTTAGATCCAAAGAAGATTACGCTTATCCTATGTGGGCTCGATCGAGATGTAATCAAATGGTTGATGCTTCATTGATTCTTCCACATGATTGTAGAACGAATTATAACATAGGGTCACTACACCGAATCATCCTTATGGTGACGACACGACATCGGCTCATCGCCATAGCTCCTCTTATTAATCCCGATGATTTGTAGTCAAGATACAACCTAAATTCTTATTAGGAAGCAATTGTCAATTGAAGTCAATCTAATAGAGCATGCTAAACTCAAATATACTTAGAAGGTACCAATGTAATGTGAGGAAAATATAGTAAAAGAGTAATTACTTCTTTACTTTTGAACTTAAAAGGTACCAATGAAATCTGAGGAAAATATAGTAAAAAAGTAAGTAGTACTTTACTTTTGAATATAAGTCTTTATATGTACTTCATGTAAATATAATGATTAATTATAGGTTTGAAATCTATCTATAAAGAGCTTCGATTAACAAGTGTCAAAGATGAAGTTAAAATAATGAGTAAACTTCCATTTTATTCCCTGTGGTTTGGTCACTTTTGTCACTTTAGTCTAAAACTCAAACTTTTTGCATCTGAGTCCCTGTGGTTTCAGTTTTATTGCCATTTTGATCCAAAAATGAAACCAGATCATATTTGTCTTATAAAATCCTGCAATTTTGTCATTTTCCTCATGGGCAAATCAGGTCATATTTGTCTTATAAAATATGGTATTTATTTATAAAAAAGAAATGATCATTTTGCACCTGCGGAAAATGACAAAATAGCATGATTTTATAAGACCATATGTAATGGGGCTTTATAAGGGCATGAAAGATTTTGATAATGCCCTTACACCATTACTCATGGGCATTATAGGGGCATGAAGAGTGAGGGGCATTTCTATAATAATGCCCAAAGAGAAGAAAAATAATGGAAAGTAATAAATGAAATGGGCATTAACCATTACACCTTTTTTAAAAGGGCATTATGATGATGATGTGGTGAAAAATGCCCCTTAGTGGGCATTAACCATTACCTATGGTCTAAGGCAAATATGACCTGATTTCATTTTTAGACCAAATGGCAATAAACTGAAATCATAGGGACCCAGATGCAAAAAGTTTGCGTTTTGGACTAAAATGGTAAAAGTGACCAAACTATAGGGACCAAAATGGCAGTTTACTCTAAAATAAATAACATATCAAATGCAAAAATTAAGCAGTGTGTTTGAAATATTACTGTTACACTTATTTTACCTACTTTTTCTAATATTTATCCATTTTACCTACTTTTCTAATATTTATCCTATTGTAATTATTTTTGTTCTAAGATGTCTTTTTATTTTTATTTTTATTTTTATTTTCAGAGCAAATCGAATAAAATGCTGTAATAACCCTTGACTTCTTTAAATATATAATCATTAACTGTATCATGCATTTTCTTTTTACATTTTCTATTTAAATTCAACAATTCTCCTTGTAAAACAAACAAATATGTCACTTCCAATTTATTGACTAGGGTCCAAAAGGTTGTCCACAGCAGTTGCTCATCAACAGGGGGCCAGGGATTTGTCTTTAATAGGCTAGGATTTGCTATTCAGAAAAGGGTAGCGGCGCAGTTTGTTGCTCGCTTACCTGCGATATTGATGTAACACAGCCAATATTTTATCCTTAATTTTGATTTTATATAAAAAAAATTCCAATTTCAATTCAACCATTTATAAATAAACATAAAATTTAAAACCCTATATCAATTCAACCATTTATAAATAAACATAAAATTTAAAACCCTATAATAATTTATCTAAAAAAATATATTTAAAAGAACGATTTAGTTCTGCAAAAGCAATCATGTACTTCACAAAACAACTAAGAACTATCACATCAAAAACATGTATACCGTTAATATATATATTTTTTATAGAAGAACTAGTTTTAGGGTTTGCTAAACTCATGGCTTGAAATGGTAAAAACTGATCGGTTGCATCACATTTAAAATCCAGCGGACGCTCTGTTTCTTTATCAGGAAATGTACTATTTTCATTGTACCATTTTTAAATTTTTTGTTTGATAGTATCTTAAGTTTAAATCTGTAATATTTTTTAAACTCCATATGAGTTAAAGATGGATAACTGAAAACTAAAACGTAAGAAATATCATCATTGATAATTTATTTTTATTAAACTGAAACAACGGTTACAAAGAATTACAATATTGGAATGATAAGAACGGTAAAAAAATCTATTCAAATAATTAGCTTCTCGAGCTTATAAACTCTCTTTAACCATACTTATTAAAGACGCTAGGCGCACTCAATGCGTAAAAGCATTGCTTGAGGCCTAGGCGCAAAGCGCCAAAAAATCGAGTGCCTGAGAAAAAAAAAGGCGCAGAATGAAAAAAATTAAAAATATATTATGTATTAGAAAAATAATATTATTTTCCAAATAAAATAAACAAAAGCTATTATATCCAAATAAAATAAAGAGAAGCTATTATATAACATCTAATATCATGTATTTAGTACAAAAAGTACAAAAAATTAGTTTATTAGTTGTGTAGAAAAATAGTTTTCCTTAGATAAAAATAGAAATCTGGCTAGAATTTTGCCGGAATTTAGATAATTTGGCCGAAAACTCTCCGGAATCTAGAAATCTCGCTAGAATGCTGAAACATCACCTGGAGAATTCAAGCGCAATTTCCTCGACTTAAATCGTAATTGATTCGCCTCGCCTGGAAAATGAGCCTAGACGCAAGAGACGATGGCTTTTAACAACTATGCCTTTAACTAGCTTAACGATTGTCTAAAAAAAATTAAAGAACAAAAGAATGCACACTTTTAAACCCTTAAACATTGTTGGATAAAATTACTTTGTGGGTTACTAACTCCCATTTGCACAAACTCAAGATCAGTAATAGTTCCCACCGACCTCTAGTTGCTAGTGACCATCATAGTTGATACCGACTGTATACCGTTCGATCAACTAATTTTATTGTCGACGCGATGTTAATACTGATACTTACACCATCATACCTGAATTTTTCCTATTGACTTTTTAGGGTCTATATCATGACCATGCAAGATCCTTCGTTGATTGACTTGTGAACTGTTACCTTTTGACGTATCAAATCAATGGTTAAAGTTGTAACCTGGCCCTTTTTTGGAGTGCCTTTATAAATATATTTTTGAAATATTACTTCCAAAGTTTTGACTTCAGGTGACGAATATTTTGAATGTTTAAAATAAAAGGACAAGATTCTACAGTTTTGGAATTCAGTTAATTCAGCAATAGGTGCAAGGCTACTTCTGTATAAATGCTGAATGCAGATATATTACCTCCAGCTGCCATCTATGCATACTTACACAAATTTTTATTTTTTTGAACCGCAACAATCTATATATTTATATATATAGGGAGTATAAAACGAATACACACATTTTTATTAAACACCCATTTTTTATGTATATACACAAATTACATATATGTTTACTCTTTGGTGCCAAAAAAAAAACTTGGAGTTGACCTATCTACCTAGGTAAAAAGTTGAGAAAGCTGCCTTTTCTTTTTGGTTTTTTCTTGGGTAAAGAAAGCAATAGATGCAATTTAAAAAAAAAATGTGTGATTATAGAAGGTTCAGTTTCTTTTAATTGTCATCTTTTATACCTAAATATAATTTAATCTTGCATTTATAAAAATTTTAAGTCACATTGTTTTAATAAGTGTCGGATGTAGTATTTTATTCTAATGTGTTCCTTTTGATAAATTCTCTTTAATTCTTACTATTTTTTTCTAAATTGTACAAAGTTCTCACTAATTTTTTCTGTTATTCAAACGCACTAAATTTCTGGAAACCTACAAATGTGGGCTAGATCCTCCCCTACTTTTAATGGAATACACACACCATACTACTTTAGTAATACGATGTATTTAGATTTTCATAACGGTGGGTTTCTATTATAAATGGTTTAGTTATTAAAATAGATTATTTGAAGGGTTTCTTTTATAAATGGTTTAGTTATTAGAATTGATATTTGATTAATTCGGTTAACCGCTGGCTTATGACATTGATTTATACAAACTAGTTTCAATTAAACAATTCAATTTTTTTATCTTGATTTAAATATAATATTAATAATTCTTTTAATGTATAAAGGTGAATAAATAAAAACTGATATATTATTTATAAAAAAAAATTATAAAAATTTATAACTAGACGTTTTAAACATATAATATATTATTTATATAACAAAATGATTTATTTCACTGTTTGTTCAGTTCGGCTATTTATATACATATAACCGTAACCGAACCATAAAAATTGGTTTAAAAATCATAATTAAACCATTAGTTTATAAATCACTTCTGTTTGTTTTTATAATTATTATTACTCGGATTTGTAGTCACCCATAGGTGGAGAGCAATTGAAACCAAAATATATTTGTTTTTAAAATATCATACGTACACTTAAATTAGTAGAGTGGTGAACATGAATTATTCTTTTTTTCTTTCAAAGTGAATGCTTAAGGTCAGTAGTGGATCTAGGATTTTATTCTAACAGGTTTCTTTTGGTAAGTTTTCTTTAATTCTCACTACTTTTTTCTAAATTTTATAAGGTTCTTACTAATTTTTTTCATTTTTCCAAACGAACTGGGTTCCTGGAAACCCACAAACATGGGCTTAATCCGCCCCTGCTATAGGTATAAGTTTATAAAACAATTGTTTCATGATAAAATCATAATATTGTTTGGATATTTTCAATAAGGATCCACATCCACTAGAATATTTTGGGCCTAATAAGTTACATGTCCCTGGGCCGTCACATGAAGTCCATAGATTGTCAACAGGCCCATTACCTGACTGAATATAATGTCACTACATGACTGAATTTTTGTCTATAAATATACATATTATATATATATTTTAACTTTTGTATCTTTCTCTAAATATATAACTGAAGAGAAAACTTAAATGCATATTTCCAAGTAACCGCGAGCTTGCGCGGTAAATATAACACAATATTTGTGCAATTAACAAAATTAAATCGTTCCCGGTTTTAATTTGTTAAAAAAAATCAATCAAAATTGCTTTCAAGTCCAAGAATTTTTTATGATAACAAGGCAAGGTGGTTCCCTTTGGAAGTCATCATAGAAAAAGTGTGCAAGTGCTACAGTAAGAATAATCGTATCTTTTTTTTTTTGCTAATGGAACTTGTAAACAATTTGTGAAAAACTTAATTGAGTGATTGTAAAGAATTGGTTAGCAACAGTGAGGAAAAAAGGCATTTATTATATACACTAAAAGAAGGATGAATGGGCCAAATCTAAAGAAAATTAAAAAAAAAAATCACTTTTATTAAACTGTCAATAATCCCCTTGATGATTAGGGATGAGACGATCAACTACTGAATACAAGCGTCGCTAAAGGTCCTCTGGTTTGTAATGTCGCTAAAGGTCCCCTGGTTTGTAATGTAACACTAGAAAAAACTCTAGTTGATTGTTATATAAATTTCAAATCAGGCTTATTAATTTCTAGAGCTCTACTTAAAGGAATATGTCAAAGTAAAGCATGGAATTGGAAGCTTAGCAATTTTAAATTAACTTAGTTAGCCTCTTGTATATATTATGTATCGTTATCAGGAACCAGTTTCATTTCTGATGGGTCACATACATTCAATTCATATTCATAACTCAATTGGATGTAAGACAATGGCACAAACGAACTTGATAGGAAATTTAAGTTTATATACAGAGGCAGGTTTAAAAAAAATAAAACAGAAAAAGTCTTTTTTTCATACTAAATATACATGTATAGTAACATCAACCAAAATGACGAATATACCCTCACATGTTATGCATGTGAGGAAACTTAACTGAAGAAAATAACGTGGTTAGCTGTAAAGGATTGAACCCGCAACAAAAATAAACGTAAAGGCTGTTTTCAGTAAGTTTTAAACATTAAGAATGGAACCTGTAAGTTTGAGGAAACATAAAGGATGTTTTATGCAATTTACTCTTATTAAAATTCATTTATAAGTTATTAGTAATACAGTTGGCCATTACGCATCAATACAATCAAATTCTAGAACCAACTATAGAGCAGGGGCAGAACTAGCATTCAACGAGCCGTAGCACGGGCTACGGCTCAACTTCATATTGGTGGTGTATTTTTTTGTCGGTTTTATACAGAGGATACTCCTAAACAACTACGAGGATACCCCTGACAAAAAGAAAGGATACTTTAGCCCAAAAGAAATAATAAACCTTTGAATGTAAGCCCAATTGTTATCTAAGCCTAAGTCCTAACCCAACTAATATTTTAGCCCAAAACAAATAATAACCCTTTGAATATGGGGCAGGGCGCGGCAACAGATTTGTGGAAACCAAACGTCGTACAAGGCACAAGCATCTGAACTCCATAACATCAACAGCGACAAAGTGCAGAAACTGATCAAAATTCGAAAAAAGTGTAACTTGTGTGAGACTGATAAAAAATTGAACAAGCAGTCAAGCAAAACTGATCATAATTTCGATTTTCGAACAAGTAGAAGCAACAGTGCAGTCGTAGAACTGATCTAAATTCGAACCAACATTGACCGATCAAAATTCGCAGATTATTTGTGAGTATTCTTTTCTTCTTGTGCTTTGATAGTTTGATTTCTTGGTTAGTTTGTGCTTCAATATTTTGAATTTTGTTAGATTATTCAGAATTTTGGTGATGATGATACAATTCTGAATGAAACAACTCTGAATGTTGATAACGATAATATTGATTCAAGTCCAATGTAAAAATTAAAAATAAACCTAGCCAAATCTAAAACCTAAAAACTTATTGCCAATATTAATTCATAAAACCTTGCCTAAATGTGAAATGCTTAATATTGATAGGTTAACCTAAATACTAATAACATTAAAAAAACTAGTTTATAAAATTTAATTTGGTAAAGTCTAAGGGCCTTTTTTTGGCTCGCCCAGAGCACTTGAATTATCAGGATCGGCCATGCCCCGTAATGTAGGTAAAAAAAAAAATTGCCGCTCTGTAAATGTACATTAAAAAAATTGGGATACTCCTGGATATTTCTTCTAGTTCCGCCACTGCTATAGGGTAATGAACTAACGAAAGAACGAAGAAGAACACGTTCATTTTCTTTATGTATATTCGTTCATTTTCATTCATCAAGAATATTAACAAATGAACATAAATAAGAAAATTCATTCTTTTAATTGTTATGTTAGTTTGTTTGTTCGGCTAAAGTAAAACAAGCACAAACAAACCTCATTCATATTCATTCTGTTCTTGACAAGCCTATCGCCATCCCTTACCTAGCTAGAGCATAAGAACTTGGTTCCATTCAATCTTCCTTTCTGTTTATAGGTTTTAGAAAAGCTCCAAATTCTTTAAGGTATGTTAGGCATGATGGTAATTCTTAGATCATTGAATATTTTGTAAGATTAAATATATTTATTTTATATTTAATCTGGTAGCCATTATAATCATTTACATTATATGGATCAAAATATATAACAATCCTATTAAATAATTAGTTGGTAATTGTTGATGGGCCCAATTACCCTTATTAACTAATTAGGGTTTCCTCCTGGGTGCTTATATAAGGAGAATTATATGGAGGTTAAGGGGTTACACAGTTACACAATCAGACACCCTATTAGCCATAACATCATAATGTTCGACCTCCCTCTCCTACGGCCGATACCCTTTTCGGTTTTCTTAGTCACCATCATTAGATTGCACCCTAAGGAGGAACCAGACCAAACTGACAACTATGTCAAACACTATTGCTGCATCTACATCTGGATTCTCTGCTGGCCTGTACCAATGCAATCAAAGGTATGTTTTCATGTTTTCCATTATGCCTAAAACAGAACTGACCAACATGTGGTATCAGAGCATATGTTGATTAGTCAGTTCTATTTTCGTATCCATAATTTATGGGATTGAAACTTGGAAAACGGATTTTTTATAACTTCAAAACCGTCACAGCCGGTTTCGAGTCATAAAGGTCGACTCGAGATCATTGTTTTCGGAAAAGATTAATCATATGTTCATTCGAAATTAACTGGGTTATGTTTTAGCCGAAATCTGTTTAGAAAAACTATTAATATTCAGGTTTCGGGTTCCAGAATTTATGTTTTATATTTTTAGGGTTCATCATGTTCTTGAGAAAATTCGAAAAATTCTGTTATGTTTTGGAATGTTTTAGGATTAATGAGTGTTTTTTCCATGTTTGATCCAATTTTATTTTTAACTTTATTCGAAAACTGTTATTAGATAAACAATTACTATTTTCGAAATATGTTGATAAAATTAGATCATCTTAAAACAGGAAATAATATCTCATAATCCCTTAGATTTCGAATTTTCGGTTATGTTATCACAATTAACAGCTGTTGACAGGAAGCTTCGAGATCATCAGACTACGACTCGAGACCATCAGTCTCGACTCGAGACCATAGGGTCTCGACTCGAGACCATAGGGTCTCGACTCGAGACCATAGGGTCTCGACTCGAAATCATCAGGTCCTTAAACCTTATATAACTCGAGACAAAGGTCTCGACTCGAGACCATAACGTCTTAACTCGAGACAAAGGTTGCAACTCGAGACATAAGGTCTCGACTCGAGACCATAACGTCATAACTCGAGACCATAAGGTTGCGACTCGAGACCTCATAACTGACTCGAGATCTCATAACTCAGTCGAAACCTGACTCAAAACCTCATTATTTTAGGCTGTTTAATGTGAACTAAGATTTAGCTCGGGGCTCCGCCCCGAACCCCGTGCGGGGGCACGCTGTCCCCCTGCACCCCCTAGCGAACTCACCGCGGAGTTCGATTCGCGCTAACGGGTGGTTTGCTATTAAACAATTGGTTTTGTAATCACTTAGTTAATTAATGAGGATCAAATAATGTTTTACAAAACCAAAATGGCTTAACTTGAATGAGTTTTTTGATATATCATTTCTGGCCAAAGCTGACTTGATACATCTACTTATCGTTCAAGTATTACGAAAGCTATGTTAAGTATGCATCATAAGCATGAATGTTTTAATATCTGGCCAAAGCTGATTTAATTCATTCATAGATGGCATACTTAACAAGTGCATAACTAAAGTGATTGTCTCAATTTCTGGCCAAAGCTGATTTGTTACAACCGCTTTGCACATATGCTTAAATGATTACACTTCTGGCCAAAGCTGTTTTGTCTTCGTTTAAGTAGAACTTTAAGTAGTCTATTATTTTGATGTTAGTAATAGACATATCACAACTTCTTCACATAATGATCCTTATATTAATGATCCTCAATTAATTTTGTGATCATTTTGTCTGCCTTATTCTTAGTACCCATAATTTTTACTCACTATAATTTTCTTCTATAAATCTATATCTCATCCACTCTAATTCCTAAATCTAAAATGTTTTGCTTTATTTAAAGTTTCTATAAGAATTAGCTCTTAAATTAAATCCTTGATTATCTCTTAAGACACGATAACCCTATTGCTCTCTTCTGATAAGGCACTACAGAAGAAAAGTAGAGCATGATGATTAGGATAAATCGAACATGATGTCTCTTATGATAATCAAGAACTCTCTAACATAATTGCTATCACTAAAGTTATTCCAGATTAAGTTTTTCCTAAGACTAATCTATAATTGTGGAATAATCACTAGAACTCCTAAGGTGCATGTCTTCATTTAAAATTATAAATTATAAGGTTAAGTGGTATATGTGAATATATTATAATGTACAATACCATGACCTATAAAGTTAAGGGCTTACGCATGGAAATAAGTACATTTTCCAGTACATTACATACTGAGTTTTTCATTTGTACAATTTGATGCATTATAAATCAGCTATAACACTCAAAAGTACCAAAGTATAACGAGTGTGTTGATAAGCAACATATTGATAAGCAACATATGTACACAGAAATAAATGTTTGAAACTGGAAAAATAAGATGTTATTCACCTTACAACCACTAAAACCTTAAGAGAGGATTGTTCTAAGGTCCATAGACAAATTACAAGTGCTAATCCCAACGTTAAGGTTCTTTAAGGGAAAATCTCGCTGCATAATTATGTCATTAGACTAGGCATAAGCAACGAGACTATCCATTATTCTAAAGAACAGTTGGATAAGTTAATTATGTAGTCATTTCCTAATGATATTTAAGTCTGATAATTTTTTAATATTCCAATTAACACATGATTAGTTGACTCTAGTTCCATACGTTTCCGTACCAGAACTCGACAAATAACTAACACGAGAGTTAGTGACAAAATTAAATGTTAAGACTATAAGAACTATAATGAACAGTCTTCCAACAACGCTTTTCAATACCTTATATATTCTGAAGATTAATCAGAATATAGTATCATAATTAAGCAATGTTATGAAGGTTGTGAGGTTTGCATAGTCAACATAAAGTCACACTTATCTTAAACTCTCCTCTTATTTGTTCTAAATATCTGGATAGAAACATTACTAAGATGAAACTAGATAATACCTTACTTTTTCACAACTTTTGTGTCACACCCCGATCTCCACGTGTCACCGGTGGGCCCGGTGTGGAGTACAGTGACGTAGTTGGCATCGTCATAGACAAACAACACAATATAATAATGCACAGCGGAAGCAGAATAGATACATTTCAACTTTAATTAAATGTAATAATAACATCATAAGTAGTTGAAACGGATCCACAGGCGGATCAAATAAAAATAAGATAAAATTGTTCAACAGTTTATTTTGTCGTCCGAGCTTGCGAGACTATAGTGGACGCTCTTAGGAAACAGCCAGCCTAGTTCGTATAGTACCTGCACTTAACCTTTTGGGAAAATACGTCAGTTTACACTGGTAAATACAAATCAACCGACTCATTTTGCAAATGATTGAAAATTGATTTAAATGCACAAGGCATAAATATTTTTATTAACTTGGGATATTTATGCAATATAAACTTGTGAACGAATTACATGTTACTCGTACATTTGGTGGCCCGGGATCTGCTGTCCGGGCTAAAGATTAAATGACACACCACATTAAAGAGTTATACACGCCGGGTGTACGCCTACACCCCGTGCTCTAGTCGTGGCCATCTCGTAAGATAATGCCAAGGATATCCGGGACACGGTCAATAACCCCCCAAAGCCTAAAGTAAGAACAAGACTGTTTAAACGAGTCGCACAAACTATTCAAGACTGTACACCCATAGGGTGCAGGATTTGTGCGCTCGATCAAGCGGTATTTTAAATACCGTACCCCAAGCCCGTATAGGGAAAATAAGTCAAAATGTATTTACCTGAGCAAGTATGAATCACAAATGGTAAGTGTAGGTAGCTTTTACTGGGCCTCCTAATCTGGAACAAAGGTTTATAATAACCTATTAGATTTCCTAACGGGTCTTTTATTTAAGCCTAAGCTTTGACCGGTTAGTTTTAAGGACGATACGGTACAAGCGCACGATTAAGCGAAAGACCGGATAGAATGTGATTTAGACCCGACAAGTTTGAATACTTGTATCATATGGGTATATTAAATACATTCTGGATTTTGAGATAAAAATGATAACGTTTGACCCGTTTCGGTCAATTTACGCAAACTAGTTACGCAAACCGAACCGAACGCTAAAAGGGCGTTACGGGTAGCCAAAAGAGTCAAATGCAAGTTCCCTGAGATAATATGCTTTAAATATGATATAACATCAGTAAGTTATGTTCTATGTTGCCCGGAATAATTTTAAACTCAATTTATGCCTTATAAGGGCATTTTGGTCATTTAAAAGATTATAAAAGAGTTAATTTGGAAATCTGAGTTACGGGTTTGAATTATACAGTAAATATACTTCATTTAACATATTATAACAGTAGGGTATGACCCATATACCAAACTTAACATTTAAAATCAAACTATGCACCGTAGGGGTATTTTAGTAATTTCACAAGGGCTAAAACTGCCAAAACTGGAAATCTGAGTTCAAACATTTATACTTACTATTATTATATGAAAATATACTAAATACATCAGTGGGTATGAGTCTTATACGTTTAAAATGAGTATAACGCTTACTATGCGCTAAAAACGCTAAAAATGCGATTTAGAGCCGTTTCCGGGTTTTTGAAAGAAAGCTGAGATTTTTATATTTCCAGAATGCTCAAAATAATTTATTTAACATATAAAATCAGTAGAAAAAGGTTTCGGGTCAAAAGGATGTGTAAAACTCATTTTATGGCTTAAATAGTCAAAACCGGCATTAACCGAATCGACTAAGCGATCTAAGATACGATCAGCCAAAAATTAAATAAAAATCATCAAAATTCCCAAAATAATATATAACATCAGTGGGTAAAAAGTTTTGTATGAAAACGTGGCCTGAAATAGGTTATACGCGAAATGCGCCGTTTATGTAACTTTAAGATATAGTTTTACGATATCGGCCATAACTCAAAATCTGGACCACCAACTGGTCTCAAATTTTCGGTGCAAGTTTATATATTAGAAATAAAGATTTCTACTCTTTCACTTTTCCAAAAATCACGTTTTATATCAAAAAGGGCAAAATAGTCAACTTTAAGCATAAATCGGAAACATGCAAATGAATCGGCTAAACATAGACTCAAGCAACAAAAATTCCAGAGAGTTTTACCAAAATAAAAATGGTCAAAAATACTCTCTAATACAGATCTCAAACATGCATGTACGGATCCGAATCGATAGTCTACGAAAAAGTCGTTTTACAAGACTTTCGGTTCCGATTCGTATTTATACTATAGATTGTCGAGTTGATTATGATAAAACACATTCTTATATTCATTATAAAGCTATTATTGATGATCAAACTGATTGCATGTCATCTACATTACCATTTAAGCTATTTTTCACAAAAACCATTTCTGTTGACTTTTTAAGAACGCCTTTGACTCGACAATTAGCATGCATAATGTGGGAATCAGAGAATACCCTTTTGAGGGTTTGTTTCCCATATAAATACCAACATATATGTGGTTTCAATTTGAGAAATGACTGAGTAAAACTCGTTTAATCAAAAAGTCAAACTACAAGGACAACGGTTTTGACTTTTACTAATAATCAAGGCAAGAACGAATTAGAGACTGATATAGAAGCTTACAATGGTCCTATTGATGCTTAGTTAACACTTAGAGGTGGCCTTGTCGTTCAGATTTGCTCCAGAAAGTCTTGAGAGTGTTCTTGAGAGTTGAGAGCTTCTTGGTCACAATGAAAATGCCAAAGAAATGATCTTTTGATCTGATTTAAAGAGGATTCAGATGTTTGGAGATAGCACACTGTTTCACTAGGCATGCATGGGATTTAATTGGTGCAAAAGGAGGTGGCCACAGCTGTTACACACTTCAAATTCGGACCCAAAATGCAATTTTCGCGAATTTCTGTACCTGATAGTCTCACGCGGCCCGCTTGGGCCTGTCCAGGCGGGTCGCCTGACCTGCTGATCAGCCAAACAACTTTCAAACTTGGCAGCTTTGGTCCCTGTCCTTGCACGCGATGTTTCGGCTACTTATTTTGACTCGTAAACCCCCAAACTTGGTTTTTAAGAACCTTGGGACATTTACCAACATGGTAATGTCCTCGGATAACTTTGCGCTCAACCGAAAAGCCATGAAATTCGACGTTGACGCTTTTAGCCCCTCAAGTACGGTTTTGGCCATAACTTTCTCATACGTTATCGAAACTTCACGAAATTTTTCCCACATATTCTAGTGAGTATATTTTAGCATTACAAGGCTTCGGGTCTGCCAAAAGTTCACTCAGAGGTATAAATTCAACATGTTGACACTTTTGGCCCCTATAGTTTGTAATTCCTCACTTTTGTGCAATTTCCGCTTCGTATGATCCATGAACCATCCGTTTAAGGTTATGAACATTATGTAGGGTTATCATAGAGTCTATTTATCCATTGTTGACACTTTGGACCCTTGCGTTCCATAGTTTTCACTGTTTGTCACTTTTAGTCCCTCTAAAGTTTGTTTTCACATACCGGAACCTTATGACACGTGTCAAGACATTATTGGACGAAATTTTTCGAGGTGTTACATCCTCACCCCCTTAAAAGAAATCTCGACCTCGAGATTTACTGAAACAAATGAGGATATTTCTCTTGCATCGTGGATTCCACTTCCCACGTATATTCGGGACCTCTACGGGCATCCCATTTGACCTTTACAATAGGTATGTACTTCCTTCGAAGCTTTTTCACCTGTCGATCCTCAATCGACAAAGGTTTTTCTACGAACTTCAGACTCTCGTCTATGTGTATATCTGTATGCGGTATAACCAGTGATTCGTCAGCGAAACACTTCTTCAAATTACAGATGTGGAACACATTATGAATAGCGCTAAGTTCTTCAGGCAAGTTTAACTTATAAGCAACTGACCCGACACGTTCGATAATCTTGAAAGGTCCTATATATCTCGGGCTTAGCTTGCCTTTCTTTCCAAATCGCATCACACCCTTCCAGGGCGATACTTTAAGCAATACTTTATCACCTACATCGAAGTGAAAGTCTTTGCGCTTAGGATCCGCATAACTTTTCTGCCTATCCCTGGCAGCTTTCAAACGATCGCGAATCTGAACTATCTTGTCTGTCGTCTCAAAGACGATATCTGGTCCTGACAGTTGGACATCTCCAACTTCTGCCCAACAAATGAGCGATCTACACTTTCTACCGTATAGGGCCTCAAAAGGCGCAGCTTTTATGCTGGAATGGTAGCTATTGTTGTAGGAGAATTCAATCAGTGGTAGGTTCTTATCCCAACTACCACCCAAGTCGATCGCACATGCACGAAGCATGTCTTCCAAAGTTTGAATAGTACGCTCGCTCTGACCATCAGTCTGAGGATGATAAGCCGTACTAAAATTCAAACGAGTTCCCAATGATAGCTGGAAACTCTTCCAAAAATGTGACGTATATCTAGTATCTCTATCGGAGATAATAGATACAGGTATACCATGCAACGCTACAATCTTATCGACGTATAATTGAGCTAACATATCGGAGCTATACGTCTCCTTGATGGGTAGAAAATGAGCTGACTTAGTCAGTCTATCTACTATGACCCATATGGTATCATTTCCCTTTTTCGTCTTCGGCAACTTGGTGATGAAATCCATTGTCACAATTTCCCATTTCCACTTGGGAATTTCAGGTTGTTGAAGCAAACCTGACGGCTTCTGATGCTCAGCCTTGACTTGCGCACAAGTCAAACATTTAGCTACATGCTCAGCTACTGACTTTTTCAAACCAATCCACCAGTAGTTTGCTTTCAAATCCTGGTACATCTTATCAGCTCCAGGATGAACGGAATATTTAGAGCTGTGGGCTTCCTGGAGGATAACATCCCGAAGTCCTCCATAGACTGGAACCCATATTCGTCCGTTTAGTCGTAGCATTCCATCTTTGTCGTAGGATAACTGCTCCTCAGTTACTCCTAACTTCTCGTTAGGATAGTTAGCTTCCAGCACAGCTTCCTTCTATGCGGCTAACACCTTTTCATTCAAATTATTTCTTATTTCAATGCGCTTGGCATTGATTCTGATCGGTTTCACTCTTTCCTTCCTGCTTAAGGCGTCGGCAACTACATTTGCCTTGCCTGGATGGTATCTTATCTCGCAGTCATAATCATTTAAAGTTTCCATCCATCGCCTTTGACGCATGTTCAATTCCTTCTGATTGAACAGATGCTGAAGACTCTTGTGATCTGAATATATTATACACTTGGTTCCATACAAGTAATGTCTCCATAGCTTCAAAGCAAATACAACTGCACCCAATTCCAAATCGTGGGTGGTGTAGTTTTTCTCATGCACCTTTAGCTGGCGAGAAGCGTAGGCAATGACTTTGCCTCTTTGCATGAGTACACAGCCCATACCAGTGTGCGATGCATCGCAATACACTATGTAATCTTCTATGCCATCGGGCAGTGTCAACACTGGCGCGTTGCTCAACTTCTTCTTCAGGATGTCGAAGGATTCCTGCTGCTTAGGGCCCCAATCAAACTTAATCTTCTTACGAGTCAACGAAGTTAGGGGCGCAGCAATTCTTGAAAAGTTCTCAATAAATCGCCTATAGTATCCTGCCAAACTGAAGAAACTGCGAATCTCGGTAGGAGTCTTCGGCTCCTGCCAGTTCATGACTGCTTCTACTTTAGCGGGATCTACTTGGATACCACGCTCGCTTACTACATGTCCAAGGAATTGGACTTCTCGAAGCCAAAATTCACACTTAGAAAATTTGGCATAAAGCTTCTCTTGATGCAGAAGTTTGAGAATACAACGAAGGTGTTTCTCATGGTCAGCTTGGCTCTTCGAGTAGATTAGGATGTCGTCAATAAAGACGATGACGAATTTATCTAGATAAGGCTTGCAGACGCGATTCATGAGGTCCATGAACGCGGCTGGTGCGTTTGTGAGCCCAAAAGGCATCACTAGGAACTCGTAATGTCCATAACGAGTCCTAAACGCTGTCTTGTGCACATCTTCGTCTTTGACCTTTAACTGATGATAACCTGACCTCAGGTCAATCTTGGAGAAATAGCTTGCTCCTTGCAACTGATCGAACAGATCGTCGATCCTGGGTAACGGATATCTATTCTTGATAGTGACCTTGTTAAGCTCACGGTAATCGATGCACAGACGCATCGACCCATCCTTCTTTTTAACGAACAAGATTGGCGCTCCCCAAGGAGACGAGCTAGGTCTAATAAAACCTTTAGCTAACAAATCATCCAACTGCGTCCTCAACTCCTTCATCTCCGTTGGTGCCAATCTGTATGGTGCTCTTGCTACAGGCGCAACGCCTGGAATGATGTCTATCCGATACTCCACTTGTCTATCTGGTGGCAAACCGGGTAGTTCTTCAGGGAATACTTCAGGATATTCCGAGATAACAGGGATATCTTCAATCTTCGGCTTCGGCTCATCAATGGTAACTTGTGCCATATAAATGACACATCCTTTCTGCATGCACCTGGATGCCTTGAGCATGGACACTTGCTCCAGCAATCCATGCTGGGTGTCTCCTTGAATAGTAAGTGACTCACCAGACGGAGTCTTAACTATTACTTGCTTTCTATTGCACAGAATCTGGGCTTGGTTACTCGATAACCAATCCATGCCTATCACTATATCGAATCCAGCTAGCTTAAAGGGAAGCAAGGATAACGGGAAAGAATGATTCCTAATGGATATAACACATCCATCTAGAACAGTCGAGGCGGTTTCTATGGTTCCATCGGCTAATTCCACCTCATATTTCACACTTAAGGTTTTAACAGGAAGGTTCAACAATTTACAAAACTTATCATCTACAAACGACTTATCAGCTCCTGAATCAAACAAGACTCTAGCAAAAACATCATTTACAAGAAACGTACCTGTAATGACGTTGTCATCAAGAACCGCTTCCTTGGCGTCCATTCTGAAGACTCTCGCATTAGTCTTCTTTCCCTCGTCAGCTTTCTTTGCATTCTTTGGGCAATTTGGCCGGATATGCCCTTTCTCGTTGCAACCAAAACAAGTTGCATCCTTCATCTTCTTGCAATCTAGAGCTTTGTGGTCTGTGGACTTGCAGATTCCACATCGCTTTTCTTGAGACTGGGATTTCGCTTCCAAACGACATTTCCCAAAATGGTGTCTCTTGCAGTTCTTGCATCTGGGTTTTTCACCCGACTGATCTCCTTTCTTGAATCCCGACCCTTTCTTATGGTCGTTGTTTCCCCTGTGTCGTTTCTCAGATCTTCGTGAGGTGTCATCCTCACGTTTCCTCTTGTTTTCCTCTGAGCTCTTCATAGCTCTCAGTCTGACTACATCTTGAGTGAGGGAGAGGGATAGATCAGCTACGGATCTAAATGTCGTAGGCCTTGAAGCCTTGACGCTTGCCTTTATCTCCGGTGCCAGACCCCCAATAAATCGAGCAATCCTTCGCGGCTCCGGGGTCACCAGATAAGGCACTAACCGAGATAAAGTGTTGAACGTAGTAAGATACGCTTGACAATCGAGGTTCTTCATAAGCAGAGATACGAAATCCGATTCAATTCTTTCGACCTCATGCTGCGGGCAGAAATTCTCTTTGATCAGGGCCACAAACTGTTCCCATGACATACCGTACAGTGTGGCCTTACCGGCAGCTTGTAGGAGTGACTTCCACCATGCTAACGCATCTCCCTTGAATGACTGGGACACGTACTTCACGACGTCCCTATCAGCACACCCGCTGATATCAACCACAGTATCCATCTCATCTAGCCATGTCATGCAGTCAACTGCTCCTTTTTCCCCAGTAAAATCTCTGGGTTTGCAAGATACGAAATATTTGTACGTACAGGACTTGCTGTGCGTATCATGCTTCAGCTTGACTTCTTGCTTAGGAATACTGCTGTGGTTGGAGGAGTGATTATCCTCCTCATCCTTCTTCGGCTCACTCTTTTTAGAAGGTGGCTTACTATGAGCCTCAGAATGAGTCTTGGGCTTTACGTGCGATACTGTTCGGGTCCTACTCCGAGTACCGCTAGATTCTCTGAATTGCCTATCCATAGCTTTGGCAACAGCGTTATCTATCAGTGCTTGCAATTCTTCACCAGTGACGTGAATCCTGGTATTATCTGGGTGTTCTCCAGAATGACTGTTGGTCTCCTCCGATTTGGCCATGTAGCTTTAAGCTACATAACAGGACAAGGTCTTATTTAGAAACCTAAAAGTATTATCGTTCTAGACGATTTATTAACCATGATATTAAGAATCATAATAGTTAATTTATTTAATTTCATTCAAGGCTTTTATTAGCAACTATATTATGGAATGAAATATATATTGGCACAATAGGCCTAGTCACTTCGGACAACTTACTAAATTATAAATTTAGATTTTTATAGGGTTGGCATTGTATAATGAAACAATTAATCATTTACTAGGCAGGGAGTCATAAACCACAACTGCCACTATATGACATAGTCATAACCCGTAGGTATCAAGTCATAAACAGACTTGTGTACAGATATAATGTAACGCCCTGCGTTTTCAAACATCCTACATTTAGAAACCTTACGTGAAATTCTATCTTTGGAAATCTTGTGTTCTTATAACCATTCTTTCATCGTAATCGTTGTAAAATACGGAACTTGCTTCGTAAATAAAACTTGTACATTACACTTTTTACCTAGTTAAATCATGTTTTATTTCATATTTTACCTTGTTACAAGTTAGGGGAAACATTGTTGCATATTATTACACAACTTAATTAACAAAATTACTCATTATAATGTTTTAAAAAAATAAAAAAAATAAAGAAATATGGCAGCCCAATTCAGCAAAATTCAGCCCCATATAGTTGGGTTTTGTGGGCTAGTTTCAAGGTGTAACCCCTTCTAAACACTTCCAAAGCCCAACCCATTGAAACCCTAATCCTTCCCCCTATAAATACCACTTATAACCAGCCTCCCTACCACTTTTGCAACCCTAAAAACTCACAAAACATCCACCAAACCGTAGCTGAAAGCAAGGGTTCGAGTAGATTGACACCCCTTCACGAAAATGAGCATAACTCACTCAATTCTTATCCGATTCACTCGATTCTTTTTCCTACTTGCTTGTATAATCATGGGGTTCGATTCCTAGACTTCTCCTTGGAGAAATCAGACCTGGAAATGCCCCGAAATAGTCCATAAACTTTCTGTTTGTTTTTATGTTCATCAAAAACTTGTTTAAACCTATGCAACTTGTGTCTAACACATCTCATACCTATGTCCTAATGCTTACAACTTATCCCATGGTTGGTTAAGCTTAAAAACAAGGTTGAGAAATTTAAAATCAGAGGATTAAACCTCATAAACTTGGTGTTTTGTTTAGGGTTTTTAACCCACAAGTCATGTCAAACTTTGTCTTTGATACATGAGTGATTATGGAACAACTTGGGTTGTCCAAACATACAATCCTCACATGATTTGATGATTTCTCTTAGTTAGTGTGTATATTTCTTATTCTTTATTGTATGTTCATGACCCTCCTTGGTTGTTTTTTTTACATCAAGTGTAGTGGTGAACACATAGAGGTGCCTAAATGGAAGACTTGATCTTCCTACCTCCTACATGACTTCTATGACATTTAGAGGTACCAAAATGAAGATTTTAATCTTCTACCTCATGCTTGAACTATTGGACATATATTATATAACCTAAATATATTATTCGTATAATCGAATCTTTGATGATGAACTAGTGTTCATATGTCGGGGTACTAGATTACATCATCCTAGACTATGATAACTTGTCACGATTCTAATGGAACCTTGTTCCATGAAAACATCTAAACTCCTTCGAGTTTCCTAGTGTCAAGAACAAGCATCATATGTACTAAATGATTATTTTCCATGTTATTCTCATATCTTATTTTTATGTTGTTTTGAACACCGAATCTCGACTCTAAACATACTTGAACCTTAACCCTTATACATTCGGACTCTAAATCTCTACTCGTCAACAATTGGATAATCGGAAAACATATGCAAACTTTGTGAGTATACTCATACTTTTCCCCTTTTTACTTTTACTACTTTTGGGGTGTAACATGTTTACCTATTGAAACTTACACATGAACTTTTGTCTAAACACATGAACATTCCTATAACATACTTGTATATGTGATGACTTGATACTTTAAATTTGGGTGATTCTTATGTGTTGAACTTATCATTAACTTCGTACGAGCCAAACCTTGACATATGTAGCGCTATAGGATTAACGACCCGCCTCTACTGAAACTTTGGTTATGTCATGAGCAAGTTGCGTTTTCTTGGTTTGATATGTTAGACACATGCCATGTTTAAATGTTTATCTTGAATCACATGCTTGCTATGAGGAATTGTTCAAACTTATCTTTTGCTATGTACGTATCAAACTTGTATACTCGCCTTTGCTTTTGCATTGAACTTTATTTTAAACATGTTACAGGTTGAGGACGATGATGCTATGAAATGAAGTAGCGTTGATGCCTAGATACACATATAGACGTTAGGGTTTAAAATGTTGTATCAAAATTTTGATATGTTATCATGTTGTTTTGTTAAACTTGTCGTATTTGAATTTCTTGTAACGTTGACTATTTGAAGTTATGAAATGAAATGAAATTTGGATTTTCTAAATATTGTCACAAATAGCGTTATGATGTCTCTAGCAATCTTCACACTTCGTCTCATCCCGATGTTTCCGCCATTGGTTGGGGTGTGACATATAATCTGTAGATAATTTATTAAAAAGGGTGGCTTGTGTGATTTTACAGATCACGCTTAGCCAGGAATGTTAACATGTTTTCAGATGTTAACAGAGATTTGAATCTTTTCAACCAGGTTTTACCATATTGGCTAGGCCTGTAAATAAGGCATTCAAGCTAGGTTCTACCTTACTAAGATTCTTATTAAAATGGCAAATCAAATAAAAATTGATATTTTCCGTTTATTTTAATATTATTTTCATGCACATAAATAAAATGAGAAATTCAAATTAACCATTTCAAATTTTAAATAAAGTAACTAGTACATCTTTGCCCTAAACGGGACTTTAATCCAAATAACATGAATAACATGCCCGCGCAGGGGCTAAACCAATAACAACAACAACAAATAAAACAAAACAAACCCACGCAGGGGTTAACCGAACAACATACCCACGCAGGGGTAGAATAAGAGAAATATACCCACACAGGGGTAGAATACAGGAATAAATGTCCACGCAGGGACATGAGTAAAAGAGCTAACAACACAGGATTTAATAATCCTTCTTACTCTTACCCTTAATCAAGTCAACCATCTTCTTGAACATACCGCGGTTGTGTCGGCGAT
The DNA here is from genome assembly GCF_002127325.2 of Helianthus annuus. Taxonomy (NCBI): domain Eukaryota; kingdom Viridiplantae; phylum Streptophyta; class Magnoliopsida; order Asterales; family Asteraceae; genus Helianthus; species Helianthus annuus. Next base: position 161,565,572 of record NC_035445.2, on the reverse strand, counting down.
CATTTTGCAATTCCCGTCGCACGTCGTGTATCCCTTGCAGGATTTCTTGGACTTGCGGTGGCGACATCATCGGCGCCGGCGGCGGTGGCTGATACTGCTGTGGCTGTGGAGGCTGCGGCTGCTGGTATCCCTGCGGTGGGAATCCAAAAGCTGATTGTCCCGTAGCCCAGGGACCTCCAAAAGCACTCTCCTGGTTGAGAGGGTTGTAGCCTGAAGCTAACCAGTAGGGATCTCCCGTATAATCATAACCGGGAGGAAAAGTCGGCTCGAAAGGGTTGAACTGCGCTGCGCTAGCATACGCAGGGATGGGCTCTCCAAAGCTCTGCGGCGGTAGTGGCGCAATAGTCGCAGAAGTAACCTCTGAGACGGGATGCTGAGACTCTCCCATCTCTGACTCCTCGTGGAGCGGCGAGTAACGGCCGCTACCTGAATGTCGAGGGGTGGCAATGCGAATCCCTCCTCGCGTAGACATACGCGCGTTCCTCCTTGGCCTCTGAGGCGGAGGAGGCAAAACCGGTGGTGGTGGTGGCGACGGAGTAACCACGTCGCGCCAGAGGGCCTCAGATGGGTCCTGCTGCAAAGGCGGCTGCTGAAGTTGCTGCTGCTGAGAGTGGTGCTGAGAGTGCACGGGAGAACCGTGGTAAGACTGGTGCATGGGAGAGTTGTGCTGGCTGGGGGTGTAAAACCAATCATGCTGTTTAAACCTCTCCTTGTAGCTGTCAACACCATTGAAGGGTGATCCCCTGTATGGTGACCCATCCGATATCTCAATGGGATGGTTAGGCGTGCCGGACGGTGGCAGGGAAGGGTCAGTGTCCTCGTCAACCTCCATCTCGTTACCACCAGAGAAGTGGTCTTCCGGTCCTAGTGGGTTATGACCCACTGGTTCCTCCAAGTAAGCATCAGGGTTGTATAGGCCCTGATAAGCTGGTGCTGGGTAGTGGTGAGGTGACTGGTGTAATGGAATGAAAGATCCATGGGAGTCGTGGGGCCCATTTTTAGAGTGGGGCCCAAAGGAGTGGGGTAGGGATGGCGAGGTGCTCAAAGATACCGAGTGCCTGGCTGGCTCGGCGAATGATCTCCAAAGATCATGGGCTGCAGTGTTGTGCGAAGCTGACGGGGCTCGCCTGTGTGAGGGTCCTGCCTCGTGGTCATGTGATGTGGCGAATTGTAACGCCCTGCGTTTTCAAACATCCTACATTTAGAAACCTTACGTGAAATTCTATCTTTGGAAATCTTGTGTTCTTATAACCATTCTTTCATCGTAATCGTTGTAAAATACGGAACTTGCTTCGTAAATAAAACTTGTACATTACACTTTTTACCTAGTTAAATCATGTTTTATTTCATATTTCACCTTGTTACAAGTTAGGGGAAACATTGTTGCATATTATTACACAACTTAATTAACAAAATTACTCATTATAATGTTTTAAAAAAATAAAAAAAAATAAAGAAATATGGCAGCCCAATTCAGCAAAATTCAGCCCCATATAGTTGGGTTTTGTGGGCTAGTTTCAAGGTGTAACCCCTTCTAAACACTTCCAAAGCCCAACCCATTGAAACCCTAATCCTTCCCCCTATAAATACCACTTATAACCAGCCTCCCTACCACTTTTGCAACCCTAAAAACTCACAAAACATCCACCAAACCGTAGCTGAAAGCAAGGGTTCGAGTAGATTGACACCCCTTCACGAAAATGAGCATAACTCACTCAATTCTTATCCGATTCACTCGATTCTTTTTCCTACTTGCTTGTATAATCATGGGGTTCGATTCCTAGACTTCTCCTTAGAGAAATCAGACCTGGAAATGCCCCGAAATCATCCATAAACTTTCTGTTTGTTTTTATGTTCATCAAAAACTTGTTTAAACCTATGTAACTTGTGTTCAACACATCTCATACCTATGTCCTAATGCTTACAACTTATCCCATGGTTGGTTAAGCTTAAAAACAAGGTTGAGACATTTAAAATCAGAGGATTAAACCTCATAAACTTGGTGTTTTGTTTAGGGTTTCAACCCACAAATCATGTCAAACATAGCCTTTGATACATGAGTGATTATGGAACAACTTGGGTTGTCCTACATACAATCCTCACATGATTTGATGATTTCTCAATAGTTAGGTTGTTTATGTTATTGTGCAAATCCTAGTTCGTGACCCTCCTTGGTTGTTGTTACACCAAGTGAAGTGGTGAACATTCAAGGGGTTCCTAAATGGAAGCATGTCCTTCCTACCCCATACATGACATCTATGATAACACGAGGTGCCTAAATGAAGATTCTAATCTTCTACCTCCTACTTGAATTATTGGACTAAATAATATGTAGTACTTAACCTAGATATATATATACACTCATTCGAACCTTTAATGTTGAACTCATGTTTATATGTTAAAGTAGTAGAACATCACCTAAGACCTAAACCTTGTTGTGATTCTTATGGGTGTTCAACTCATGAAAATATTATCATAACCCTTGTGGTTACCAAGTGTCATACAAGTGTTATGGGTTGAAGATGATTACTTCCACATGCTATTCTCATATCTTACTTTTATGTTGTTTTTAAATACCGAATCTCGACTCTAAGCATACATGAACTTTAACCCTACACATTCAACCTTCTAACCTCATCAACTCGTCAACAATTGGATAATCGGAAAACATATGCAAACTTTGTGAGTATACTCGTACTTTTCCCCTTTTACTTTTACCACTTTTGGGGTGTAACATGTTTACCTATTGAAACTTACACATGAACTTTTGTCTAAACACACGAACATTCCTATAACAATGCTTGTATATGTGATGGCTTGATACTTTAAATTTGGGTGATTCTTATGTGTTGAACTTATCATTAACTTCGTACGAGCCAAACCTTGACATATGTAGCGCTATAGGATTAACGACCCGCCTCTACTGAAACTTTGGTTATGTCATGAGCAAGTTGCGTTTTCTTGGTTTGATATATTATACACATGCCATATTTAATGTTTATCTTGAATCGCATGCTTGCTATGAGGAATTGTTCACATTTTTATCTTATGCTATGTATGTACCAAACTTGTATACTCGCTTTTGCTTTTGCATTGAATTATTTTAAACATGTTACAGGTTGATGAGGACGATGCTAAGAAAAGAAATAGCGTTGATGCCTAGATACACATATAGACGTTAGGGTTTAATATGTTGTATCAAATTTTGTTATGTTATCATGTTGTTTAGTTAAACTTGTTGTATTTGAATTTCTTGTAATGTTGACTATTTGAAGTTATGAAATGAAATGAAATTTGGATTTTCTAAATATTGTCACAAATAGCGTTATGATGTCTCTAGCAATCTTCACACTTCGTCTCATCCCGATGTTTCCGCCATTGGTTGGGGTGTGACAGATTGGTATCAGAGCCATAACTATAGGGAATTAGGAAAAGTAGGAATGCTTTAACCTAGTCTATAGTTTTAGAGCTTTATCTTGTGTATTGCTTGAAACTACTTGCATGCTACTTTACTCCTCACTTATTCGCTTTGACTTTTTAAACATTTATGTCGCTTGAGTGTTAATACTTGACGTGCTATTCTTATGTGTCAATACTTGTCTTATTATGTGTCGATACTTGATTTATTGATCTATTCTTTGTGTGTTATTTCGACATGTCTTCTATGTGCTTATACTTGTTCGTTATTTCCTTTAACATACGCCTTTTTACAAGGCATTTTACTCGATTTTTTTTCTTAAACTCGAAATCACTCATATTATACGAACGAGACGAGTTCACCAAAATAGGCGTGAAACCCACAATTTGGTGAATGACTCTCAATCCTTCTACTTTTCTTTTCTTACACGAAATTCACCACCAAGTTAGGAGTGAAATCCTCACCTTGATAGAGAAATTCAATTTTTGAATTCTAGTGGACCCTCGTCAAAGTGTTGAAATCAAATTTTGACCCGACGAGTACCAACCACACTTAGGATACTAAATCGCCAAGTTAGGGGTGAAACCCGCACCTTGTAGACTAGTTCCACTCCTTGATATTTTTGTTAAATCCCGCCAAGTCTCGAAATTTCGATTGATTTGGGACATGTAGTAACCGGAAGGGTAAATACCGTTAACCGACTTGTCGGCGAGAGTATTTTACCTATTAGGCCAAAGCATGCTCCTCAAATTCAAAAGACTTTTCGACCACTTTGGTTAGTCAAAGTTCCGTTTGGAACACTCCAAACTTTGGTCAAACATGTGTTTCTATTGTTCATTTTATACGATGCAATCTTTCAACCTCGAGTTTACCTTTGATTTCTCTTTTCATACGCACAACATATCGAACCTTTTCGATACACTTATATATGCATGATTTTCATATAATTTAAATTCATATTCCTTGTAACAACTAGTGGAGATGTATCATCGAGATTGGAGTGACTTCCTTACCTTGACGATTGACTCCACCCCTCTTCCCCTAAAACGACCTCACCAACGAGTTAGGGGTGATTCCCTTACTTAGGTGATCGTTACCAAAACTCCTCTTTCAAAATATTTTATTATGCAAACCCGATCATGTTTTATACCTAAATCATTTATCATTATTCAAAATACCTACTTATACCGATTTCAAAATACATTGTTTATCAAGCGTACTTCTTATTCTACCATCCATTTTCACTCAAATCATATACACGAGATTCTTAATCAGGTCTTAAAACATTTTATTTCACGAATTTCAAAACCTTATGAAATGCTACCTATCAATTAATCGGTCTAATGAATCTCTTGCCCATGAACTTCATATCCGACTTATTAACCAAAATACGCTCACATTATATCATCATACTAGAGACTTCCATTCTTAATCGAAATCAACCTAACCTTTCTCAATTACTTATAAGATCTCATGGATGTTATATGATCGTTTTACCAAATACTCTTTTCAACATCAATAAATCATTTGTTAAATTTATTTTTTTTAAACAATCACTAAGTCCTTTTACTAAATTTCTTTTCTAAGGGTCGACGTTTTCACAAGAACTTTCAAAGTCCAAAATTTTCATGTTTTGATGCAAATGAAACAAACCCGTTATTTAAAAAAAAAAAAAAAAAAAAAAAAAAAAAAAAAAAACCTTCTCTACAACGCTTAACTCGTCATCCAAATTTCAAAACACGTGGGCTAGAAGACTTCATGGGGACCGACAATTTTCAACATACGTGAACTCCTTTTTTTTAAACAAAAGTAGCATTTCAATCATTACAAAATACGTTAAGCATGACCAATGAGTACTTTATGTTCCTTTACATATACAAACTATATTCTACCTTTCAAACCAAGCTCAATCTAATTTTGATTCGACAAACTCAACGTTTTGTTTAAACAACTATACATGCACATCATCATACACATTTTAGTCGATATCTCGCGATAACATCATTTATATCGTTCGTATCTACATACTTAACCTTTTTTTTTCTCCGCAATGTCTCAACGTACACCATATACGCAATATTTATTTTTCATACCTACACCTAAGTTCATACGTTTTATGCTTGTACTCATACACATACTACTTACACGTTTTATGTTTATGCTCATACATACATGCGTATTCATACTTAAACTTATGCTCATACTTTCATCCTTACTCATGATTCGTACATTCGTACCTATACGCGAGCGTAATCCGAGGGATTCGCTTACGTGGGTCCCATACATGCTTAAACATAAACATGCTTACATACGACATTCTTCTACGTACACATTCTTATTTTCAAATTCATGTATACCTTGATTCATACATAACTAGTACAAGCTATGTGGATCATGCGACAATCAGTATAATCGCGGGTGCACACGGGATTATAGTGATAGGCGTATGAGAACCATAGAGTGTACTACTGTGTATGGTAAGACACGGAACGTAACATGACCCCAAGTAACGAAACGGACGTAATGTGGTCAAAACATGGTGGATACGCCGCTGGTACTTCCTATATATAAGTGTTTTCACCATGTTACCAAACTTTCGTAAAACGTGCCATGAGAAATTCAGTGTGTTGCAGACCTTTTGGACCTAATACAACTTCACGCAACTCACAAACGCATTATATCCGATTATTCATGACGAGACTTCATCCTTAACACACTACGTCATCTATCCAACACTTATGCTATTCACATACTTGTACTCTTTAAGAGTCATTCGTTCATTCTATACTCGTATTATTTTATACAAAACTCGTTCGCAATCCAGCTTGTTTAAACATTTGAGTCCTAACTTACCTCGTTACCTATAAAATAGCCTCCCTATTCTTGATTCTTGTGAAACTATACTTAGTATACCTCTATTGCTTTATTTAAAGTAACAAACCTTTTCGTTTCTCTCAATAAACAGGTTTTACGAAAGTATGATTTTTTATACTATCCTTAAAAACTTCCCCTTGCAAATCTACCTTGACGTTCTCCAAAATTTGGTACTTTTCAAAACTTTCAAACTTCCCAAGTTTCAATTCTTAATGATCACCTTTATGCCAAAAACTCTTTCAAGCCTTCCTCTTGAATAAATTTCGGGACGAAATTTCCTAAAGGAGGGGAGACTGTAACGCCCTGCGTTTTCAAACATCCTACATTTAGAAACCTTACGTGAAATTCTATCTTTGGAAATCTTGTGTTCTTATAACCATTCTTTCATCGTAATCGTTGTAAAATACGGAACTTGCTTCGTAAATAAAACTTGTACATTACACTTTTTACCTAGTTAAATCATGTTTTATTTCATATTTCACCTTGTTACAAGTTAGGGGAAACATTGTTGCATATTATTACACAACTTAATTAACAAAATTACTCATTATAATGTTTTAAAAAAATAAAAAAAATAAAGAAATATGGCAGCCCAATTCAGCAAAATTCAGCCCCATATAGTTGGGTTTTGTGGGCTAGTTTCAAGGTGTAACCCCTTCTAAACACTTCCAAAGCCCAACCCATTGAAACCCTAATCCTTCCCCCTATAAATACCACTTATAACCAGCCTCCCTACCACTTTTGCAACCCTAAAAACTCACAAAACATCCACCAAACCGTAGCTGAAAGCAAGGGTTCGAGTAGATTGACACCCCTTCACGAAAATGAGCATAACTCACTCAATTCTTATCCGATTCACTCGATTCTTTTTCCTACTTGCTTGTATAATCATGGGGTTCGATTCCTAGACTTCTCCTTAGAGAAATCAGACCTGGAAATGCCCCGAAATCATCCATAAACTTTCTGTTTGTTTTTATGTTCATCAAAAACTTGTTTAAACCTATGTAACTTGTGTTCAACACATCTCATACCTATGTCCTAATGCTTACAACTTATCCCATGGTTGGTTAAGCTTAAAAACAAGGTTGAGACATTTAAAATCAGAGGATTAAACCTCATAAACTTGGTGTTTTGTTTAGGGTTTCAACCCACAAATCATGTCAAACATAGCCTTTGATACATGAGTGATTATGGAACAACTTGGGTTGTCCTACATACAATCCTCACATGATTTGATGATTTCTCAATAGTTAGGTTGTTTATGTTATTGTGCAAATCCTAGTTCGTGACCCTCCTTGGTTGTTGTTACACCAAGTGAAGTGGTGAACATTCAAGGGGTTCCTAAATGGAAGCATGTCCTTCCTACCCCATACATGACATCTATGATAACACGAGGTGCCTAAATGAAGATTCTAATCTTCTACCTCCTACTTGAATTATTGGACTAAATAATATGTAGTACTTAACCTAGATATATATATACACTCATTCGAACCTTTAATGTTGAACTCATGTTTATATGTTAAAGTAGTAGAACATCACCTAAGACCTAAACCTTGTTGTGATTCTTATGGGTGTTCAACTCATGAAAATATTATCATAACCCTTGTGGTTACCAAGTGTCATACAAGTGTTATGGGTTGAAGATGATTACTTCCACATGCTATTCTCATATCTTACTTTTATGTTGTTTTTAAATACCGAATCTCGACTCTAAGCATACATGAACTTTAACCCTACACATTCAACCTTCTAACCTCATCAACTCGTCAACAATTGGATAATCGGAAAACATATGCAAACTTTGTGAGTATACTCGTACTTTTCCCCTTTTACTTTTACCACTTTTGGGGTGTAACATGTTTACCTATTGAAACTTACACATGAACTTTTGTCTAAACACACGAACATTCCTATAACAATGCTTGTATATGTGATGGCTTGATACTTTAAATTTGGGTGATTCTTATGTGTTGAACTTATCATTAACTTCGTACGAGCCAAACCTTGACATATGTAGCGCTATAGGATTAACGACCCGCCTCTACTGAAACTTTGGTTATGTCATGAGCAAGTTGCGTTTTCTTGGTTTGATATATTATACACATGCCATATTTAATGTTTATCTTGAATCGCATGCTTGCTATGAGGAATTGTTCACATTTTTATCTTATGCTATGTATGTACCAAACTTGTATACTCGCTTTTGCTTTTGCATTGAATTATTTTAAACATGTTACAGGTTGATGAGGACGATGCTAAGAAAAGAAATAGCGTTGATGCCTAGATACACATATAGACGTTAGGGTTTAATATGTTGTATCAAATTTTGTTATGTTATCATGTTGTTTAGTTAAACTTGTTGTATTTGAATTTCTTGTAATGTTGACTATTTGAAGTTATGAAATGAAATGAAATTTGGATTTTCTAAATATTGTCACAAATAGCGTTATGATGTCTCTAGCAATCTTCACACTTCGTCTCATCCCGATGTTTCCGCCATTGGTTGGGGTGTGACACGAATCCCCCTCGTCCTCGCATACATGGCGGCATGATGAACCTGTCAAAAATTAAACAAGTTGCACAACAAATATATAAGACAAAGCTAATAATAAAAATAAAGATGAAATAAACGAAATGTCGAACATTTCCTAAGTTCTTTGTCTAGACTCGAAAATCGAGGATTGTGCAATTGTGTAACTGAGATTAAACACAAAGGACTAGTGTTTAATTCACTCAGCGTTGGCTCTGATACCAACCTGTCACACCCCGATCTCCACGTGTCACCGGTGGGCCCGGTGTGGGGTACAGTGACGTAGTTGGCATCGTCATAGACAAACAACACAATATAATAATGCACAGCGGAAGCAGAATAGATACATTTCAACTTTAATTAAATGTAATAATAACATCATAAGTAGTTGAAACGGATCCACAGGCGGATCAAATAAAAATAAGATAAAATTGTTCAACAGTTTATTTTGTCGTCCGAGCTTGCGAGACTATGGTGGACGCTCTTAGGAAACAGCCAGCCTAGTTCGTATAGTACCTGCACTTAACCTTTTGGGAAAATACGTCAGTTTACACTGGTAAATACAAATCAACCGACTCATTTTGAAAATGATTGAAAATTGATTTAAATGCACAAGGCATAAATATTTTTATTAACTTGGGATATTTATGCAATATAAACTTGTGAACGAATTACATGTTACTCGTACATTTGGTGGCCCGGGATCTACTGTCCGGGCTAAAGATTAAATGACACACCACATTAAAGAGTTATACACGCCGGGTGTACGCCTACACCCCGTGCTCTAGTCGTGGCCATCTCGTAAGATAATGCCAAGGATATCCGGGACACGGTCAATAACCCCCCAAAGCCTAAAGTAAGAACAAGACTGTTTAAACGAGTCGCACAAACTATTCAAGACTGTACACCCATAGGGTGCAGGATTTGTGCGCTCGATCAAGCGGTATTTTAAATACCGTACCCCAAGCCCGTATAGGGAAAATAAGTCAAAATGTATTTACCTGAGCAAGTATGAATCACAAATGGTAAGTGTAGGTAGCTTTTACTGGGCCTCCTAATCTGGAACAAAGGTTTATAATAACCTATTAGATTTCCTAACGGGTCTTTTATTTAAGCCTAAGCTTTGACCGGTTAGTTTTAAGGACGATACGGTACAAGCGCACGATTAAGCGAAAGACCGGATAGAATGTGATTTAGACCCGACAAGTTTGAATACTTGTATCATATGGGTATACTAAATACATTCTGGATTTTGAGATAAAAATGATAACGTTTGACCCGTTTCGGTCAATTTACGCAAACTAGTTACGCAAACCGAACCGAACGCTAGAAGGGCGTTACGGGTAGCCAAAAGAGTCAAATTCAAGTTCCCTGAGATAATATGCTTTAAATATGATATAACATCAGTAAGTTATGTTCTATATTGCCCGGAATAATTTTAAACTCAATTTATGCCTTATAAGGGCATTTTGGTCATTTAAAAGATTATAAAAGAGTTAATTTGGAAATCTGAGTTACGGGTCTGAATTATACAGTAAATATACTTCATTTAACATATTATAACAGTAGGGTATGACCCATATACCAAACTTAACATTTAAAATCAAACTATGCACCGTAGGGGTATTTTAGTAATTTCACAAGGGCTAAAACTGCCAAAACTGGAAATCTGAGTTCAAACATTTATACTTACTGTTATTATATGAAAATATACTAAATACATCAGTGGGTATGAGTCTTATATGTTTAAAATGAGTATAACGCTTACTATGCGCTAAAAACGCTAAAAATGCAATTTAGAGTCGTTTCCGGGTTTTTGAAAGAAAGCTGAGATTTTTATATTTCCAGAATGCTCAAAATAATTTATTTAACATATAAAATCAGTAGAAAAAGGTTTCGGGTCAAAAGGATGTGTAAAACTCATTTTATGGCTTAAATAGTCAAAACCGGCATTAACCAAATCGACTAAGCGATCTAAGATACGATCAGCCAAAACTTAAATAAAAATCATCAAAATTCCCAAAATAATATATAACATCAGTGGGTAAAAAGTTTTGTATCAAAACGTGGCCTGAAATAGGTTATACGCGAAATGCGCCGTTTATGTAACTTTAAGATATAGTTTTACGATATCGGCCATAACTCAAAATCTGGACCACCAACTGGTCTCAAATTTTCGGTGCAAGTTTATATATTAGAAATAAAGATTTCTACTCTTTCACTTTTCCAAAAATCACGTTTTATATCAAAAAGGGCAAAATAGTCAACTTTAAGCATAAATCGGAAACATGCAAATGAATCGGCTAAACATAGACTCAAGCAACAAAAATTCCAGAGAGTTTTACCAAAATAAAAATGGTCAAAAATACTCTCTAATACATATCTCAAACATGCATGTACGGATCCGAATCGATAGTCTACGAAAAAGTCGTTTTACAAGACTTTCGGTTCCGATTCGTATTTATACTATAGATTGTCGAGTTGATTATGATAAAACACATTCTTATATTCATTATAAAGCTATTATTGATGATCAAACTGATTGCATGTCATCTACATTACCATTTAAGCTATTTTTCACAAAAACCATTTCTGTTGACTTTTTAAGAACGCCTTTGACTCGACAATTAGCATGCATAATGTGGGAATCAGAGAATACCCTTTTGAGGGTTTGTTTCCCATATAAATACCAACATATATGTGGTTTCAATTTGAGAAATGACTGAGTAAAACTCGTTTAATCAAAAAGTCAAACTACAAGGACAACGGTTTTGACTTTTACTAATAATCAAGGCAAGAACGAATTAGAGACTGATATAGAAGCTTACAAAGGTCCTATTGATGCTTAGTTAACACTTAGAGGTGGCCTTGTCGTTCAGATTTGCTCCAGAAAGTCTTGAGAGTGTTCTTGAGAGTTGAGAGCTTCTTGGTCACAATGAAAATGCCAAAGAAATGATCTTTTGATCTGATTTAAAGAGGATTCAGATGTTTGGAGATAGCACACTGTTGCACTAGGCATGCATGGGATTTAATTGGTGCAAAAGGAGGTGGCCACAGCTGTTACACACTTCAAATTCGGACCCAAAATGCAATTTTCGTGAATTTCTGTACCTGATAGTCTCACGCGGCCCGCTTGGGCCTGTCCAGGCGGGTCGCCTGACCTGCTGATCAGCCAAACAACTTTCAAACTTGGCAGCTTTGGTCCCTGTCCTTGCACGCGATGTTTCGGCTACTTATTTTGACTCGTAAACCCCCAAACTTGGTTTTTAAGAACCTTGGGACATTTACCAACATGGTAATGTCCTCGGATAACTTTGCGCTCAACCGAAAAGCCATGAAATTCGACGTTGACGCTTTTAGCCCCTCAAGTACGGTTTTGGCCATAACTTTCTCATACGTTATCGAAACTTCACGAAATTTTTACCACATATTCTAGTGAGTATATTTTAGCATTACAAGGCTTCGGGTCTGCCAAAAGTTCACTCAGAGGTATAAATTCAACATGTTGACACTTTTGGCCCCTATAGTTTGTAATTCCTCACTTTTGTGCAATTTCCGCTTCGTATGATCCATGAACCATCCGTTTAAGGTTATGAACATTATGTAGGGTTATCATAGAGTCTATTTATCCATTGTTGACAATTTGGACCCTTACGTTCCATAGTTTTCACTGTTTGTCACTTTTAGTCCCTCTAAAGTTTGTTTTCACATACCGGAACCTTATGACACGTGTCAAGACATTATTGGACGAAATTTTTCGAGGTGTTACATTTTGTCATCATGCAAATGAGAATTTGACAAAAGGAAAATGAGACTTATAAATTTCATCCATTATAACCAAAATTCATGAGAAATCATAACATGGTTAATGAGGATGATTTTTTTTTTCATCTAATCTCATTTTAAGTGATTTTAAATCATGACGTTAAAGCCCTAAAATATGACTTGGCTTAAGGAATAAGCATGGGTCCATCATAAGTCATTCATTGACATTCGTGGAACTTATTCCAAATGGAATATTCAGACATAATTCATTTATCATTGAACAGACTATCAACTTGTATCTAAATTTTGTCACATATGGCCCACTGTCTTAGAAGAACTCTATTCATATATATACTTAAGATTTCTATTAAATATGTCCCTAAAGTTCCTTATGATATCTGGACATTAAAGAAATCAAATAAAGTCTAACGTATATGTGATAGGTTCCCACGTCATGTAGCTCATTGAAACTTCTCTTGTAGCATTCTAGAGATATTAAAGATCAGTAGGAGCATTAAGTGTCTTAATAATAACTTGCAATAGTTGCAAGAGGTGGGGGAGTGAAAATTTTAAATTTACACCTCTTGTACAAGACATCGCTCCATCACGACACTGTTCTATCAAACCTTATCTCCTTAAATCTAATGCTACTCTTACAAAAGTTTCATTGTTGCCTAATTGTGGGCGCACTTAGATTTCTTACCTAAACTAACATAATCCTCAACAAGAGAAACTAAAACGACTAACGTCATTAACTTGTTTCTCTATTAGAATTTGTTGGTCGTTACACATTGACCCTACGCATGCTGAGTTCCTAAAGATTTCTAAGCTCGGTAGGAGCAGTCAAAGTCCTTATCATGATTTGCAAGGAATACAAGAGGCGGGGGGAAGAGTGTCATTAAATTTCACTCTGAATTTAACTCCGATTACACCTCTTGCATACCATACTGCACCAACCCTTACATATATATTTACAAACTTAGAATGAAAATGATAGCAACCTAATCAAGAGCTAATCCATAAAACTGAAACTTCTAATGAACCCAATAATCAACTCAGGAGGTCATCTAGGTTTAAAAGCCTACTAACTTTGATGATTACATAACCTCCCTAACTAAAGTTGAAATGGATTTTGGAAATGTTTAATGATCCTATCTCTTAAAATCAAGCCATTAGCGTAAATCAATCATCTGAATGGAATAAAACAGTTTTCTAGTAAAACTGATTTTATGTGTTCATATAACGTTTGGGATTTGATTGAATTACCTAAGAGTGTTCATAACTAAATCAAATCCTAATATAAGCGTTAAGACACTAAGAAGCATGATTGATTGTCAAAGGTTATACTCAGGAAGAGATAAATTATTAAAGAATCTTTATTACATATCTAACAAAAGATTTCTTTGAGGATCATCACTGTTCTAGTAGCTTATAATAGTTTTAAGCTACATTAGATGAACATTAAAACGATTTTCCCTAACAAATGGCTGACACATTTGCATGTTCATTAGATAACAACCTAAAGTTTCAAACTGAAGGTTAAAGAACACTTTATTTGTAAGCCAATAATATCCATGTATGGGTTAATGCAAACATCATAATGTGATGAAAAGCTAAAGTAATTATTTTCATCAAGAATCAAGTGGATTAATGAACCTACCTCAAAATGAGTGGGAGCAACTAAGATAAACTTGTCTATATAGATGACATTCTCTTGACAAGTATATGTTACATAAGTCAAAGCATTGTTAACACAAACTTTGATATAATAGATCTCAGAGATGTCTCTTATGTAATAGATATCATAACGTACCGAGATAGACCCAATGGGACAATAGTTTCGTTCTATAAGTTTAACATTAAATGGGTCCTTACATATGTAACAAACAATACTGCTCTTCTTTAAGAGGATAATAGGATAAATGATATTATTTATTTACGCTTCATTAATTGGAAGCCTTATGTAAGTTTAAGTCTATACTCGTTTAGATATTACTCACATTGCAACACACTAGATATGTCTAGATTAATGTGTAGCATCTAATGGAGTATTACAATATCTTTAAAAGAAACGAGAGACTACAATTTAAAGAAGAAGTGAGAATTAAAACCGGTTTATTACTCTAACTTTGTGATATTCAAAGATTATAAAATGTAATTTCGGGTATATCTTCATGTCAGCAGACAAAACCTATTTCATGGAGGAGTCATAATGCACTGATATTAACAACCTAAGTTATAACGACATAATATAGTCACTAAATGTTGTTGGAAATTTATCAGTGGACTCATAAGTTTATTAACTCCATATAATTAATGTTTTGAAGAATTAGTGTGATAAAGTCAGCTACCATAACTCGTTGAACAGTAACAGTTCAAGAGGTGCTGCATTAAGTTTCGATACGCAATTAATTATTCGTTTATGAACGAATTGAGGAAACTAAGTTTTGTATCGAATACATTCATGATATGCTTAAGGATCCTATAACTGAAGGGCTATTACCCATAAGTCTTATTAAGAGAGCTCATAGACGGGTATTAATTAATAGTCGTGCGCAATTGCATATCATACTATGAATGACTAAGTATTAGTTAATTTTCCTCATCAGTTTGATTTTGTATGTCTCTAAGAATATGTCAAGCTAGCATAATGGCATATAGACAAATATAGTTACAAATCAAACAAAGGGCTTACGCGTATTTTGATCATAACGATTAGGTTTTAAATTAAGGCTATAGTATGATTAATGGGGGTCCTGAGTCGCATAATGAGTCAACGGCTGTATTTTTCTGCTATAGTACTTGTTTAAGGCTAAAATGAGTGTTAACTCCTGATCAGGCTTATCTAATACTCATAGTAAATGATTACTCGGCTAAGTGGGAGAATGTAAGATTAAATATATTTATTTTATATTTAATCTGGTAGCCATTATAATCATTTACATTATATGGATCAAAATATATAACAATCCTATTAAATAATTAGTTGGTAATTGTTGATGGGCCCAATTACCCTTATTAACTAATTAGGGTTTCCTCTTGGGTGCTTATATAAGGAGAATTATATGGAGGTTAAGGGGTTACACAGTTACACAATCAGACACCCTATTAGCCATAACATCATAATGTTCGACCTCCCTCTCCTACGGCCGATACCCTTTTCGGTTTTCTTAGTCACCATCATTAGATTGCACCCTAAGGAGGAACCAGACCAAACTGACAACTATGTCAAACACTATTGCTGCATCTACATCTGGATTCTCTGCTGGCCTGTACCAATGCAATCAAAGGTATGTTTTCATGTTTTCCATTATGCCTAAAACAGAACTGACCAACATATATTCATTTTTTATTTCGCAATGAATGGTATTAATTTGGTGGAATGATTAATCTTTTATTATTATTAATAGAAGGTTTCCTACACATGTACGTTGACATAGTCTACAACTGATGGGAGTATATTCAGTGGCGAAGCTTGAATTTTTCGGTCCGGGAGGCGAAAACGTATATACCCAAAAATTTCTATAGAACCGCGGGAGGGGGTGGGGGGGGGGGCGAAAACGTATATACCCACAGATTTCTATACAAAAACCACATATATAACACTACTGAGCGAAAAATTCGGGGGGGGGGGGGGGGGGGGCGGGCGCCCCATCCCCGCCCCTCTTATCCTTCGCCCCTGAGTATATTTATTCATGTTTTAATGTGTTTAATTATATGAAAACATTATTACTTTGAGAGTTGTTTAATTTATAGGTAACAATGCTTAATGGATGCTTTCTGGAAGCTAATTAGGAGTTTGGAAACAACCTGAAGTGAAAACACGAGAAAGGGGAAGCAAAACAAGCAGCCAGTGCAAGCTGCGCTGGTATCAGAGCAGAGAAGCTTGCGCCAATGGTAGCGCAAATCAGAGGGAATTGACCCCCTAACACAAGTTGCCCATGGGTGGCACAAGCTGCGTCGGGAAGTGGTGAGGTTCGTGAAATTTTGAGGGTTTTTTTTATCTTATTTAAAGATAAACATCCCCCAAATGAAAATTTCCTTCTCCCCGACCATTTTTGATCATGAGTGGCTAAATCTTTTGGTAATCACCTCTGGTTTGTTTATGTGAAACTTAAACTTTGTTTATTTTAGTTCTTTTGGATTGTTTTTCATTGTTTGAAGAATACTTGCGGTTTATTTTATTTAAACAAGTTATTTGTGGTGTCATCATTCATCTTTTACCATTCACATTAGATTTTCTTGCATCGTGAGCAATTTGGTCATTAGAAGGATTTTTGGCACTTATGATTTGGAAATTGAATTTTATGAGTTAAATATTACACACATGTCTTTAATTATCACTTGACTTAAACCATTCGTAAGGACCTATCTATGTCGTATCTATCTAGTTAAACAAGTTTGAGTGAATCACTGAAACGGAAATCTGGAGGGGGTTGCGTTTCTGTAAATCTGATAACTTTTCTATACACAATCAATAAAAAATCTCAAAAATCAATCAAACAACAATTTGCTTCAGTAATTAGTTAATTTAGTTTTTTTTTTTAAATTAGATACTAACCACGTATTCCATGTAGAGACGACATTAGTTACCCATACTCATATAAATATTTAAGTGAACCAAATTAATTTATTTTTTATTATACCATGGCATCTACAACAATATCCACGAGTGGGTGTCCGTGATAATCACCACATATGGACACAAGGGTTCGTCTGTTAAAAGTTCATCTGTCACCTACAAGTAACATGGGGGCAACAGAACTATTTGTTGGGAGTGGTCAAGAATTCCTTTTTCTCCAGAAGAGATTCAGGAGAAGTCTTCGATGGAGAATTTATTACATGCGGTGATTTTGGATGGTAGAGAGGACACATGGGAGTGGTCACATGGGGCTTACAGTGGGTTCGAGGTGGCGGCTGTCAAGAGTTGGTTACGTGGGGCTCCGGTTAGTGATGCTCCTTTCGAGTTTTGTTGGAGTTCGTGGGTGCCGACCAAATGCAATATTTTTATGTGGCGTGCGTTTTTGGACCGCCTTCCTACCAAGTTGGCCCTTGCTCGTAGAAATATTGTCGTTGGCAATCTTTTTTGTGTTTGGTGCGACGCGTATGATGAATCTATCGAGCATGTTCTTACAGGTTGTTTTATGGCGATGGGGGTTTGGAACGAGATTTCTACTTGGTGCAAGATTCCTAGACCGTTCGTTTTTCATGTTAACGATTTGGTGCATTTGCATGAGCATAGTGGTGTTTCGGGTGTCAAGAAAACGATTCTCCATGGCATTATTATAATTACTTGTTGGAGACTTTGGAGAGCTAGGTATTGAAAATGATCCAAACTAACTCCCACGTGAAAGTTGCCAAAGTCAAGCTATCCATTTGTTCTCTCCTATTTTCTAGTTATTTGATTTTTGAATAAGTGTCTGTTAGGTTGTTCTATTTTCATGGGATAGAGTCATTGTTTGTTTTCAGTATTTAAGATTGTAATCGGTGATTGTTTTATCATCATTTTCAATTTTCACATTCAATAAAGCTTGAGAGAACTTTGGCACATTTACTGTTTCATTAATCTATCGTTCTGATCCATCAGTGGTATCAGAGCAAGGTTGGTTGTAATTGTTCCTTGTTCTTATTCTATTCTTCCAATGGCTGATCAAGCAAGTACCCTACCCACTGCACCGACTCCAATTCCTGTATTCAAAGGAGAAGGTTATGATCATTGGAGTATACGAATGAAAACTATCCTCAAGTCAAGAGACTTGTGGGATCTTGTGGAAACTGGAGTGAATCAAGCAGAAACCGATGCTGGCAAACTCAAGAATCAAAAGAAAAGAGATGCTCATGCCATAGCCCTTATTCAACAGGCCGTACATGATCATCTCTTCTCTCGTATTGCTGCTGCTGAGTCTGCAAAAGAAAGCTGGGAGATCCTCAAAATGGAGTACCAGGGAGATACACAGGTTAAAGCTATCAAGCTTCAAGGTCTTCGTAGGGAATTTGAGAATCTTATAATGAAAGAAAATGAGCCCGTGGGAGAGTACTTCTCACGGGTCATGGCTATAGTTAGCTAGAAAAGATCTTATGGTGAAACCATCACAGATCAAACTATTGTTGAAAAAATTCTTAGGAGCTTGTCTCCTAAATTTGACTTCATTGTTCCCTCAATTGAAGTCTGATTTGATCTGTCAAAATTGACCCCTGTGAAGTTAATGGGGTCACTTCAGTCCCAAGAAGAGAGATTGAACAGTAGACTGGCTGAAAAGTCTGGAAAAATAGAAGAACATGCCCTCCAAGTGATGCAAGACACAAACAGACCATCCTACACTTCTGGGTCAAGAGGAAAAGGAAGATACAATTCCAGAGGAAGAGGTAGGGGTCGTAGCTTTGACAGAAGTAAAGTTCCACAATGCACAGTTTGTAAGAAATTTGGACATCTTACTAAAGATTGTTTGTACAATGAGGAGTCACATGTGAACTTGACCTGTGAAGCAACAGAAAAAGATGATATGAGTGAAGAACCTCATCTGTTCATGGCTATGATTACTCAAGTAAGTGAGTCCAACAATTTATGGTCTATAGATTCTGGATATTCCAATCATATGACAGGATCAAGGAGTAGCTTTGTCACGTTAAATGAAAATTTCAAACTTGAGGTTCAACTTGGAAATAAGAAAACTTTAAAAGTTGAAGGCAAAGGAACTGTCAAGATCTCTACGGGATCAGGTCAATACAAACTGTTGGAAGATGTGTATTATTCCCCTACACTTGAGTACAATCTACTCAGTGTTGGGCAGCTAATGAAGAAAGGTTACACACTTATTTTTGGAGATGGAAAGTGCACAATCAATTACAATGGAACAACTCTCATGCAGATTGGAGTATCGACCAATAACCTGTTTCTCTTGGATGCTGCAAGATCTCAAGAGTCTAGTACTACAGCAAGTAATATCTCAACTGCCAAGCTGTGGCATAAAAGATTTGGACATCTAAACTTCAACAGCTTGAAGGCTCTTCATGACAAACAGATGGCTGCAGGCATTCCAAAGATCAAGGGTTCGGAAGTGTGTGAAGGTTGCGTACTTGGAAAACAAACCAGGCAATCATTTACTTCTCATTCATGGAGGGCAAGTAAGAAACTTGAACTCATTCATATTGATCTATGTGGTCCCATGCAAGTCCCAAGCCTTGGTAAAAGTATGTATTACTTTCTGCTTGTTGATGATTATACAAGAATGTCTTGGGTTTATTTTCTTACAAATAAATCTGATGCATTCTCTAAGTTCAAAATATTCAAGGCTGCAGTTGAAAAACAATCTGAACAAGTCATTAAAGCCCTAAGATCTGACAGAGGTGGTGAATTCTGCTCAACAGAATTTAATACCTTTCTTGATGAAGCAGGAATTAGGAGAGAATTGTCACCTCCTCATACACCACAGCACAATGGTGTGGTGGAGAGGAAAAACAGAACTATTATGGGTATGGTCAGGAGTATGCTGAAAGACAAATCTCTTCCTAATTTCCTACGGGCAGAAGGAGTTTCCACGGCTGTGTATATTCTCAACAGATCTCCAACATCAGCACTTGATGAGAAGACTCCTTATGAGCTATGGTATAACCAGAAGCCTGATGTATCTCTTTTGAGGACGTTTGGATGCATTGGTTATGGTCATACATATGCTCAAGGGAGAAGTAAGTTGGACGACAGGGCAAACAAGAGTGTCTTTATTGGCTATTCATTGCAGGGTACAGGTTATAGGTTATATAATCCTGAATCAAAGAAGTTTGTGACAAGACCAAGAGAAGAAGTGACAATTCTAGAGCATGAAAAATGGACTTGGGCTGCAACTTACAGATCCACGTCTGTTCACTATGAAAGACTCAATGCTGACCCATTTCCAAGTGAAGAAGAACAAAGTGAAGAAGTTGCTTCTCAAGACACTCAGACTACTGCAAATGAAAAACCACAAACTCCATTGAGCAACATGCAGCCCAGTACAGCAGAACAAGGATCCAGCTCAAGTGACTCATCTGGACCCAGCAGGATCAGAACAATTGATGATCTATATGCAACAATGCAGGTTGTGGACACTCCTCACTATGATTTCATGAACTTACAATTTGCATTAAGTGTGGCAGATCCTACTGTGTTCAATGAAGCAGTGAAGAAGGCAGAATGGATACAAGCTATGAAGGAAGAGATAAACTCAATTGAAAAGAATCAGACTTGGGAGCTTATGTCACTTCCAAAAGGAAAGAATGTAGTTGGACTAAAATGGTTGTTCAAGACAAAATTTGGTCCAGATGGGAAAATCTTGAAGCACAAGGCCAGGTTGGTAGCAAAAGGTTATTCACAGAAGAAAGGCATAGATTTCGAAGAAACTTTTGCACCAGTTGCAAGATTTGAGACAATAAGACTTGTGTTAGCAGTTGCAGCTCATTTCGGTTGGCTTGTGCATCAATTAGATGTCAAGTCAGCCTTCTTGAATGGTGATCTGCAGGAGGATATATATGTGGAACAGCCAGAAGGGTTTGAAGTTCAAGGCAAGGAAGATCAAGTTTACAAGCTACGAAAGGCCCTCTATGGATTGAAGCAGGCTCCGAGGGCCTGGTATACAAAGATAGACAGTTACTTCCAAGAGCATGGATTCAAGAAAAGCCTCAATGAGCCCACATTATATGTGAAGAAGACAGGTAAAGATAATATCATCTATGTGTGTCTCTATGTGGATGATATAATCTGTACCAGCTCATGTGATCATCTGATTAAAGAATTTAAAGAGGGTATGAAGCGAGTGTTTGAAATGACAGACATGGGTTTGTTACAATACTTCCTAGGTCTTGAAGTAAAGCAAACAAGTGCTGGAATCTTTGTATGTCAGGAAAGATATGCACTGAACTTGTTAAATAAGTTTGGTATGAAGAATTGTAAGACTGAAAGTATTCCTATGAGTCCACAAGAAAAGCCTATGATGAATGATGGTGAACTGAAGGTAAATGAAACTGGGTACAGAAGTCTAGTTGGAGCTCTAATCTATTTAACTCACACAAGACCAGACTTGTCCTATTCAGTTGGTGTATTATCAAGGTTTATGCAAAGTCCTTCTAAACTACATTTAGGAGCAGCCAGAAAAGTGTTGAGGTACATTGCCGGAACAAGTCACTTTGGGCTATGGTTTAAAAAAGGTGCTGAGATCAAGTTAATTGGCTACACTGATAGTGATTGGGCTGGAAGCACAGATGACAGAAAGAGTATTTCTGCCAATGTGTTCATGTTGGCAGGTGGTGCTATATCCTGGTCATCCAAGAAGCAGTCTACAGTGGCATTATCTAGTACGGAGGTTGAATATATTTCAGCCTCTAGTGCTACATGTCAAGCCATTTGGCTAAGAAGATTGAGGGAAGATTTGGAGGTCACTCAAACAGGAGCTATGAAGTTAATTTGTGATAGCAAGTCAGCCATAGATCTGTCAAAGAATCCAGTTTTGAACAACAAGACAAGGCACATTGAGTTAAAATATCATTTTATTAGAGATGTGGTTTCTTAAGATAAAATCAAGTTGGAATATTGCAGCACAGATGATCAGTATGCAGATCTTCTTACAAAAGCTCTTGCAAAAGAAAAATTTGTGTATTTCAGACATCAGATTGGAGTCAAGGAGTTTGAATCAAGGGGGGTATTGAAAATGATCCAAACTAACTCCCACGTGAAAGTTGCCAAAGTCAAGCTATCCATTTGTTCTCTCCTATTTTCTAGTTATTTGATTTTTGAATAAGTGTCTGTTAGGTTGTTCTATTTTCATGGGATAGAGTCATTGTTTGTTTTCAGTATTTAAGATTGTAATCGGTGATTGTTTTATCATCATTTTCAATTTTCACATTCAATAAAGCTTGAGAGAACTTTGGCACATTTACTGTTTCATTAATCTATCGTTCTGATCCATCACTAAGAACGGCAAAGTGTTTAATAGTAAAGATCCTAATGTGGTGGAACTGGTTGCGGAGATCAAGTCCTTGGGGTTTCTATGGTACAAATATAGGTTTAAGGGTGGGGTTGTGGATTGGACTCGTTGGTGTATGTTTGATGTAAAGTGAATGGTTGTACGTTGTTTTTTCGGTTTTTCGGCTTCTTTCTCCGTCTTGGAGATAGTTGTCGGTTTTGGTTGGTGTTAATGAAAGTTAATTTTCAAAAAAAAAACCTACAAGTAACATGAATTATCATTGTAGAAGCTCTTCGTCATAACTAACATGTAATTAAATTTGAACATGTCACTGTCTTATCTTAGCCATTAATTTATGTTGATCAAATAACCAAATTCACTTAAATGCACTTCTCATAATAAAACCATGTTTTATCTCTTTCCACACAACTATACACACATGCACGTTCTTCTAAAATAAACATACAAATTATAAAAGGAGCGTATGAAGGGATCATGAGTAAACAAATTTATATACATGAATACTAGGCTATCACCCGGGAACATCCCGGGTTAGGAAAATTTAATTTTCAATAATCAAAAGTACATAAACAACATTTTGAACCTCTTAAGTTTCTTATTTCCCTTCCCACCACAAATTTTTTGTCCGGTTTCATCAGTATCCCAACTTTGCCTCCATATGTATTCAAAGTTTTCATGTAAAACTAATTCCTTTTTAATTCATAATGAGATCTCTGTATACAACGTTTTCGCAACCCATACACCAGTGGTGGCTTTGATGGTTGAGAGGACCCAAAAACAATAATTTTTAAGAAAAATACTTGAACCGCCATTAAGCGAGTAGGGTAAAGAGTCAATACGACAATGCAAGTTAAACTTGAAATTTGTCATTTTAATATGATTCAAACGGGCTGAGTCAGACAGGACTAACGCAACTGATAGCCTGCATCAAATGTTGATCTAGATCTACCCCGTTCCAGCTATATAATCCAACTAACCAAAAAGTTTGACCCACCAATACAATAAGCAACCTAATATGTACATTTACTTGGGCAATTCTAGGGCTGACCCATGATCCAATATGTAAGCCCATTAAAGTAAATCACTTCATACACAATAAAAATAGATATTGGTCAACTTTTAATTTGTCATAAGCAATTGGGTCAAATTGGAACCTCTACTATTTTCTATAATAGACCTAATAACAGACACACCTTGGATGAATATTGTATAATCAATAAAGATTATATGGAAATTCGTCTTCATGTAGAAAATTCAGTTCTAGGGCTCTTTGTGCAAGTGTATCATGATGGTCAAAATGAATCCTGAATACTGTATAATCAACAAAAGATTTACCAAATACTGCATGATTTCACAATTGGTACATGTATCTTAATGTTTAACATTTCGTTCTTTCTTTCTTTCTTTCTTTCAACATGTAAGCATAAAAAAACCAAATATATAAATCCCATATGCTCTAAAAAGAACTTTAAACTAATTTATCTCTGTTCATTGTATAGCACCATCAACATACTTAAAACTCACAATTAGAAAGACACTGAATCAATGTGTTCATAGCTTATTCACTTTCTTATTATATATGAAAGTGTGCAAAGCTGACTCCACATCTTCAAGTGGTTGATCGACATAGAGCTTAGGTTGACATTTCTTCAGTACAACTACCTTCATTTTCTGTGACTTAACTTCCTCCTTAAGACCACTACCTTCATTTTCTGTGACTTTGATGAATTCCTCCTTAAGCTCCTGAAAGAGGGGATAAAAAGATTTCAATTGTCATAGATCAAGAAGTATCGGTCCTCTCTCTATTTTATAGTGGGCTTATTAACTGGAACAAAGTTGAGATAGAAAAAAATGAAGATAATCGGATAATAAATCAGAAAAAAATGTAATAAAATGTCATGGGCTCTGGTGTTAGGAGTGTATTTGTGGTTTGAAATTCAAATGTTTGACAAATTCTAATAAATGACGTAATTAATCTAGACAACCGTTTTGTTAGATCATAATACCATTTTTACTCCCTTTGATATCCTTTTTGAAACTAATTATTTGACCACATAGTCTGATCCACAATGAAATTACCACTAAAAACTTACTATAGCGATTACAAGTCACAATAATGACAATCTATCTCTAAACACATATTTTTACACCCCACTGCCAAAAACCTTTCAGACTATTATAATATTAAGACACTTAAAACAATTTATTAGATGAAGATTGGGTTTTGATACTCACATTTGTTGGTATTGCTGAAATTGTTCGGATCTTCGAAGAAGGATTCTGGCGTGATGTAAAGGCAATAGCGTGACATAAACCACAAGTGTTCCTTAAATCGACCCGTTTAGCTAAAAATCGTCCCATTTATCTAAAATGGTGAAAATTTGAGTTAAAAGCATGTATGTGTGTGATTTTAAATTTGTAGGCAATTACCTAGAAGATCTTCTAAAGATAAAATATTGGGGTCGGCTCAACCCATTCTGACAGTACCATAAACAACTTAAATCAACCTGTTATCCAACCTGCCCGACCGAACTATTTTGCAACCTTATTGATTAGGGTAGATAGAATAACACAATACATATTGTTTATCAACTTATCTCATTAAGCATAATTGAAAAGGCATTCTTAACATAATTTATAAATCTTCCATGGTTATTGAATAATCGGAATCAGATCAGTAGCGATAAAACGTGAAAACGTGATGAAAGAAATAATGTCTAGATGCGCTTAGGCTGCTTGAAGTTGTAATGGATCACTCTCAATGGTGTCGAGTGTTTGGTAAAATGTGATTATATAATGAAGTAGCAAGCAAAGTAAGGGCACACAAGTAATTTTAATCTACCCTTTGATATAATTTACCTTAGGAGAAGGTCCACTAACTGTAATGTTGAAGGTTTTAATATTCAGTTTAATAGCCATATGAAAATTTAGGGCTAAATTTGTACAAAACTATGTCTCAAGCCAATCTAACCCGACTCGCATAAGAAACACTACATGTTTTGATCTTTATCCATTCAAACCCGTTCCCCACCCGACCACACCACCCCCTATAAAAGTTAATAAAATGAATAAATAAGCACAAAATTACTACCCATTTCAAGTGGTATTATGTCTTCTTGGAAAAGCTCTCGTTAAAGCTGACGATGCGTTGGCTTCTTCACAGCCTAACTCGAATAGAAAAACACATTAGATATAGTATCCATTACACCAAATATGTTCAAAATGCCATAAGATTGAACACAATATTTACACTAAATGTTGGATATCATAAAAGAAATAGTTAAACTGTCACAGGTTCAAGCCTGTATACATCAGTACTTATTAATTAACTTTATAAACTCCATGAAGAACAAATAATATACAGCTGAAAAATAGATCAAGGGTCTGAAAGTCACAAAAAGTGTTTTTTAATGCATAAAACATCATGGCTGAATTTATTCAAAATATTCCGCTATAACTGAAATAACACATTTTGTAATAGTATTTGACATCTACAAGAAACTTAGACAAACATGTGTGTGTTTAACCCAACTCGACCAGACCAGTTTTGACCCGCACCAAAAAATTACCGTTTGACCCGTACCAGACCTGTCATTTTTTCACCTCTGAAAAGTATGTTCACAAGCTACATGAGTATGTACTGCCATCTCATCTAATCCAATAACACCAGAAGCCAACAACTTAGCACGTTCATCAACTGCACTACATTCTAATCTAATTACCCCAGATAGTCATTTTTTATCAATTTAAGTTTGTTAATTTTCGTATTCGTACGATCGGTGTTATCGATCTATGTCATGAGACTTATAGTTCTTCAACATGAATTAATAGATCATCAGTTTTGACGGTTTAATCTGAACCCACGCGGAGAGATGTCAACTTACTCAGGCTACAGCTACGTGAGTAATCTGGAGTAGATGAGTAATAGCAAGAACAATTCCAATTGAACAAAAATAAGCCAGTGCATAGATTAAGACTCGTGAAGAATTATAAAAACCACATAAAAGTTAATTAAGAAAAAAAGCTTAATTATGATGTAACTTTTACCTTTATCAATAAAAGAAGAATATAAAAACTTTCCTTTATTCGTAATATGAAAGGCGTCAACGATTGGTAAATCAACTGCACAACATTCAGGATTGTGAGTCATCACCTAAATAATAAGTGAAGCATTAGAAAATATGATCAAATACTACACATGGATATCAGTACAATTTCTTTTGATGTCAGCCTATTTGCATCATGAAGTGGTTTTTCTTTTCTCATTAGCTCCACCAAATGATCAGATATTGCACATGGATATCAAGTTTGTTAGGTATTTAGAAGAATAAAACATACCAAACAAAACCCGAGATTGTTCCCCACCAAAATCAACTATAACAACTACCACATTAGTTAAACAACCATTTTTTTCCACAAGTTAAAAATCTGAGCATGTTGGTAACAACTTATAATGACAAATTAGATAAGTAGCAACCTAAAGACAAATCTAATGGCTAACTGACCGACTACTATTTTCCAATAACGTTACGTCGGTTCTGCCCCAAACCAAACCATGAACAAAAAATATACCAGATCCGAAAAGTAGTTATTTGCAAATAAAAGATAATTCAGGTTCCAGTTTGAGACCTAACCAAAAGCAATCTATTTAAAACCTACAGCTGAACCAAATATAGCCAGTTCAAGGTCTGGCCGTCTGGGTAACCTTTTTGAGTGACGGTCTAGACAAATCACCTAATCATGAGCTAAGCAAAGCTCGAGCTCAAAGTAGACTCTCTACCAATTTACTTGTAATCACAAATAATAACAAACACATTGGTAAACATTCCTAAAAAGATCTATTGCATTTTCCACAGAAGAGGGAAAGTGTTGCATATTGGTGAAATAGTAGTGATTAGTGTGTCGAAAAATCAAGTTAGTTATTGGGATCATAAGTAAAATAAAACAAAAAGATGCACCGAGGTCTGATTCATGAGGTCCAGGAGATGCTTCAGGATGAGGATGGTACTGAAGAGACCAGAGCTTTCGCTGAGGGAAGGCCAGACTTACACAACTTCCATCATTGAGATTCACGTGTGTTACTTCCACCCCATTCGAAAGTGACTCTGGTTCAACCGCATAATTGTGATTCTGAAATATATGTTTTACATAAATGAAAGTGACAAGAATCCGATGAAAAACCTGAACCATACAGGACAAGTATTTGGGAGAAGAATCGGGTGTAGCAATAACACATGAACCATAAAATGTTATTGTTATTGAATACCTGTGCACTAATCTCAACACTTCCATTTATAAGGTTTGCGAACAGGATGATTTCCGCCATGATGACCAAACTTCATTTTATAGGTTTTCCCACCCAAGGCCTAGCAAAGAAACTGATGTCCCATGCAAATTCCAAATATCTGAACCTTACCAATAATCTCCTTCACAGTCAACAGTATAAGAAACCCTAAACCTGGCCCATTGCTGAAAAGGAACTCCATCTGGTTTCATTTTGAGAGTCTTAGTTGTATGCCATGTTGAGGGAACAACGTTTATTTTGGACCCGTAAGATGCCAGCCGCCTCAATAGTCAATAATATATTGTGCTTGATACCAATTTAGTAAGCCACCACCTTCATTCAATAAAAGACATATATAATTAAATGACAACAGTCAACAGTTTCCTCAACAAATTCGATGTGAAAACACTTACATGGAAAGTCTCTTAATGTCTTCAATTGGAGTTAAAATCCCATTTCGAACCGGTCTTTTCAACCCACTCATAAGGTTTATATCAGGAGATGCTACAAATTAAACCCACACCTGCAAAAAGTGTAGATGTGGATTGTTTAAACTATGTATAAAAGTTGAAGTTAATGCCCTAAATAAGTCTAGATTGAGAAAACAGTGTTTCTTCTTACCATTTTCTTATATAATAACTTGCAAAAGTAATCAGACCATCACTTCAACTTTTAAGATTTAACATACAACATTTTTAATTTGAAGTCAAAACTGTTGGACTTTAGGAAATGTCGGTTGGGGTTCTCGTTGTAGATTACTTGAGTATTTGGATCAACCGTTTTTTCACAGCAGAGAGGATTGTCGTGCCTGTAAGATCAGTAATATTAAGGTATTAGTTTTAAATTTTAGTAAGGGTAGCAAAACGGGTAGGTCGAAGTTGGTTAAAACTTAAATTGTCATTTATCAAGTTTAGGACTTATGATACTAATATCCATACCAGTTGTAACATTGCCTGAACTTCCTTGCCATTCAACTGTCCACCCGCCACATTGATAACCAACACTATTAGCATGTGTTCCCGCAACTATTATCTTTAATGCCCTTTTAGGAAGCGGTAACAATGGCTTAATTGAAGACTTACCATTCTTTAACAACACAAGTGATTTCCTCACTGCTTCCCTTGCTAGGTCCCTATGCTCCTGTTTTATAAAAAAAAAAGATTAGGGGTTCTTGATAATGGTCAAACATGAAAAAGTTTGACTTACCTGACATCCCAAGTACTTGGTCATGCTGTAATCCGCCAACGGGTTTTCAAACAGACTCATTGTAAACTTCACTCTCAAAATTCTCCGAACTGCATCGTCTATTCGGCTCATTGGTATAAAACTATAAACTTATTTTTGACCAAGTAAGTCAAACCATCAATAAACTCTGTGTCGTTTAATGGGACCATGACCATGTCAATGCCAGCGTTAATTCCAGCTAATATGGAGTATGTGTAATTAGCATGCGGAGGATCAGTGATCGAGTCAATGCCCTGACAATCTGATATCACAAATCCCTGAGAAAAAAAGAACTTAAAAGTTCATCTGAACTGTTCAGTTTTTTTCCCTTTTATGCCAGTTATATCTGAAATTAAACTGAAAAAGAGAATATGTACTTTAAATTTGAGTTTGTTTTTTGAGGTAACCAGTTGTTGGCTTACGGTTAGCGTGCATTTAACCCCGTTCCAGCTAGAATATGAAGTCATAATGGTAGCCACTCCTTTAATGACTGAATCATTATATGCTGACATGTGTATACCGAACATTTTTTTACTGCTTATCATCGTGTTGTCGGTATTTTCTCCTAGGTGAGTTTCTCCATCACCTACATAGTGCTTAGCACATGCTACAATTTTTTGTCTGTAAAATAAGAAAAAAAATTCAATGGATGTCAGATCAAATTAGATATTTTCAATCTTATAAAGGTCAATGATATGCAGCACATAATATCACTTACTGTCCATTAACAAAAGGGGCACCCTTTTCGGAATCATCAGTGATCTCTCCTTGTAAACCTGATATGATTTCAGTCATTAATCTTACAATTTCAGGATCTTCGTTGTAGCTTTCGTAACAACGACCACATCTCGGATCTCTACAAACCTGATTAAGTGCAAGTTATGATTTACTTAAATATTATATTAACTGAAATTCATTAATATTGATCAACTTACTGCAATACAAGGTGCAAAAGTATATTGTATGCCAGTTGCTCTAACTTCAAGTGCTATAGCAGCCCCAATCTTCTTAATTAGTAAAGGATCCCTATTGAATTGTTCACATAGACCAATCAAGTTTAGTGCATCATAGGGTTGTGCTACACATATCTATATACTATATGTACTTGCCTGGTAACTCCAAGACCAGAATTATGAGGAAAGATTGTTGCTCCATAGGCAGCACTATGTCCATGAACAACATCAATCCCAAAAATATAAGGTATCCCTAAACGTGTAGATAATGCGCCATTTTGAAATCGTTGACCATGTTGACCCATGTCTTTGGGGTTGCATGTTTAGATGGGGTACTTCCTCCTCCACTTAACACACTCCCTGAATCACAAGACATATGATCATTAAAAGGTACCAATAAACCTGCAAAAAGTGTAGGTATGGATTGTTTAAACTATGTACAAAAGTTGAAGTTAATGCCCTAAATAAGTCTAGATTGAGAAAACAGTGTTTCTCAATATTAATGAATTGCAGTAAGTTGATCAATATTAATGAATTGCACCTTGTATTACAGTAAGTTGATCAATATTATATTAAGATATATAAACAGAAATAACCTATTGGAAGCACGATATGCTCAAATGCAAAAATATAATCGTTATCTCGGACTCCGCCCCGACTCCATGGAACGTTTACATAGTACCCTTCTCCAGCCATGAACCAAACTGCCAAAAAACGTAACACTCGCTGTTATTAGATAACATGAAAATATTCAAGTAAAATTATATCGTTGGAAAAAGCACACAAAAACATACCTCATGGACTACACCAGTACCAGGATAAAATTTTCCACCTTCATGTCTATGTAAAGATACATACAAAAATACGATGATCATGTTTGAACAAATGAACCAAAGATTTTTTTTTAACCATAAACGATGAATAATGAATAGTAAATAAAGTTTTTACAAATCATTAAAAAAACTTACGTTGATGAGATCAGATAAGAAGAACATGGTGGGGAGAGTGTTGTGCGCTGGTGGATGGTATTGGCTAGATGAATCTAGAATGAAGAAGAAGAAAGATGGTGGTTAAACGCATCTATAAACCACTGGTGTTGCATCAACAAACCACCAGTGTTGCTCGATTAATATTATATAATTAAATGTAATTCATTGACGGTATCTATAAAATGTAGGAAAAAAGAGAATGAAATACCTTTAATTTCCGCCTAGATCTTCATCTCCCTAAGTGTTGACTAATCTTGAAACCTTGAACCCTCTTATCAACATTTGGTCCCAAATCAATTTTCTTCTTGATCTACAAAAACAACCAAGCATAAAAAATAGTGAACGGAATAAAAGCACCAAATAAATCTGAACAACATATCATCCGTTTGTTCTTTCATATTTCAGAGTCTAATACGATTGGATTAACTACAGTTAGTAACAATGAAGTATGTATAAACCTAATGTATACCGAGTAACAATTCAAAAGCACACAATTTAAACCATAATTCTGTAAAAGAATTGTTGGTATCTATTGAGTAATAAAGACGTAATGACGAACATCAAAAACGAAACCCTGGGATGGGAGACAGGGTACCATACCTTACATGTGGAATGTGAAAAGATTGAACATCCATGCCTGAACCAACTATTGTATAGGCTTGAAGGGAACGACATATTGAAGTTAGGGTTCTAAGACATCAAAACTGAGTTGAAACACAAATATGAATGAGAGAACATATGAACTTAACCGTAAAACAGAAGATCGGAGATAAAAGTACCAACACCGATTCGATTAACAGTTTGAAGATCAATGTATTGAGGAGAAGGATTAATGATGGATGAAAGTGTTCTTGGTTTAGACGACTACGGCGTGATTGAATGAGGGATAAGACTGATTAGGGTTTTTTAGTTCCCTATATACCCGGGTCAATCCGTGCGGGTATGGATACCATACGCGGATCCCGTGTAAAAATAACACATTTCCCTCATTTTCCCGCCAAAAACCAAAAATGGTTGCACCACAACGCGACACGTGTCCCAAACCTTATTCATTTATTATATATATAGATTAGAGTGTGGGGTATCTAACTCTATTTATATACACAAATCTATGATAAATATATATATGGGATAGCTCTAAATAATTATAGAACTTAGAGAATTTCAAATAAACAAACCTTTTATTTATGTAATTTTATATTTATAGTATTTTTATTTTTTATATATGTATTTTTATGATTAAACACGTGTTAAGAGTAGTTTTATAATATTTTATACGTAATTTTATGATTACATGTATGTAAACTAGTTTTTTTACATATATTTAATTAGTTATTACACATATATATAATTTGGTAATTACATATATGTAAACTACTCTTAACATGTATGTAATCATAAAAATACATATAATAAATGATAAAAGTATCTTAAATCTAAAAAAAAATATATAAAATGATTGTTTAGTATGAGTTGTAAAAGTTCTGTAATTATTTGAGTTCTAAAATATACACTATGTGTGTATGTATATAATTAGTGTGAGTTTCATTGGGAAACACCAAAAGTGGGGGACCATGCATTTATCATCTTAAATATATCATAAAAATTCAATTTAAAATGCTAATTTTTTTTTTTCAAAATATTTTTCGGAGTTTTTGCATATAAAGATGTGTCGATATTCCAATAAAAAATTATTTTTGTAAAACAAAAATTTAACCTTTTTTTTACTATTTTTAAAATATTAGTTTTTTTATTAAAAGAGTTTCTACATGTATTTATATATAGAGAATGTTGAAAAAATTAAGTTTTAACATGTTAATTTGAATTTTTAACATCTTAAAGGCATAGCTCCCCAATTCCCCACTTTTTTAATGTTCCCCATTGAACCCTCTGATATACACACACTCGATGCACCATTATAATAGGTTACACGTAATTGAAACTCATTAGAACCTGAAAGTTGATGACATTGTTAAAATCAACTGTGCAATAGAAAACTTGTTATAAAACGATTAAGAGCATTCAAATCATATTCACCATATTTATTTCTATAATTACACTAAAATCCCTATTTTTCTCTTTTTTTTTAATTAAATAATATATTTTTTTTACCTTTATTATTATATTTTCCTCTCCTCTACTCACAAACATTTTCTAAAAATAATTAAAAACTTATAGGGGTGAACAATGGTTTTTTTTTATATTTACAGATAATAATAACATTTTCTCTCTCTAATACTCACAACACTTTATAACTACTATTTATAATATGAAGGATCCTCGAGTTTTTTTTCAAAGTGGTGTTATTGGAAAAATATTTACCATATTAGTGTTCATCAAAAATTATTTACCAAAATAATGTTTTTATTTATTTTTTATTCACTTTTGATTTTAACCAGCATAATAGACTCTTCTTTTTAATTGTTTTATTCCCTCGATTTGTTATCTATTTTTATTCTCTATTATATACCTTATACATTTTCATTTTTCCTAACAAAATCTCTTTTTTTGTTTTTTCTTCAACCAACTAACTTTAATTATTTTACCAGATCGTTATAGTTCTTTTATATTTATTTATTTATTTATTTAAATCAACTCATATAGAAATTAAAATCATCGTAAATAGACTTAAACTGAAATTACAAAATATAAAAAATCAGATCTGAACATTAAGGTGGTGTTTGTTTTTTGGAAGAAGAGCTTCCTGGCCTCTTCTGTCTGCACCGTGCAGACGCGGGAAGAGGTTTAGGTGCTGTAGACTGTTTGTTTTTTTTTTCGAGAAGTGCTTTTTACCTCTCCCCAACCTCTTCTTAGGGAAGAGATGAGACCTTAGCTTCTCCAAGCAGAGGTTTACCTCTTCTTGGCACCACCTCCACCTCCACCCCTGCTCTGCCACCACCACCACCCCTGCTCCGCCACCACCACCCCTGCTCCACCACCACCACCCCTGCTCCGCCACCACCACCCCTGCTCCGCCACCACCACCCCTGCTCCGCCACCACCACCCCTGCTCCGCCACCACCACCCCTGCTTCGCCACCACCACCCCTGCTCCGCCACCACCACCCCTGCTCCGCCACCACCACCCCTGCTTCGCCACCACCACCCCTGCTCCGCCACCACCACCCTCCACCACCACCACCCCTGATCAGAAGAGATGAAGATGGTGGTGGTTTTTTTTTTGAAGACCTCTGGTTATGAAGAGAGGAGAGAGAGATGAGATATCAGAGATGAAGATGAAGAGGTTTTATATAAAAAAAAAAAAACAAACCCTCTTCTCCTTGCAGACTGAAGACATTTTGTCCACCTCTTCTCCTGCAGATGCCTGCAGATGTGGCCTGCAGCAGAAGAGGTTTTCCAGCAGAAAAAACAAACAGCACCTAAAACTCAAAATTTTAAACAAAGGCAGGTCACTACCGATGTTAATATCAAACAAACTAAAAAGAAACGTGTCGATAAAATTCGACCCGCTTAGTATTCGCTATCTTGCCGATTACGGCCACGTTGTGTACAAATTCTACAAAGCAAAATTTCATTCTCTTCTTTAATATCCATGCCGTATCGTTGCTTTGTTGAGTAGTGGTGGTGAGTAACGGGCCCTAGAACCGTTTAGACTAGATTTAGACAACCGATAACTGGACCTAATGCTAGTGGGTCGGTTTCGGGTTTCACGGGTATTAATGGGTTAGCTCCAAATGGTTTTCATATTGACTCGTTTTTTCAGTTTGGCTGCAAAATGCAATTTTTTGGGCTCTCGAGGTGAATATTTTAAACAATGAAACATGAAACCTACTACTCCTACACATACACACAGTTTACACACATATAAGAGGAAATCACAAAGATACGTACATGTACACTTATTAGAACACATAAGTTGATTAAAACATACAGAAGAGCCGATTACATTGAATGTTGTAAACATTGAATTAAATAACATACAAACTGAGAATATGACAATCCATGGTTAGCAACAAATTTGTAGGCTTTAATGAAATCTTATTTCAATCGTTTGTGGAGTTATGTTTAGTGATATCGTTGATCTGGGGGAGATTGGCGATCAAGTCAACCC
This sequence comes from Helianthus annuus, assembly GCF_002127325.2. Lineage (NCBI taxonomy): Eukaryota > Viridiplantae > Streptophyta > Magnoliopsida > Asterales > Asteraceae > Helianthus > Helianthus annuus. The sequence continues at coordinate 161,530,505 of NC_035445.2, read as the reverse complement.
TCAAATTGGCTTCAATGGCGTTGGGGAAGATAAACCATCTGAAATTTAGCAATGTCTTCAATGGCTTCCATAGAGTTCAACGATGAAGGAGCAGACCTAGAAGGGTGTCGATGGAGTTAGGAGGAACAGATTCAACTGAAACATCTAGGAGTCTGCCCCTTTTTTATTCTAATAAAAGTATAAAGTAGATAAAAAATAAATCAAAACACTATTTTGGTAAATAGTTTTCAAAGAACACTAAAATGGTAAATAGTTTCTCCACCAACATCACTTTAGGAAAAAACTCAGGATCCTCTCACAGAATTTGATGGACAGGATGTGAATACTTTAAGACCCGCAAAAGTAGACGCACAACCGTAATTGAGCTAGAAGCAAGACTGTAGCATGTCATTAAAAAATGATTTTATATATTAGCTAATATTTTAGCCATGATTGATACATTTAACTAAACATGTTTATTTTTCAAAGTTGAAGTAGTTGAACAATGAAATAGGTCTTTCCTTACTTAAAATAAAATACAGAAAAATAATTCTATATACAAATACAAAACATGTATATTTTTGAACAAAATGAAAACACGTATATGTTTTATGTTTATAATTTGTTTTTCCTACTACGTTATGTGTATAATTTGTTTTTTCACTACGTGATATACATCTATCTATCGATCTATAAATTTCTAGATTAGTTAATGTGATGATTTTAAGTAGGGAATATTTGAATAAATTATGCACAAACAGTTGTTATATTTGAAGGTCGGGTTGTAATCAAGTCGAGCGGAATCAAGCCAAGCACGAGCTCAAACTTAAAGGAGCCAGCTCTGACCGGCTCATTTATTTTATCGAGTTGAAAAGTCAAGCTTGAGTTAGGCTGGTAAAAAGTTTGAGGCAGATCGAGCCGACTAATTAATTTTGTTTTAAAATATTTTTAAGTTTTTTTTTTTTTTACAAAAATTATAGTTAAATGCCATTTTAGTCCCTGTGGTTTGGGCTATTTTGTCAGTTTAGTCCAAAGGTTTCATTTTTAACCTGTGGGTCCAAAAAGGTTTCACAGTTGCCATTTTAGTTCACTGGGTTAACTTCATCCATTTTTTCTGTTAACGAGAAGGCCAATTCGGTCATTTTATATGGCTGAATTGCCTTTTTAGTTAAAAGAATTACATACAAAATGACCAATTTGGCCTTCTCGTTAACAGAAAAAATGGATGAAGTTAACCAAGTGGACTAAAATGGCAACTGTGAAACCTTTTTGAACCCACATGTTAAAAATGAAAATCTTTGGACTAAACTGGTAAAATGGCCTAAACCACAGCGACTAAAATGGCATTTAACTCAAAATTATATATATACAAAAGGGATGGGCGGATAGTGTCAAGCAGCTGCTGGTATTCCCCCCATTGGCCCTAACAAATTATGATTTTGCTTTAGCTCAAAATTACAGTCTTGCCCTCCTGATAAATTACAATTTTGTCTCTACTTCAAAATACAGTTTTGCCATCATTTTAAGCAGGCAACTATCTGGCACTTACCAGTTTAAAATTACAGTCTTGTCATCGTTTTTTTGTAAAACTATGGTAGTGTTTTGTTTTAATTGGTTGACTCGATGGTATTTTTTATTTGTGTCATGCAGCTGTCTGACACTCGCTCATTGACTTGAAAAATTACAATTTTGTTCCTTGATCAAAATTACAGTCTTGCCATCATTTAAGTTCTTTTTTTAGTAGTATGACATCGATACACAAACGTACATGTTATGAAATTAAGAAATATTCGGCTTAGCGCCCTGCAATGCGGACGAGACATAAAACTAGTTAACAATATGTCTATATAACTAAATTCCGAAACAAATGATGATTTATCATAAAACTCGATCACAACTCATTTACAGAATTTCAGATACTTTTGTAAAATATATTTACTTGTTTAAAGTTTGAACTCAACCTTATTTCGAATACTTTTGACAAACATCTAACTCGTTTAGTAGCATGTATTATATACAAAAATACACCAATAAATTAAAACCAACCTGATAAAGGAATACAAGTTACGACACACAATTCAAACATAATCAATATGTTACTAGATACATTTAACATTACACACAAGTTGATAAAGAAAGATGCTAGCGAATTCATGGTCAACAATAAAGAGTTTCTAGAAAACATGAGCAGCTACGTAAAGAGGTTGAATATCTATTGATGAAGGCCTTGTATAGGATACATCATCGTACGTATGTATCGTAACACGGGGGAACTATAGAAGGGGCGGAGAGGGGTCAACAATAAAAGGATATTGGATTTAAATAACCCTAGCTAACTTTTATCAATTGACCGATAACACTCCCAATTTTCGATTTATACAACAGTACTCCCAACTTTCAACTTATTGACCAATAACACTCCCTAACTAACTGAACCCTAACCTAGTTAGTTTTTGCTAATGTGGCCCTTTTTGCTGACTTGGCATATGACATGGCAGCTGATGTGGCTGCTGACATGGCATTTTTTGATGATGTAACAGCTGATGTGACAACTAACATGGCATTTTTTGATGACGTGGCAGTTGACATCAGCTAACTCTGTTAAGGTTCAATTAGTTAGGGAGTGTTATCAGCTAATAAGTTGAAAGTTGAGAGTGCTGGTGTATAAATCGAAAGTTGGGAGTGTTATCGGCCAATTGATAAAAGTTGGGGTTATTTAAATCTAATATTTCTAAATAAAAATACTAAAGATAATCTCTTTATATATTTAAAAAATTGTAGTACATGTATCATGTACAAATCGTAACAAAAATAGAATATGTAAAACAAATTGATTTAAACCATAGTATTCGACAAGAGCTTCAACCATGTCTTCTTGTATGGTCAGTTGTGTAGTTTTCAATCACTTTTGAATCACCGCTTCTTGTACAATCCGTTGCGTTGGCTTGAATGAAATCTTAAACCACGTCTTCTTGTAAAATAATTTGTTACAAAAAGAACAAGTGTTAACAGTTGTGGCTGAGGTTACGTGTTCAACACGGTTCCATTAAATAGATTTCGTGTCTCTAATTAAGACGATGCATCTGTCTCCCAAGGTACAACACGAAGCAATCTTTACTACCGAAGATGACCACGCACACTAGGTCATACTGAGTAAAATTATAAGGTTTAAACTTGTGGAAGAAACAAGGATGTAAAATTGGTGTAGTGTGTATGGAGTGTTCCACTTTATTTAGTTACTCAACATGTTGGTCTTTGAATGATTTTGAGTTTTCAAGTGATCACTTCTTTTGTAAGAACTCTTCAAGAAAATATTATATATTTTATTGTAGTTTTCAGTCTCAGTCAAACTTGGCACAAAGCCTACCATTTATAAAAAAAGTTGAGGAATAGCTTCATAATTAAAGACATAAACTCTAATAAAAACTAATTAAGTGATATAAAAAAAACTCTAATAAGAATGTATCACCATATATTAAAGAGTCATATTAATAATCTTATTAAATTATTTTACATTCACACTATCCAAATTTTCAATTAAATTGTTCATTAATAATTTTATAAAATTATTATGTATAACTATGTATGTGTGTATACATATAAAGGTGAATGTTCAAATGAAAACCACTAGTTACTGTGAAAACTCGAAAACTAATTAAAAAAGCCAAAAGAACATACCAATTTTTTTTTTCATACCAATTTTCGCAATTTTTTATATACAAAAAAAAATTTCAAAAAAAAAAAAAAAAATTGTAGTGCACATGTGTAATACTACACATGTGTATGTGTACTTTACAAATTTTTTTTTTGTTTTTGAAAAAAAAATTATATATAAAAAATAGTGATTTTTAATAAAAAAATTGTAAAAAAAGTAAAAAAAATTTGGTGTGTTTTTTAGGCTTTTTTTAGTTAGTTTTCGAGTTTTCACAATAAAAGTGATTTTCATTTGAACCTTCCCCTACATGTAAATTAAACTTATTTTTATCTTTTGATATGTAAATATTTATAGTTTTGATTTCCATTCCATTTCACAATAATATGCAACCATTTTTAATTAAGATAAAGCAAAGTTCTATTGGGATGTCGTTCTGAAGATTAAGGAGTGGTTGAGGGCGTGAAAGTTTTATTTTTCTTAAGAACTCAAGTTAGACTCATGCACCTCATTTGTTGACAAAACGGTATTTCATTTAATGCAAGAACAAATAACTACAATAAATTAAATAAACGATAGTAAGACCAACAAATAATATATTATTGCTTCCGCAAAATACATGCATGCATTTATATGATAAATTTCAGTAACGTAAGTTGAGAATTTGCTTAACCATTTACACTAGATTAAATGAGTAAACTAGGTTGTATGGACTTTTTCCTCAGACACAATATCACCTTTAATTTAATTACAATTACTTTTTCTTTAACGGCAAGGAACGATGTGCCAACCACCGTGACGCCGTGTGTTGTGATCAACATCGACTACTCGACTGCCGCCGGCCCCTTGTCTCTCCCCAGATGCGCGGAAACCCGACCTCCACCCCGTCCGAAGGCACGACAGTGAACTAATCGGTAAAACCTCACCTCCCATCCAAGTCGAACTGGCGCCACCCGTATTCGCTCTTCACCTAGAGGCCGCAGAAAATAATGAGGAGAGTGATAATCAAACCTGGGTCACAAAGAACACAAATTTAGCATTATAAACGTAACCTTATACAAACTCGCATTTCTGTTCGTAGAACGTTGGTTAATTACTATGGTAGGCCTCGAGTTCGTCTTGTAACTTAAAATGACTTACGGAAACTCTCTTGTCAATGTTCATTGTTTTTATATATTACAGTATTTTTATGAACACAATCTATTATAGTTGTAACATTCTTTCTTAATTAGGCAAGATGTGATTATAACTATAACAAATAGCGAAAGAATGTCTAGTTGCTAGGTTGTGAAACAATGCACACCACACCATTTTATAAATTCCAATAACAAAAATAAAATGGAATTTATTTTAAAAGCTTCCATTGTTGCCCTGATGGACAAGCAGGGGCTAAGGGGTTCCCGAGGTTGGTAGCCCATATCAAGCGGCTTCATTTGTCTTCAGATGACAAGAAATGGGCCATGCGGGATGCCGTAGCTGCGGATAGGGATTTGTTTGTTTCAGTTGGTGAGGCTCTTAAGGTCTCTGGCCAATGGTTATGTGGGGAGTGTATGTGTTTACATGCTCTCAGTCGAGGGTGTCACCATGCAGATGGGGTGGCACGGTTCAAGTTGGTTACGGGAAATGCAGAGGAGTTTATGGTGGGGATTCCTGCGTCACATGTTGGAAAGGAGATTGTTTCTTTTGGAGGTATGGGGGTGGACGTGACTCTGCTTGATCGTGTCTTCTCTCTTCCCATCAAAACAGTTAAGAGCATCCCTCATAGTTGTCGAATGGCCTTTTCCCAGGCTTTAACGGCATCTTTGTGCAAGGTGGTGGCTACGCCAGAGTCTGTTGAGGCGTGGGTGAGACTTTTGTTGTTACCACGTTGCACGTTGCGGATTTTCAGGCCTTCTAACCATCAGGAGCGCAGGTCGGGGAACAGGAAGTCCTTACAATGTCTTAGTATCCAGCGGGCCCTGGCAGCGTGGGGCAATGGGGATGGTTTTGCTGAACTCATCCTATCACTTTTTGCCGAACCATCAGAGGTGGTTACGCGCCCTAATGATCCTCCCCATGGGTCTAATAATTCTAGGGCGGGCACCAACGTTAAGCAATGTTTACGAAAAGTTGCAGATGGTCATTTCACTGCGGCGGTGAAAGTTTTATGTTCTTCGGGGGTTGCACCTCTTGGTGAGAATACTATGAAAGCGTTGGTGGCTAAACATCCTGTCCTACCCCCTCCGGTTATGCCTGGGTCCTTACTATCGGAGCCACCCCTTATTGTGGATGTTGATAACGTTCTTGGGTGCATTAAATCTTTCCCCAAAGGGACCTCTTGTGGGAGGGATGGGTTGAGGGCACAACACATTTTGGATGCCCTTTGTGGAGAGGGGTCAGTGATCGCTTGCGGGCTGCTTAAGGCTATTTCTGAGGTGGTCAACTTGTGCTTGGGTGGGAGGTGCCCTAGGGTCTTGGCGGAGTTTGTTGCTTCTGCGCCCCTCACGCCCTTACTAAAACCGGACAACGGGATTAGGCCTATTGCCGTGGCCGCAATTTGGAGGAGGTTAGTTTCTAAGGCGGCTATGAGGGGGTTAGGAAGGAGATGGCTAAATATCTTGGTGATTTTCAATTTGGGGTGGGTATTCCTAGCGGGGCTGAGGCTGTGCTCCATAGTGCAAACAGGTTCTTAAACATGTTCCACTCGGATGGGTCGTTGGCCATGATTACTGTTGATTTCTCTAATGCTTTCAACCTGGTGGATAGAACCGCCCTTTTGTTAGAAGTTCGGACCCGATGCCCGTCCATTTCCTTATGGGTGGATTTTCTATATGGACAGCCGGCCAGATTATATGTCGGAGACGACCATATTTGGTCCACCACTGGGGTTCAGCAGGGAGACCCCTTGGGGCCTCTTCTCTTTGCCTTAGTTTTGCATCCCCTCATTCATCAGATACGAGATAGATGCAAGTTACTCTTCCATGCTTGGTACTTGGATGATGGTACGATTATAGGAGATGCTAAAGAGGTGGCTAAAGCTTTAGAAATCATCAGGACTAAGGGGCCTTGTTTGGGGCTTCAACTTAACGTTAAGAAAACAGAAGTTTTTTGGCCATCGTGCAATGGAGTTAAGGCGCAAAAGGGTTTGTTTCCTAGTGGGATTGGAAGGCCGGTGTCGAGTGTCAAACTCCTCGGGGGCGCTGTTAGTCGGGATGCGGGTTTTATTAGTAGGTTGGCCGTGAAAAGGGCATCTTGTGCAGTGGATCTGATGAGCTATCTTCCACATCTGCGGGACCCTCAATGCGAGCTTCTCTTGCTGCGCTCTTGCATGGGTGTTGCTAAGTTGTTGTTCGGCCTCAGAACGTGCCAACCCACGTTTGTTGGGGAGACTGTTTCGGTTTTTGACAAAGGCCTTCGGAGAGCTATTGAGGATATTGTGGTTTGCGGGGGTCCGTTTTTTGGGGACCTTCAATGGAGGCTTGCATCCCTTCCGACCCGTTTTGGGGGTTTGGTTTATGTTCGGCTGAGGATGTATCTACGTATGATTTCGTGGCATCGAGGGCGCAATCTTGGAGTTTGCAGGACCACATTCTTCGGGACTGTGGTATTGCTGGGTTAGATTCTGATTATGTGTGTGAGTTGGATTGCATGCACATGTCCCTTCCGGATTTCGATATTGGCGGTTTCTCTAATAAGGACACCGCCCCCCTAAAGCCCAAAATGCTTTGGCGAGTGCCCTATTTAGTAGAACTGTCCAGAGTTTGGGAGAGAAGTTTAGTCTATCCCCTCGTCAGAAAGCCGTGTTCGATTGTCTCCGGGCTCCTCATGCTCAAGATTTTCTGACAGTCATCCCCATTGAAGGACTAGGCCAACACATGTCGGCAGTGGAATACCGGGCAATCCTTAAGTACCGACTAATGATCCCTCTGTTTCCGGTTGATGAGCCCTGCCCAGTTTGCCGCAAGATTTGTTTAGATACTTTTGGCGAGCATGCGATTCATTGTAAGGAGTTGCCTGGTTTTAAATACAGGCATCATTTGGTAAGGGATCTTTTGTTTGATATTTTAAAGCGGGCAGGGATTTCAGCAAAAAAGGAGGCTCCGGCGAACTTTCTGACGGATCCGCTCGATGGGAGGTCTACTCTTCGACCAGCTGATATTCTTGTGTTTGGGTGGGCCAGGGGAAAACACGCTTGTGTGGACCTTACAGGAGTGTCCCCTCTTGTTGGGCTCAGGGATAATGGGTTTGTTGCTGGCCAAGCTGCGTTGAAGGCGGAATCAAGCAAGGTCGCTAAACATGAGAAGGCTTGTTTAGAGAATCAACATGTGTTTATCCCATTCGCTTTTGATACATTTGGTTCCCTAGCCCCAGAGGCTGTGGAATTCCTAAACAGGGTTCAACGGGTTGTGAATAGTAATCTCTCAACCTTTAAGGGTCGTTTCGTCTTTAGCAGGATTGGTTTTACAATTCAAAAGGGGGTTGCGGCGCAGCTTGTTGCCCGTTTACCTGCCACTTGTTTGTAATTTGTTACTTTGGCATTTTAATGAAAACATCAAGTTAAAAATAAATAAAAGAAAAATAAAGAAATCTATGTTATATTCGAGTAAATCTAGAGAAGAAATCTAACTAACACGTTTGAAAGATATGAATATAACTGTTTTGAATTCGCTAATATTGAATATCTCTTGATATAATATTGAATATCTCTTGATATAATATTGAATATCTATTGAATTCGCTTTATATTTGTGGGCCAACTGAGCATCCACAATAAGGGTGTTTTTGATGTATGTTTTTATTTGCCACATGTCACTTACCCCACCAATAAATTTGTTTCTCTCTCTTGCCCTACACACAATACATAAAAACATCAATTTCTCTTTCATCTATTCTCTCTCCTAATCATACTCACATGTATATTTTTTCATGTTTTTGTGGAAGAACAAAATACCTACCTCTCTCCTCCACCTCAACACTCTCTCTCATCCATGTCACAAAAAACATCTAAAAACATCCTTATTGTGGATGCTCTTATGTTTGTGGACGATTTAGAAATCGTATGGTATTAGTTGGTGCATGAGCTTCATATGTGAAACATGTTTTCTTAAAAGCAATCACATGTCTATTTACCGGAAATAAAATTGTTGCATTTGCTAGGCTATTAGCACAAAAACCCTATTGAGCCTGATATTAAAGAGAATTTACATATCAATCATACTACGTCTATTGCATGCAACATATCTTGTAGTGTATATATACACAAAATGGTATAAACAAATCACTAATTAAAAGATCATAGCTAATAGCTAGAAAATTGCTTATGGATTCTAAATTGACATCTTCTACATAGGTACATCTCATTTTATATAATTTCATATTTATTTAATAAATACTAGTCGATATTATAAGTTTTTACTACAACCGCCTTATAACTTATATACGTTGTCTCTAATGTGTCCCTAGACACACATGTTGGGCAAATTTTAATAGAGAATTTGAATGTGTAATGTGATTGATTGAAGGGAATTATAAGAAAGTTTTTATCAAGGCCCTAATCCTAATACAGTGAATTGGCTTCATGGTGAACCGATGATAACTGTTTTTTTATAAGACATAAATAAATATGTAACCGAAAAAAATCTTTAGGATAAATGACCATAGTAAATAGATAAGCCGCTTGTTCCTTGGTAAGTTAATTGTAGTCTTATTATCACAATAAAGAAGAATGGGCTTAGACGTTGTAACTTGAAGTTTTTCAAGAATCCCTTGCAACTATACTGTCTGACAACTAGCAAAGGATAATACGATATACTTGGCTTCAGTGAAAGATAGAGCCACAACTTTCAGTTTTTTAGATTGCCAAGATATAGGATATGAACCTAGTGTAAAAGCATATCCTGATGTGCTCTTGCTAGTTGCTATCATCCAAATTTCCTGCATATTTAGTATCACGTACTAAAACCAAGTATGAATGTGGCCACATGTATAGACTATTCCATAGTTTATGGTTCCTTTTATGTATCAAAGAATTCTTTTCCTAGCTTCCCAATTTGCCTTCCTAGGTCTCTCCATGAATCTAATCACCTTTCAAACTACATATATAATATCTTGTCACGGGTAACCTTACCTTAATCGAGATGATAACAAAACCAAACCGAAAGAGAACCTACAATTTCGTTACAAATTTATAACGCAAGTTAAAAAAACTAATAAATTAATATGACTTGCATACACATTTCAAGTCAAAGGCGTCGTGTTCGTACTTCGTATTACTAACATATTTATACATACATACATATATACAAATACATACATTATATCTATAATACATAAAATACAAACCTATATATACACACATATTTATAGAAACCTATACTTCCATATACGTATAGTATACATACACACACATTTCAGGTCAAACGTGTTTTATTGGTATTACTAGCATGCATGCATACATACATACATACATACATACATACTCATATGTATACATAGACACATTTCAGGTCAAACAAGTCAAACGCGTCATGTTCATATTACTAACGTATATGTACATACATACAGAATGCATATACATATAAATATATAAAACATACCAAACTATATATACATATATATGTGTATACATAAACCTATGCATGTACATATACCCACATTTTTTGGGTCAAACGGGTTGCATTGGTATTACTAACATATATGTACATATATACATACACATATACAAATACATACATAATACATATAAATAAAAAAGACAACCAATATATACATATATATATATATATATATTTATACAAACCTATACCAACGAATACATATATACTTATACATGCCTACAAGTTTTAGGTCAAATGGGTCGTGTTCGTATTACATTTATATGAGATATAATAAACAAAATAGAAACATTAAATTAGAAACAAACCTTAAAATTGCTTCAAATATCACTAGCTTGTGGCTACGGAGATGAGATGTCGTCGCGACAAGTCTCAATACATTAAACGTTTTGAGTTTCTTAAAAATAGTTTGGCTTAACATTATAATCACTAATATGGGGAAACCTCAATTAAAGAGGGAGTACACTTACTAATTGTTGAAGATGACAAGTAGTGGCGATGGAGACTGTTCATAGGTGAAGGATGACAACTGGCAGTGGGATGGCGACGGTAGATGACTATGGAGGGACGGTTGCGGGTGAAAGGTAACTGGAGATGAAGGGAGCAACAAAATGAGCCACCTTTGGGTTGTTTTGTTATTAGGGCTCGTAACCCTGTGTTGACATGGCGTCGACAGAAGGTTCCCAAAACGACATCATTTTATTAAACACAAATTAAAGAAAAATAATATTAATTAACTCATCCTAACGATATATCGAAATAAAAGAAAAAACAAATAAAATAAAAGTACTCCGTCGAGCATTTTATTTTCTGCCGATATACATCAAGATTATTTAACGGCCACAACTTTTTTGATATGCAAATGTATTATTTTAAAGAATTAAACAAAAAAAGAGCATTTTATTATCTTTAATTTGAGTTTGGTATTGCTATAGTTTTTTTATAACATAAAAGAATAACATATTACGTGATTACTAGTGTTCTAATCTGTATCTCCGACCGCATCACACAAACACCTATCTACCTATATATATACAATCTAATTTGGTGGGTATTTGTGAACCAAATGGACTATTATGAGCCATTGATTTTGAATGAGATGATTATAAATACATACAATCTAATTTTGAGGGATTTTTTAAATTAAGGCTTTGAAAGTAATTTTGAATTCTTTATTTCTCCAATTAAATATTTAGTTATATTCTCTCCCATATTTTCTTTCACCAATTAATTAATTTGTTAATTATAAAAAAAACTATCTTTATCAAATATTGTTCTATTTATAACACTTATAATTAAAAATTGCTACAGAATTGAATCTACATATATGTATTGTACGTATTACACAATTTAAAATCATATTTACAGGCTGTTGCATGGGCGAAGCTTTTAAGGGGCGGGAGGGGGTAGCCGACCCCCTGAATTTTCGCTCAGTAATGGAGAGTATGTAGTTTTCGTATAGAATTTTTTAGGTATATATGTTTTCGACTCCTCAGTTTTATAGAAATTTTTAGGTCCGGTGACTTCCGTCGCCCCCACCCCCCTCGTCGGAAATCTCTAGCTTCACCACTGGGCTGTTGTACGTATATGTAATCACTGTTGTACGTCTGTGTATTGCGTTGTTGTACACAAGTGTACAGGTTATTGTACGTATATGTAATCACTGTTGTACGTCTGTGTATTGCACTGTTGTACATGAGTGTAGAGGCTATTGTATCTATATGTAATCATTGTTAACGTCTGTGTATTGCACTATTGTTCACAAATATGAATAATAAGTTAGAATTTTATTAAAATTTAAATGATATTTTGAAATTATAATATTTTTTTAACCTTTCAACTATATACGTTTTACATGGTTTGCTTAAAACAAATTGATGAAATTATATTCCATTATAGAGAAAAACTAAAAAAGAATTAAGAATGACTTTACAAAGCATTATATGTTTACAACGAATAATGAATGTATGTACCTGGTGAAGGTTGGTGATTCAATGCACCTTGACGAAAAATGTGATCTTTTTAGAGCGTAGGTCCCTAATGAGGATTTTAGGGAAATCTATTTCTTATTGTTGAACACCCAAACAAGTGCGGAATCCAAATTTGTATGCAAATCGAAGCAAGAACACCATCAATACAAGAAATATATAACACTCAAAGCTCAATGGTATTGATTTCAGCAGAGTGACTTAACAAGGTTTACAATATTTTGCCTTAACTCTCTGAATCGCGCTCTCTATTGAACCAGAGACATCTGCTGGTCTTTATACCCAAACCAACAGAGGCTTACATTGACACACACTTAGAAAATCGATATACATCGAAATAGGATATCTAGACATCGACATAGACATTGTATCAATGTAAGCTATATTAATAGACCTATATCGATATAAATCAGTTTATACAACTCATCGACATAAACTATCCTATATCGATTATCTATTTGCATATACCTTATATCAATGACACATGATAACCTTATATCGATATATGATAAAAGATAACATATAATATCAGTTTAGACAACTAAATCGATATATAACTTCACAATAACATACATCGACATAGACATTGTAAACATCCATTGATGATGTCATCAATATTCAATCGTGTCGTGCTCTTTTCTTCGCCATTCGTATGTCGATCTCCGGGTCGCACGACGGAGGAATGTCACAACGTCGGTCTCGAAACGAATCGAACCGATCCGAGCCACATCCACACAAAAATGCATCAACAAACTCCCCTTTGGATGTTGCTGGTGATGGTTTGTTCTTCACGTTGTAGGATCTTTGAAAGTTTTCACGTGTCACAATTAGGAGGTGCATCAACAAACTCCCCTTTGAATGTTGCTCATGAATCATTGATCTTCAAAACTTCAGATCCTTGTGGTGTTGATGAATGCTCAACTGCAACTTGATAATCTTGATCCTCTGATTGCATCCGTGTCGTGTCGTCACTCCACAGCTTGTCATCTGACACGTTCTCTTTGCCTTTAGCTGGTCGAATGCCACATCTACACACACAATAGAGCTAAACACGTAATAAGAACAACCTCTAGGGATTTAATCAATCTTAGAAAATTTTCAAATGAAAACCTTACTAAGGATTGATTTTAAACAATATAACATACGACACACATGAGACCAACTCTCATTCAACTACCAACCGACAACACTTTGAAAGTCTCAAAAATTGTTCAATTTTAGATCTTTAACTTTCAAAACTTGTCTACTTCGACCATTATGAAGATGCGATTATTTTCCGGCTTTCAATTACAAAATCTCAATGACAAATTATACAAAACTAATACGCTTCATAAAGGCTATCTGTCTTTTGAGCAAAGATAAGACTTACCATCATCTCATCCTCTCTAAGTCATTACTTACAAGTGAGACATTATTGGGTTGACCCAATACAACAAACGCAAAACACTTTGGTTGACCCAAAACCAGACTCCATTGCATAAAAAATGGCTAACCATCATAAACTCTTTGTCACATATAATGATAGTATTCGTTATTTTAGGCTCAGTGCTATTGATTTATAGGAAAGTATAGTCCTTCAACAATAATTTTTTTGGTCTTGGCTACATTAAGGAAAAAGAAGATAGTTAAACTGGCAAAAGACTATGGGGTTGTTTGTTTACCTCTTAATGAGGCTTTTAATGGTTCAGACCTCTTACTGACCTCTTACTGGTTCAACACTTAATAGTTCAGACTGTTTGTTTCACGAGCAGATGTCTGAATGGTTCAGACATTTGCCTCTGAATGGTTAAGATTTATACAGAGTCTCAATGGTTAAGACCTCTAATATGAATTGTGAATTGGTCAGACATTTGCCTCTGAACGGTTAAGCAATATATAGGCTCTTAGTGGTTCAGACCTTTTGCTGGTTCAACACTTAATGGTTCAGACCTTTTAGTGGTTCAGCACTTAACCATTCAGATGTTGCCAAAACAGCTCCTGTATGTTGTAGTGGACAAGGGCAAATAGGCAAAGCCCTGTCACGTAGGTGTCACCTAGACTTTGAGAGCTTTGCTCCCCTAAGCATAATATGGAATGGGTGAATGAAGGGCAAGTGGGCAAAGCCAAAGGAGCAAAAACTCAAGTTGGTGTTAGAGTAAAGATGAGGTAATGTCGGGTAGTATCTTGCCTTGGTGAGGGGCGACACTCACTTTTAAGTTGGACGGGAGGATGATCAAGGTGTGGAGGAGCTTGCCCCCTCTTCACGTCCCACACACCATGTGGTGTGAACTACTAATTTTAAATATGTTGCATTTTGTCTTTTAACTTTTTTTCTTATTGAAATGACATCAATTTTGAAGCTTTAATTTCGCCAATCAATAGCAACTATTGCAACATGTTTGTGGCTGTCGCTATTAGTCGATAATGCATGTTACGTACATAACATATTATCATTGTTGATAAAAAATTAAAACCGACAATGATAAAAGTGATTTTGGTATTATTGATAAAAAAATTAAAACCGACAACGATAAAAGTGATTCTGGTATATAAATAAAACTATTTGTTTAATTAAAGGTCCGCGAATTGATGGCAAAGTTGTCATCAACTTTTAAATGTTTTATTTTTTTTTAACGGCCAACAAATCAATCCTAAGCACTCTCGGGACACCCACTGGACAAACGGAGTACTCCGAGGGTAACCTGAGTCGTCCACCACCAATTCCGGGGAAAACCCGTTAACCCACCCGCCCGTAGGCACGACAGTAAAATTACCGGTAAAACCCGTTTAGCTTAAGGATCGAACCCAGGTTTCCCTGAGTCTCCGATCACTGCTCATCAGTGTCTCACTCCTTTTTTGCAACAAATGAGAATTGAACTTGAGTCTTCAAAGAAGAACTCAAGTCCTCCTACCACTTGAGCTAGAGTTCATTTACAAAATAAACAAATACTTGAATACCATTTTAAATGTTTTAAGGGTAAATTACACTTTTCGTCCTTTATGTTTATACCGGATTGCAACGGATAGCTTTTAACTTCAATAATTACAGTTACAATCCTTTATTTGGAAAACTCGTTAAATCTTTCGTGCTTTACCACTAACAAGGTTAAAAAATTTAGTTAAGTCTATTTATATAAGGGCACTTTGGTCTTTTTACCAATCTAATTAAAATATTTTACAAATAAAACAAATCAAATAAACGTACATACATTTTCTCTTCCAATTCATTAATTCTATTTTCCGGCATCTAAATCTAGCATAAAAAAAAAATCAATTTCTACAACTTTTTACATAGGATCTCAAATTGCATTGATTCGTGGTCCTACCATACCTTTCTTATTCTAAAATCGCATAATACAGTCAAAAATAAAAAAAAAATTACGTACATTTAAATCTTTCAATTCACTAATCCTAATTTCCAGCATCTAAATCCATCAAAACACATCCATTTCCGCATAGCAAAAAAAAAATCTAAATTCAATTTCTACAACTTTCTACATAACATCAATTTGTGGTCCTACCATAACTTTTCTACGAACTCACAAAATACAGCCAAAACTCAACAATTATACATACATTTCAGTCTTCCAATTCACAAAATATACTTGTTGGTTCAATTCTGTTTATACATGAAGGAAAACATTAAAACATACATGTTATAGCAGACAGTGCGTTGGAGAATCCAGCAATGGAGTTCGACATGCTTGTCATCTTGATCTGGTTCCTCCTTAGGGTGCTAACTGATGATGGGGACTTAGAAAACCGAAAAGGGACATCGGCTAGGAGAGGAGGTCGAAATTATGATGTTATGGCTAATGGGGTGTGTGTAATTGTGTAACTGAGTAACCCTTAACCTCCACATAATTCTCCTTATATAAGCACCCAGGAGGAAACCTAATTAGTTAATAAGGGTAATATGGTCCATCAACAATTACCAACTAATTATTTAATAGGTTATAATATATTTTGATCTATATTATGTAAATGATTATAATGGCTATAGATTAAATATTAATACATAATATATTTAATCTTACATTCTCCCACTTAGCCGAGTAATCATTTACTATGAGTATTAGATAAGCCTGATCAGTAGTTAACACTCATTTTAGCCTTAAACAAGTACTATAGCAGAGAAATACAACCGTTGAATCATTATGCGACTCAGGACCCCCATTAATCATACTATAGCCTTAATTTAAAACCTAATCGTCATGATCAAAATACGCGTAAGCCCTTTGTTTGACTTGTAACTTTATTTGTCTATATGCCATTATACCGGTTGAACATATTCTAATAGACATACAAAATCAAACTGAGGAAATTTCATTAATCATAAACATAAGCTAGTACAATATGCTCAAATAAGGTCTTTACTAAATCCCATATTCCGAACATGTTCTTCGTAAACCTTAGGAGGGAGACCTTTAGTCATCGGATCCGCAAGCATATCCTTAGTACTAATATACTCGATACAAAGATTATTTTCCTCAACTCGTTCACGTACAAATAGATATTTTTTATCGAGATATAAACCAGCTCCAGTCGAACTGTTACTGTTCGAGAAACTAACGGCAGTTGAATTATCACAGTAAAGCTTCAATGGTCTAGAAATTGAATTAACAATTTTGAGTCCAGTGATCAGCTTTCTAAGCAACATTCCATGACAGGTTGCGTTGTAAACAGCAATGTACGCTGCCATCATTGTGGAAGTTGTGGTCAACTGTTGTTTATGACTCTTCCATGAGATAGGGCCGCCTGCTAACATAAAGATATAGCCCGAAGTGGATTTCTTGTCATATTTGCATTTGGCAAAGTCAGAATCATAATAGCCCACCACTTCTAAATGATCACTTCTTCTATAAGTCAGTTTATAGTCTTTCGTCCCTTGCAGATATCGAAGTACCTTCTTAGCTGCTTTCCAGTGATCTAGGCCAGGATTAGTCTGATAACGGCCTAGCATTCCAGCAATATAGGCGATATCTGGGCGAGTACAGACTTGAGCATACATCAAGCTCCCAACTACTGACGCGTAAGGTATCTGGCTCATTTGCTCCTTCTCAACCTCTGTTGTCGGACACTGGAATGAACCGAAAACATCTCCCTTAACTACTGGAGCGACGGAGGGTTTGCACTGTTGCATGTTGTAACGTGTAAGGACACGATCTATGTAAGCCCTCTAGGACAATCCTAAGATCCCTTTGTGTCTATCTCGGTGAATTTCGATGCCAATGACGTAAGAAGCATCTTCGAGATCCTTCATGTCGAAGTTATGCGAAAGTAACCGCTTCGACTCATCCAACATGTCTAAACTATTACTTGCCAATAGAATATCATCTACGTAAAGGACAAGTATAGTAAAGTTACTCCCACTCATCTTGAGGTAGGTGCATTGATCCACTTGATTCTTCATAAAACCTTGCCTCTTCATGACTTCATCAAACTTGAGGTACCACTGACGTGATGCTTGTTTTAACCCGTAAATGGATTTCTTCAACTTACAGACTAGATGCTCCTGACCTTCAGGTTTGAAGCCTTCAGGTTGTTTCATGTAAACATCTTCGTCCAAATCTCCGTTAAGGAAAGCGGTTTTAACGTCTATCTGATGCAGCTCTAAATCGAAATGAGCTACTAGGGCCATGACGATCCTTAATGAATCTTTACGAGAGACAGGTGAAAACGTCTCTTGATAATCAATTCCCTCTTTCTGAGTGTAGCCCTTTGCAACCAATCTCACTTTGTAGCGTTCAATGTTCCCATTCGGATCCAGTTTTGTTTTGAACACCCATTTGCATCCTACGGGTTTGACTCCGTTGGGTAATTCTACCAAATCCCAAACGTCATTTTTCTTCATGGATTCAAGCTCATCAATCATTGCTTTATTCCATTCAGAAGACTGATCACTGCTAATGGCTTCATTGTAAGAGATAGGATCATTGAGCTTTCCGGGATCCATTTCAGTCAGGTAGGTAACATAATCATCCCAATTAGTAGGCCTTCTTTGCCTAGATGACCTCCTGAGTGGATTATCGGGTTCAGCGTTGTCTTGGTTTTGAGCGTTTGATGTGCCTTCGTCATGAGGTATAATGGGTTCTGATTGTAGAGGTAAATTTGCAGTTGGTGGAGTAGCTTCAGGTGCAGTAGTTGCATTGGGTACAAGAGGAGTAATCGGAGTAATGGTAAGCGACGAGTCTCTCCCCCCCCCCCCCCGCGTCTTGTACTTCTTGCAATTCTTCGTAAGGGTTGGTACTGCTCCCACTGACCTTGAAATCCTCCAAGAACGCGGCACGCTTGGTTTCAACAATACGGGTGACATGGGAAGGACAATAGAAACGATAACCCTTAGAGTTCTCAGGATACCCGATAAAGAAACAGGTAACTGTTTTAGGGTCAAGTTTCCTTAGGAAAGGATTGTAAAGTTTTGCTTCAGCAATGCAGCCCCATACTTTCATATATTTAAGACTCGGTTTCCTTCCTGTCCAGAGTTCATAAGGAGTTTTAGGGACAGACTTAGAAGGAACTCTATTGAGTATATGAACAGCTGCTTTTAACGCTTCAGTCTAGAGGAATAATGGTAAATTAGTGTTGGCTACTGCGCACCATGTTCATAAGGGTACGGTTTCTTCTTTCAGTGACTCCGTCCTGCTGAGGTGTACCAGGCATGGTGTATTGGTTCACAATCCCCTGGCCCTTACAAAACTCATAAAATGGACCAGGAGCTTGACCCACATCAGTATGTCTTCCATAATATTCACCGCCTCTATCTGATCTCAGAACTTTAATCTGACGATCTAATTGCTTTTCAACTTCAACCTTATAATCTTTAAAAGTTGTTAGAGATTCAGATTTCTCCTTAATAAGATACACGTACATGTAACGAGAATAATCATCAATGAAAGTGATAAATGAGGTATGTCATGTTATGCCAGCGATTTGGTAGGGGCCACTAATATCAGTATGAATGAGTTCTAACAAATTAGAGCTCCTAGTGGCACCTTTCTTATTCGCTAATGTCATTTTACCTTTAAGACATTTGACACATGTTCCAAAATCAGAGAAATCGAGAGGAGGTAAGACTTCATCCTTTACGAGACGATTTAATCGTTCTTTTGAAATGTGGCCTAAACGCTGATGCCACAACATGGATGAAGTCTCTAAGTCTCGTTTCTCTTCCATCTTTGTGAGTGATTCATTAATGTTATATGACAACAAAGATTTGGAAAAGCCATCATCTAGTTCTAATCTATAGAGACCACCATCCAGAACACCAGTACCATAAAGAACATAATCATAGAGGATAGAGAGTTTGCGATGACCATGGGAAACAATAAAACCGTCCATGTCTAACTTTGGTCCTGATACAAGGTTCCGAGTTACCTCATGAACATATAAGGTATCATAAAGTTTAATACATAAACCAGTTTTCATAACTAATTGTAATGTTCCAATGGCCTTCACTTCTAATTCTCGATCATCCCCAACCTTAAGCGTTCTTTGGTTTCTTTCCAGCTTCCGGATTGAAAGGAATCCCTGAGTAGAATTAGTAACATGAACCATAGAACCAGAATCAAACCACCAAGAATTTGCAGGAACACTTAAATTATAGGACTCAAGTATCATAAAATAATCATTACCTTTCTTAGCCAGCCACTCCTTAAAGTCAGGGCATTCCTTCTGCATGTGTCCTGTCTTTTTACAGAACTTGCAGCGGATACTGCCTAAGGAGTTCTTAGAGCTGGAAGGTGCACTTGTATTAGGATTAGGCCTTTGGACTTTTGAAGCATCCTTCCTCTGATAATTGTTCTTCCTTTTCTTAGAATTGGAGGTAGTGAAGTTTGCAACATCAGTATGGCGATCCATCCTCATACGCTCTTCCTCCTGTACGCACATAGCGACCAGTTCACTCATTGTCCATTTGTCCTTCTGAGTGTTGTAATTGATCTTGAATGCTTCAAAGGACGAAGGAAGCGAAGTGATGATAAAATGAACGAGGAAACCATCACTGATTTCCATTTCTAGCCCCTTCAGCTTATTGTCCATGTCATTCATCATCATGATGTGCTCGCGAATGCCGCTCCTCCCATCATACTTAGTTGTCACCAGCTTGAGAATAAGGGTACTAGCGTGTGCTTTAGACGTCCCCTTGAACTGCGCCTCCACAGAAGCCAAGTAGGTTTTAGCATCTTCAGAATCAGGAATAGCTCCCCTGATAGCATTGCTTATGGACTGCTTCATAAACATGAGACACATGCGGTTACACCTAGTCAACTTTTCATGAAGTATCTGCTCAGCAGCAGTACTCTGAGTGGTAAGGTCCGCTGGCTTATTCTCCCTTAGAGCATAATCAAAATCCAGCAGCCCAAGCGTAAGCATGAGAGCATCCTTCCATGCAGCAAAGTTATCACCAGTCAAAGATGGAATCCCCTGATTTGGTGCTGATAGTGGAAATAAGATGAGCAAGTTATGATACTAAGGAAGAAGTCCTAATGTGATCTAAGGGCACATTAAACTAAGGCAGGCATAAATAATGACCATTTTACGTTATGAAGCTGTGATATTGTCTATTACTAACATCAAAATAATAGACTTAGTTAAAAATTCTACTTAAACGAAGACAAAACAGCTTTGGCCAGAAGTGTAATCATTTAAGCATATGTGCAAAGTGGTTGTAACAAATCAGCTTTGGCCAGAAATTGAAACAATCACTTTAGTTATGCACTTGTTAAGTATGCCATCTATGAAAGAATTAAATCAGCTTTGGCCAGATATTAAAACATTCATGCTTATGATGCACACTTAACATAGCTTTCGTAATACTTGAATGATAAGTAGATGTATCAAGTTAGCTTTGGCCAGAAATGATACATCAGAAGCTCAGTCAAGTTAAGCTATTTTGGTTTTGCAAAACATTATCTGATTCTGACTAATTAACTAAATAACTACAAAACCAATTATTTAATAGCAAACTACCCGTTAGTTCACATTTAAACAGCCTAAAATAATGAGGTTTCGAGTCAGGTCTCGACTGAGTTATGAGATCTCGAGTCGCAACCTTGTTGTCACGAGTCGGAACCATGGTCTCGACTACTATATCTTATGAGATCTCGAGTCATGATGAGGTCTCGAGTCGCAACCACGGTCTCGAGTCGCAACCTTATGGTCTCGAGTTATGACGTTATAGTCTCGAGTCGCAACCTTTGTCTCGAGTTATGACATTATGGTCTCGAGTCGAGACTTTGTCTCAAGTTGTAGACCTTTGAGCCCTTATGATTTCGAGTCGAGACCTTATGATCTCGAGTCGAGATCTGTTGGTCTCGAGTTGTGAAGGTTTAAGGACCTGATGATTTCGAGTCGAGACCTTATGGTCTCGAGTCGAGACTGATGGTCTCGAGTCGTAATCTGATGATCTCGAAACTTCCTGTTAACAGCTGTTTATTGTGGTAACATAACTGAAAATTCGAAATCTAAGGGATTATGAGATATTATTTCCTGTTTTAAGATGATCTAATTTTACCAACATATTTCGAAAAAAATTGTAACTGTTTATCTAATAACAGTTTTCGAATAAAGTTAAAAGATAAAATTGGATCAAACATGGAAAAAACACTCATTAATCCTAAAACATTCCAAAACATAACAGAATTATCGAATTTTCCCAAGAACATGATGAACCCTAAAACATAAAACATAAATTCTGGAACCCGAAACCTGAATATTAATAGTTTTTCTAAACAGATTTCGGCTAAAACATAACCCAGTTGAATTTGAGTGAACATATAATTAACCTTTTTCCCGAAAACAGAGATCTCGAGTCGATCTTCATGACTCGAAACCGGCTGTCACGGTTTTAAAGTTACAAAAAATCCGTTTTTCAAGTTTCAATCCCAGAATTATGGATACGAAAACAGAACTGACTAATCAACATACGCTCTGATACCACATGTTGGTTCAGTTCTGTTTATACATGAATGAAAACATTAAAACATACCTGTTATAGCAGACAGTGCGTTGGAGAATCCAGTAATGGAGTCGACATGCTTGTCATCTTGATCTGGTTCCTCCTTAGGGTGCTAACTGATGATGGGGACTTAGAAAACCGAAAAGGGATATCGGCTAGGAGAGGAGGTCGAAATTATGATGTTATGGCTAATGGGGTGTGTGTAATTGTGTAACTGAGTAACCCCTTAACCTCCACATAATTCTCCTTATATAAGCACCCAGGAGGAAACCTAATTAGTTAATAAGGGTAATATGGTCCATCAACAATTACCAACTAATAATTTAATAGGTTATAATATATTTTGATATATTATATGTAAATGATTATAATGACTATAGATTAAATATTAATACATAATATATTTAATCTTACAATACTCTCCAGCATCTAAATCCAGCTAAACAAATCAATTTTTCACATAACATCTCAAATCAGAACCCAAAAAAACACATAAAACAGCTAAGGGTGGTATTTGCGAGTTTTTCCCAAACTAGTGTAGATACAAAAAATATTTACCTATTTGGGTACTTTGAAAAATATTTACCTATTTGGGTACTTTTCTATATCCCTTTAATTTTTTTTACCTAATTTATACATTTCTTTAATTTTTCTACCCAAAGTTAAATTAGATTACTCACAGAATTAGAATCAGCAAAAATACGAGTAATTATTTTTTGTAAAAAAATAAAAAATTCTACAAATATTCAAAAAAAATCTGCAAAAATTATACAAAAAAATCTGCAAAAAATCCACAAATCTGCAAAAATATATTAAAAAAATTCTACAATAATTCTGCAAAGTTAAAAAAAATCTGCAAAAAATATTATAAAAAACCATATAATCTACACTAGTTTGGGAAAAAAAAAACTCCATTTCTTTTTCCGTTATATTTTTTCTTTTCATAACCTGAAATTGTCTAGGCCCCGCTTTAACTAAGCTTATAAAAGAAAAACAACAAACGCACAAATTTACACCCCTAAGTTATATCGATTAAGTGATAGTAATCTGGTGGAAATTTTGATATTTCAAACAAGTTTATTTAAATTCAAGCAATTTATAAAATAAAGTTACAAATTTCGAATTTCTTGAAATTTGAGTTTTGAGAAAAGATTCTAGGTATTTTAATTATTTCAATTTTATTAATAGTGATTATTTCTTCAATCTGTACGTATAAGTAGTTTGTTTTTTTTTTTTTTAGATATTAACCCCAAACGAACTACAAAATGTGGACCATCAAATCCACCAACTATTACCCTATGGATTATATGGTTTTTTATAATAATTTTTTGCAGATTTTTTTTAACTTTGCAGAATTTTTTATTGTAGAATTTTTTAATATATTTTTGCAGATTTTTTGTGGATTTTTCGCAGATTTTTTTGTAGAATTTTTGCAGATTTTTTTTTGAATATTTGCATAATTTTTTATTTTTTAACAAAAATAATTAATCATATTTTTGTTGATTCTAATTCTGTGAGTAATCTAATTTTACTTTGGGTGGAAAAATAAAAAGAAATGTATAAATTAGGTAAAAAATTAAAGAGATATAGAAAAGTACCCAAATAGGTAAATATTTTTCAAAGTACCCAAATAGGTAAATACTTTTTGTATCTACACTAGTTTGGGAAAAAACTCGGTATTTGCTGAGGGTGTGAGAGAGACGGGGAAGGAAGTCGGAGATTTGTTATAAAGAGGGAGAAGTGGTGTTTTTGGATAGGGTGGTGGTGGCAGCGGCTGGGATATGGTGGTGGTGGTTGTGAAGGTTGGTTGAAGAGAACGAGAAAGAAAGAGATGGTTGAGAGAAAGAAGGTGACAGTTGTGGTAGTGGGACTTGGTGGATAGATTTGATGGTTGTGGTTGCTGGGATAAGGTAGTGGTGGTGGTGGGCCTCGGATAGCAGGTTTGAAGTTTAGAACCCTAATTTAGGATGGAGGCTGAAAGAGTGGTTTATAAGGTAGGAGGAATCAGGAGTAAAATGACATAAATGCCCTCACGTGCTAAGCACATGATTAGAGATACCTGAAATTTCTAACCTGGTCTGGGGTAAAGGACGAAACATGCAACGGGTTTTTCAAATAAAAGATTGTAACTGTAATTATTGAAGTTAAAGGCTATCCGTTGCAATACGCTACAAACATAAAGGACGAAAAGTGTAATTTACCCATGTTTTAATGAAAACAAAATAGACAACCGACAAGATTTAAATCGACATGAACATGTGAGTGTGCTTATCATCATTATTATAAGCTTAATCTATAAAACGTGGACAATTTAAAAAGAAAAGTAAGATAGCATCCTTCCTATATCTCTCTAGTACGGAGGGTTGATGTACAATTAACTAAAGGATACAAAACAAGTTTCTAGTTAACCAAAACAATTCTTGTCAATAGATACTCTTCGAATTCGCTTTTCCATTGTTTTTGGTTTGTGTCATGTTCAACAAACTACGCCAACAATCTCTTATTGACCCATAGGAAGATCAAACTTTGATGTGGATTGAAAATTCAACAATTTTAACTAAAAAGGATCCTTTAACATGAGAAGTGAAAACCAATATTATGGTTTGGTTTTGGTTATACCTTGTTCGGTAACTAAACCGAACCACATCAAAACCGAATGAGAGCCGAACCACCAAACTTGTTTAAATGTTTGTTACTGGATTTATGGCATATTAATTATTTTGAGCCAGAATTTTCATGTCCAAATTCATTAACAAGTGATTAACAAAAACTTTATTGATGCAAGCAGAAGCAAAATCAAATGGCCGACTTGATTATTAATCAAAGCTTCCAAGAAAATAAAGTTCTTGGAACAATGTTAAGAGAAGAATTTAAAAAGAAATCACCCACAATGCTATTCAAAGCTTCCAAGAAAATAAAATTCCCGGAACAATGTTAAGAAATCACCCACAACCTTAACAATAAAGGACTTAACCAACCCACAACCATCAAAGCACTCATCAACCTAGATCGGCGCCATGGGCTTACCCACGCGTAAGTGGCCCAACCCTCTCATCAAGCCCATCCTCCCCGTCTTCTTCACCACCCATCTCATTTGGTGCAAATCTAAACCGGATGCTCCTGCATCATTTAAAAACAAAATTTTTATGCCCAAGTTTCGTATTTTGGGTCAACTTTTTTACAACTAAACTAAACTTATACGTAAAATCAGAAAATAAAAGTAATCGGTTTCATAAAACCAAAAATTCAAATTTCGGTTTTGTTTCGACTTAAGTTTAAAATAAACTCAAATCAATTTATCCACGCCCCTAGTTTTCTAACTTTTCTATTTTATGATCAAAGAAGATCTTTTATTTTAAATATTTTATTTAGGGGGGAATGTGACCTCTCATATTGGCTCCCAC
This sequence comes from Helianthus annuus, assembly GCF_002127325.2. Lineage (NCBI taxonomy): Eukaryota > Viridiplantae > Streptophyta > Magnoliopsida > Asterales > Asteraceae > Helianthus > Helianthus annuus. The sequence continues at coordinate 161,504,952 of NC_035445.2, read as the reverse complement.
TAAATTACGACTTTTAATCCATTAAACTCATATTGTTTATAAACAAAGAATTAAAACATAACTTTTATTTTAAATATCGATTTAATAATCAATAATTAAATTGTATAAATTTGTATTATGAACATCATCATAGTCGAAGGTAAGGCAGCAAAATTGTTAAGTGCAAACAAATCCCACACCAATTATAAAAAAAATTGTCAAAGCAAACATATCGGTTTTTTCTGTAACTTTTTATAACGTCTAATTCGCGCTACTCTTTAAAAATACTTACAAAATAATACTCTTTAAACATACTTATAAATTAATAATTTGTACAAATATTATTTTTCATCAAACACCTTCTAACCAAATATATATATATATATATATATATATATATATATATATATATAGGGGATCGCTAAAATGAAAACCACCTCTACTTGTAAAAACCATGAGAACCACTTTATGGCCCTTAGATCAACTAGATGGATGGATGTGATTAAAAGTAGTTAATATTAATATTATAAGCTTTTTGTCTTATTATGTCTTTAATATTATAATACAAAAGGGTATTTAAGTAAAATAACTCTATTTTGTCTTTTTATATATATTAATTTTAAATTACCTTTTTTGTCCTATTCATTAATTACTTTTTATTACTTTTATTTTTTAAACATAATTTCTTTATTAAAAACATTTTTAAATTCAGATTTTTTTTAAAAGATTTTTATACTTTTTACAATTTAAGTTTTACGTTAAACTTTTTACGTTTTTTTGACGCGCCGTTTTTTTACGCGCCGTTTTAACGCCGTTTTTTAACGCGCCGTTTTTAACGCCGTTTTTTACACGCCGTTTTTCACGCGCCGTTTTTTTAAGGCGTCGTTTTTCTCAATCGGCGTTTTTTTAACACGCCGTTTCTAACGCGCCGTTTTTTAACGCCGTGTTTTAACGCGCCGTTTTTTAGCGCCGTTTTTTAACGCGCCGTTCTCAATCGGCGTTTTTAAAGCGCTGTTTTTAACGCACCGATTTTTTAACGCGCTGTTCTCAATCGGCGTTTTTAACGCGCTGTTTTTAACGCACCGATTTTTTAACGCGCCGTTTTTTACGCGTTTTTACGCGTCGTTTTTTCAAGCATCGTTTTTTTAAAACGCGCCGTTTCTCCACGTTTTTAATGCGTCGTTTTTAACGCGTCGTTTTTTTAAAACACTGTTTTTAACGCGCCGTTTTTAACGCGCCGTTTTTTAACGCCGTTTTTTAACGCGCCGTTTTTTAACGCCGTTTTTTAATGCGCCGTTTTTTAACGCGCCGTTTTTTAACGCACCGATTTTTTAACGCGCCGTTCTCAATCGGCGTTTTTAATGCGCTGTTTTTAACGCACCGATTTTTTAACGCGCCGTTTTTTTACGCGCCATTTTTTCAAGCGTCGTTTTTTTAAAACGCGCCGTATCTCCACGTTTTTTAATGCGTCGTTTTTTTACACGCCGTTTTAACCGCGCCGTTTTTTTCACTTTTTTTAACGCGCCCCTTTTTGTACACTTTTTACGTTTTACGTTAAAAATTTAAACTTTTTACGTTTTACGTAAAAGTTTTTACGTTTTACGTTAAACTTTTTACGTTTTACGTAAAACTTTTTACGTTTTTACGAAAAACTTTTTAAGTTTTACGTTTTACGTAAAAATTTAAACTTTTTACGTTTTACGTAAAAGTTTTTACGTTTTACGTTAAAATTTTCACGTTTTACGATAAACTTTTTACTTATTACGTTTTACGTAAAACTTTTTACGTTTTTCGTAAAACTTTTTACGTTTTACGAAAAATTTACGAAAAAAATTTACGAAAAAAAATTACGAAAAACTTACGAAAAACTTTACGCAAAACTTACGAAAAACTTTTTACGTTTTACGTAAAACTTACGAAAAAATTTACAAAATTTACGTAACACTTTTTACGCTTCACGTTTTTACGTTTTACGATAAAAAGTTTACGGTTTACGTTAACAAGTTTACGGTTTAATTTTTTTTTACAAAACGTTTTTACGCAAAACCGAACGCAACAGAAAATCGCCGTTTTTTTACGTTAATTTTATTACGTTTTAACGCGCCTTTTTTTTACGTTTTACGTTAAAATTTTTACGTTTTAGCGCGCCGTTTTTTTTACGTTTTACGTCAAAAAGTTTACGTTTTACGATAAAAAATTTTACGTTTTAACGTGCCGGTTTTGTTACGTTTTACGCGCCGGTTTTTTTACGTTAACATTTTTTTACGATTTACGTGCCGGTTTTTTACCTCAACATTTTTAACGTTTTTACGTTTTACGCGCCGGTTTTTTATGTTTTATTTGTTTACGTTCTACGTTTTACGTAAACTTTTTACGTTTTATGCTTTACTTTTTATGTTTTAGGTAACACTTTTTACGTTTTTACGTTTTACGTAACACTTTTTACGTTTTACGTTTTACGATTTACGTAAAACTTTTTACTGTTGCGTAAACCTTTTAACGTTTTACGTAAAAATTTTTACATTTTACGTTTAACGTTTTTACGTTAAAAAGTTTACATTTTACGTTAAAAAGTTTACGGTCACCTGTAAAAAACACACCGGAAAACTCAAGATTCAACTATTTCAACCCAATATCAATAACACAAATCAATCCAAGATCCAAATGAAAAGCAACTCACGTTATGCATAATAAAAACATTATGTAGAATCCAAGATCCAAAATGAAAAGCAACTCACATTATGCAAAATAACGTTATGCAAAATCCAAGATCTAAATGAAAAGCAACTCACATTATACAAAAAAAAAAAAACATTATGCAGAATCCAATATCCAAAATGAAAAGCAACTCACATTATGCCAAAGACACAAATGTTTTCAACAACAAACTTAACGGGTCAAAAGACCACCGGCACCGCCGTCGCCACAGAGACCACCGGAACCACCGACACAACCCCAACTGAAAAAATAAAAAACACCGGCACCAAACGGGCACCATCGGCACCCCCGGGCACCATCGGTTCCTTGCTAGTATTAACAGAAGTTGCCTCTAAAATAACTTGACACGACATGGGATCAGTAACCGGAGTTGAAGAAGACACCCCAATATCGGTTGACAGCAAGACCGCCCGATATCACCGCCGATCACCCATCAACATCACCAGCACCATCACCATATCACCGTCGGTCATTCATCAACGTCACCGTCTCTGAGGGTCATCATCAACATCCGAAACAATAATAACACTATCGTTCATCGTCACTCCTGTCATCTTCTCCGATGACCATCGTTCATCGCCGATGACCGTCGTTCTCCGACCATCCTTCTCACCTCCGGCGACCACCATCAACCTGCTCTACCATCTCCGCCTCCACACCACCGTCTTCCACCGCCTTCGCCACCACCGTTTACCCCACTGCTGCTGGAACCGTCACCCTCACCGCTGCCGTTTCGCACGAGTGAGAACGCCGTTTAGTTACGGAACTTCCATTCGCGACACTTCACCTGATGTTTTATTCTTCCTTCTCGTGTATTTGCCCATGTTTTGGGTTCGGTTGATGACGGTTTGTGAGTTCCGGTTAGTTTTCCAGTGGTTTTATGATTGGTGGTGAACAATTTGAGAGAGAGAGGAGATGAGAGATTGAGTTTTTTTTTGGGGGAAAGGGGTGATTTGAATAAAAAAAACTCTGGTAAAAGGAACTTTAAATGAGACAGAGGTGAGAGACAGACAAGATTTGACATTTTGGTTAAATTACCAAAATAACCTTTTGGGTTTAAAATAATGGTGTATAAATGGCATAATCTTATTGGTGGAGAGTGGTTCTCGCGGTTCTTACAACTGGGGATGGTTTTCATTTTAGCGGCTCCATATATATATATATATATATATATATATATATATATATATATATATATATATATATATATATATATATATATATATATATATATATATATATATATATATATATATATATATATATATATAGGCTAGGAGTTGGCTAGAAAGTCCAAATTTCCTAAAAAGTGTAGAAATTCATAAAACACCAAATTGTCAACCATAAAACACACCAAAAACCCACAAATAACAAAATGAAGATTAATAAAACATCATATATGTGGGTTGTGTTTTGTGTTTTGGATGATAAGGCTCTGATTCTCGAATAACAAATATTATTGTGTTTTATGTTGATTAGCATGTTGTGTTTTATATTCATAGTTCTACGATTGTGTTTTTTAAGTTTTTATGAACTATTATGGTTTGAATATGGTGTTTTAGTAATTTTTACTCTGTTATTTGTGGGTTTTAGGTGTGTTTTATGGCTGAAATTAGAGTGTTTTATGACTTTTTACACTTTTTAGGAAATTTGGACTTTCTAGCCGAACCCCACCCTATATATATATGTATATATATATATATATATATATATTTTATCAATTTCTCCATATTTGATAATCCAAGAGTCCAAGAATAGGGCTGTAAACGAGTCGAGCCGAGCTAGACCCAGCTCGAGCTCGGCTCGAACTGGCTCGGCTCGAGCTCGAATTTCAAATCGAGCTGAGATTTGAGGCTCGAGCTCGACTCGGTTAGAATTCGAGCTAGCTCGGCTCGGCTCGATCTAACTCGAACTAACAAAAAGCCGCAAAATTTACTACTTAAAAAGCCTTTAAAAATGAATTTCATCATAGACTAAGGGACATAATTGTCATTTAATTTAACTTTATGGCTAAATATACAAGTATAAATAGTTAATTCACTTTGTAGAGTGTCTTTACTTTCTTTTATAGGGGAAATACTCCCTTAGTTTTTGTTTTCTAAGCGATGTGGGACAAAAAAAATGAAGGATGTAAACCTTATCGAGCCAGCTTACGAGCTCACGAGCCGAGCCAGACCAAGCTCGAGCTCGGCTCGTTTACAAACCGAGCCGAGCCGAGCTGGCTCGTTAACAACCGAGCCAATTTTGAGCCGAGCTTTCTTCGAGCTTTTTTCGAGCGAGTTTCGAGCAATCCGCGAGCCACGAGTTTTTTGAACACCCCTATCCAAGAATCTCACTTGGTCCCTCATGAAAGCTCCACAAGCCAAACAACTTTTATAGATAACGTTTCTTTATTAATTGATTTACTTTCAGACTTTTTTTTCCCTTTATATTATAAAACTCAATAGAAACCGAAATTAATTGATTCACTTTCAGACTTTTTTTTCCCTTTATTTGGGCGAGTGTTCACGGGCTTCTGCTCTAGGTGAGGGTTTTTCCCACTTCTTGACGAGGGTTCAACGGGTTATCCACAGCAATTGTTCGACCCCAAGGGGGCAGGGGTTTGTGTTCGGGAGGTTGGGGTTTGCAATTCAGAAAGGGTTGGCGGCACAACTTGTTGTCCGTCTACCTTCTGTTTTGATGTAACTTAACAAGTTTTTTGGTTATATAAAATTACTTTAAAATTTTCTTTAAAAAAAAAGTGTATCACGATGTGGTGAATTTCGCCAGTAGCCCATTTGAAGGATTCGTTGGCGTTCAAAAAAAATATATATATATAAAACTGAATAGAAACCGAAGATAACGTGTTGGTCAGTCCTACTGACGTTTTAAGGAATAAATTATTATCTTTTGACTTTTTCAATATCGTTAAATGATTTTTCTCTCTAAGAAAACGTTTATGGATAAGTTATACGTAGATGAACTAACCCATAATTGACCAAACTTCACAACTGTATACATACACGTGTTTTAAAGAAGAATTATCTTCAACAATACTTAATTTTAGTATTAACTTATGTCTCGATTGATATTTTAACTCTAAATTCGTGACGGTAAAAAAAAGAATACACATGTAAAAATACATCATGACATATAAACACTTCCTTTTTTTTTTGTTTTGCAAAGTTATCTTGTAGATTAAATATATGACATCATCTTGAAGTTCGGCTTTCTTGTTCAGTTGTTTGTAGGGTGTTAATCGGGTTGGCGGGTTGAGATAAGTAAATTCGAACAGGACCCGTATATAATTAGTGTCATGTTTGTACCGACACACATAAAATCAGGTTATGTTTGTGTCATGTTTGTCTCAACCCTTATTTAATGTTTATTTACGAATATAAGTAATAATTAGTGACTCGGTAACACATTACTAGAAAATAGAGTTTTTGCTACCGCATTTTCGGTCATAAAATGGTGGCAATTGCCCTTTTACCACCATTTTGCCACCAAAAACTCGGTAAGAAAATCGCACGTGGCAATTGCCCTATTGCCACCTTTTTGCTACCGTTCTATTATTTGTCACCGTTTTGCTACCAATAGTTTGTCACCGTTTTTTGCCACCATTTTGCTACCGCTTTTTGCCACCGTTTTTTTACCGCTTTTGCTTTTTGTCACGATTTTGCTATCCTTTTTTATCACCGTTTTGCTACCTTTTAGACACATTTTTGCTACCTTTTTGCCTTGCTACCACTTATATCTATTTGCTATTCTATTTCTTATATTTACCTACTGCCATCCATTTATTTGCAAAATGTAAATTTCAAAATCATATCAAACATCCATTCCTCATAATAAGCATCTAAATCAAAACAAACCCAAATTAAAACATACAAAACCAAACATTCAAAATAGCTATTTTCGAACCACATTTCTTAACATAGCTTCAACGTTCGTCATCCTAACGGGCATACCATCGTTCTTCACTTTATCTTTTTTTCCTTTTCAACGAACAACTCTGCATTAAGATCATTAGCGACTCAAAGTCCTAGCTAATAGAGTACCCATCCATAAAGTACCCATCCATAAAGTCAACAACCTTTCCAATAGTAATAGTAATAGTAATAGTAATGCTAATACTAACAATAACAATAATAACAATAATAACAACAATAACAACAATAATAAAAATAACAACAATAACAATAATAATAATAATAATAATAATAATAATAATAATAATAATAATAATAATAATAATAATGGCGGCAAATCCGGGTCGTCGCTCGCACTTCGCGGGTTTTTCATAATTTCCCTTGACTTGTGTGTGAACAAATGTTAAGAATAAAAATGCAACAAATAAGTGGTTGCAAAATTGATAGTAAAATAATAAATAAGAAGATCCATATGGGATTCAGCAATCCAAATATGATTGCAAGATTGTTTAAAGTTTCACAAATTAAAAGGAAAAAAAAAACTTTGGAAACTTAGGACCCCCAAACGTCTATGCAATTTTGATATGTTCAGCAAAAAAATGTTTAAATTTATACTTAAAAAGGCCTTATTAAGCAAAGAAGATTTTAAATTAGAGTTTCTTCTTAAAAGGTAATAAATGTAAACTTTTACGGTAAAATTATAAAATGTAATACTTTAATGGTCAAAATGAGGAAACTAAAAAAATAATTGTAGCTAACAACCTTTTCTTTTATATATAGAATAATAAATAATTCATCCGGTTCCGGTTATTATTTAAAAAAAGGTGATGGATCGGTTTATGGCCAGATTCAAATATCGCTTCAACGGAGACCATCTCTTGATGGTAGGGGCTTTAGAAGATTGTCGGATCGTCAAGCTAAGTCTCTTATTGCCAAGTTTTCTAAACAAGAGATAAAAGACGCGGTGTGGGACTGATAAGGCTCCAGGGCCCGATGGATTTACGTTGAAATTTATTAAAAAATGTTGGGAATCGTTGGAGAGTCATTTCATGAACGTGATGAATGAATTCCATGAGAAAGCTTTTATTGAGAAAGGGTGTAATGCTTCTTTCATTGCTTTGATTCTGAAGGGTAGAGATCCAAAGAATGTTAATGAATTTTGTCCGATTTCGCTTATTGGGGTCATTTATAAAGTAATCGCGAAAGTCCTTGCTTTAAGATTGAAATCTGTGATTTCATCTTTGGTGGCTCCGATCCAAACGACTTTCGTAGAAGTAAGATCCATTCTTGACGGTCCCTTGATTGCTAGCGAAATAATTTCTTGGGCTAAGAAATGTAAAAAGAAAGTTTTCATATTCAAGGTGGATTTTGAAAAGGCTTATGAGTTGTTAAATTGGAAATGTCTAATTTCTAATTTTAAGGCTATGGGTTTTCTGCTTCTTTGGAGGAAATGGATTGGTACTTGCTTGAAATCTAGTCGGGGGTCGTTGCTAGTTAATGTTGTCTCCTACCAATGCGTTTCAGATGCAAAGAGGTCTTAGGCAAGGGGACTTGCTTCCTCATTTCCTTTTCATTTTAGATATGGAGGCCTTGGATTTAACTATGGATAGGGTGGGGACTAGGGGTGTGATACTTATTGGGTGTGGAAACCGGATGGTGGTAGTTTTACAGTTGTTGCGGTTCGGGATCATATTTAGAGTAAGTCGGTCATTATTGAAAATGTTTGGAGATACTAGAACAGGTGGGTTCTTCCTAAGGTTAATCTGTTTACATGGAGGGCTGATTTAGGAAGGATTCTGGTTAAAGACCAGCTTGTGAAAAAGGGGTGTCACGGTTAATTGCTTAAACAGCTCTAGGTGTGATGGTCATATTGAATCGGTAGAACATTTGATTTGCGGTTGCTCGATGTCGAAGTGCATTTGGTGGAATGTTTTGGCTTGGGTTAAGCTTCTGGTAAATGTGGTGTTTGGATCCCTTAAAGATGCTTTGGAGTTTGTAGAAGGAATGAAAGGCTCTAGACAATAGAAACAAGTTTTAAATTTGATTTTTCAGGTTACCATGTGGCACATTTGAAAGACCCGTAATGAAAAAGAGTTTAAAGGTCATCAAGTCTCTCGCAATATGGTGATAGATGAGATAAAAAGTGACTCGTTTCTTTGCTTAAGGAGTCGGTCTAAGTTGGTAGACATGGATTAGGGTAGGTGGTGGATTTTAATGTTTGAGATTGTATCAAGTAGGAAGGGGTTTGGGCGTTTGTGTTTTTCATTGGTTGTGTGTTTGTGTACTGTTTATTTTCGAGTTTTTACAGCATATGCTGGCCTTATTCTATAAATAATAGAATCTTGCCGTTCAAAAGAAAAGACATTTTTGTAAGTGAAATATTTTTAATTATGTTTTGTATTTAGCTCGTGATTAGACGGGCCGAATGGAAATGACCGAAAAATCAGTAGTTGCTAGAGCTTAATAAAAGTTGTTGGAAATAAACACTTTATGAAGTTTTATGAAGAGTTCAAGAGGTAAAACGTCGGAAATAAACACTTTATGAAGAGTTCAAGAGGGAAAACTAATTTGAGTAATTTCACTTCTACTAAGGAAAGTTAACCAAAATATCTAACTATAAAATTTACACTTTTCTTTTTTAAAATCTAAGTATGAACTTTTTCAAAAACTCTTAACCAACTTAACAACTTATATATTTAATGTTTTCTGTTCGGGTTAACCGATATATTAAAGTTGTCATATTCGGGTTGACGTAATTTATAATCAATAGGTCATCTTAGCCGACTCAAAACATGTTTATTATCGGGTCGTGTCAAAATTTCCCCCCATGTAAATTTTACCGTATATCTATAATGAGTCAGCACGTTTAGTTTTCTAATCATGTTTGTATTCTTGTTCTTTGACAACTCGTCAAATTCTGAGAAGGGTAAGAAAGGTATGTTGCTTGAAGAATCGAATCTAACAATATTTGAATGTGCAACTACCAACTTTGTCTTTTCTACCAAACATATTCATTCATTCATTCAATCTTTCTTAAAAGACAAAGTCGGTGGGGTTTCCCACCGGCTTTGTCTCCCCCCTAAACTTTTACAATATTGCATTTCAAGCCCCTCAGCTTTGTTACGACCCATTCAAATTTGGAGTAATTAATTTTAGTCCCTTATCTAACTTTACTATTCTTTTACTTTAACAATTGACATTTTAGCCCATAACTTTTTACTAACTTAAATTTCCTTTGACAACATTCGTTTGTTAATTTCTTTTGTTTACCCATATCATTTTTTTTAACTTAAAAAACTATTTTTCTGTGCATATTTTTATGTACGTATCCGTGTAAATTTAAGGGTGTCTACGTTTCGACATAAACTTTTTCTGGAACCAAGTTAGGTAAAATATAACACGTTTTCGTTTAAAAAATCATTTTTACGTGCATATTTTTATGTATGCGTCTGTAAACCCCACCGGTTTGTCTCCCCCCTAAACTTTTACAATATTGCATTTCAAGCCCCTGAGCTTTTATTACGGCCCATTCAATTTTGGAGTAATTAATTTTAGTCCCTTATCTAACTTTACTATTCTTTTACTTTAACAATTGACATTTTAGCCCATAACTTTTTATTAGCTTAAATTTCCTTCGACAACATTCGTTCGTTAATTTCTTTTGTTTCCAGAAAAAGTTGAGGTCGAAACGTAGTCACCCTACGTAATGAATCGGAATGGGCTCAATGGACAGATTTGATGCGTATTTTGTATGTGGTTAAGCTCAAAGAGGGGTGTGATACTTATTGGGTGTGGAAACCGGATGGTGGTAGTTTTACAGTTGTTGCGGTTCGGGATCATATTTAGAGTAAGTCGGTCATTATTGAAAATGTTTGGAGATACTAGAACAGGTGGGTTCTTCCTAAGGTTAATCTGTTTACATGGAGGGCTGATTTAGGAAGGATTCTGGTTAAAGACCAGCTTGTGAAAAAGGGGTGTCACGGTTAATTGCTTAAACAGCTCTAGGTGTGATGGTCATATTGAATCGGTAGAACATTTGATTTGCGGTTGCTCGATGTCGAAGTGCATTTGGTGGAATGTTTTGGCTTGGGTTAAGCTTCTGGTAAATGTGGTGTTTGGATCCCTTAAAGATGCTTTGGAGTTTGTAGAAGGAATGAAAGGCTCTAGACAATAGAAACAAGTTTTAAATTTGATTTTTCAGGTTACCATGTGGCACATTTGAAAGACCCGTAATGAAAAAGAGTTTAAAGGTCATCAAGTCTCTCGCAATATGGTGATAGATGAGATAAAAAGTGACTCGTTTCTTTGCTTAAGGAGTCGGTCTAAGTTGGTAGACATGGATTAGGGTAGGTGGTGGATTTTAATGTTTGAGATTGTATCAAGTAGGAAGGGGTTTGGGCGTTTGTGTTTTTCATTGGTTGTGTGTTTGTGTACTGTTTATTTTCGAGTTTTTACAGCATATGCTGGCCTTATTCTATAAATAATAGAATCTTGCCGTTCAAAAGAAAAGACATTTTTGTAAGTGATATATTTTTAATTATGTTTTGTATTTAGCTCGTGATTAGACGGGCCGAATGGAAATGACCGAAAAATCAGTAGTTGCTAGAGCTTAATAAAAGTTGTTGGAAATAAACACTTTATGAAGTTTTATGAAGAGTTCAAGAGGTAAAACGTCGGAAATAAACACTTTATGAAGAGTTCAAGAGGGAAAACTAATTTGAGTAATTTCACTTCTACTAAGGAAAGTTAACCAAAATATCTAACTATAAAATTTACACTTTTCTTTTTTAAAATCTAAGTATGAACTTTTTCAAAAACTCTTAACCAACTTAACAACTTATATATTTAATGTTTTCTGTTCGGGTTAACCGATATATTAAAGCTGTCATATTCGGGTTGACGTAATTTATAATCAATAGGTCATCTTAGCCGACTCAAAACATGTTTATTATCGGGTCGTGTCAAAATTTCCCCCCATGTAAATTTTATCGTATATCTATAATGAGTCAGCACGTTTAGTTTTCTAATCATGTTTGTATTCTTGTTCTTTGACAACTCGTCAAATTCTGAGAAGGGTAAGAAAGGTATGTTGCTTGAAGAATCGAATCTAACAATATTTGAATGTGCAACTACCAACTTTGTCTTTTCTACCAAACATATTCATTCATTCATTCATTCAATCTTTCTTAAAAGACAAAGTCGGTGGGGTTTCCCACCGGCTTTGTCTCCCCCCTAAACTTTTACAATATTGCATTTCAAGCCCCTCAGCTTTGTTACGGCCCATTCAAATTTGGAGTAATTAATTTTAGTCCCTTATCTAACTTTACTATTCTTTTACTTTAACAATTGACATTTTAGCCCATAACTTTTTACTAACTTAAATTTCCTTTGACAACATTCGTTTGTTAATTTCTTTTGTTTACCCATATCATTTTTTTTAACTTAAAAAACTATTTTTCTGTGCATATTTTTATGTACGTATCCGTATAAATTTAAGGGTGTCTACGTTTCGACATAAACTTTTTCTGGAACCAAGTTAGGTAAAATATAACACGTTTTCGTTTAAAAAATCATTTTTACGTGCATATTTTTATGTATGCGTCTGTAAACCCCACCGGTTTGTCTCCCCCCTTAACTTTTACAATATTGCATTTCAAGCCCTGAGCTTTTATTACGGCCCATTCAATTTTGGAGTAATTAATTTTAGTCCCTTATCTAACTTTACTATTCTTTTACTTTAACAATTGACATTTTAGCCCATAACTTTTTATTAGCTTAAATTTCCTTCGACAACATTCGTTCGTTAATTTCTTTTGTTTACCCATATCATTTTTTTTTACTTAAAAAAACTATTTTTCGGTGCATATTTTTATGTACGTATCCGTATAAATTTAAGGGTGACTACGTTTCGACCTCAACTTTTTCTGGAAACGAGTTAGGTTAAATATAACACGTTTTCATTTAAAAAATCATTTTTACGTGCTTATTTTTATGTATGCGTCTGTATCAATTCGAGTTGGTATACATTTGGATATACTTTTTTTTTAATATAATACATTTTCTTACTTATTTTATGTACGTTCTCATAAATTTTATTCCGAACAGAGTGGAGTCAAATTGTGGTTTCTTTTTTTTTCTTTCTTTTTCTTTTCAAAGTTTTAATTAATCCTATAGAATAAGTTATGATTGTAGGAGATGGATTCAATTTATTTTACGTTATGATCCAATCGCAATACTTATATAGGTTACATTGCTTTCAATCAGATATGTCGAAACACGCGTTTTCGTATTGTTAACGCATCACCTAACACTTGAACAAATCCATTCGATGTTTGCGATGTACTTGCACCGTAACGCGCGCGGGCCTTATTACTAGCTATAACTTAAAAGACAAAGTCAGTGAAACCCCATCGGCTTTGCCTCCCCCTCCCCCATACTTTCATGATGTTGCAATTTTAGCCCTTTGACTTTGTTACTTTCAAAGTTTTATAAAATGGCAAATTTAGTCCCTAAACTACTACTCCATTTTACGCATAGTTTGCTTTTGACACCCTAACTTTGTAGTAATTTCCTTTTCAGCCCCAACTTTGGTATAGTATCCTTCTTACCCAAAAACTTTATCAAATTTTATCTTTACCCTTTCTTAGCTCTTAAGTTTAGGAAATGCAATTTTTAACCACTTAACTTTTTATGAACTTTGTAAATGCACTTTGACCCGCTCGAGCATTTTTGGCTTAACGATATAATTTCGAGTTAGTCGGGTCGCGTATAATACGTTATGATTAAAATAGGACATATTCATTGGTGAAAATCGATAATTAGAAGAATAAAAAAAAACAGAGACGATTACAGACTAATGGCAGGTAGACGAGCAACAAGTTGCGCCGCTACCCTCTTCTGAATAAATTCGATTTACGTTACGTTTTGATCCAATCGCAATGCAACTATAGAATACATTGAGTTCAATCGGATACGTCAAAACGTGCGTTTTCATATGGTTAACCCATTATATTGCGTTTTGACTAATCCGTTCGATATTTGCAAAGTACCTGCGCCGCAACGCGCGCGGGTCTTATTACTAGTTTGAATAAATTAGAAAACCAACCTTAAATTTATGTAGATTATCAAATCACTATGCAAACAAATTGTTTCGAGACCTATCTTCCAAAACTTTATTACGTTACGCGCTTGCCTTCAACTCATATTTATAAACTAATCATACATTAAAATAATTTTATAAAAACAAATACATAAAAAAAGAATAGAGACACATGTCGTACATTTCTTAGGCTACAGGGTGTGGCATAAAGGCCCTAGGGACTTTATCACGCCAACTCAACGCCACGTCAGCGCCACGTCACAAAAGGGGCTTTAAAGCTCCTTCCTTTAACTTGCATGCAATGGTTTAAAGCCCCCCATCATCATTACCTAATTTATTTTTTATTTATATATTTTATTTTTTTAATTTATATGCCAATTTTATTCTAAACAAAATAAAAAAAACATAATTTCAGTAAAATAAATAGAACATTACAAATTCCTTAAAAATGCAAAGTTACTTCAAAAATAAAGTACTACAAAATAAAAAACTACATATATTTCGCTCGAATTTTTGCCTTACGAGCGTCCAAAATGACTTGCTCCTCCTTTGGTAGGTGCGAAAAGTCTTTCGCGAGATATTCCATATCTTTCTAGATTTGTTTCTCCATTTTTAGTTCTTGTTCCTTTTCCTTAATCGAGAGAAGCTTATTGTGTCTATTGTCGAACTCGTCCAATCTTGACGGGCCATCCGATGGCGTTGAAGAAGACGTGTCTTGTGCTCGTGCAGCTGCTTTACTTCTATCCCTACAGCTCTTGCGGTTCTTCAAATTCTTCGAAGTCGTCATTTAGATTAACAGTAGTACGAGCATCAGACTCGGATGGTTCGGTAGTCGATGTTGATTTGGAGCGTTTTGACCTATGGGCCGTTCGGTTAAACGGCGGTACAAGATGCCACTTGGGAGATTTGCGAAGAAACTCACACGAAGGTGTCATTGTAAACACATGCCGATGATGCAATCTATAGTCGTTGTGGGCGGCGGTCATAATGTCCACGTCGCTCGAACCGCTTCTTCTTCTAAGATTGTTGATGAGATTATTATGTATGTTGTTGAAGTTGCTAATCTTGGTCCGTATTGCGGTTCATTTGCCCGAAAATGAGTCGGCCGAATGATATATTTAAAAAATATTTATAAAAATATATAAAAAACTCTATGGAGAGAAAATTTACCAACAATCGAATTCTCCGACACGTCGAGCCATGCTTCTGACAACGCAAGTTCTTCCCTAGGCGTCCACTTTTCAATCGTCTTAGGAGGACGTGTTTCGCTCTCACCCTTCTTACGGTGCCTTCTCGATCATCCATCTTTTGAGGACGTGGGTTGGGTTTCGGGTTCGGTTTGGGGTTCAGGTATGGATTCGGATTTGGTTTCGGGTATGTTATGGGTTTGGGGTATGTTTTGGTGGAAAAATTGCGGTTGGAAATAGTATCCATAAAAACCGGGAATCGGTGGCATGGTCGGATGAGGGGAAGGTGTGGTGCTAGGTGGCATCGGATAATACCCAAGCTCATCCGTTCGTGGGTCTCTTCGGTGACGGTCTTCTTGCTCGTTGTTGAGATTCTTTGCTACACTTTGCCAAAACGGATGGTTGGGATCTCACGATTTTGGTTGTTGGGAAACATTGTATGATTATGAAAAAAATTGCAAAGATTTTAGATAAAGAATAGAGGAAGAAAAGTTGAAAAATTTAGAAAAGGGGTAAGATATTTATAGGTAAAATATAAAATTTAAACTTAATTTAAAAAAAATTACCGTTACCCAACGACATTGTTGACCATATGCCTCGATTAAAGCCATTTTCTGGCCGTTAGCGTGTTGGCGGACACGGGGTAGTGCCCCCTTAGTAACATGTACGGGTGGGGGAGGGCGCCAAGGGGCGCCAAAATTGGTGATGTGGCGGAGTGGCGGGAGGCCACATGTAACACCCCAAAATTTATTTTAACACAAGAATAAGTTAAATCATGGAGGTGTTTAAATCAAACATTAAACAAGATTCAAGGGGGGTAATATGAAAAATTATAACTTAGTAGGGTTTAATTATGTTTAAACCAAAAATAAACATTCTGTACGTATGCTGGGATCGATCAAGGGCAGGGGAAAAACAAGGGCTACCTTGTTCTTGCAAAATTCACCAATTGACAAGGAAAAATCAAAGTTTAATTGCTACATGTTCTAAAGTTTCAATCATCTAAGCATATCTAGTGAAGTGGTAAGTCGAATTTCTGAATTTGGTGAATTTTAGGAAGAGGGTTTCAACCCAATCATGAAATCGTGATATGATTTGTGTTAATTAGATGTTAGGGTTACTCCCTAGAATAGAAATCATGCTTGATTTTAGTTTTATTGGAAGAAAATTTTATGAAACCCACCTTGTGAAATTTGTATTATGAATAGGAAGATTTTAGGGATTTTGATTATATGTAATCTTGATATGTGATTCAGCTTGTAATACTTGAATGCTAGATGAATTGGTGTAGACTAAAGAAATTGTAAGAACTAGGTTAATTATTGATGGCATGTATGATGAACTAGTAAAGTCATGCTTTAAATGTTGTACATTATGCTTTATAAATGTAACGCACACTAGGTGCTCGATGAAATGCTTGAAAGAATAATGATGTGTAATTTGGAACATGATAGAATGAATTGTGAGGACTAAACGATAGAATAAATGTGTTGATATAGGCGTGAAGGAAGAAGGTTCAAATTCCAAGAAAACGGAAGGATCACAAGACCGAGGTATGTTCCGTTGCATACAAAACTTTACTTATATTTTGTTAGTAATTATATCGAACAACCCTTGTTATAATGATTATTCCATGTTATAATGATTACGGTGTTAGTAAATGAATAGCAAATCCCTTGCGGATTTGGTTATGCTAACGAAGAATTATGTTAAACTATGCAATTCGACCGGTTCGTGTAAACTAGGTCGAGTAAGGATATGATACCATCCGTCTAGAACGGGTGGTCGTGTAAGCAAAATCGTATGTATGAAGTTCAATCCGTTATACGGATAGAACGAAAGGTTTATGTTGAAAGCAATCAATCCGATGTTACCGGGTTGTAAACGGTACGCTTGAATCTCTTTATGAGAATATATGCTTTACCCATTTAAATGGGTAAACCGAATGCATAATGATAATGAATGAAATTAAACGAATGCGGCTAATAAGTGGTATCGTAAGCAAAATAAGTAATAAGACTAACTTTTTAAAACTTGTTGTTGAATGTAGGTAAATCCTCGACTTAGGCGTATGGATGGCTTGGAACGTGCACACTTGATCTACGCCCGCCTCACACTTTCGTCACAAATTATTTTTGATATGGGTTAAGTTTTGGTCATATGTATTTAAGCTTATGTAGTATGTCGATGTCCTTGTCGTTGAGTAAAAACTTAGTAGTTGTAGTCATGTCGTGTCCAATGTAAACCTTGTCCGTCTTGGGTTTTGTCAAAGATGTTAAATGTTGAAGTTTGTTTGTGTAAAACAGGTTATTAATGGTTTTAAATGAATAGGTCATGCCGAAATTTTCAAAAATTTTCCTACTTATTATACACATCGAATTAAGTAAGGTATGGGGCGTATCACCACAACCCCTGGCCTTATAACACTATCTATATATATATATATATATATATATATATATATATATATATATATATATATATATATATATATATATATATATATATATATATATATATATATATATAGGGAAGGGCTAAGTGGAAAACCCCATCTTTTTGAGAAAACTCTGAAAACTCAATATCAACCATTGATTATGTTTCATCTAAGTAGATCAATGGTTCTCCTATTTTTAGGTAAATATTAGTTTTTAAATAATTCTTATATTAGTTTCTAGTACAACTAAAGGGCAATTTGGGTAGTGAAAAAGGTATTTTTTTTGTGCTTTTGAACATTGAAAGTGACTTTCCAGAACCATCAAATCATCATAACACTTTCTCTTACCTCTTCCTCTTTCCCATTTCTTCACCTCAATCTTGAAGACAAAGAATGAACACTCTTCAAAATCAGGAGAAATAAACAACAACCACCACCAGCAACCACCTCCTCCGGCGAAACTCACCGAGCTTCTTCTCCGGCCCTCTCTCTCCTCAATTTTCAACTCATCTAACAACCATAGCCACACCAATCTCTCTCCTCTCCGTCTAATTCTACAAAAAGCTTCAACCTTTAGAAGCAAATAAAGGGTCTGAATGTCTCTCTAATTTGTTGTTTTATAGAGAGAACGATGGCACGATGAATGTTTCTAGAGAGAGAGAGAGTTGATGTTTTAGATAGAGAAACAATAATCTTTATTTTTTAGAGAGAGAGAGTTGAATGTTCAAGTGTGTGTGAGAGAGGAAGGTTTGAAGACCTTCTTCGTGTTCATCGGGCGGTTCTAGATCCGGTAAGTGTTCTTGAAATATCATTTCATAATTAATTTTTTGTTGAAATGGTTGTTAATATGTTTTTGTGGGCTGAAAGTGTTCTAGCAATGGTTAATGTTCATTTATTTTAAATAAATCCAAAACTTTAGGATGAGATTTTGAACGAGTTTTTTTGTTGGTTTGGTTGCTTGTTTGGGGCTTTTGATCTTAACAATAATTGTTTTTTTATTGGTTTGGTTGCTGGTTTGGGCTTTTGATCTGAACAATAAGTGTTTTTTTGTTGGGTTGCTTGATTTACAGAGACAGACCCATAACATGTGTTAAGCATCTGTTAGAATGATATATAACGTGTGTTGATTTACAGAAACAGATCCATAAAAGATATTCAATTGACAAGCTGGATGGATGTAGGCGACGTTAATGCTGGGACATTGAATAAGTCACATCCTTTGGGAAAGAACTCTTCGTTCATTTATAACATGTGTTAGTTGTTCATGCTGTAACAGAACACCATGATGTAACCTGACATGTGTTCATGTATAACATGTGTTAAGCCCCTGTTAGAATGATATATAACGTGTGTTAACCTTTTGTTATTAAAAAAAGACAAGTAATATCTATTTTATTTTTGTTGATGTTTAAAATATCCGATAATATGGATACTGAGCGTAAAACTTGTACAAGTAATAAATGTACAAGTTAGTATGTAACGTGTAATATGAAACGAGCCATTTATGGTAACACATGTACCGGTAATTTTGGAATATATAATATGAAACGGGTCATTTGTTTTGCACATTTTGGAATGTATAACATGTGTTAAGCCTCTGTTATAATCTTTTTGTAACCTGACATGTATTCATGTATAAGCTAGTGGTTTACAAAACATCATGATGTGTATATACTGATCTAACATGTGTTACAATTTGTCTGTTCGGAACATGTAATTGCTTAACATGTGACAAGGGTGAAAACAGTCTACGGGGGCGATGAGTTTAATGGTGAGCTTAGTTAATATCGTAATCTTGTTGTAACCCCACTTGTATACATATGATAACATGTAAGCATACATTATAACCCGACTTGTATTCATGTATATGAAAGTGGTTTGCAAAACACCATGATGTGCATATACTGATCGTAACACGTGTACAAGTTAATATAGAACATACAAGTTAATATTGTAACACCGTATACCTGGGATAACATGTGTTAAGCCTCTATTATAATCTTGGTTTAACCCAACATGGTGTCATGTATAAGCTAATGGTTTCCAAAACACCATGATTTGTATATACATACTATAACATGTGTTACGCGCCTGACATGTATAACGTGTGTTAAGCCTCTATTATAACGTGTGTTAAGACTTCCAGAATGGATGCATAAACTCCAATAGTAACTTAATAACAACATAGTATACCTGATATAACGTGTGTTAAGCCTCTTTTATAACGTGTGTTAAGACTTCCAGAATGTGTTAAGTCCATACCGTTTTAACATCATGTACTAGACAAAACAATAAGAGTCTCACATTACATATTACTAGTAAACGAAAATACATATCACTAAGAAAAATGGTGGGCCGTTTACTATACCCATAACCGTATAACTGATATAACGTGTGTCAAGCCTATATTATAACGTGTGTTAAGACTTTCAGAATGGATGCATAAACTCCAATAGTAACTTAATAACAGCAGAGTATACCTGCTATAACGTGTGTTAAGACTTCAGAATGGATGCATAAACTCCAATAGTAACTTAGTAACAGCAGAAGTACAAACACGGGCGACTCCAACACAAAATGTTTTAAGTCCATACCGTTTTAACATCATGTACTAGACAAAACAATAAGAGTCTCACATTACATATTACTAGTAAACAAAAATACATAGCACTAAGAAAATGGTGGAGCTTCCTTTGACAGTCTACCTTAGCTTTTCAGCGGCTACCTTTGCTGCCTTAGCTTTTCAGCGGCTACCCTTGCTTTATTGTTTGGGTCGGTCTTGAAACGGTTTGTAAACATGTGGGTGTGCGTATGCCAGGGAAGTTATAAAAATTGTTTTCATGTCACACGTAACACGTGTTACGTTATACATGGGTTTCATGTCACATGTAACACATGCATGTCCGAGAAGTTCAAACTATAACACGTGTTAGTTGTGTTGTGCTGTAACATAAACATGGTCATGATCCTTGAACATCTGATCCACGTTTGACGAAACCAACGGTCCCGAGAATTGGATCTTATTTCCCTTGTATCCATCACCGTCCTAATAACAAAAAGATAAGATAACCGTTAAGTCGTTAACCAGACAAATATTAACACATTCATAGCCAGAAAATCGTTTTTCTCAAATAACATCACAAAAACTGTTACTATTCAGATCAAAAGCCCCAACTAAAGCAACCAAACCAACAAAAAACAGTTACTATTCAGATCAAAAGCCCAAACAAGCAACCAAACCAAGCAAACAAACCAAGCACAACTTTTTAACATAAAATTAAAAACCTGCAAATTATAGAAACATTTACCCCTTTTAAGAACCATTTTAACAAAAAAAATCATGTTTCATCTCTAAAACAGCCATTACACAAAAACCTATTAACAACCATTTTAGCAAAAACATCAAGTGTGAAATGATTTTTTAAAATAAATTACTCAAGAGATTGCTGTTTCTCTCTCTAAAAAAGCAACTTTCTCTCTCTAAAACACTTACCGGATCTAGAACCATGCGATGAACACGATGAAGATCTTCAAACTTGCTTCTCTCTGTGTGTTCTTGGTATTCTTGATAAACATGATAAAGATTGTTGTTTCTCACTCTAGAAATCAGCTTTCAACAAGCATGAGCATAACCGAGATGAAGATGACGACGTGAGATGAAGCATGAACACACCCGAAAATCAGCTTCGAAATAAGCATGAACACACCCGAGATGAACAAGAGGAAAATTGTTGTTTCTCTCTCCAAAACATTAGCTTTCTCTCTCTATAACACCAAGAACAAGCTTCATCGTGTTTGGGATCAGACGATCTGGTGACATTAATTCATGCGTTGTTGGTGGAGTCTCCATGGACATTAATGGTGGAAGGAATATATGTTCCAGAGATGAAGTTCATGGACTCTACTCAAATGTCTTTATTATAAGGTAAAAGATAAAGATGGAGGTTTTGAAAGTACACTGGGAAGTTAGTTGTATAATTATGGTTGTCAAATCATAGGTAGCAAGTAATCTTCTTGGGTAAAGTAAGTTAGAAGTGAAAATACAATTATACCTTTCTCTACAAATGAAAGATGATTTTTTCTATGCACGCGTGGATAAATGTGGACCATGCATTGGGTTTGCAAGGTTTTCTCAAATTCAAGGGTTTTCCATATAACATTATCCTATATATATGTATATATATATATATATATTAAGACTATCACCAATGCATAGCATTTAGAATGCATTTGATGAGTGTGAGATGAGGTGGATGATGATTTGAGAGAGAGAGAGAGAGAGAGAGAGAGAGAGAGAGAGAGAGAGAGAGAGAGAGAGAGAGAGAGAGAGAGAGAGAGAGAGAGAGAGAGAGAGAGAGAGAGAGAGAGAGAGAGAGAGAGAGAGAGAGCAAAATGTTTGTGGCTAAATGCTAGCATTTAAGAAGAGAAAAATGAATTGTGAGTGAGTAGTTAATTAATGAAGAAAGAGAAACTGAAAATAAAATCAATTATATGGTGATGTGGCAAAATTCTTCTAAGAATTTGCATGTAGCACTGGGTTTGGTCTAATGAGAACGCTTATTTTACTTTATTACTCTAAATAATCCTCAATTAATCTACCTTGCACAAGTTTGAATCTGGGACCTTACCTCTAAGTAGGGATGAGTAAATGGTACCGGATATAAGTACTGAATTTCTTAAACCGACACGATTTCGGTATCGGTGTGGTATGATGCCGGTATTTACCTTCAGATACCTGTCCGTACTAAACCGATACCGTTACTGATCTGTACCGTACTGAGTATTTTTGGTACCGATCTCACCTCTATATCTAAGAGACATATGTGCCTTTAACAAGAAGAATAGCCTCTAACAAGAAGGTAGCCCGACATTGAAAACACTATTTATATAATTCATAATTTTTTAGTAAAACATCATAGGAGATTGTAACCATTTAGTTATACTTGAAACTACGACTTATTCAATCATAACACTTAATTTATAGTTGACTATTTATTTAATTTTTTTAACTCCTCAAAAAGGTATAACATGTGGCCTCTTTGTGTCGCAAGTGCGTAGCAAAGTTTGTGTCGCAAAGAGATAACAAGACTGCATAGAAACTTTAGACCAGATTCTTTTGTCGCAAAGTTATTGCTACGAAGGATTTTGCAACACAACCATTTTTGTTAGGTGTTTGTTATGTATTTGTGACCCTTTTTTCGTAGCAAACCTGTCAGTTGTCTAGCTTTGTTTGAATTTTACCGACGAAAAAATCTATCGTTAATGCCGTTCGTATATCACCTCTACATGATGGGTCAAACTCTCACGTTTGCAAGCAACCCATAAAAGTTATAAAGGAAAAGACTCTTTACCGAACTTCTATACATTTGAGATGATAAGATTTGTATGATTGATTCATGCATGTGATTCACCAATCATCCTATCATGACATCTCACATATTTAATCCGATTAATACTTTTCGTCTACATAACTCATGTATCTTTATCCCCCATTGATCTGTCTTTCATCCGATGTTTGTGGCAATTAATTCTTTGTTATTCGACGTCGCTAGCATCTTAATAAGTAGCATGCTTTTTACGTTACGTCTTTCTCATTGTCTCTAGCTCAGTACCTAGCTGCCCAAATCTACACATAACTTGTCGGTAGATATTCCGTACGTGACACATACAGCTAAATTGCAGTAATGAAAGTTACATTAATATATATTGTAAAGAGTTAAATGCCATTTTAGTTTATGTGGTTTGAGTCATTTTTCCAGTTTAGTCTAAAGGTTTCATTTTTAACCTGTGGGTCCAAAAAAGTTTCACAGTTGCCATTTTAGTCCACTGGGTTAACTCCAACCATTTTTTCTGTTAACGAGAAGGCCAATTCGGTCATTTTATATGGCTGAATTGCCCTTTTAGTTAACAGAATTACATACAAAATGACCAAATTTGCCTTCTCGTAAACAGAAAAAATGGATGAAGTTAACCAAGTGGACTAAAATGGCAACTGTAAAACCTTTTTGGACCCACAGGTTAAAAACAAAACCTTTGGACTAAATTGGCAAAATGGCACAAACCACATGGACAAAAATGGCATTTAACTCTATTGTAAATTAACAAGACTAGTAAGATGGCGACTTTCTAACAAGAATTTACTATCAAATCATATGCATGAAGACTTTGGTATGTGTATTATTTTTTTAATGAACAGTAATGTGTTTATTTTCTTTAGGTCACAGTCACTATTTCAGTTATAGTTTAAAAAAATCAATAATCATAAAGTAAAGCTTTTGATAATATCTGGTTTTGAACATTTCAATCTGGTTTTTGGAATATTCTAATATATGACATTTGATATAGCTTGTCAATCATTTGACTTCTACACTATGCATATCTATATATATACACACACACAGTTTGTCATACATACAATACAAGTCTTTTAAACACATTCCTATAAAAATTAGTTGTCAAAAGTTGATCCTAATAAGCGGTTGATTTGGTCTCAAGGTTTGATCTAAAAGTAGTAGTCGCTAAAAGCAATCACAAAATAATCACTTGTCGCAAATTTATATCTGCAAACGGCAGTTTTGTGAACGTATCTTTTACCACGAGTTGGTTTCAAACGACTGTCTGCGACCGAATTTGCGGTAAGTGAAAGACTAGACTTGGTTTACTACAAATTCAATGGGCATAATGTTGTATAGTATAACGTAAAAGTGTAAAATTAGGATTGAAAATGTGTTGTATTCGCCTTTATTTCTTTCGTTGTATCCATAGGAAATTAGGAACATATTAAAAGTCATCATATGCAAAAAGGTTATTCTTCCACGAATAAAATTGTGGCACCACTTTGACGACTTGCGAAATTGCGTGCTTCCCTTCGATTGTCATCATCACATGCATAAAATATGCTATATCCGTATAAAATTTAAAAATGGTAAACTGAAAAGACAACACGAATTAATTATATGTACATACAATATTGACATCTCCACCTACGCTGCTCGGCTTTGATTGACGTTGTGACGGTTGGACCAATGGGTGATTGTATGATTACCCAACGTTTTTGAAGACCCTAAGTGATGAAATTGGTTTACCTGTGAGATGATTTCAAAGTGGTAGAGGCGTTGGGCAAGATAGGAGACGCCAACAGTGGATGAAGAAACGTGGTGGTAGCCAAGTGCCACATCAACGACACTGTCGCCCACTGATGATGGTCTAAATCCTATTGCATTTTACTTGGAGTTGGGATTTTTTTTTTTTTGAAGTTTGTTCTTAATTGAGCCTTGCAATAAAAATTGGTTTCATTTTGTTAATTTGGACCTAATACACATGTACTATGTAAGATTCTGAGAAAAAATTTTGTGTGTGTGTGGGTGGGTGGGTGGGGGGGGGGGGGGGGTAGGGCCCTTGCCTTGCCTGAAATGCCTATAGGTCCGGCCCTGGGTGATTGTCATGTGACATCTATTATCTTCTTTTTTCGCATCTTCACAAGGATATATTCGTTTAGGACCAGATATTATCAACACGAACCAAAGGTACAGCTATATTGTAATTTATAAATTCTTTTACACATCAATATTAAGAATTAATCAAAAAAAATAAAATGTCTTGTCATTAAGCTAACCACTCTTAAATTACCCAAATATTCATTAAAATGAAAATACCTATCAAACCAAAATAAAAACAAGATATATAATTATCTAAATGAGTAATTATGAAAATGAAACTACCTATCAAAGCAAAATAAAAAGAAAATATAATTATCTAAATGAGTAATTATGAAATATGCTAACCATACATGCACGGAATGGGAATGATGATTTGGTTGTTAGGTAGCAAAAGGAACACCACCCCTAGTCGATACTGAAGAATTTGATCTCGGTCGGTATGTTACTCTCACTAATGTGGTACTGATGTCGAGAAGAGAACTGTGCCGTTGATCGGTATGCCAGTCGATATCGATACCGAACAATTTGATCTCGATCCGTAGGTCGTGATAGATCTACCTTCTCTTCTATTATTTTTAATGAATGTACCCCTACCAATTAGACACATTATCTTTGTAACTTACTCATTAAAAAGGTGCGTTTAGGATCTCCTGAAACTCTCTCTGCTAAACATACCTTCTCTCCTATTATTTTTATACAAAATTGTTTAAATATAGTTATCTTTAAAATTATATGTGCCTTCTTATGGAATTTTTTTTACTTTTTTCTTATAAATTATCGTTTCTGTCACAAGTACAGGAGGATGCCTTTTTAATTATTAACATTTGTTATAATTAATTAAATTATCACTTTCGTTATTGTTATCAATCTTGTTTTGAACTAAAAGTCAAGGGTATACTTTTCTTGCACGACTTTTATCTATTAATAACTTTCTTGAATTTTATAAAGACTATAAATACCATTGATTATCTTAATTCCTAATACACATTTATTAAATTACAAATAAAAATATTAAAAATTAGTCAAATTGAACTTAGCATGTATCAACATGTAACTTGAAAACTTCAAATTCCTTTTTTCTTTTACACATAAAAAACATTAAAATGAATTATATTTTATAGGGTTAAGTTATTCTAAAAATACTCATAAAAATAAGAAGAGTAATAAGACATTATAGAGTGACAAGTGTCCAATAAGTTAAAACCTAAACCCACTACACCACCATCCTTGCCGTTCAAAAAAAAACTACACCACCATCCAAAACCTAAACACCCACCCCCCTCTTCCACCACTCAAAAACCTAACCCCTCCCCATCCCCCCACACCCCCCGCAAAAAAAAAAAAAAAAAAAAAAAAAAAAAAAAAAAAAAAAAAACTATATCTCACCAAAAATCCCCCCAAAAAACGTAAACCCCCACCCCTAAAAGCCTAAAAAACCTAACACCCCCCCCCTCCAAAAAAAAAAAATAATAATAAAATAAAACCTAATCCCTCCCCCCACCCAACCCCGCCGCGGCAAAAAAAAATTTGAGGTGTGGGTGATTGGGGGATGGGGGTTTAGGTTTTTGGGTAGTACGGTGTTTAGTTTAGTTTTTTTTTTTTTTTTTTTTTTTTTTTTTTTTGTAGTAGTAGGTTTTTTTAAAAGACTTTTCATATATCACTGCACTTTTTAAAAATGGAAAGTTGGCACAGTTTATTTTGGACCTAACGAGTTGACTACATATGAAAAGGTCTGGATCCCTTCTATATAAACCAACACTTTGCATGCAAACACTCATCACCCAAACAAAATTTAACCAACTCTAAACCTATATCTCCTGCATGTTAACAATTCCCTTTGTTAAGATGAATAACTTTCCATTTTTAGCAACCCTAATTTCATGTGTGGTTCTTCTCCTCTCTCCGATGGCGTATGGATACACGAAATCGGAGATCGCTTCATGGTGTGGCCAAACACCTCACCCGGAAACTTGCCAATATTTCTTGGCGAAAAATCAACATGCGGGACCCGTAAAACAAAAACCCGATTTCATTAGGGCATTAATAAAGGCGGCCCTAGAGGGAGCGGAACACGCAGAGTCACACACTCGTGGGCTCGGTTCAAAATGTCATAACAAGCTTGAAAAGGTTGCATGGGAAGACTGCGTTGAGCTTTACGAAGAGACTGTTATGAGGATCAACATGACTGTTGATCCTCGAAAGCCGTGCAGCCAGTATGAAATGCAAACCTGGCTCAGCACGGCTCTCACTAATCTCCAAACGTGTATATATGGGTTTAATGACCTAGGTGTTGGTGGCGACTTGTTGCCACTATTAAAAAACAATGTATCCTCTTTGATTAGTAATACACTAGCCATGAATAAAGGCGGGTCTTCGAATAAGAACTTTAGTTACCGAAAAGGGTTCCCTACTTGGGTTAAGCCGGGTGATCGCAAGCTATTGCAATCTACAAACCCGTCTTCTAATGCGAATGTTGTGGTGGCTCAAGATGGTTCGGGCAACTATAAGACGGTAGGAGAAGCTGTAGCCGCTGCTGGAAAGCGATCGGGCAGTGGTAGGTATGTGATATACGTGAAGGCGGGTACTTACAGGGAGAATATCGAAATCGGTACAAAGTTGAAGAACATAATGCTAGTTGGAGATGGTATTGGAAAAACAATCATAACCGGTAGCAAAAGCGTCGGTGGAGGTGCTACAACATTCAAATCAGCAACTGTTGGTAAGGAAATTCATAGAATTAGTTATTTAAATAACTACAAAACCACTTGTTGAATATTTATGATTTTTATTTCTTCCAAAACAAGTTATGTTAATTGACCTTTATATTTTTCATATTTTCAAAGGTTATATTGTCACAAGGAAAACGATTGGCACATATTATTGATAAAAAAAAGTGGAACAAGTTGTTTTATTAACGAGACTTTTCTAGATATATATATTTTTTAATTTCTTATACTTTTATTTTAGTCAGTTCGTTACCCTGTAATCGAACTTGACAAGTTCACACGTAGATGTCAAACGAACTCTGTAGAGTTTGGTAAAAAGAATTGTAAGCGACGGGGCCAACCAAGCTAACATGCCGAATTCTCCTGTCACACTAGCAAACTCTAAAACGAGTTCATACGGGGTAGCAAAATGTCTAGAAATACATGTATAATTCCTAATTAAACAACCTACTTTTGAAACTTTTTTTTTGAATATTTATGCTAGAGAATTTAGAAGGCCATATTTTATCAACCTATTTGAATACTTATCTTACTTTTTTCTTTCATAAAATCAGCTGTTGTGGGAGACGGATTTATCGGTCGTGGCATCACGTTTCGAAACACTGCCGGGCCACAAAACCATCAAGCCGTGGCGCTTCGAAGTGGTTCTGATCTTTCGGTATTCTACCAATGCAGCTTTGAAGGCTACCAAGACACACTCTATGTCCACTCGGATAGACAATTCTATAGAGATTGTGACATATACGGGACAGTTGATTTCATTTTTGGCAACGCGGCCGTAGTGTTTCAAAACTGCAACATTTACGCCCGTAACCCTCCTAACAAGACCAACACCATCACCGCACAAGGCCGAACTGATCCAAATCAAAACACTGGAATCTCAATCCAAAACTGTCGTGTCACAGCCGCCTCGGACCTAAAAGGGTCCACAGGGTCCGTTAAGACCTATCTTGGTAGGCCTTGGAAACAATATTCAAGGACCGTTTTTCTAAAAACGTTCCTCGATAGTCTAGTGGACCCCGCGGGCTGGTTGCCCTGGAGTGGTAACTTCGCGCTCAACACATTGTACTACGGAGAGTACATGAACACGGGCCCCGGTTCATCAACCGCAAACAGAGTTAACTGGAAGGGCTACCGGGTGATCACTAGCGCCACTGAGGCATCTCAGTTTACGGTCGGAAACTTCATCGCTGGTGGTTCGTGGTTGCCAGCGACCAACGTACCCTTCACTTCAGGCCTTTGAGTCACTTATTAGATATCTCAAATGCTTAATATATCTTGTATTGATTTCTTAAATTGATATGTTTAAAGCTCACTAGCTCAAGAATAAATGGTTGGTACTTAAAAAGTCCGACATCATATGTAATGGGATTTTCTTATAATGGGAATTTATTATTCTTATTTTTTTTTCTTAATGTTGTTATTATTATTGTTTATATGTGATTCTTTAGGGATTTATAGAAGAATGTTTGATGTATAATATTGTTTACTTGTGATTCGTTAGGGATTTATAGAAGAATGTTTGATGTATAATAAATGGAGTTTGCTCATAATAAATAATTCATAAACATGGTTTAGGAAGTTGTGACTTTTGTGTATTTATGAAATTGAAGGGTATGAAGCATCATAAGAGTCTTTCCTTGTGTTTTATATTTATTTGATTATGTTCGATGATTAGTTGTTTATGAAAAAAATAGTAAGACATAAAAACGGAAAAGGATCCGTTATCCAGAAAAAGATCCGGATTTAAGATCAAGAAACACACAAACAAATCATTTAATACTTGAATCTTATAAAAGTTTCACATAAGTTTAAGAATCAAACCAAAGAAAACAAACCCTAGTTTCAAAATTATTTGATTTAGTCCGATGTGAAGCCTACGAAAATATACCGAGACATCAAGTGGCCTGCGTTATTTAGTGGGCTATTAAGCCCAAATCTTTTAATCTTTTTCTCTTCAGGTAGGAAGCCCAACAACAAAGTCCACACATGTTTTTTAATTATTAAACCCAATTAATTTAGCCCATGTGTAGTAGAATTTTCATTAAACCGCACCAACTTCATGTTCCATCCGTATCTTTGTTTCTCAGTTCTCTAATTAATGATGGTTCGGTAGATTGGAAGAGATGGTGTAATTTCGATTTCATGTAATTTGTTTGTTTAGCCTCAACTTTCTCCGCCTTGGAGATAGTTTTGGCTTGTTGGTGGTTTGTTTAATGAAAATTATTTTACAAAAAAAAAAAAAAATTAATCATTCTTTTCGTTTAAAGTCCCTTACCGTCACTCGTAATCGACCCACACCTACAATAATAATAAACAACCCAAAGTAGACTTTGTTCCACCATGACAAGTGTTGCTTAAAATAATGAGTTATAGATATGATAAATGCATGATATGTAATAAAAATGGATACTAAAATCGTGATAAATCATGCCTAAAAATGTAAATAACTGTCGTTGATGATGATATAGATATCGAACAATTCGTAAAATAAGGAAATGATAAACCCTCCAACATTTTGCATAAGTGAATGAGAATACAGAACCCATCTATCATGTTATGTGTGGGTACAACGAAGTCGGTACGAATGTTGGTGAGCATGCTAGAGATGAGGATAAGAAATTGAAGCCACATCCGATACTGAAAGCAAAGATTAACCTTTTTTCTATAATTAGTGACGATACACATTGTGATTGAGGATCCTGTAAAAGGGGCTTGAGTGTGAGAAGTGTGAGAAATATTGTGTTGCTGATATGTGTCCTTGAGTTATATTAATTCAAAAGGGTAAAAACGTAATTTACTCAATAATTCAATTAAAATATAAATATTCCTATATCCGCCTGGGAGTTATTTTAGGATTCCGATTTGTTTTATTAAAGATCCTTTAAAAATATGTGATTTATTTGTCATCTCGTATAAAACTTCAAGATCGCAAGAAGTTATCATCATCATTGTAATACGGTTTTTTTCTGTTCTGTGCGAAAATCTATTGTGTGGTGTTTTAAACCTGCATTCATGGTGTTTTAAACCTGCGGTCCAGTATGTGTTTTTCGTATGGTGTTTTAAACCTGCATTCATAGTGTTTTAAATCTGCAGTCCAGTGTGTGTTCTTCGTATGTTCTTCGTATGATGTTTTAAACCTGCATTCATGGTGTTTTAAACCTGCGGTCCAGTATGTGTTCTTCGTATGTTCTTCGCATCGTGTTTTAAACCTGCATTTACACATGCATTCATGGTGTTTTACATCTGCATTCCAGTATATGTTTTCTTTGTATGGTGTTTTAAACCTGCATTCCAGTAGGCTTCATATCACGCTATACGTAATTTTTTTTTATCTATATAAATATAACGATATGGTACTCATATTAAAGATTAAGAAAAAACTCGTTATTGTGGTGTAATTTATTTAAAAAAAAACATTAAGTATAAAAAGTTATTGACGTTCAAAAAAGATGGGTGAAACTTGCATGTGCATTAAAGTTGATGACACTTTCTTTATTTAAAAATACAATATAAAAAGACACTATTACCCCTAATCTAACCAAATTAGTCAAAAAATAAAATAAAACATAATTTACATTTTAAGCCTTTCTTGATCTCAACCATTAACTACAAGATCTAAGGGCTTAAAACACTTCTTACACTTCTCACAAAACCACCCATTTTTATACTAACCTCACCCTACACATTGTAATGATTTTATACCGATTTATGTTGTTGTCTTGTAACATGTGTGGATGAGTACGTTACTCCAAAAACAAGTATATCAATAGTTAGTTTTCCAGCATTCACATATATGTGCTTTGTTAAAGTGCTTATATTAATAGTAATATAACTCTAGGTTACGACTGGATTTTGTGCATAATTTAGAATAACTGGATACAATGGTTGACACTGTCTATATATTATCTACTTAACTTCTCTATTGTTAGAATAACTGGATAGAACGGTTGACATTGTCTATATATTATCTATTTATCTTCTCTATTGTTAAACTGTATGATATAATTCGCTACACGTTATAACAAGACATGCTAAAAATTTGTAAATCATTTTTCAGGGACCGATTCATCATTCGTCACAAGATTTTATTTTTTATTATTGTAATATGTAACTCAGATATATTTTTTATAGTTTGTAATTTCTTCTCCAGAATATGAAAACATATTCAATATTACTTGATTAAACTATTTACCAACATATAGAAATTGTCAGTTGAAGAACACAAGACGAAGAGAAATTCTTTCAAAATAACTTGAAGGAATCCGTAAGTAATCCAAGGTCAACTAGTCTACCCGTAAACCATCACTATAGAACTTGTCAGTTATATGCCGCTAATTAGACTGTCAACCGTTGGAGTTATATGCCGCTAATTAGACTGTCAACCGTTGGTAATCTGATAGGGATCGATTCGTGATGAACCAATATCCTAGAATAGGAACCCTTTGAGCGGGTTAGACTCCAAGAACATAAGACGAAGAAAAGACTATTTTGCTACAATTTTTCTCAAACACAAAGCCTTTATATATGCATACAATGCAATAACTAAAATAAACTAACCACTAGTTACTAAAAATATGCAAACAATGAAAACATGAAATGCAAACAAAAAGTTAAGTGCAACTAAAAAAAGAAGTGAAAATGTTACAGAATAATAACCAAGTTTTAAAAGTGTTCTAGTTAGATCACTTGTATCGTTTTTGTCCCGATTAGATAACTTAATATTCAAATCGAACCATGTCTTATTTTCCTTGTGTCAAGAAAAAATGAAGCATAAGATGCTGGGGTCGGATTATTTTAATATATAAAATTATATTTATTAAAAATAAAAACACTTTACTTACATTAAAAGTTAAAGTCCACGTCATCACTCGACGTTAACATCAAATAAAAGGGAAAAAAGAAACAAAAATCCACATTACAACGGTTACCTATGAAATGGATGGAAAAACTCTTTATTTTAACGCAAAATGAATGTTGAGTGAACTGATTGGAACACTTTTGAAATTTGAGTGACCTAATTGAAACACTTTTAAAACTTTGTTACTATTACCCCGCTAAAGAATCATGCGTGAGAACGTGGGAAGGTGTGTTAGGCTTCATGGGGCTTTACGTGGGTTACATGGTCGTATCATAATCCTTCAGATTATCTGTCAGTGATATTTTAGAAATCAGATCACCCAAGGTAATATTTTCAATGACATTAATTAGCAACGGAGATATGCCAATAACCACCTTCACCAACATATTTCCAACCAATCGAGCCTCGACAACGTTAGCAATCATATAGTAGCCTCCACCGACGTTGCATTCTTTTTTCCATGTCTAATTGATTTAGTTGTATTAGATTATTTTTCTAGGTTCTAAAGTAACAATTTATCATCATTACAAAGTATGTTATAAATAATCATTACAAAGTATGTTATAAATAGAATGTAATGAAGGGTAATATGTGAAAAGAGTGTTATTACACTATATTAACTCTCTCGTGTTCATCCTCTTTTACTTCATCTTTATCTTAATTTTGTTTCATGTTTAATAAAGGTGATTAGATTATTCTTGTCTATCACAATAATAGTTTAGGAGCCAACAAGTAGCCCATGCAAATGATTTTATAGACAAAATGTTTCTAGTTACATACAACCTTCAACATGGTATGGCCCAACCGCTAGATCTAAAATTGGGCTCGTTCAAATTTTACATTGTCTTAAAATATCAAGATTTTGTTTGACTTAAACTGACATAATATAATGAAACTAAGTATCTTTGTCAATAATGTAGCTTATCAAAATAAAGAACCATACACGAAATTAATATAAAAAAATATATAACATACCTTGTCAGATATATACTCATTAAGTAAATAAGGTCACCAATTGTTAAGAATGGTAAATGAACACAAAACAAGAAAGATAACGAAAAAACGTGACCAAAATCTTATTTAACCCAAACTAAAAAAGTTAACCCCATAAAACCCTAAAACAATACAATAATACAAGTTCAACTAGTCTATCAGTTGAACAATCAACGATCTATGAATGAAAAAACAATATCACGCAGGATCATACAACAAACCCTAACAATCTAGAGAGAGAAAGACAACTAGTTTCTAAGGTGCTAAACATACCCAGAAACCCAAAAGACTATTATATACTAGTTGATAAAACAAGTTACATTAAGCCCCTCTAAGTCTCTTTCAGCTTACCAATAAAACCTTGTACCATATCAATGTTTTACATTACACCTTCAACTTATAAACCTGCATCCATCTAGATATAAAAGTCAATAGAAACATTTTTATGTGTAATAAGTTTATAACACAAACCATAAGTATAATATATGAATTACACTTATCAACATCATCTTTCAACATTCCCCATTAATTCATATACTATATTTGTTTACCAATCCAAGTTTTTTACAAAAAAAACCTCATGCAAGTCACTATTAAGTACTTTAGTTAGAATATGAACTACCTGATACTTTGAATCAACTTTTTCAGGACTAATTAGTCCATATGCAATCTTGTCTCTCAAAAAATGTAAATCAATTTCAAAATGCTTTTTTCTTTCATAAAACACAAGATTCATAGAAATGGAGATTGCAGTCTTACTATCACAATAAATCTTTAAAGGAAATTTACAAACAACACCAAGTTCACTTAGCACATTTTTTTGTCCAAATCAACTCACAAGAAGCAGAGCACATTGCTTTATATTCAGCTTCTGCAGTTGATCTAGAGACTACACTCAATTATTTACTTTTCCAGGAGATCAATGATTATCCTTGAAAACTACAAAACCCTGTAACAGATCTTCTAGTATTTATACACTTTGCCCAATCAGAATCCAGATAACCAACCAAATCATAATGTTGACCTTTCTTAACAACAACCCTTTACCTTAAGTCTGCTTTAGGTATCTAAGTAGTCTCAAAGCAATTTGTAAGTGAGACTCTAAAGGAGAATGCATGAATTGACTAAGAAATTGAACTGGGTAACGATGTTAGGTCTTGTTAAAGTTAAATAGATCAGTTTCCCCACAAGCTTTTGAAAACCAGTTTAATTTTCAAAAACTGGTATTTTTTATCAGTTCTTGAATTAACAATGTAACTCAGTTAAATAGGTATATTAACAGGTTTGCATCCAAGATACCTAAATTCATTTCACAATTCCAAGCAATATTTCCTTAAATTTAAACAAACATTACCTTTTTCATACAAAACTTTTATTCCTAAGAAATATTTAAGAACCCCTAAGTCTTTTATGTCACACCCGCTCGTAGCGGAAGCGTGAGGTGTGATCTGATCTATTCTCATTGCATAACAATATAAGTGAACATGCTAAATGAATAAAACAAGCTCCAATGCCATTGCCATAATTGTTTCAAAATATGCGCAACATATGTTAAGTGTATTGATTACAAACCATCAAATGAAAATAAGTTGTCATAGTTTCATACATCAAAATGCAAGTTCTTAAATGTGAAGGCTTGACCACTATATTGCCGCAAAGAGGCGGTATATAACAGGCAGACCCTTCAAAAGTTGGCATGGAGTCTTGATACTTGCTTTCTTGTCGAAAACCCCCGACATGGTCCACTAATTCCCAGAAATATATGTTAAGTTGAAAACATTAACAAAAGTTGGCGAGTTCATTCAGTTTAGTTGTATAAGATGTATATGTAAAATGTGAGTTGTATAAATGTATCTGTAAAATGTGAGTTGTATAAAATGTATCTGTAAAATGTGAGTTGTATAAAATATATCTGTAAAATGTGAGTTGTATAAGATGAAAACCAGTATGTAAAGATGTAGTATGTAAAGCGTCAATGAAATCATTGATTATTAATGTTTTGCAAGGACATTAATATGTGTGATGAGATAGGAAGCAATCCAAACCTAGACGATTTTGTGTCGACTACTATCGACTGGGACACAAACGCACTCTTCTGTATGGGTCCACGACCAAGAGTGGGGCTCGCCAAAACCCATTAGAACTAACCCCTTGTACCTAGGTCCAAACTGGATTAATGGTGCTTAGTTGTATAACCCTATTCACACATGATCTAAGGTGCTTCATTCCGTGACTTAACATACAATTGAACATTTATTTTCCCCGATAGTTGTAAAATGAATAGGGGACATGAACTCACAGAATTGCGTCCGTGAATGGTAAGTAACTGTGATCTCACGTGCGGTTGTCTTGAATAGTGTCACGACCTACAAACGTCCTATATTTGTTAGACACTTCGGTCTTTGTAAAAAGAAACATACAAGATGGGTTTTGTATAAAAGTTTAACAAAACTAGAAGTAAAGTATGGTTGTTGAACTAGTAAACATATGTAAAGATTATACCAAAACCCTACATGATTATGAGCTCATCTTGTTAAGTTCATGTTATAAATCTCATGTGCTTTT
This sequence comes from Helianthus annuus, assembly GCF_002127325.2. Taxonomy (NCBI): domain Eukaryota; kingdom Viridiplantae; phylum Streptophyta; class Magnoliopsida; order Asterales; family Asteraceae; genus Helianthus; species Helianthus annuus. The sequence continues at coordinate 161,469,037 of NC_035445.2, read as the reverse complement.
GCTTAGAAATAAAATGAGTAAATTGTTGGTGATTTGAAAAGAAAAAGATATGTTTTATTAAACATGGCAAAGTTCATATTACAAATGAACTTTGGCAAAGTTCATTTTTGTATAGCTTGTGTAAGATGTAGGAATTGATATGGTTCTTTGTTTAAATGATACCCCAAGGTATTCTCATATGAATTCTAGGTTGAACAACACTTTTATACATTGCATAAAACTTACAATGCTGATTTCTGCTGAATTTGTGCAGAAAAGTGTTGAATTTGTGACTTTTAGTGCTTTTCGGGCAGCTTTTAGCGTTATCGGACTTCGGGAAGGTATTAAACCAAACCATTGCATTCCTAGTTAGGGTTTAATGTATATTTGATGTTGGACTTTCGTCTGAGTCCTAAATATGTCATTAAGATGGTTTCTGCGGATCCTGCGTTTCTGTCTGCACACTAGTCTACTAGGTGCTACTCTAGTTGTTTCGATGCATTGTTTAAACTGTTTCATATGTATTCAATAAAAATGAATAATGTGCATCATAAATAAGTATTCCATTAGTATTCTAAGTGTATGTCATGAAATATGCAGTTCAGATGTTCAAAACACATAATTGTATAGCTAAAAATGAGTAATTTAAATGTACTAAAGTTACCGAAAAGTGGCAGTTGTCACATTTTATTTAAAAGTTTTCACCTAAATTTTTTTAATCTTCTTTATTTTATTAACATTATTCCCTTGCAACCACTATGTCATCAACATACACCAATAAAATGAAGAAGATTGCTTTAACACAAATAAAGAGTGATGACAAACACTTTGAACAAACCCTATAACAGACAATACTCCAATCAGTTTTCATCATCATGCTGAATAATATGCAGCTGAATAATAAACTTTTTCTCACAACAATGAGAAGAATGCTTTCATCATCATGCTTTTATAAAGATTGCAATTACAATGTTTACGTGTGCATAAGAATTACAATGCACTGTTCGTACAAAATGTCAAGACGAAAGTGATAAATAGAACAATACATGCACTGTTCTATTTGTAGTACAAATCAAAAATCTGAAGCATCTAAGCTGACGTCACCTAGACAACGACATCTAACTGCCTAACAAACTCCTAACATCTGCTATTAGCCTAAGCACTGTTACATTGATAACCTCTGTTGAGCAGCATCTGTTGAATATCATCTGTTGGTCTCTAACATCTGTTGAGCCATAGCAGACCTTTGCTTCTTCAGACTTCATCTTCATCAACAGAGGATCACTTTGGCAGAACTTTTGATCAGCACACTTTATCTTCAAACAGATGTTCTCTTTTGGCAGACTTTGGCTTTGGCATAACTTTGGAGTAGCAGATGTTGAGTCTTTGTCATTGGGAGCTGCAGATTTTACAAAGCATTGTTATGCATGATCAGATATAGACTATTTTGGCTTTGCAATCATCTGTTCTTTTGTGGGCTCCATTGGAACCAACACAAGTAATAGTACTGGCCTTACATCTAGCTTTGGATCTTTAGCAGCCCTTTGAACATCTGTTCAGGCTTAAACCAACCAGAGGAATTAAACCTCTGTTGACTTACTTAACATCTGTTCAGGCTTAAACAGATGTTTGGCATTCTATATCAGTGCCTTGTCTCTAACAGGGCATTGCCCTTTGAACAGACTTTTCTTCTTCTTTTTCAATAGTGCTTTCATATTTGGCATTCTATATTTAGAAACAATTTAACATCAACATAAACTAAATCAAATTCAGACACAATTTAACATCAAAATCAATATCGATCTGCAATCCTAAGATTCTATATATATCAATATAATAATAATAATAATAATAATAATAATAATAATAATAATAATAATAATAATACTTATGCTTGCTAAAATAAGTAAAAGTAAATTGTGACAAGAAAGATTAATACGATTTTAAGTCATTAAAACAGTAACAATTACATTGAGAACTTGTCACACCCCGACCACGTAAAACAACAAATCGTGGCGGAAACGTCGGGGAGTGTCGTAACAAAATCATTGTTTCACAACCATAGATTAAATTGTTTCGTTTTATTGAATTATTGAACTCATTGTTTTAATACAATTTAGATAAATACAAATATTGTCTTTCGAGTTTTAAAGTCACTAAGGCACGAGTCCATCCTATGTATAGCATGCATCAACGATCATCACGTAGCAGCACCTGAAACATATATGAAAATAGGTACGTCAGCATAAAAATGCCTGTAAGTAACATAGGTTTTGTTGATTGAGATTCATGGCTTTAGTTAACATAACAAAAAGGTTTTATGTTTTACAAAAATTGCCATGAATCCTTGTAAAAGTTTTGTTTCTAAAAAATGTATTGTTTTGATAAAAGGTTTGTAGTATATACAAAAAATATACTTTTGTTTGGAAATAGTTAAACGTATAGTATATCAAAATATACTTTTGTTACTAAAATAATAGATTTGGTAGTATATCACAAATATACTTTGGTTTTGAAAGATAACATATCAACTATGCTTTGGTTTTGAGAATAGCATATCAACTATGCTTTGGTTTTGAAAATAGCATATCAACTATGCTTTGGTAAATAACAAGGTCAGTCGTATATAAAATATATGTTGGATTTTGTACATAGTATATCAAAATTATACTTTGGTAAATAATATCACATTTGGGAGTATATCAATCTATACTTTGGTAGTATATCAAAATATACAAAAGAAACTGTGATTTAGTATTCATTCAAACCTTAGTGTATCAAACTACACCTTGGAGACTATGGAAATACCACAAAGGCAATTTCTATTTGGTTAAAATTTGGTTTCTAACATTCCATACAACAGTAATGGGGTGTCTAGTCCTATAGCGCTATATCATACTACCAATCGGCTTGGTGAATGTATAAAGAAAGTACAATCCAACAATTAGTTTTAAAATGTTTGAAAATTTGTTTTTAAACCATAGAATATAGTTTAATTCGTCAAAAGATAAGTACTAGCATGTATAATCATATAGTTGAAAACATGAAAATAACAAATATGCACATATGTTTCATCGTAAAACATTTGAAAGCAGTAAAAGAGAGGACTATGTACTCACTTAAGATTGCAAATATCCTTGATTAAGTATCCTAAGAAGCTCGGAAATCAAGGGATCAAGTGGTACCTAGTAATCGGATTGCTAATTAAACACTCGGCTCCTAAGTCGGAAGATTGGGTAGAATGAGGTCTCGTAAACCAAATGAGCATTGGAACTCATGTGATATGGTTTAACGAAGTCTACATTCTAAAACGGAACCTATCCTAAGTGCTTACGACCCGTTACGACCCATTAAGGTAGCTTACGCTACTTTAACGCGTCGTTCGCGCAAACGCACGTTCGAGACGTCTAACTAGTCCTATGACAAGTATTATATGCCTAAACATGTTTAAATATGTTGTATAATCAGTTAAGTGACAAAAGTTTAAGTTACATATACTTAAAATTCAATTATGCATGAAAAGGGCATTTTGGTCATTTACCTAAGGCATATAAACTACCTATCATACAACTACTTAAACTATGTGACCATAAGGTATAACCTCGGAAGGTTATTCCCTATACAACTATGGTCACTAAACATGCTTGGTCGGATCCTAATGATCGACCAAACGGGTCGAGTTCAAAAGTCTAAGCGGTTGTCAAGACCGCTTGACTTACGACAAGCACTAAACTAAAAGTGACGAGCTAAACATGTTAAAACATGTTTACCTAAGTTAGAGAACATGTTTTGATATCAAAACAAAGTGTTTCGATACCCAAGGATAGTTTGGTTGCAAAATACGCATAAATGCGCATTTTGACCAAAACTATGACTCGTCACTACGCCTAATCAACGTGGTAATCATTAGGTATTGTCACACCCCCAAAATACCACCTAGGGAGTGTCCCCATTAGGCGTGTGACGTACCAACCACGAGCCACTAATAACATCGAACCAATACGAGTTTCAAAATAAAATCTTCAAGTATTAATAAAAACACCAGTCACGAGTTTAAATGTAAACCAACATGTTCAGCGGAAGCAAACAATAATTCATAGTTAAATTGTTCATAAACCAATGTGTAATAGTAACAGATAATCACATGAGTCCCTTCAGTTGACCCATGACCACTCCTGCTCCTCCAGACAGCAAGTTTCCAATCCAAGATACCTAACGACCTGCGAGCATGCAACAAGTGTATCAGACAAGGCTGGCGAGTTCACAGTTTATGGAAACGTTTGATACTAAGTATTTATTCCAGTTCATTAACAAATACAGAAGTAATATTGATAATATCTCAATGATAAACAAGACGGCTCCTGATGTATGTTTTGCCCTTTCCCCAGTGCTCCTATCAAAGCACTGGGCCTGACTGGGTAATTAGTTCACAACCGTCCTCCCCGGTACGGTGTGAGGGTGCCAAACCTAAGTAGCGCTACCAACTAATACCCTGTTACCTCCCCGGTAACAAAAGATGGGACTTAAGAGTGATAGAATGAGAATATATCCAATATACCAGTTTTACCCAAAAGACTTATCCCTCCCCGGGATACCCACTGACTGTCCCAACCACCGGGACACATGCTCTAAAGTAGTGAACTCACATTGGGTTTGCTCGGTAAGATTATTTACTTGATTAATAGTTGATCAACCACTTCCTAAAAGGGGTACCATTAACAGTTAGTTTTACATGCGCTTATCATACAACTAATTAACGTATTCGAGGTTCACATCAAGCATATTCTTTACTCATGAAATGCACATGTGTAATCCAAATCATGACAGTTTATTCATCTATGTGGGGCATCACCCAACTGTTTAACATGTAACTACTCAACATGTCATATACATACATACGTAACCTGCCAGTACACTCCCCAACCCCACTGTTACACATATATGGTCCAAAGATAAAGTATGTAAGAACACAATTACTAACAAATCTAAAACGTTTATTGCCCAGCCAATTCACACCATGTGCGGCCACTGCCTTGGCAGTTTTGCTCGGCCCAACATCGCTGGCCCAAGTCCAGCCATGTTGTTCAATTGGCTACGGCCCAGATGGGTTGTGTGCACAATAAATCTCGTGGCCCAGTGTCGTTGCCATGGCCCAGCTGTGAACCGGTTTGATTGTGGCCCAAAATTATCAATTCAGATTATATGTGTGTATGTGTTCAACAGTTATATGTGGCCCAACTAATAAGTTCATCCAACAACCTCTAACACTCCATTAACAAGCATTAGCCCAAATAATATATGTATGATCTATTAATGTATTCGGTCCAATCAAAAATCCAAATCATGTGTACAATGTTCATGTCAGTGATCTAAAATCAACTAAATCATGCAATCTGTAAATAACATCACTAGGGATTCAATACACATAATCAAGAAGTATATCACTAATACTGATGAAAACTGCCAAATCGAACAACAACCTTAAATATATAATGTGCACTTAACCGACCATCCATACCAATTAGCATATTATTCCTCTTTGTCAAACCGAAACACGTTTCGTACGCACATCATGCATCTGTTGTGACGATTCTCTAGCACACTCAAGCCTTAGGGTTGCAACATGTATATAATTATCTATCAACTACCACTGTTCGGTTATTAGATTAATCACATAGCATATCCATGCCATCAACATCATAACGTGCAGATTGACAATCAGCAGATTAATCCATGCCATCACTAACACAACAAATAGGTTATACATCATATTCATGCGACACATCAATCTTACTCACACAAGCATGATTATCAAAACAACTCAAACAAGAGAAATCACTAACCAGTAATTTGATTCGATAGGATGATGTTACGAGAGAGGGGGGTCTTTTAATACTGCCGTCGCACAATGGATACAAGGGTAGGGTTTGTTCTAGTTTGTATTCTTATTTACGTACATGTTGATATATGGACAAAAGGAGTTTGGGCCGGTTGCAATAGCTAGACACACAACAGTTTTGGGCCGGTTATGATTGCTAATCAAAACAATGGTTTAGGGCGGTTCATTACTTAACCGAGATGGGCTCAAGCCCATATGTTTGCTATCTACCACAAAGGCAGTTTGGGTTTTAGTGGTAGTTCAAGTATGGCCGATGTGTAGTAAGGTGGGAATTCAAAATGTGTGCAGCCCAATGTCAATCGCATGGGCTGAGATGATACCCGCGTCCCAAGGTATGTCATGTGTGTGTGTGTAGTGAAACACTTAATGGACCTAACCATACTCTTAATTATACTCAAATAGATTCACACTCGACAATTTAATCAAGGCAACAAGTTATAATAAAAGTTTGATACGACAAGAGCGTGGAAGAAAGAAAATTATGAGAGGTTGTAACCACAAGATCAAATTATACAAACCTTGGAAGTTCGGGTTGTCACATCATCCCCAACTTGAAAGAAATTTCGTCCCGAAATTTGACAAGTAAGCACAGGGGAATGAAGTGAGAAATCAAGATTGCTGCGAATTTTGCTCAGGTGCCACATCATCCCCAACTTGAAGAGGAATTTTGTCCCGAAATTCACCAGTTTCCTCAGGCTTAGACTTGTCGTCAGGAAAAGTTGAGGATATTTAAGCTTCATCTAATCCTCACGCTCCCACGTGAACTCCGGTCCACGTCTTGAGTTCCAACGAACTTTAACAATTGGAATACGACTATGTTTGCGCACTTTGACCTCCCAGTCCATAATCTCAATAGGTTCTTAGACAAACTGCAACTTGTCGTTAATCTTCAACTCTTGAAACGGCACAATCAGTGTTTCATCAGACAAACACTTCTTCAACTGTGAGACATGGAAGACATCGTGAACATTGCCCAACTCAGCAGGCAACTCAAGCTTGTAAGCGACCTTACCAATCCGCTCCAGGATTCTAAATGGCCCAACGTAACGCGGATTAAGCTTACCGCGCTTCTCGAAGCGTACAACACCCTTCCACGGCGAAATTTTCAACATAACCTGATCACCCACTACAAACTCTAACGGTTTCCTACACAGGTCGGCGTAGCTTTTCTGGCGATCCCGCGCTGCTGCCATACGGTTTCTGATCTGAACAATCATTTCTGAGGTTTCAAGTACAAGCTCAGGACCTGTGATTTGACTGTCACCCACTTCAGCCCAACAGAGAGGAGAACGACACTTCCGCCCATACAACGCTTCGAACGGAGCTGCCTGAATACTAGTGTGGTAGCTGTTATTGTAGGAGAACTCTATCAACGGCAAGTGTTTCTCCCATCCTTTCCCAAAATCAATCACACACGCCCGCAACATGTCTTCAAGTGTCTGAATGGTGTGCTCGCTCTGACCATCCGTCTGTGGGTGATAAGCGGTACTCATATCAAGTTGTGAACCGAACGATTTATGCATTAACTGGCATAATTCAGAAGTGAAACGCGGATCTCGATCTGAGATGATAGAAGTTGGCACCCCACGCCTAGAAACCACTTCCTTAAGTTAGACTGTTGCAAGCTCTGAGAACTTATTTGTTTCCTCGATGGCTCGACAATGTGCTGACTTCGTTAGATGATCAACGAACACCCAAATAGTATTGTTTCCAGCCTGAGTTCTCGGTAAACCCGTGACAAAATCCATGGCGATCTGCTCCCACTTCCATGTGGGTATCTCTGGCTGCTGAAGTAGACCCAAGGGTTTCTGATGCTCTGTTTTGACTTTAGCACAAGTCAAGCACTTACTCACGTACGTCGCAATGTGAGCCTTCATCTTTGGCCACCAATACATAACCCTGAGATCCTGATACATCTTGTCTGAACCCGGGTGAACAGAATACCGAGACTTGTGCGCTTCGTCCATCACAAGCTCTCGAAGATTACCATACAGAGGAACCCATACCCGCTCCACAAAGTAATGCATGCCCTCAGATCTCTCCACAAGTCGCTTTGCCATGCCCCGCAAGTATTAGGCCTCGATGTTCTCTTCCTTCAAGGCCTCGATCTGAGCGGAACGAATCTGAGCAGGTAAACTATAGTGAATAGTAAGTTGTAGAGCGTGAACATGCTTAGGCTTCGTCTCCTTACGGCTAAGTGCATTAGCTACAACATTAGCTTTACCTGGATGATACTTGATGGCACATTCGTAATCGTTCATAAGCTCTATCCAACGCCGTTGCCGCATATTCAATTCTTTTTGGTCGAAGATATGCTGGAGACTCCTGTGATCGGTGTATATAGTGCATTTGGTACCGTACAGATAATGTCTCCAAATCATCAACGCCAACACCACAGCCCCTAACTCCAAGTCGTGAGTCGTATAATTTTTCTCGTGCACCTTCAACTGACGAGAAGCATAAGCTATCACTTTCTCGCGTTGCATCAACACGCAACCGAGACCCTGAATCGAAGCATCACAGTAAACCACAAAATCTTCGGTACCCTCTGGTAAAGACAAGATCGGTGCGCTGCATAGTTTCTGCTTTAAGAGTTGAAAAGCGTCCTCCTGTTTCATTCCCCAAGAGTAAACAACGTTCTTCTGTGTCAAGGAGGTGAGAGGTTGAGCAATCTTTGAGAAATCCTGAATAAACCGACGGTAGTACCCTGCCAGACCCAGGAATTGTCGCACCTCCGAAGGATTCTTCGGTGCCGCCCAATTCCTAATAGCATCGATCTTGGCAGGATCCACGTGTATCCCCTTTTCGTTAACAATATGCCCCATAAAGTGTACATCTCGAATCCAGAAATCACACTTAGAAAATTTCGCGTAAAGCTGCTCCTTCCTCAAGAGCTCCAAGATAAGACGTAGATGTCGCTCGTGGTCCTCCTTGCCCTTCGAGTAGATCAAGATGTCGTCGATGAAGACAATAACAAAGTCGTCAAGATACGGCTTGCACACGCGGTTCATGAGATCCATGAAGACCGCGGGCGCATTAGTCAATCCAAACGGCATAACCAAAAACTCATAGTGGCCATATCGCGTCCGAAAAGTCGTCCTGGGTACATCCTCCTCGCGGACTCGTACCTGATGATAACCAGACCTTAAGTCGATCTTGGAATAAAAACTTGACCCTTGCAGCAGGTCAAATAGGTCGTCGATACGCGGTAAAGGATAACGGTTCTTGACCGTCACCTTGTTGAGTTCGCGATAATCAATACACATCCGAAGGACCCGTCCTTCTTCTTCACAAACAGTACTGGGGCTCCCCAAGGCGAAGAGCTAGGTCGGATAAAACCCCTATCCAACAGCTCTTGGAGTTGATTCGACAACTCCTTAAACTCTCCTGGCGCAAGACGATAAGGAGCACGAGCAATCGGGGTTGCTCCTAGCATGAGGTCGATCTGAAATTCCACCTGACGATGTGGAGGTAAACCAGGGAGTTCGTCAGGAAACACATCAGGAAACTCACGAACAACTGGAAGGTCCTCGATCCTTCTCTCATCAGGCTTCGATACGGTAACAAGAGCTAAAACAGCAGGGTAGCCCTTACGTAAACACTTCTGAGCCTTCATCGCTGAAATAATGCTAACCGTGACACCACTACGGTGACCCCGAACCGATAAATATTCCCCGCTAGGGAGAGGAACACACACGATTTTCTCCTTGCAGAGAATTTCCGCCTGATGTTTGGACAACCAGTCCATACCGATAACCACATAAAAACTTCCAAGAGTAATAGGGAGTAGATCAATGTCGAACACTTGACCCATGAGGTCGAGTTTGCACCCAACTAGAACGTGTGAAGCCTCAATTGTTTTACCATCAGCTATCTCTACTATGTGTTTAGTTACAAGTGGTGTAGGACTCAACCCTAACTGTCGACTTAACCCCAAAGATACATAACTCCAATCGGCCCCCGAGTCGAATAAAATAGAAGCAAATATACCATTTACCGAAAACGTACCAGTCACTACGTTGCCGTCATTCTGTGCTTCCCCGGCTCCAATAGTAAACATGCGCCCACGCGCACCGTTTCCCCCGTTGTTCCCATTATTGTTCCCAGTGTTGTTGTTATTCCCATTGTTATTACCACCTGCATTCTCATTCAGCTGAGGGCAGTCTCGCTTGATGTGTCCCTCAGCTCCACATTGAAAACAACCCTTACGAATACCCTGGTTCTGCTGAGGCTGCTGTCTACCCTGCTGCTGTGACTGCTGCTGCGGGTTCGGGAGTGAAACCCTACAATCCTTGGCCATGTGCCCTACTCTGTTGCACCTGTGACATATACGAGTACACTGCCCCCGATGGTGATAGTTGCACTTGTTGCACTTTGGTAATTTCCCCGCATAAGAACCCTGACCTGAACTGTTACCCTGATTCTGATTCACTGAAGACGACTGGCTGAAACTACGATTGATGCCAGTGTCCGGCCTTTTCTGTGACTGCACTGAATTGGACGCCTTGTCCACATCGCTCCACTTAAGCTTGCTGTTAGTGGCGGGGGTAGTAGCTGTAGTAGCGGCAGTAATAGTAGTAATAGCAGTAGAAACACGGGGTGGTAGCGACCCGCTCTCCACCTCCTGATCTGTGATCTTGCGAGCCAAACGGACAATCTGAGTCAAGTCGTTGAGGTTCGCTGCAGTAACCAAACCCTTCACTCGTGAAGGTAATCCCTTGATGAACAATTCAATTCTTCGATGCGGAGGTCGGGACAAATTCGGGCACATGATAGCCAACTCATGAGACCGCTTCACATATGCTTCAATCTCGGATCCCACCATCTTCAGATCATAATACTCATTTTCCAGTTTCTGTATCTCATCGCGAGGACAATACTCCTCCCTGATCAACTCCTTAAAGTCGTCCCAAGTAGTGGCGTTCGCCGCCTCGATGCCCAACAGCTGAACCTGGGCATTCCACCATGTCAGGGCACCATCCTTAAGTGTGCCCGTAGCATACTTCACTCTGTCCCCAACAGGACAGTTACATATCGCAAATACCGCTTCTGCCTTCTCAAACCATCGCAGAAGTCCCACAGCCCCTTCGGTCTCACTGAAGGTCTGTGGCTTACAATCCATAAACATCTTGAACGTACAAGCAGGTGGAGCAGGTAGATTGTTTTGATTCGCAGGTTGACCTAAAATGAAAGAACGTACAACGCACAGGTCAGATTCGAGTATACGACACAAGGACAGAAAGTAATTGGCACATATCGTACCAGCCTGGTAAGCCGCTAGGGCTTCAGCTACACGAGTGTTGATCAAATTGGTCAATTCGGCCTGCGTCATAGCAATGTGGCCACGTCCGCCACCTCGGCCTCCTCCACGTCCACTCATGGTTCTATATAAGAGAAGGGAACAATCTTAAGGGTCGAAACGAGGTAAAAGTCAAGTATCACGTTAAAATCTACAACTATCAAGTTTACACAGAATAGGGCAAAACCCTTCTCACGCTCGTTAAGCCTCACTGGGACTTACATGCACCTCACGTTATTATTATGTGTGCACCCATAATAATAAGGCAATTTGCATGCTTGTCTCGGTGCCTCTTAACTTGCGCTCAAAGTTTCCCCCACACTCAAATAGCAAACCAGTAGGGACTACAGGATTATAATTCACAAAAGTCGAAGAGTAGTGTTACACTATCAAACCACCATAGTATCTAATATATCGTTTCATGCAAGCTGTGAGTGTGTGATTACTAAGCAAGTGATGCACAAAGTAAACAGAAGACGAACCTTGCGATCTGGAGCTGAGTGTCATGGTCGATTTTCGAAGTTGTTCGGTTATAGTCTGGTTTTGTAAAAATGTTTTTAAAACCAAGTTCACTATAACCAGTGGCTCTAATACCAAACTGTCACATCCCCAAAATACCACCTAGGGAGTGTCCCCGTTAGGCGTGTGACGTACCAACCACGAGCCACTAATCACATCGAACCAATACGAGTTTCAAAATAAAATCTTCAAGTATTAATAAAAACACCAGTCACGAGTTTAAATGTAAACCAACACGTTCAGCGGAAGCAAACAATAATTCATAGTTAAATTGTTCATAAACCAATGTGTAATAGTAACAGATAATCACATGAGTCCCTTCAGTCGACCCATGACCACTCCTGCTCTTCCAGACAGCAAGTTTCCAATCCAAGATACCTAACGACCTGCGAGCATGCAACAAGTGTATCAGACAAAGTTGGCGAGTTCACAGTTTATGAAAACGTTTGATACCAAGTATTTATTCCAGTTCATTAACAAATATAGAAGTAATATTGACAATATCTCGATGATAAACAAGACAGCTCTTGATGTATGTTTTGCCCTTTCCCCAGTGCTCCTATCAAAGCACTGGGCCCGACTGGGTAATTAGTTCACAACTGTCCTCCCTGGTACGGTGTGAGGGTGCCAAACCTAAGTAGCGCTACAAACTAATACCCCGTTACCTCCCAGGTAACAAAAGATGGGACTTAAGAGTGATAGAATGAGAATATTGTCCAATATACCAGTTTTACCCAAAAGACTTATCCCTCCCCGGGATACCCACTGACTGTCCCAACCACCGGGACGCATGCTCTAAAGTAGTGAACTCACCTTGGGTTTGCTCGGTAAGATTATTTACTTGATTAATAGTTGATCAACCACGTCCTAAAAGGGGTACCGTTAACAGTTAGTTTTACATGCGCTTATCATACAACTAATTAACGTATTCGAGGTTCACATCAAGCATATTCTTTACTCATGAAACGCACACGTGTAATCCAAATCATGACAGTTTATTCATCTATGTGGGGCATCACCCAACTGTTTAACATGTAACTACTCAACATGTCATATACATACATACGTAACCTGCCCGTACACCCCTCAACCCCACTGTTACACATATATGGTCCAAAGATAAAGTATGTAAGAACACAATTACTAACAAATCTAAAACGTTTATTGCCCAGCCAATTCACACCATGTGCGGCCACTGCCTTGGCAGTTTTGCTCGGCCCAACATCGCTGGCCCAAGTCCAGCCATGTTGTTCAATTAGCTCCGGCCCAGCTGGGTTGTGTGCACAATAAATCTCGTGGCCCAGTGTGGTTGCCATGGCCCAGCTGTGAACCGGTTTGATTGTGGCCCAAAATTATCAATTCAGATTATATGCGTGTATGTGTTAAACAGTTATATGTGGCCCAACTAATAAGTTCATCCAACAACCTCTAACAATCCATTAACAAGCATTAGCCCAAATAATATATGTATGATCTGTTAATGTATTCGGTCCAATCAAAAATCCAAATCATGTGTACAATGTTCATGTCAGTGATCTAAAATCAACTAAATCATGCAATCTATAAATAACATCACTAGGGATTCAATACACATAATCAAGAAGTATATCACTATTACTGATGAAAACTGCCAAATCGAACAACAACCTTAAATATATAATGTGCACTTAACCGACCATCCATACCAATTAGCATATTATTCCTCTCTGTCAAACCGAAACACATTTCGTACGCACATCATGCACCTGTTGTGACGATTCTCTAGCACACTCAAGCCTTAGGGTTGCAACATGTATATAATTATCTATCAACTACCACTGTTCGGGTTATTAGGTTAATCACATAACATATCCATGCCATCAACATCATAACGAGCAGATTGACAATAAGCAGATTAATCCATGCCATCACTAACACAACAAATAGGTTATACATCATATTTATGCGACACATCAATCTTACTCACACAAGCATGATTATCAAAACAACTCAAACAAGAGAAATCACTAACCAGTAATTTGATTCGCTAGGATGATGTCACGAGAGAGGGGGGGTTCTTTTACTACTGCCGTCGCACAATGGATACAAGGGTAGGGTTTGTTCTAGTTTGTATTCTTGTTTACGTACATGTTGATATATGGACAAAAGGAGTTTGGGCCGGTTGCAATAGCTAGACACACAACAGTTTTGGGCCGGTTATGATTGCTAATCAAAACAATGGTTTAGGGCGGTTCATTACTTAACCGAGATGGGCTCAAGCCCATATGTTTGCTATCTATCACTAAGGCAGTTTGGTTTTTAGTGGTAGTTCAAGTATGGCCGATGTGTAGTAAGGTGGGAATTCAAAATGTGTGCAGCCCAATGTCAATCGCATGGGCTGAGATGATACCCGTGGCCTAAGGTATGTCATGTGTGTGTGTGTAGTGAAACACTTAATGGACCTAACCATACTCTTAATTATACTTAAATAGATTCACAATCGGCAATTGAATCAAGGCAACAAGTTATAATAAAAGTTTGATACGACAAGAGCGTGGAAAAAAGAAAATTATGAGAGGTTGTAACCACAAGATCGAATGATACAAACCTTGGAAGTTCGGGTTGTCACAGGTATAGTCACTCGGGACTATAACTATCGTGATTACGCTCACGTTGCAAAGTTCAAACGAACTTTGTGTTGACCAAAGACTGGTCAAAGCAGAAAGTCAACCACTGTTTGACTTTCATGCTCGAAAAGCAATAAAAGCACGAAAGAAGCTTACAAAGGGTCCAAGCTAGGGAGAACTTGATCTATAACACTCAGGTATGAAGCAAAGGCTTCAACTTAGATCATTAATCAGATCAAGGGTGCAGAAAATGGAATGAGGGCATGGGTATTTATAGTTTTCGGTAAACTGTTAGGATCATTTCTTGCTAAAGAGGGATCAATCTTGGCAATCCAAGTGGGCAAATGGTTTTAGAAACCATGGGGACATGATAAACCATCAAAATTCAGCAAATGGTATCCGAAATCAGGTGTTAAAACCATCAAAAACAAGCTCCAAGTCCAGATTCAATGTTTCTGACTTGGGCTGCTGTCGCGCCCCGCGTAGGAATAGGCTCAGGCTTACGCGCCCCGCCTGGCATGTTTGACAGATTGACAGTTTTGGTCCATGCAGCCCAAAACTTGGTTTTCGATGCATTTTTGACAGGTTTAAGCCCCGTTAACCCCATTTCAAGGCTCTAAAAAAAAGTTAAAGTATAGGGAACTTAAAATATGCCCAAAAATATCTCGGATGTCGGTTCGTTTGGCCGTACGGTTGCGTTGTTCGATTAATTACGACGGAAATCGTAACGAACACAAAAACGATCCAAATTAAGCGACGAATGGAATTTTATCATGCCAATCACTAAAATGAAATATTTTAATGATTACATAAATTTTTGGATGTACGGATGTATTCAGAACGTAAGATATGCGCGAAAATGCAAACTTATGCACTTTTTGACGCTTTTAGTCCCTATTGATCAAATAAGTTTATTTTCACATACCGAACCCCTCAAAGCCTATTTCTAAGATATGTAAAGGATATTTGGGGTATGTTTAACTTATGATCAAGTTCCGGAATGTTCTTTACTATACAAATCGACATAGTTTCGCAGTTTGACGAAATTAGTCCCTGTAAGCGAATAAACTTGATTTCGACACACCAAACCTTCCGAAACTTATTTCTAAGTTATGTAAAGGTTATTTAAGGTATGTTGAGCCTATGTCACTCTTCCTGAGTGTTTGTTGCATTAAACTGATTGCGTTAACGCGTCATTTCGCGTATAACTTTCCAGAAAGCGATTTAAAGCTCGCAATCGAACATGGATTGATATGTGCAAATGATACACATATTTATACATATCCCAAGTATGAAACACAATATTTCATTTGTTTGGTATTTGTTTGGTAGTGACACAGGTGTCACAGTCTCCCCTGCTTTAGGAAATTTCGTCCCGAAATTTAATTTTAGAGGAAACTTGTGAAGACAGCTGTGATTGTTTCGCTTTCAAATGAATCCTCCGTCTTTTTCCCAAGTAAAAGTCTAGGTCACATTTGGATTCTTAGCGAATCTGTTAATTGTTAAAGTGATGTCCTTGTTGTAACAAAGACATGGAGTTTCGAACGACGGATAGGAGAATGTTTCCTATGAAGACTATTATAGGAAACTTGTGTGTGCTCGAAATTAGAGTAGGAGAAAGCAAGATAAAATAACAAGGGTCAAGGTCCAGGACTTCTAGTAACTCAAATAACGCTACGCTCATAGTGTAATAAGGAAGACTTATGTATAGGATGTACCAGCGGCGTATCCACCATGCCCTTTTTACATTGTTCACGTCTCGTTATTCTCATCACTACAGGTGTTAGCACATGACAAAACTTGTTGTGGGTTATGTGCACTGAATTCCATAATTATGTATGCATCCATAATTACGTAATTCCTTGCACAGTTCGCACAGTTCATTTTGTAATGTGTAGGGAAAAAAATCAATCGGACATACATGTAATGACTTGACTAGACCACCAGAGGACCTTTTTAACTAGATCAACGAACGATCTTTTTAACTAGATCAACACATGATCTCCTTAACTAGATCGTCGTATGATCTCTTTAAATAGGCCACTTAAGGGATCTTTGTAACTCAGAACCAAATAATCATTTTGAAATAGCACTTAGGAATCCAAGGGTCTGACTATTTGCACAGAAAGCTCCTTAAGGATTTAAGATAGTACTTTGAGTATCATTCTGAGAATCTAACATATGAAAATACAAAAGATTCTACTAGGACCTAGATAGCGAGCTTTAGAATTAAACATAAACACATAATCACATAAACGCGTATTTGTTAATTTAGTTATTAGCTCGTTCCATAATTGAATTAATGCATTTGAAGTACACTAGAAATCCAATCATGGACTTCAATTAGTACTTAAAACATTCTCAGGAATCTAACTATGAAGATAGGAAGATCTTATAAGAATTTGGAATTTGTGTGGTGACAATGTTTTGAAATCCATGTACTAGGCATGTTAAGGCAACACACAAAGCAAAAATGGACTTAATAATCGTGTACACAGTCACATAACATGGGTCCAGTTAAGGACTTATGAAAGTACCTTTAGATATCAAATCGAGGATTTGAAATGGTACTTCAAATATTTGTTTAAGAATTTGTAGTTTGTACCTTGTACTTTGTTTCTTTAAAAGAAACGAGTACTTAGGATTTTAGGGAGGATCACGAGTGATCACAAAATGAAAGAACCACATGAGTAGTTTGTTCTGCAAGGAACACGGTCCCTTGGGTTTCGGTATCGTAGGGGTATGTCACGCAGACACACAATCATGATAGTTTCGTAAAATAAAATTGGAACAACAAATTTTATTTATATAACAGCTGAATTGTTTTGAACGTCAAAGGATAACAAACAAAGAAATACAAAAGACTAATTGTTCACTGTTGCATTGTCATTTGCATTTGCCTCATTTATGTTAAACACTCGTCCACGCGCTGGATTTGCGTTAACAAGTCTTGGGCAATTGTTCCTATAGTGAGTAAGATCACCACAGTTGTAGCACGATCCAGGTGGATATGGTGCTTGAACAGCAGCAGGATGTGCGGCATTTTAGTTTTGGGTAGCATGGCGGCATGTATTGACCAAATGTCCGAATCGTCCACAGTGGGTACATTTGTGACACGGTATCTGATTCTCATGATGACGGTTGAATTTGTTGCACAAGGGTGCAGTACCAATATAGTTTTTCCTAGCACGAGGCTGTGCTGGCTGAATTGGTGCAACCTGATCGTTCTGAGCAACTACTGCGAAGTTTTGTGATGCCTTACGCTTCTTCGACTTCTTAGAGGACTCGGTCAGTTTATCCTTTGGTTTTTCTTGTGCTGACTTGTCAGATGGTTTCGGGTCGCCTTTTCAGAAAAGTTTACCCTTCCTGATCTGAGATTCAGTCAGGGTAGCAGATAGTTCGATGGCTTATCTGATGGTAGTAGGGTTGCTACCAGTAACAATGTCCTGAACTGGGTCAGGGAGGCCATCGATGTACTTTTCAATTGCCTTCTCCAAAGGCGTAACCATGGTAGGACATAACAGACTTAATTCCTCATAACGATCAGTGTAGGCTCGATGTTCACCGCTGTCTTGTTTAAGATCGTCAAATCCCCTTTCCAAAGCCCTGAGCTCATGACGAGGACAAAATTCCTTCATCATTAGAGCTCGAAGCTCTTCCCAGGTTTGTGCCATTGCCACATCGGCACCCCTATCACGCATCACACTGTTCCACCATGTAAGAGCACGCTTCTCGGATGCACTGAATGCAAACTTAACCTTACGCTCATTCGGACATTGCACATGTCTGAATGTGCTCTCCAAACTTTCGAACCATTGCAGGAGCGCGGTTGCTCCTTGAGATCCAGAAAACTTCAAAGGTTTAGCAGAATTGAAGGTTTTGAAACTACACTGAGCATTGTTGTTGTTATTGTTATTGTATAATTGATGGATCCGGGTTACTATGTTCAGAAGCACTGCAGCCATTTGCTGAGAGACAAGGGCTGCGACTTCATCGTTGGTTAGAGGTTGTGCATCTCGTCGAGGAGACATTGTCTAAAAGGAACAAGGGAACATGAGAAACGAGTAAGGTTGACAATTGGAAAATCAAATGGGGAATTGGAAACATCGACAAAACACAAGGAAGGCGATCATTCGTTCGTTACCTCGAACAAGCAAACGACACGCAGTGACCAATCAAAGTAAATGGGTCAATATAAGGTATCGCGAAGACATGCTTTAGCCTATAAGTGGATACTCACCCCAAGAGTTCCCAGGTAAGAGTGACTGGTCCGATACTGCGGATTTGTACGAACACTCTAGCCTTAGACAGAAAACTCAGAATATAGGCATTCACTTTTCCAGATTGCACGTGTTCACATTATAAGACCCAAACTTTGACGATATTTTGAAAACTGAAAAGGCACTAGGCCAAAAATGAATCATCCGGAAAGGTGGGTGATAATTTTCAAAAATCAATTCGGAAGCTTTGAAGGTTCAAAACCTTATAACAAATCATCTACGAAGAGATGACTAGTTTTCAAAGTGGATTCGAAAATTTGTGTTCTCGTTGTGGTTGTCACCTAAGGGTAGGTGACGGTATTGTTTTAAAATCTAAACACAAGAATCTTGTGTTAGGGTCCTAGGAAGGTTATAGTCTAGGTCAAAGCATTACTAATAACCTAATTCCCTATAACCATTGGCTCTGATACCAACGTTTCTGTCACACCCCGACCACGTAAAACAACAAATCATGGCGGAAACATCGGGGAGTGTCGTAACAGAATCATTGTTTCACAACCATGGATTAAATTTTTTCGTTTTATTGAATTATTGAACTCATTGTTTTATTACAATTTAGATAAATACAAATATTGTCTTTTGAGTTTTAAAGTCACTAAGGCACGAGTCCATCCTATGTATAGTATGCATCAACAATCATCACATAGCAGCACCTGAAACATATATAAAAATAGGTACGTCAACAAAAAAAATGTCTGTGAGTAACATAGGTTTTGTTGATTTAGATTCATGGCTTTAGTTAACATAAGAAAAAGGTTTTATGTTTTACAAAAATAGCCATGAATCCTTGTAAAAGTTTTGTTTCTAAAAAATGTATTGTTGTGATAAAAGGTTTGTAGTATATACAAAAAATATACTTTGGCTTGGAAATAGTTAAACGTATAGTATATCAAAATATAATTTTGTAACTAAAATAATAGATTTGGTGGTATATCACAAATATACTTTGGTTTTGAAAGATAACATATCAACTATGCTTTGGTTTTGAGAATAGCATATCAACTATGCTTTGGTTTTGAGAATAGCATATCAACTATGCTTTGGTTTTGGAAATAGCATATCAACTATGCTTTGGTAAATAACAAGGTCAGTCGTATATAAAATATATGTTGGATTTTGTACATAGTATATCAAAATTATACTTTGGTAAATAATATCACATTTGGGAGTATATCAATCTATACTCTGGTAGTATATAAAAATATACAAAAGAAACTGTGATTTAGTATTCATTCAAACCTTAGTGTATCAAACTACACCTTGGAGACTTTAGAAATACCACAAAGGCAATTTCTATTTGGTTAAAATTTGGTTTCTGACATTCCATACAACAGGAATGGGGTGTCTAGTCCTATAACGCTATATCATACTACCAATCGGCTTGGTGAATGTATAAAGAAAGTACAATCCAACAATTAGTTTTAAAATGTTTAAAAATTTGTTTTTAAACCATAGAATATTGTTCAATTCGTCAAAAGATAAGTACTAGCATGTATAATCATATAGTTGAAATCATGAAAATAACAAATAGGCACATATGTTTCACCCCAAAACATTTGAAAGCAGTAAAAGAAGGGACTATGTACTCACTTGAAATTGCAAATATCCTTGATTAAGTGTCCTAAGAAGCTCCGAAATCAAGGGATCAAGTGGTACCTAGTAATCGGACTGCTAATTAAACAATCGGCTCCTAAGTCGGAAGATTGGGTAGAATGAGGTCTCGTAAACCAAATGAGCATTGGAACTCATGTGATATGGTTTAACGAAGTCTACATTCTAAAACGGAACCTATCCTAAGTGCTTACGGCCCGTTACGACCCATTAAGGTAGCTTACGCTACTTTAACGTGTCGTTCGCGCAAACGCGCGTTCGAGACGTCTAACTAGTCCCATGACAAGTATTATATGCCTAAACATGTTTAAATATGTTGTACAATCAGTTAAGTGACAAAAGTTTAAGTTACATATACTTAAAATTCAATTATGCATGAAAAGGGCATTTTGGTCATTTACCTAAGGCATATAAACTACCTATCATACAACTACTTAAACTATGTGACCATAAGGTATAACCTCAGAAGGTTATTCCCTATACAACTATGGTCACTAAACATGCTTGGTCGGATCCTAATGATCGACCAAACGGGTCGAGTTCGAAAGTCTAAGCGGTTGTCAAGACCGCTTGACTTACGACTCTACACAAGCACTAAACTAAAAGTGACGAGCTAAACATGTTAAAACATGTTTAACTAAGTTAGAAAACAAGTTTTGATATCAAAACAAAGTGTTTTGATATCCAAGGATAGTTTAGTTGCAAAATACGCATAAATGCGCATTTTGACCGAAACTATGACTCGTCACTACGCCTAATCAACGTGGTAATCAGTAGGTATAGTCACTCGGGACTATAACCATCATCATTACGCCCACGTTGCAAAGTTCAAACGAACTTTGTGTTGAACAAAGACTGGTCAAAGCAGAAAGTCAAACACTGTTTGACTTTCATGCTCGAAAAGCAATAAAAACACGAAAGAAGCTTACAAAGGGTCCAAGCTAGGCTTCAACTTAGAGCATTAATCAGATCAAGGGTGCATGAAATGGAATGAGGGCACGGGTATTTAGAGTTTTCGGTAAACCAAGTGGGCAGATGGTTTTAGAAACCATGGGGACATGATAAACCATCAAAATTCAGCAGATGGTATCCCAAATCAGGTGTTAAAACCATCAAAAACAAGCTCCAAGTCCAGATTCAATGTTTCTGACCTAGGCTGCTGTCGCGCCCCGCGTAGGAATAGGCCCAGGCTTACGCGCCCCGCCTGGCAAGTTTGACAGATTGACAGCTTTGGTCCCTGCAGCCCAAAACTTGGTTTTCGATGCATTTTTGACACATTTAAGCCCCGTTAACCCCATTTCAAGGCTCTAAAATGAAGTTAATGTTTAGGGAACTTAAAATATGCCCAAAAATATCTCGGATGTCGGTTCGTTTGGTCGTACAGTTGCGTTGTTCGGTTAATTACGACGGAAATCGTAACGAACGCAAAAACGATCCAAATTAAGCGACGAATGGAATTTTATCATGCCAATCACTAAAATAAAATATTTTAATGATTACATAAATTTTTGGATATCTGGATATATTCAGAACGTAAGATATGTGCGAAAATGCAAACTTATGCACTTTTTGACGCTTTTAGTCCCTATTGATCAAATAAGTTTATTTTCACATACCGAACCCCTCAAAGCCTCTTTCTAAGCTATGTAAAGGATATTTAGGGTATGTTGAACTTATGATCAAGTTCCAAAATGTTCGTTACTATACAAATCGGCATAGTTTTGCAGTTTGAGGAAATTAGTCCCTGTAAGCGAATAAACTTGATTTCGACACACCAAACATTCCAAAACTTATTTCTAAGTTATGTAAAGGTTATTTTAGGTATATTGAGCCTATGTCACTATTCCGGAGTGTTTGTTGCATTAAACTAATTGCGTTTACGCATCAGTTCGCGTATAACTTTCTAGAAAGCGATTTAAAGCTCGAAATAGAACAAGGATTGATATGTGCAAATGATACACATATTTATACAAATCCCAAGTATGAAACACAATATTTCATTTGTTTGGTAGTGAATCAGGTGTCATAGAACTGAACTAAGAAATTTTCAAATCTAACCATAACAATCAGAAATTTAAAAATCTAACAGCAATAATTAAGAAATTTTAGCTTCAACTCCATCGAGTGCTGAACCTCTCGATGTATATCCTTGAGCCTCGCCATGAAATCCATGTCTCTATCACCGCATTCTATATCACTGATGACACAAAGGTCACGAACGAAAGTCGAGGGCATCGCCATCAGGTTTCTGGAAACCTGGTCTCTCGTGAACAAACCAAGGTTCAGTCCATCAAAACACCTCTTCAGTTCTTGAAGAGTAGCCCTATCCGCATAGACTTGCTCCTCAACTTGCTTGATAAAGTGCTGGTTTAAATCATCAGACTGTGCAGAAGTGTATGACGCCATTTTATGTCATATTACTCAACTGATGTGAAAGAAATGTATCTTGGTAGTAAAACGTGATGGAAAATAGGTGAATTGGCAATGACATTATATAGTGAAATATCTAACAGTCCAAATGGCAGATTTAAATTCCCTGTACATTTAATAATCTAGGAGGGAAAAACATGTACATTTAATATAAACATGTACATTTAATATAAACATGTACATTTATATTTAAGAACAGCGTGTTTTTAATGTAAAACCTTTCAAAAATAAGTTTTCATGGGAAAGCTAATAAAATTAAATATCAAGAGACCTAAAGGAAAAACTTTAAACCTTCATAAAAAACAGGTTATCATAATTACGAATAACATCTTCATTTACCATAACACCAATTTTAAACACTATAAAAGGCTGATTATTGTTTGATTGAAAACATCAGCAATTCACTTTTAAATAACTGTTAAACATCAAACCAAAACCAGCAACACCAACAATACTCTAGATGTCAAACTGAAGCTTCTACCACTGGTCAGACACCAGCGCTGTTAAAATGCAATTCTCCAGATGGTCGCTTGAAGAAAAGAGAGCAGTTGAAGAACTAAACAGAAAAGTCAGCATCATCAATGAAAACAATTACAAACAAACCTGGAGCAGCATCAGCTTGCTTGATGAAGTCCTCCACTCTCCTCCATCAGACTTCAAGAATAACGCAGAAGATTTTATCACACAACTCCTGAAACAGGATCAGAAGATCTGCGACATGCTAGCTGATCTGTAAAACAAAAGAAAGAACAAAATCACTTGGAAGAAGGCGCGAGTCGTCAAAATCCTAGGAAGTGTTAGCTGTAGCGTGTAATACTTTATGCATATTCTTAAATTTGAGTGTTTAACCTTTCTTCATATTTAATTTAATAAAATTAATATCTATATTAACATATTCTTAAATTTGAGTGGTAATAAAAATTATCAAGACTTGTTTCTTCATAATCAATTTAAATAAGTATAACTACAGTAAAAATAATAACCTACAAACCTAATATGCAACTCTTCCATCAAAGAAGCTAGCACATGGTCAACCGTAGACGGTTGGTCAGGGTTATCGTTGATGGTCAGGGCTATTGGAGTTACAGAGTTTCAATAGAGAATGCAGACTGAAATATATATGGAGAGTTGGAATAGATCCGAGCAACCAACAAAATCACAAAACAACTATCTATATCAACATTCAACAAACAGTACTTCATGCTCTCAAGAACAACCTTCTGTAATCCTTGGAATGAATTGTGATGATAATCAACAAGAGAATCAGTCGATTTTAGGGTTTAATCGGCGTTTGGTTTGAATTGTGATGATATTTGGAGATGATTTAGGGTTTAATCGACGTACCAGGAGAACAATGAGTTGAGAGCCCTGGATTTGAGAGAGAGAGAGAGAGAGATGGATTGAAAGTATGATTTGAATTTGAATGTGGAGCCAGAATCATGTATCGGTGTTATATATGTATCAAAAAGTATGCTTTGAATTTTGAATCTGTAGCCAGAATTTTGAATCGGGCAGAGGTTTTAATTGAGCCGATTCTCTAATTTGTATTTTAAATGTATTTTAAATTAAGATTTATGATGCAATAATGACATCAGATAGCCATTGTTGGACAGCCTATCTGATTGCCACGTCAGCATTGTGATGTAATACCCGTTTCTCCTTTTATAAAAAAGCATAGATAACAATGTTCAGGTGAATGTGAAAGTAAAACTGAACATCGTCATGGGCGCACCTAGATAGAGGGTTAGGTGGGCGGATATACCCTTATAAAAATATTAATGTATTTTATAGGGCAAAATTCCAATCATACCCATAAAAAATTGATTAAACTCATTCACACCCGCAGAAAATATTTCTTGTAACATTACTCACACCCGCAGAAAATATTTCTTGTAACATTACTCTCACATTCACATTAACTAACCATCACAGATGGTCTATGGTTTGTGGTTTCCATATCAGTATGATTTTTTTTCTTGCATGTGACATTAATTGGTTTTAATGAATTCAGTACATAACGTTACATGGACCCTAGAACTCACACCATATATCTAAGCTAACCATTTTTTGTACATGCTACATTAATTGTTTTAATGACTCTATAATTAATCTTCAACATAACGTTACATGGACCCCTTGAGACAGGACTCACACCATTTAAGCTAACAATTTTTACTAAAGATGCTATAATGTAGCCATCATGAATTAATGGCCATCGTCCAAAATTGACCCATAAAAGGTTAATATTTTCTGTCGAATTTATATCATGAGAGCAATATTCATCCGAAATTATTGATAATTACATCACTATGAGAAACAATCAAATTCTACAGAAAATGGAAAATACAATTTATGAGTTATACTTTTTTATCTATCTCCAAACACTGCAAACTCTTTAACCGGTAGCGTTTGGTACGAAGGAATAAAAGGCGGAATAGAATGATTCATTCTATTGGAATGAAAAGAAACATGTTTGATTGGCAAGTGGTAATGGAATGGAGCATTCCACATGGAATGTAAACCTTCCAAATATAATAATTTTCATTCCTTTGTAAAGTGGTGTTTTTTTTCATTCATTCAAGGAATGGAAAGATATATTATTATTATTATTATTATTATTATTATTATTATTATTATTATTAGTATTATTATTATTATTATTATTATTATTTTTACCATTATTATTATTATTATTATTATTATTATTATTATTATTCTTATTGATTTTAATAGCTCACTCACGCCCGACACCACTACTGCCATAGCTGCTTATATAAGATAAAGGGTATAATAATTGATATAAATATGAGAATTAGTATATCTAATAGCATGATTATGATTTTTTTATTAGATGAATTTAGCAATCACATTTGGAGTGAGTCGCATCCCATAATTAAAAAAAAAATATATTGAGGAATATATTATTTTTACGTGTTTTTACAAATTAAACAATATATTTAGTTTTTAGCATTTAGCTTTTTTGTGGTGTATTAGGTTTATTTTGTTGTGTAATAAAGGTGGTTCTCGAATAAACCTTACCCTATATGATGGTTCAAATGAAAACCATTTTTATTGTAAAAAATCTCGAAAACTAACTAAAAAAAGCCTAAAAAACACACAAAAAATATTTTTTTTTTCAATTTTTTTTATAAAAATCGCTGATTTTATATATGAAAAAAAAATGTTCAAAAATTTTTTTTTTTGTAGTACACATGTGTAATAATACACATGTGTAGTACACATACACATGTGCACTATACAAATTTTTTTTAATTTTTTTATATAAAAAACTGCGAAAATTATTATGCAAAAAAAAAAAAAAAAATTTGGTATGTTTTTTTGGCTTTTTTAGTTAGTTTTCGAGTTTTCACAATAACTAGTGGTTTTCATTTGAACCTTCCCCTATATATATATATATATATATATATATATATATATATATATATATATATATATATATATATATATATATATATGTATATATATAGGACAAGGAACCACAATTTATTGCGAGAACCGCGAGAACCAATGTGAACACAACAAAAAATACCTAAAAATAGCTAAAAAACACACAATTTTTTTTTGCTACTAAAAATAGCGATTTTAACTTAAAAAATATTAAAAAAATTTTTTTTGTGTGTTTTTATTTTTATTTTTTTTAGGTTTTTTAGGGGTTTAGTTTTTAACATTTTAGCTTGGGGGGGGGGGGGGTTGGTTTTTGGGGGGTGGGGGAGGGGGGTTTAGGTTTTGTTTGCGCGGGGGGTGGGGGGGGGGGGTTAGGTTTTTTTTAGATTTTTTCGGAGGTTTTAGTTTTTAGCATTTAGCTTGGGGGGGGGGGGTTAGGTTTTTTTTTTTTTTTTGGGGGGGGGGGGGTTAGGTTTTTTTTAGAGGGGGGGATTAGGTTTTTTTTAGGTTTTGTTTACCTATTTTAAGTTGTGTTCACATTGGTTATCGCGGTTCTCGCAATAAAGGTTGTTCTCGCATGAACCTTACCTCATATAGGACAAGGATCCGTTAGGAACCACCGTTTATTGCGAGAACCGCGAGAACCGGTGTGAACACAACCAAAAATACCTAAAAATAGCTAAAAAACACACAATTTTTTTATAAAAAAATCGCTACTTTTAGTAGCCAAAAAAAATTTTTAAAATTAAAAAAAAAATTTGGTTACTAAAAGTAGCGATTTCAACTTAAAAAATATTAAAAAAATTTAATGTTTTTTTGATTTTTTTAGGTTTTTTGGGGATTAGTTTTTAGCATTTCAGCTTGGGGTGGGGGAGGGGGGGTCCCCGGTTTAGGTTTTTTGGGAGGGGGGGGGTGGTGGTTAGGTTTTTTTTAGTTTTTTAACTATTTTAGATTGTGTTCACATTGGTTCTCGCGGTTCTCGCAATAAAGGTGGTTCTCGCATGAACTTACCCTATATATATATATATATATATATATATATATATAGAGAGAGAGAGAGAGAGAGAGAGAGAGTAGGGTTCTAGAGTGAACAAAGAGTAACTTGTGAACATAATGAACAGATCTTGACCATTCATTTATTAGATGATAAGATTTAATTTAGTAATTATTTAATTAAAATATAATAAAGTGAAATAATTAATATGGGTAATAATGTAATAATACACCTGTTTAATTTTGGCAAACTGGTAACGTAATTGAATTATTTGTTTAGATTCTAATCAAATATTTTCTTCCATAATAATTGCTCTTGTTGATTTGATATCAAAATACTGAAACATAGATGTATGTTGGATAAAAGAAACAGTTGTTATGTACTTCATTTGTCAAAAGTTTGTGTATGAATATTCACAAATGTACATGGTTAAAGCTTTAAGTTTATGTTTTCAAATGAGTTGAATAAAACAAACAGTTGTTTTATACTTGAAATACACAAGGGTTTATGTATGTACATAAAAGATTTAACGTGTGTACATAGGTGTATATATGTATGTACGTAGAAGCTTTAACGTATGTACACATGTGTATTGATGTAGTTTCAGAATTTAAGATGTGATCAAACTAAATAGCAAAGCGTTAGCTATCATTTTGAATATATTAAATGATTCAAAAAAATTGGATGGAGATATAATAGAATCTCAGAACCAAAAACCAACACATGTTTGAACGTAAAATACGAATATAAGCAACAATAAGACTGATCATATATATTAAAATGACAAATCAAGTCTCGTGCGTAATGGGTCGGGGATTAATTAGAATTATGTATGTTTTGGAAAATAACATTGTAGATTGAAAATGATTACTGCAGAATGATTATGGACCGCGTACCCTTTCCACCTTTTGAAGGAATTTGAATGGTTGAAGAGGAAGGAAACACTAGAACAAAAAAGGGCGGCCTGATCTTCTCGATTTAGAGAGAGAATGTTGTAATTTTGTTTATGAATCATTAATTTGAATTCCTAAAATGCAGCAATTGGTTACAATATTATGGTAACTGATTAGGATAAATCTTAATTATAATTGGTTTAAAATTAAAAAAGAATTAAATCTAATTAGTTAATGACAATCCTATCCTTTTAAAATCAAGGGCTAAGATGAGTTTACACAGTTCACAAATGAGGGGGGTGTTCACTTTTGAACCTAACCCTATATATATATATATATATGAAAACCACCTCCAGTTGTAAGAACCATGAGAACCACTCTCCACCAATCATAATCAGCCAACGAAAAGGGTAGTTTGGTCAGTTACCCTAAATGTCTAATCTCACCCCTCTCTCTTCATTTAATTCACACCATCTCTCCTCTCTACTATCTTCTATTAAAAAGTTGCAGACTTTTAAACCCTCACCATTACCTATCCATTTTTTAAACCCTCACCCCCTGTTTCTCTCTTTTTTCAACCACCATTACCGTCGCGGCGGTGGTAAACCCTCACCCCCTATCCATTTTTTAAACCCTCACCCCCTATCCATTTTTTAAACCCTCACCCCCTGTTTCTCTCTCTTTTGATGTCTCTGGTTGATGTGTCGAAGACGGTGGTGGCGGTGTGTCGACGACGGTGGTGGCGGTGTGTCGACGGCGGTGGCGGCGGCGAACGATGGGGTGGAGAGGGTGGGTGAATCTGGTGCTTTCTGATTCTGTTTGTTTCGGGTTTGCATCTTGTGATTTTGACGTTCTTGATGGGTTGTTTGGTAAGTGTTTTTGTTGCGTTTTGAATCTGTTTGAATATGTTGTTGGGTTTGAATCTGGGTTTTTTTTTTGGGTTTTGAATCTTGTGCTCTGAATCTGGGTTGAATGATGTTCATGTTCCTTGTGGGGTTTGAATCTGGGTTTTGAATCTAGGTTTGAATGTTGAATTTGGGGTTTTAATTTTTGGTGAATCTGGGTTTGAATCTGGGTTGAATGATGTTTATGTTCCTTGTGGGTTTGAATATGGGTTTAAATCGGCTGTGAATGTTGAATCTGGGTCTTGAATCTGGGTTTGAATGTTGAATCTGGGTTTGTAATTTTGTTGAATCTGGGTTTGAATCGGCTGTGATGATGCA
Source organism: Helianthus annuus (assembly GCF_002127325.2). Lineage (NCBI taxonomy): Eukaryota > Viridiplantae > Streptophyta > Magnoliopsida > Asterales > Asteraceae > Helianthus > Helianthus annuus. The sequence continues at coordinate 161,439,899 of NC_035445.2, read as the reverse complement.
AAAAAAAAAAAAAAAAAAAAAACTGACGATTGCGCGGCAAGGATGGCGGATGGCAGGGTTTTGAACCTGCAACCCCACTTTGCAGCCTCTGATTATCGGAAAATCTGAGCCAAAACTTCGTTTTTTTCAAGAATCCTCTCGTTCTTTTGATTTTTTTGAGGCGTCGATGATGATAACAAAGTATCTGAGACACATCCCGATTGTGCGATTTTCTGGGTGCGTTCGTTTTGGTGTAAAAACGTTTTTGTAAGAAAAAAAGTTAAACCGTAAACTTTTTAACGTAAACCGTAAACTTTTTATCATAAAACGTAACATCGTAAAAAGTTTTACGTAAAGCGTAAAAAGTGTTACGTAAAACGTTTTACATAAAACGTAATTCGTAAAAAGTTTTACGTAAAACGTAAAAATTTTAACGTAAAACGTAAAAACTTTTACGTAAAACGTAAAAACTTTTACGTAAAACGTAAAACGTAAAAAGTTTAAAATTTTTAACGTAAAACGTAAAAAGTGTACAAAAGGGGGCGCGTTAAAAAAAGTGAAAAAAACGGCGCGTTAAAACGGCGTGTAAAAATTTGGTGCGTTAAAAAACCGTAAACCACCACCGTAAACTTGAAAAAAAGGGTGCGTAAAAAAGTTTTTGTAAAAAAAAAAAAGTTAAACAGTAAACCGTAAACTTTTTAACGTAAAAACGTAAAACGTAAAAAGTTTTACGTAAAACGTAAAAAGTTTTACGTAAAACGTAAAAAGTTTTACGTAAAACGTAAAAAGTTTTACGTAAAACTTAAAACGTAACAAGGGCGCGTAAAAACGGGACGTAAAAAAACCCGGTCGCAAAAACGACGTGAAAAAAACGGGGCGTAAAAAAACGGCGCGTAAAAACGGGACGCTAAAACGGCGTGTTAGAAAAACGGCGTTAAAAAACGGCGCGTAAAAAACGGCGTTAAAAAACGGCGCGTAGAAAACGGCGTTAAAAAAATGGCGCGTAAAAAACGGCGTTAAAAAACGGCGCGTTAAAAAACGACGCGTAAAAACGACGGTTGAAAAAACCCGGCGTGCAAAAACTGGCCCGCAAAAAAAAATTGTTTTTGTTAAAAAAATTTGAATTTAAAAATGTTTTTACTAAAAAAAACTTTTAAAATAATAAAAAGTAATATAATAAAACTAAAAAGTAATATAATAAAACAAAAAAGTAATAAAAAAATAATAAAGACAAAAAGACAAAAAAAAGTTATTTTACTTAAATACCCCTTTAGATTAAAATAATAAAGACATAATAAGACAAAATCAATTTAATATTAATTTTTGTTACTTTTAATCTCATCCATTTATCTTGTTGATCCAAAGGCTAAAAGTGGTTCCCATGGTTTTTACAACTAGAGGTGGTTTTCATTTTAGCGATCCCCTATATATATATATATAGAGAGAAAGCATAATGTACTTCAAGGCTTAACCTACATTAACATACATGACAAAAAATATAACGTGCGTTATTATCATAGAACGTGCGTGATTATAGTCCCATGCGTGATTATGTGGTCCCATGCATGATTATGTGGTCCCATGCGTGATTATGTGGTCCCATGCGTGATTATACCCCTGATCCAACGGTTTCCATTGTCTCCTACGTGATGTATGATAAGGCTTTTTGTATGTTAACCTTACTCTATATATATATATATATATATATATATATATATATATATATATATATATATATATATATATATATATATAGGGTAGGGCTAGATAGAAAACCCTATCTATATAAAAAACCCTAGAAAACCTACCCTCCCGACATTTTTTTTTTGAAAAAAATAACACATGTAATATACATGTTTTTAAGAGTTTTGGGCCAAAAAAATCAAAAAAGCGCCGAAGGGATAATTAAAAAAAAAAATTCAGCAACTTTCAGCATTTTTGTCTAATACATGTTAGGCACTGAATTTTGTTTATTTTTTTTAAAAAAATCCCTTCGGCGCTTTTTTGTTTTTCTTGGCCCAAAACACTCTAAAACATGTATATTACATGTGTAATTTTTTTCAAAAAAAAAATGTTGGGAGGTTGGGTAAAAATGGGAGGAGATTTGGGTTTCCAGAGTTTTCTAAGAATTTGAGGGTTTTTTATCTAGCATTACCCTATATATATATATATATATATATATATATATATATATATATATATATATATATATATATATATATATATATATATATATATATATATATATATATATATAGTGTGAGGTTCATTGGGGAACAGTGGGGAACCGACTCAAACGAACTCCGATTGGACTCATTCCAGCGGCGTTGGAACCGTCTCATCGAACCCTAACTAGGATCTTTTAACCCTAAATCATAACCCTTATACCCTAAATACATTAGGATTTGGCTTTTAGGGTTTAGCCTTAGGGGTTAGCCTTAGGGTTTAGCTTTAGGGTTTAGAGTTTAGCTTTAGGGTTTAGGGTTTAGCTTTAGGTTTAGCCTTTAGGGTTTAGCTTTTAGGGTTTAAAGTTTAGATTTTACGGTTTAGCTTAGGTTTTAGCCTTATTTTTTAGCTTTAGGGTTTAGAGTTTAGGAGTTAGGATTTAGGGTTAAGAGATCTTAGTTAGGGTTCGACGAGCCGGTTCCAACGCCACTGGAATGAGTCTTATCGGAGTTCGTTTGAGCCGGTTCCCCGCTGTTCCCCACTTTTTTAGTGTTCCCCAATGAACCTTCCCCTATATAGTGTGAGGTTATATATATATATATATATATATATATATATATATATATATATATATATATATATATATATATATATAGGGTGGGTTTCTAGAGTGGGGTTCTCGAGTGAACCCTAGTGTATTTGTGAATTGAGTGAACAAATCCTGACCATTGATTTAAATCATCAAATTGTGAAATGAACTAGTGTATTTTAATCATCAAATCATTGCCATTGATTTACACTTTTGTATTGATAATCAATGGCTAGCTTTAGTTCACTAGTTTTCACAATAAATGGGGTTTTTCACAAATAAACCGAACCCTATATATATATATATATATATATATATATATATATATATATATGTATGTATATAGGCTTCGATTCAATTAAGAACCACCACGAGTTGTGAGAACAATGAGAACTCATACTTCTCGCGCGAGTTGGGACACAAATTTTTGCACAAACGTAGATAGAAATATTATAAACACATTTGTAAAACAAAAAAAAATAAGAATATTTTGAGTCGGTAGATACGCTTGATGTAAATTTTGTTACAACGATGAAATTTTTTGTACACTAATGTAAATTTTTGTATGCGACATTTTTTTTTAATTTTTTGTTCTTTTGCTAAAACAAATTTTTTTAAGATTTTAGAGAAAAAATTTGAAAAAACATTTTGTAAGACAAAATTCTCATGGTAAGTTCTCATTTATCCTTTCCCTAAAGGCACGCGTTATCCCCTTTTGTTCTACGTGTCGGAAAGAAGAAAAATAGATTGTATAGGGGCTTGTATGTAAAGTGATGTCCTATATAAGCTTCCTCTCTTGTAACCCTAATTTCTTGAACAATTCAATTTCAATACAATTCAATCCCAATCACTGTGCTTGTTCTATACTAGACAACATGGTATCAGAGCAGAGTTTCTGATCCTTGGATAGTCTGTTCATCATCTACAATTATCTCAACCACAGTCGTTCCCATCGATCTATTCCAGCCATTCCTTTTCAAATCTCAAATCTAAAACCCAAAAAAAATCAAACCCAAAATCGATCAACACCAGTTTTTTTTCAAACCAATCCAACCCAAACCTGGATAAGCCTCAAAAAATCAAATCGAAATCAAACTTCGGAATCGAACCTGCTAGAAATACGCTGCCGCCGCCGGCCGCCATAAACAGAACATCATCATCAGATTCAGTTCTACCTTTTTTCCGCTCCGCGTAGTAACGGTTCCCTTCATCTTTTTCGGTGGAGAAATTGCATTTGATTCATCTCTAAGTCAACACGTGATTTTTGGCAGTTTCCTTTTTCCTTGTTCTTGATAAACAAAACCTTTTTTGATAAATATAACCTTCCTTTTTGATAAATACAGTAGTGCAGCGGATTTATTGTTTTTTGGAGAATCCTAGAAGTTTCCTTTTGTGCCCTTGATATATACAAGTGTGTGTATTGGAGCGGATTTATTGGAGCAAATTTGTGGAAGCGGATTTGTTGTTCGTGTATTGGAGCGGATTTATCTTCTCCGGGTTTGTTTAAATCTTGAACGCGAGTTCAAGTCATCGGTGAATTTCGATAAATTCGCCGGTTGAGATAGCTTCACCATTTAGCGGAGTTATTCCGAACCTAAATCTTGAACGCGAGTTCAAGTCGCCGGTGAATTGTGATAAATTCGCCGCGTGAGATAGCTTCGCCATTTAGCGGAGTTATTCTGAACTTAATTTTTTGAACACGATTTCGGCGGTTACCTGTTTATTACGCTCCGTTTGGTTGTCATAAAAAAAAAATGGAAATCAATCAAAGTAAGAACAGTGCTTGGATTTTCGATTCTGGTGCCACTGACACCATGACGTTTGAACCATCAGACATACGATCAATGTCCAATCCTCAAAAAACTCAAATCCACACTGCAAATAATGGAATGATGCAAGTGAAAGGAGGAGGAACAATTGAAATTTCACCAACTATGAAATTACCAAATTGTCTTTATGTTCCATCATTATCGCACAAACTGCTCTCAATTAGCCATATTACCAAAGAGCTAAATTGCACAGTACTAATGCATCCTACTTTCTGCCTTCTACAGGATATCAGGACGGGTGTGATTATTGGACGTGGTACTGAGCGCCAAGGATTGTATTATGTGGATGAAGTGGCTCAACAGGGTACTGTGATGTTGGCTCATGGAACTGATAACCGGGAAGCCTGGCTATGGCATAGACGTTTAGGACATCCATCCCATGGTTATTCGCACCTTCTATTTCCAAAACTCTTCCCTTCAAATGGGAAAATAGATTGTGAAACCTGTCTTCGCGCTAAAAGCCATCGACAATCATTCAAACCTAGCAATACGAAAGTGGCCTCACCTTTCTCACTTATCCATTCCGATGTGTGGGGTCCTGCTCCTGTGATGGGGGGGGGGCAGGGTCTTCGGTACTTTATACTATTCGTGGATGATTGCACTCGCATGACATGGGTATATTTTTTAAAAAATAAAGCCGAAGTGTACGAAATTCAAATCCTTCGATCCGACAATGGGGGGGAATTTGTCATGTTTTATGCTATGATTCAAACTCAATTTCAAACTCAAATTCAAATCCTTCGATCCGACAATGGGGGGGAATTTGTCAATACATCCATGAAACAATTCTTTAATACAAAAGGATTAATTCATCAAACCTCTTGTGCTCATACCCCCGAACAAAACGGTGTTTCCGAATGGAAAAACCGTATTATTCTTGAAATGACTCGAGCCCTTTTGATCGAATCTCAGGTCCCTAAATCTTTCTGGCCGGAGGCAGTTGCAACATCCGTGTATCTGCTGAATCGGCTTCCCACAAAAGCTCTTAAATTTAAGACTCCCTTAGATTGTCTGTCTAAGTCTGCCAGTATTCCTCATCCTCTTACACTTGAACCTCGAATCTTCGGGTGTACCGCATTTGTTCATATACCCAAAACCAATCGAAACAAGCTTGGCCCATGTGCTGAAAAATGTGTATTTGTCGGCTATGGGATCGATCAAATAGGTTACCGATGTTATAATCCAACAACTCGTCAAATGTTCACCACAATGAATGTTGACTTTCTTGAAACAAAATACTTTTATAACACCCAACTCAGTGGTCAGGGGGAGAATGAAAGTATAGACACTCTGAGTTGGTTAACCCAATTTCCCTCATCTGAAGAAGTAACAACAGAAAACCATCACAGTGCTTCGAGTCCTTCAAACACAACCGTACAATCGGAGGAGCGCAGTACCACTGAAGATAGTCCATCCAACATGATACCTGAGGTAAGAAATAATGAGAACTCTGAGTTTACTATGTCTTGTGACTTTGAGACAACAGGGGAACATACAGAACCCACAACAACCGAACCTACAGAACATGTTGAACCAAATGTTGAACATGTTGAACATGTTGAACCAGCTACTGAACATGTTGGACCAGGTGCCGCAGAGACAACCGGGAGATATTCTCTTCCCCCAAGAGAAAATAGAGGAGTTCCTCCTAAGAGATACTCTCCAGAAAAGGTGACTCCAAGGTCTAGGTATCCTGTGGCGAACATTGCCACTGGAAATTTGTCTAAGGAAGCTAAAGCATATACCGCTGCCTTGTGCTCTGAACAAATGCCATCTACAACACAGGAAGCATTGGGTTCTGAAGAATGGAAAAAGGCTATGGAGACCGAAATGGAAGCACTCAAGAAGAATAACACGTGGGAGAAATGCACCCTCCCACCAGGAAAGAAACCAGTGGGATGTCGGTGGGTGTTTTCAGTCAAACACAGACCTGATGGAACAGTTGAACGATACAAAGCTCGGCTGGTTGCAAAAGGTTACACTCAGACTTATGGAATCGATTACTCTGAAACCTTCTCCCCAGTAGCCAAAATTGATACAATCAGAGTCCTGTTTTCTATAGCTGCCAATAAAGGTTGGCCTCTTCATCAATTTGATGTAAAAAATGCCTTTCTTCACGGGGAACTAAACGAGGAGGTCTATATGGACGCTCCACCAGGATTCAATGAGAATTTCAAGGCTGGAGAAACATGTCGGTTGAAGAAATCTTTGTATGGACTTAAACAGTCCCCTAGAGCTTGGTTTGGGAGGTTTACCCTTGCGATGAAAAAATATGGCTTCAAACAAAGCAACTCAGATCATACCCTATTTTTGAAACGTAGAGGCAGTCTTGTGACCTGCTTAATTATCTATGTTGATGACATGATTCTCACGGGAAACGATGAAGAGGAAATGTCAATGTTAAGAGATAAACTGTTTTCGGAATTCGAGATGAAAGACCTGGGAAGATTGAAGTACTTTCTTGGAATTGAAGTTCTGAGATTTAAACAAGGGATCTTTATTTGTCAAAGGAAATATGTCCTTGATCTGCTAGCTGAAACCGGAATGATTGAGTGCAGACCGGGGGACACCCCAATGATGGTCAATCATGGCTTACACATGGAAGATGGAGCAGATCTAGCAGATAAGGAGAGATATCGACGAATAGTGGGAAAACTGATATACCTCTCCCACACTCGTCCAGATATAGCTTATGCAGTAGGAGTGGTGAGTCAGTTTATGCACCAACCCCAAGCGAGCCATATGGAAGCAGTTTTAAGAATCATCAGGTATCTCAAGGGAACAGCAGGTCATGGTATTCTGTTTAAATCAAATGGGCACTTAGAAATCCAAGCTTATACAGATGCCGACTGGGCAGGGGATAAAGGAACGAGAAGGTCAACCTCGGGATACTTTACCATGGTTGGAGGAAATCTAGTTACCTGGAGAAGTAAAAAACAAAAGGTAGTCGCCCTGTCTAGTGCAGAAGCTGAATTCCGAGGGGTTGCTCGTGGCTTAGCAGAGGTTCTGTGGGTTCGCAAGCTCCTAACTGAGATTGGCTTTCTTCCTACTACAGCAACCAAAATCATGTGCGACAACAAAGCTGCTATACAAATCTCAGAAAATCCAGTCCAACATGATCGAACAAAACATGTGGAGGTAGATCGACACTTCATCAAGGAGAAGTTAGAGGAAGGCATCATAGAGCTCCCGTATATAGCATCAAAAGATCAACTCGCAGATATTCTCACAAAGGCAGTCAACGGAAACACGTTTAGTAGCTGTTTAAGCAAGTTGAGTATTGGTGACCCCACTACTCAACTTGAGGGGGAGTGTCGGAAAGAAGAAAAATAGATTGTATAGGGGCTTGTATGTAAAGTGATGTCCTATATAAGCTTCCTCTCTTGTAACCCTAATTTCTTGAACAATTCAATTTCAATACAATTCAATCCCAATCACTGTGCTTGTTCTATACTAGACAACACTACGTACAAACAAACCAATCTATCATTCATATCCAATGTTTTAACTTTTGTATCTCAATTTTATTTTATTAAAAAGAGAATATGAAGTAATGGTACACATAATGTTATGTTTTACAAGATAATGACTTGCAATCCAAAAAGAATGAAGCACAAAAGTACTTAATACAATATATTCAAGCTTATTATTCTATATTTTTTTTTGCATCTGTAAAGGACAAGAATCCCAAATGTCGACTAATACACAAGTTAATAAATGGTGGTCTTTTTCAAAATTAATGAATTCAAGTTTTGCAGGTAACCTAACCTAATATATCTTAATCGTCAGTAGATATAAGAAGCAGGGATATCCTTATACAATAGTCTTTAACATGTGATGCGTTCGATATTATTTAAAGCCTAATCACACGTAAACAAAATATAACATGCGTGATTAGGGGTTTAACTCATGCGTGATTCTCTGATTTGTTCATACGTGATTATGTATGCATGATTATATGATTTGTTCATGCGTGATTAGGGTTTGAATTTTATATATGCATGCATCGAACGCATCACACGTTAAGGAAAATTATACGTTAACCTCCCCTTATACATGTGCGCACACTTGAAAATTATTCATAGTCAAAGGGCCCTTATAATGTTACAAGGTACATAATTATATTATGCATTTACCTAGTGTTGACGAAATACAATGAGAAAGAGAGATCGTGGATTATACGGTTAAGTAACCTATAACAGTTAAGCAATAGGTACGCACGCGTTTAAAAATGATATTGTGTTAAAAATCACCAAAGTAGTGATTTCCCGAATATGCAACACCTAGCTATGAGATACGTGAATTCATAGTCGCGCTTCTCCTCCCCTTCATGGATCAGAATTAAATTTTTGTAGATGAAACACGTTTTCTCTATATCATTCGTGTATCAACCTTCGCTCGTACATTATAAATTTATGTGCTGAAATGTATTTATTCTAAGAGTAGAGGTTATGGAGAGCCCCATCCTCAAGAGGAGGGGCCGCCACGTCACCGCCACGTAGGAAGGGCTTGAGGGTGATGGACCTAGGGGTGGGGATGAACCTCTTTGTATATATATATATATATATATATATATGCATGTATGTATAGGTATATGTGAGAGAAGGAGAGAGGAGAGAGGGGCGTCGACTTCGGCTGTGGGCGGACGTTTTGGACGGAGGGAGGGACGGCGATGGGGCTGGGGGGTGGTCTTTTTGGGGCGGCGGCGGGAGGACGGGCCGGGGACGAGCCCCATACCGCTTACTCTAAATGGTGTGTATTTGTTATGGTTTGATAAAAAAAATACACTCTATGTATGCAATTATCTATTCGAATAGGGTACTCAATAAGTAAATTACAAACAACTAAATTTGAATGAAGATCACATCTCTCGATTATTATCAAACACTCCACTACAGTAACAAGGTTTTAATAAATCATTTATCAAGTATCAATTATCAATTATCCGTATGAATGTATAATGTATGTATTAAAAAGTTACAAAGAGCTAAATTGCCTATAATGGGAAGCTTTCATAGCCACCCATTATTTACTTATTTTGAAGTTTTAAAACATGCAATTAATAACCAATTCAACATACGTAGAAGAAAAATATAGCTATATGACTTATTTGATGAGTGAATTAAAGGCCACTGGTCCAGGGCACCCCTGTGTCCGGCAACCATGATCCACCAGCAATGAAGCTCCCCGGTGTGAACTTCGCGGCCTCAGCCGCGTTAGTGATCACATGGTAACCTTTCCAGTTAACCCGATTCGCAGTTGATGAACCTGGGCCCGTGTTCATGTACTCGCCATAATACAATGTGTCAAGCGCGAAGTTACCGCTCCATGGCATCCAACCCGCAGGGTTCACAATACCATCGAGGTAGGTTTTGATAAAAACGGTCCTCGAGTATTGCTTCCACGGCCTTCCGAGATACGTTTTAACGCCGTTTAGGCTCGAAGCAGCCGTGACCCGACAGTTATGGATTGAGATTCCAGTGTTTTGGTTCGGATCAGTTCGTCCTTGTGCGGTCAAGGTGTTGGTCTTATTTGGAGGGTCACGGGCGTAAATGTTGCAGTTTTGAAGTACGGCTGCCGCATTGCCGAAAATGAAATCAACTGTGCCGTATATGTTACATTCTCTATAAAATTGTCGATTCGAAAGAACGTAAAGTGTGTCTTGGTACCCTTCAAAGCTGCATTGGTAGAAAACCGAGAGGTCAGAATCGCTTCGCAGGGCCACGGCTTGGTGGTTTTGTGGCCCCGCGGTGTTTCTGACCGTGAAACCGCGGCCGATGAATCTGTCTCCATCTACCCCTGGATTCATGAAAAATGGTTAATTACTAAGTGACGGAACCATAACATTTTATTTGAAGTCATCAAGGTTATATTCAGGTTAAAATAGTGGGTGCTAGTTATGTTTTCATTTTATTTTTTTATTTTTTGTAAAACTACTTAAATTTTATATTTAAAAAGCAAAATGTCAGTATCCTGACACCAATGGTTATAACCCCTAACTTTTAGCAGATCATCCGTAGTGGCTGCCCAAAGGAGCGTTTTTTGTGCTCAATATCGCCCAATCACGCCGACCAACCACTATGCATGGGCGTGTTTGGCATTTTTTTTTGTTTTGGCGTGTTTTAAATCACGCTCTTAGGGCAATTTTTTGGCCAATCACATTTGAGCTTCCTTTTTTTTGGCCAATAGTTTTTTTGGTTGGTTTTTTTGATTTATATTTAATTCTCTACACCCTTTAACATAATGCCCATATCCCCACTACACTCATTTTAGAAAAAACGCCCAATAATACTCTTTGTTGACTGTACTGCCACATGATGAAAAACGCCCAAGGGTAGGGGCATTATTCACCCTTACCACTACGCATGGTCTTATAAGTTGAGAAAGTATAATCTATGTGGAGTTTACCCATAGTGGCTGACCCAAAAGATGTAGAACCTGATCCTCCAACACTTCTACTGCCAGTTATGATTGTTTTTCCTATTCCATCTCCAACTAACATTATGTTATTGGGTTTAATCTCAATGTACTCATTGTAAGTGCCTGCCTTCACATATATCACATACCTCCCTCCACTCGATTTCGCTGCCGCTACCGCGCTTCCAATAGTCTTATAATCACCCGAACCGTCTTGAGCTACGACCGCGTTCGCCTGAGAAGCGGGGTTTGAAGATTGTAATAGCTTCCGATCACCGGGTTTCACCCAAGTAGGGAACCCCTTTTGGTAACGAGGCTCGTAATCCGATGATTTGTTTCCTTTGTTCATTGCTAATGTATTGCTGATTAAGGAGGAGACATTGTTGTTCATTAGTGGCAACAAGTAGTCACCAACCCCTAGCTCCTCGAACCCGATCTTACATGTCTCGAGGTTTGTGAGAGCCGTGCTTAGCCAGGTTTGCATTTCAACCTTGCTACACTTTTGATTAGGAGCAATAGTCATGTTGATCCTTTGGACAGTGTTTTCATAAAGCTTGAGACAATCACTCCAAGCGGTCTTTTCAAGAAGGTTATGGCACTTTGCCCCAAGCCCTCGAGTGTTTGACTCAGCATCTGTCGCTCGCTCTAGGGTAACTTTCAACAATGCTTTGATGAAGTCATTTTTGTGTCTTATTGTGCCCTCATTTGGCTTACTAGATAAGACGTGCTCACAGGGTTCCGGATGAGGTGTTTGGTTACACCATGACCGAATCTCGGATATGGGGTAGCCATGCACCTCAAAAGAAAGAAGCAAGAACAAGAAAGAAATGAGGGTTGCTAAAAATGGAAGTGTGGTCATCTTAACAAGCAAATTGTTAAGAGACTAAGAGGTATAGAACTATTGTTTGTTGTGGAGAGACTTTATGCACAAAGTTGATTTATATAGAAGTTGAAGAATGAATCTAAGAAGGGGTGCCCCTCACATATAACAATTGCATGTCTTATTCAACCATAAATATCATGCACGTTAGTTTAGTGATGAAAATAATAGAGTTCCCAATATAATTAATTTCAAGAAAGTTTTGTTAAATCAAAATTTAAAAAATGTAAATAACTAAAATGATCGTTTTGTACAATTAATTAATAAGAGAATATATCATTTTGATTAAGAAAATAACATGCATAACCTTTTCTTACGCATTATATTGACAAGAAACCAAGAAAAAATATGTTTTTACAAGGAGTAAAGTTACATGATTTAGTAAACATAAGCACTTCAAAATTAACACATTAGCACAAGGTTTAAGCTTGCTTATCCTTGTGTCTTCTTTAGACAATTTAATTTCTATAGTGAATAATAACGTGACATGTCATGTCTTATATAAGGGTGAAGGGAGTGGTTAAACAGGTGAAAGTGATAAACTTTAAAATGGACCAATCAGAGAGTGCCACGTCAGATAGGAGAAAAAATTTAAACTTTGCTGAAAAGTGTTGGCAATGGTGTAGACGGTTGAAAGTGGCAAACTTTTTTTTTTATTTTTAAAAATTATGTGTTAAATAAAAACAATAAAGCATCAAATTAATTAAAAAATTAAATATGAATCTTCACAAACCAAAAAAAAAATAATAAGAAGACTTTGCCTGCCTTCCCCTTCTCTCTCGATGATATGCACAGACAAACCCAAACAAAATCACACTCATCTCTCAATTCTACACATACAAACAATTAGTTCATCCGCTCAAACAAATGACACATTAACAAACACAGACACAACACACCTCTCGGCTCACTCTCCTCCCCCGTTTTTTTATCTTTAAACACCCCTTCACCACTGATGAAACACAGGTTAACCGGGCCGGGTTAACACACTGGTCTTGTCAAGAAGGGTTAATCCCTTCCTCTCGAGGATCGTTGGCTGGATCACCGGTGGTTGATCTCCTGCACAAGGAAACAAGCCGTGACTCGTAACAAGGAGGATGGGGTGGGGGGTGCTCCTTGTTACCACTCTCCGGCGTGAGAATCAGTAGTTTGTTTGGGAAGCAAAGTAAGATAGTAGTAGTAGTGAGAGAGTTGTGAAGAGATACCTCAAACCTGGTTTGGGGTTGGTATTTATAGCCGAGGAGTGAAGGAGGATGATGATGGATAGACTGACGACGTGCTGCACCTTTGCAGGTGTGTCAGGCTTGTCGGTTGTGGAGGTTACGCCACATCAGTCCATTGCTTACGTAGCTCTGACAGGTAACTGCCATTGGTGCCACTTGCACTGTGGTGTCAGTCCCACTTGTTTGAGTGCATAGGATGCGGTGCAAGCCGCATCGCTACGTGCGGTAACATCTGAAGTTACCGCGTCTCCTACTTGTGATCAAGGAATACGCGAGATGCGGTGCTAGCCGCATCGTCGTCCGCGGAGACTATTTGCCTGCATCCCTTGTCGTGAGGAAAATGCCCATACGGCGCGGTGTCAGCCGCACCGTTACGTTCATCTTCTTTTACGCCTAAGGTAAGGCTTTCTTGTATTGATAGAAGTGTTCACTGGATGCGGTGCGATGCCGCATCGCTGTGAATACTTCTGTTTTCGTACACCAGATGTGATGCTCTGTCGCATCACTCTACCATTCTCATATTCCATGTAAGTCCTTCTTCGTTACTAGATAGATTGGATTCAACCCTTGTGCCGACGCGTTCTCGCCTGGGCACAAGTAGGTTGTTAGCTAGTGGGGGTTTTGATAAGGGTAATGGTCACTCGCGGTCGATGCTGACGCGAGATCTGGGACCATACCCCTTCAAGTCCCCCCAGTCTAGTGTTGCTGCCACATACAAGTTGTATGTGGGAGGAGTACTGGACTATGGTGTTTGGAAGGTAGTTTGGAGTCTGGAGAAGATCCTAGACCATGTGTGGTCTTTTCTGTATGTAAATCAAGCTGGAGGTCTGGAAGGGTCATCTGACGCCTCTTCCGTATCGGTGAAGGAATCTCGTCGGACGCGAAATTCTCAGCCGATTTATGGCACTAGGTGGCTTGCCACCTGTTGTTGTGCCGAAGGTCTCTTGGAGACTTTGTTAGTAATGCTGCACAAACTTCGAACCAACCTCTGAGATGGTGGTTTGAAGGTATGCAGAGGTTTCCCATCCTTTAAAGGTGGTCTTTTCTTCATACCAATTGTTGAATTGGTGCATGAAGAAGAAAAGAAACTTTTGGACCAATCTTTGAGACTGGGATCAAAAGTAGTTGATGCTTGTAAGTGCTTTGCTCAAGCTCTATGTTCAGCATCTAGTCATGAGATGACGATCCTTTTTTTGTTGGGTTTTCGTGTTCGTCGTCATAGCTCTCTAGTAACCGCACGTTCTTTGCGGTTACCTCGTTGCGTCATTGTTGGCCATGTTTGGTCGAACAATGTATATTTGTACTATGGGTAAATAAACATGGTCATAGGCAAGGGTATGCCCACCATTGTTTATTCTATCCGGCCCATAGGCGGGCGAACAAAGTCATAAGCAGACTTGTTACCGCTGTTCGGACGCTTGTTGTTCGACGAGGGCTCGTTTAGAGCGCTTATCTGCGTTCGTTTTGGAGCCACTTACCTTCCCGCTCCAATACCGAGTTTGCCTTGCAGTAGCATTGCTCGGTGATGTGGAGTGAACTTGGCTCTTCCGTAGCAACCACTCTGCGGAAGCTATGGTTATGTCCGTAGCTCCTCGTGAGTGTCTGTGGTTTTGCATTACCATATTTGCTCGAAGCGGGTGTGTTGCTCGGATGTAGCTCTTGAAGGTTCAGGAGACAGGGTTGCTGATGTGCGTTCGCGTACATTCCCTTCCTTCCTTTTGTTAAAGAAGGTGTTCATATACCCTCTGCGGTTGTGAACCGGACAGGAGGGATTTGAAGCTTGAAGAGAATGAAGGAAATACGGTTCCCCTGTGTCTGAGATGCGGTTCAGTCCAACGGACTACGCTGGTTCTGAGCATCTGACACACCTGAACGGGCTCGTGTGTGTCATGTCCGCATATTCCACGTGTGCTCGTGGGTAGTGCGGATAGGTATTATACCCCCTTATAGTGTAGAGATATATATTTTTACCTATTTTTAGGGGTATGTTAAAAAACGACATGCGGTATGGGTTATGGTGCGGTATACCAGAGAAACCGCATGCCGCTTATAATTGGATAATGTAGTCGCTTTTTGTTGCATACGTGGCTGATCTCACGTGTGAGTTGGTGGAAGTTGGTGAGATCTTCCTGGCATGTGCTGAAATGAAAGGACGTCTGCACTGCCCGAGGCATTAAATGCACTGTAGCGAAGAGTGTAAACGTCTCTTTTGTCAGGCGCGTGGGCGGCCACGCGCGCGTGATAACCGTCAGCGAAAACGGCGCTTGACACGTGGTGTCATATGATTCGCGCTTTTTGAATGTGATGATTTGTTTTCTCCCTCCGCATTAATTGCGATGGGTATATAAGGGGAAACCGTTCGTGGTTTCCCCTCACTTGTTCGAAATTTCAAAAATTTTGCCGGTGAGAGAAACCTTGTTCTTTGTCTTCTCCGACGACTTTTTCTGAAATTCCGGTGAGGTTTCTAGTTTTTCTGTTCACCATCTTCTGTTTCTTTGATATTCTTGATGGCTGAACCATCTAGTACACACAATGTGGAGGGTGAAAACCCTGAACAGCCGGTAGTGGCTGAAGAAGAAGAAGAAGAGGGGGCTGCCGGTGGTGGATTACCGGCGTTAAAGTGGACCAGAAAAAGCTTTGATCGTCTTATGCTTGATGTCCAAATGCCCCCTGAGTATGGGGCTCAGTATCCATCGGAGGGTGATACTGGTGCCGACGCTCCGGCCGGTTATGTGACCATGTGGGCCGACTTTTTTGGTGACTGTAATCTCCGGTTACCGTTGACGGTGTTTGTTGTGGATGTCTTGGAGTGGTACAAGGTCCACATTTCTCAAGTGAGTCCGTTTGGTATGATTCGGATTCGTAATTTTGAGTTCACCTTCCGTGCTCTTGGTATAGAGCCTACCGTCGGAGATTTCCGACGGTTTTATCAGATGACTGTGTCATTGGGTTTCTTTTCTTTCCGTCAACGAGACGGTAGCCCCAAGCTGATGACTCCTCCCAAGGGGATGACGATGTGGAAGAAGAAATTCTTCTACGTCAAGGCCGCTGCCATTGTTGCAGACATGACGTTTCGGAACGTGACCGAGACGATCATAGGGGAGACCATTGCGATGCCCAGCATGAAATCAGTGCAGTGGTTTCCGCAGCTTCAGACTATTGAGTCTGTGAAGCTGACCAACACGCAACTGTGGTTGTTGCGTATGATGTTGACGAGGAGGAACACGAACTCGAGACCCGTGGTGCGGGAGAAAAGCGGTGGTACGTACTCTTCATGTGTTTAAGTTCCCTATTCTTTTTTGCGGTACTGACTTTATGTTTGTTATCAGAGGATGCTCCCGCATGGAGGATGTTTGCCCCGGATTTCCTTGGTACGGTTGAGACCGTAGTTTGTGCGGATGGTGAGGAGGATCATAATGCTATCATCCGTAGTAACTTCCGGGTGCCTACTGAGGCCGCACTGGCAGTTGAGTTGCCGCCAGGCAAAGGTATAATTTGGAAGCTTTTTCACTTGTGATGATAATGTTGGTTTATTGACTCACCCTTTGGATTGATTCCATGCAGGTGATCTTGGGGCCTTAGGGGACCCCGAAGCGAAAGGTGTGCCAAAGAGGCAAACTGTGAAGGGCGTGCGCTTTCGCCAAAAGAAGATAAAGGAGGTCACTGTTGTGCCTCATCTGGTGCCGCAGGCGGCAGGTATCTGTCACTCTTCTTTGCGTCGATACATGGATTATGTGATAGTATCTGATACCCTTGAGGGTTTGGGTGCAGCTGCGGGGTCGCGTTCTGGTGCTGCGAAGAAGCAGGCAGAAGAGACGGCCGCGGGAGGGACAGCTGCGGGTCCCCCTGTTATTGGTGAGAAGAGAAGGCCAGAGCAGAAAGCTGCTGGTGGTGTTGAAACCAAACGTCGGAGACTGGTAACCAAAAGGTCTGCTCCGACGCAGAAAAAACCTGCGGTTGTTGTTGGTAAGTGTAGGCTAGCTTGTCTTAACTGTTATGTGTAACTTGTTTTGATAGCTATTTGACTTTGTTTTTTGTAGAGCTTCAAGATGAAGATGTCTCTATCTTTGATGCTCCAGGGTCACCCCCGCGTGCCACGGATGCGGGTGCAATTGAAGTGCCATCGACACCCCCTGCCAAGGTGGTGTCGGAGTCGACGGTGCGGACAGAGGGTACCGCAGAGGAAGTGGCAACCCAGATTTTTGATACCGTGGATTCGTCCAACAACCTTATCACTCCCCCTGACGGGGATAATTTGGATCTGCGGTTTTCTGATGCTGGGAAAGAAAAGTCTGATGCAGAGGCGCAGAAGGCTGATACTGGGCCGCAGAGCTCTTCTGCTGGTGTGAAGGTTACCGGTGCTGATGCCGGTGGTGCGGGTTATGATGGGCCTCCAATTCAGCCTGGGGAGTCTAAGTTGGAGTATTATTATCGCACTTATACCCAGGGTCGAAGTGCTGTATATCACCGACCCCCTGGACTGTTATGCAGTGGGATGATATTTCTAATGACCCTGCGGCATGCAAGGAGATTCTGGGTGGTCTAGGCACCCCTTTTGAAGTTGAGCGGGCCCGCGCTGCACCCCGTGAGCTGCGCATAAACCAGCTCTCAACAATGTTAGTAGGGTCTTCTATTGTGGCGAATGCCATCTTGGAAGACTACAAGGTATTGGGTCGCCGCGAGGAGGAGGCCGCTCGTATGCGGGCGGAAGCGGAACCGTTGGTCCAGGCTGCTCGTGTGGGCGCGGAGCAGCTCGAGAAGGACAAGGTTGCTTTTGAGAAGCAGAAGCAGACTTCTGAATGGGCTGCCACTGCCCAGCTGAAACTGGTGCGTACCATTGCTAAGCTTCTTGCTGATGAGCGCAAGAGTTGGAATGAAAAAATGTCCAATGAGCGCAAGAAGTGGAAAGAATCTTGGGCTAAGCAGAATGACATTCTGTTTCATGCTCGGCAGGAGTTGACGAATGCCAAGGCGGCGAACGTTACCTTGAGCCAGGAGAAAGCTGCGGCTGAGGCCATTTCTGTTAAAGCGCTGCAGGCGAAGGCCGACGCCCTGAAGGCGCTTGAAGAGGCCAAAGAAGCCGGGGCTCGTGCCGCGAAAGCCCTTGAGGAGGCTGAAAAGAGGGAGAGCCGTGCTTCTAAGGCTCTTGAAGAGGCGGATGCGGAGCGCATTCGTTTGGACAAAGTTGTTACCAGCCTGCAGGTATGTTTCTTTAACTTTGTTACTTTCTTCCTTGTTTCGTAAATGTTTATCGTGTAATCGGTTTACTGTTTTTGACAGGCTGAGGTTCAGGCCCGGGAGGTCGCGGTTACAGACCTTACTGCCCGCGTGTCTGTTGCGGAGAAGCGGGCTGACGCCGCTGTGTCCTCTTTTAACCAGCTGGAGGTTGACCGTGAGTGGATGCGGGCTCACGGTATCGCGCGTGTAAGTATCCCTTTTCTTTATATTTGCTTGGATTAGTATCCAAGACTTATGATCCTTTTATTGCAGATTGTTGAGGCTATCATGAATGCCCCTGAGACCGCCTCTGGTTTGGACCTGATTAAGGAACGTGCGCGCGATGCTGGCTTTAAAGCTGGTTATAACCGCTGCATTGGGCATATCAATGTATTATCCGCAGGCGGTTATACTGATAAGCGATCCGGGTTCCATGGTGTGGACACCGAATCGCTTCTTAAGGCGGCCGAAGACTCCTTTTATAATACGTCTCTTGCCTGTGTAGAGGAACTGGACGATTGTTTGGAGGCTGCGGACTATGTTGACCGCTTGCGGATGCTTTATCCGGATGCGGAAGAGGAAGAACCCGCTGGTGGCGCCGGAGGAGATGCGGGAACCAGCGGCACAAAATAGGGTTTAGGTTGGCTAGTGCGCCTCCTTTTTGTGTTCCTCTTGTATAGAATAGGAACTTTATATAAATTCATTAAGCATCATGTGGGTGCTTGAATTTTTTGAATACAAAGTTTCTTTGTTCAGTTTGTACAAGTGTTTTTAATTCTTGCATGTCTGAACGTATGTATGCGTAACTTTACCCATTTATGAACGGGGTCAAGTATACTCCTTACTTTTGTTGTATGAGTACGCGTCAACTCTGGTATTTACCGCGTTAGGGTTTTTAGAATTGTGTAAGCTTTGTAAAAGCTTACATATCCGGAACTCTACCCATTTGTGAATGGGGTCGAGTGTACTCCATACCTTTGTCGTATGAGTCCGCGTCAATTCCATTGTTTGCCTTTTTGGGCTCAGGAATTGTGTTAGCTTTGTAAAAGCTTAGATATCCGGAACTCTACCCATTTGTGAATGGGGTCAAGTGTACTCCATACCTTTGTCGTATGAGTCCGCGTCAATTCCATTGTTTGCCTTTTTGGGCTCAGGAATTGTGTTAAGTGTTTAACAAAAACTTGTTTATCCGGCCGGATAAATATGCAAGTCTTTTTGCCTTTTGCTGGCCTATTACAATATTTGTTTGTGGTTATCACTTTGTATGGGTATCGCGAATGAAGATTTTGCCAATCTGTTTTTGGGATACCGCAAAGTGGAACACGCATTTGTAATAGTAGTAACAAACAATAATGTACAAAATTGCTTATTTATTTATTTGCAAATGGCCTGCGGCCCGATAGGTTACATTGAGAAATGTAAGAACATGGCTTACATATAACAGCGTCGAAGCTGTTGAGCATTCCATGTTCGTGCGATAGGTTCGCCTTCTAGCGTTTGTAATTTGTATGCGCCTTTCCCTAAGACCTCTTTGATGAGGTAGGGTCCTTCCCACTTGGGGGCAAGTTTGCCTGGGCGCTCGGCATTAGATGCCTCATTGTCGCGTAGGACGTAGTCTCCTGGGTTGAAAGTACAAACGCGGACGCGCGCGTTGTAGTACTTTTCAAGTTTGGATTTATATTTGGCCTCATTGATGGCAGCGTTTTCGCGCCTTTCTTCCAAGAGGTCCAAATCGATCCTGCGTTCCATGTTGTTGTCTAGTTTTTCAATAGCCAACATTCTAGGAGAGGGGATACCTACTTCTGCGGGGATCACCGCTTCTGAACCGTAGACTAGGCTGAAGGGTGTTTCCCCATTGCTTGTTTTTGGGCTTGTACGGTGAGCCCATAAGATACTTGGGAGTTCATCGACCCAGCCACGCCTGGCCGTTCCCAACCGCGCCTTGATCCCTTCGACTAGGCTTTTATTGATACTCTCAACTTGGCCGTTCCCTTGCGGGTGTGCGACTGATGAGAATATGTGATCAATATGTAGTTCTTTTAGCCATTTTTGGAATTCGTCGGCAGCGAAGTTGGTGCCGTTATCGGTGACAATGCACATTGGTAAACCGAAACGGCAGATGATGTGTTCCCAAATGAACTTCCTCGTTACCATAGAAGTGGTTGAGGCGAGTGGTTTCGCTTCTACCCATTTTGTGAAGTAATCAACCGCTACTATGATAAATTTAACCGCACCCGGAGCGTCAGGGAATGGTCCCACCACGTCAATTGCCCATTTCTGAAAGGGCCATGTAGTTGTGACGGGGACTAAGTTGTTCTTTGGCCGCAAGGTTTTTGGAGCATGACGTTGACAGTCAATGCACTTGCGCAACTCTTTGACGGCGTCCAGGTGCATGCCGGGCCAGTAATACCCGGCATTCATGATTTTGGCCACTACCATGCGTGGTCTAGCATGTATGCCACATATGCCCTCGTGTATCTCTCGGATGAGGTATGTGGCATCCTGGGGTTGATGCATCGTAGTAGTGGCCCGAGGTATGATTTACGGTACAAGATACCGTCTCCCATTTGATAATGGCACGCTTTGTATTGTAGCTTGCGCGCTTCTGATTTGCTTTCGGGAGTCACACCTGACTGTAGATATGCGATAATAGGTGTCATCCATGATGTTGAACCGTATTGAATGACGTTGACTTGGCGCAGGGGTACCGAAGGATTTTGCAGGATTTCGATGCGTATCTCCTTTGCCAAGTGTTGGAAGCTGGTAGATGCAAGTTTTGATAGTGCATCTGCGGACTTGTTTTCGCTTCGATTAATATGGCGAATATTGAACGAAGCGAATTTGGATTTTAGTTGCAGGGCTTGCTCGAGGTAGAGGATCATGATATCCCCTTTTGCGGCATAGTCGCCGCGTACTTGGCCTGCAACTAACAAAGAGTCGACGTGTGCTTCCAGATGTTGCACGCCGATTTTGACTGCTAAACGTAGCCCCGCTAACAGGGCTTCATATTCTGCCTCGTTGTTTGTGCTTTTGAATTCGAGGCGGATTGCATATGTAAGCTCTTGGCCGTCAGGGCTGACGAGTCGCAGACCTGCACCCGCACCTTCGTCGTTGGAGGCACCATCTGTGAATAGTGCCCATGTCTCGGAGGAGGATGGCGTTGGTGCAGGAGTTTGTGCTTCTTCGCATTCTTGGATGCGATTCACCGGTACTTCGGCGGCGAAATCAGCTAAGATTTGGCTTTTAATCGCGGGGCGCGGTTTATAGTGTATCGTGTGCGCGCCCAGCTCGATTGCCCATTTTGCTAATCTCCCAGAGATGTCGGGTTTGGATAGGATCGGGCCGATCCTGTAATTGGTTAGCACTGTGATGATGTGGTTTACGAAGTAGCGTCGCAACCGTCTTGAAGCGTGCACTAATGCTAGCACCAATTTCTCCATTATTGAGTATCTCGTCTCTGGGTCGTTGAGCATCTTGCTGATGTAATAGATGGGTGTTTGAACCCCCTTTCGCTCCACTATTAATACCGCACCCACCGCGTTATCTGCGGCGGATAGGTATAATATGAGTGGCTCATCTTTGCGTGGTGCGGTTAGAGTTGGGAGTTGTATCAAACACTCCTTCATTTCCCGAAAAGCCTGTTCAGCCTCTGCGGTCCACTGGAATTGTTCTTTCTTTGAACAGCTCCGCAGGGACTTGATGAACGGATAAGACTTAGTTGCGTGGTTGGCTAAGAATCTGTTAAGTGCCGCTAGCCTGCCGGCTAGCCGTTGCATATCCTTCATCGATGAAGGCGATGGCATGCGCTCGACGCCTGGACTTTCTCCGGGTTTACCTTGAATCCATCTTTAGTGACGATGAACCCAAGGAATTTGCCTTCTTCCATTCCAAACGAGCATTTTCCTGGATTGAGCTTTATGTTAACGCTGCGCAGAGTTTGGAATGTTCTTTCAATATCTGTGAGCATGGTATCCTCTTCCATGCTCATGACGACCAGGTCGTCCATGTAGATTTCGACACTTTTGCTTATTTGGCCGCGGAAAGTGTCGTTCATCAACTTTTGGTAGGTTGAGCCCGCGTTGCGCAACCCAAACGACATTTTTGTGTAGCAGTAATTTCCGGTGGGAGTCCGGAATGCCGTTTTGTCTTCATCCTCGATTGCCATTTGTACTTGATGGTACCCTTTGTAGCAATCGAGGAAACACTTCCACCTGAATGGTGCGAGATTATCGACTTTTTCGTCGATTTCTGGAAGCGCGTAACAATCCTTGGGGCAGGCTTTGTTAAGGTCTTTGTAATCGACGCACATGCGCCAGCCCCCGGACGGTTTTTCTACCATGACTGGGTTGGATAACCACGTCTGGTATTTGACTTCCCGCAGGATGCCTGCGGAGAGCAGTTCTTCGATCTGCTCTTGCATCGCCTGATTTTTAGCTGACCCAAGGTGGCGTTGGCCTTGGATCACTGGCTTAATACCTGGCAAGGTATTCAAGTGATGTTGCGCAATATCACGTGGGACCCCGGTCATGTCTGCGGGTGTCCACGCGAAGATGTCTTGGTTCCTGAAGAGAAGCTGCTTCAGTTGCGCTTTGGGGGTCGGGGATAAGGCGTGACCCAATGTGACTTTTTGTTCTGGGTATCTCGCGTTGAGAACCCATTTTTCTGGTTGGTCGTTGGGAGTGGGCCTTGCGACTTTGGTCGGACGTACTTCGTCCGACATCATGACGTCCCTGCGGGCATAGATTATCGCGACCCCCGATTCGGTTGGGAAACCAACCGCATAGTGGGGGACGGACGTAATCATATTGAAATCTCCTTGGGATTCTCTCCCGAGGAGTACGTCATATCTGGAGGTGTGAGGTAGAACCATGAAGTTTACCTCTTCTGTCCTTGTGCGGTTTCCGCTGGAAAGACGCACAGGGAAAGTAATCTGGCCTAGGGGAAAGACAGTTTCCCCTGCGAACCCGGTTAACGGGTAATCTACTGCTTGCAACCGATCTTTGTCCTCCTGGTCGAACTGGTTGAAGCATTGTTCGTAGATTATATCAGATGTACTGCCCGGGTCGATGAATAGACGCTCGGTGCAGTAATGTGCCAGTTGGCCTGAAATGACGACGGCGCGCCTATCGCGCGGTCCGCCTCGGACTTTTGGAAAGACGACTTGCTCGTCTTTCCAGTCACATTCCGGCCTTCTCGCCGCTTTGCGCGGCCTGCCCTTGCCTCCGTGGATCATGTGGGTGGAAGCCACGTGCATGGTTCTCTTCCCGGAGGAGGTACCTTCGCCATGAGGGGTAATGCGCTTGGTGAGTTTTTGCCCACCTGGCAAAAGATGTTGCAGTTTCCCCTCCTTTAAGGCGCGCTCAATCTCCAGTCGGAGACTGATGCAGTTGTTGGTGGTGTGGCCCGAGTCCTTGTGGTACTCACAGTAGAGTGTGAGGTCCTGATTTTTCTTGGACTTCATTGGTTGGGCCGGTCGTAAGAACTGTGGGTCCGCAAGGAGGACCTCACTTGGCGACATGGTGATCTCGGTCCAGTTGCGGTCCCGAGAATCTCTTTTTGACGCCCGACTGTCTCGGGCGGGGTTGTAGTTCTTTGGGTCGAACGTGTTGGTTCGCGGGAAATACGGTTTGGAAATATCGCGATTTCCAACGTCCCGGTTGCGTTTATTGTTACGCTTGGACCCTTGGTGGGATGTTTCGGTTTGTGGCTTTGCCTTCGTCACATGCAGTTCAAGTGACCGCTGTGTCTGGGCGTATGTCTTGACCGCGGTCATGACATCTTCCCATTTTTTGGGCAAACCCTCTTTGCTAGAGATGGTCATGATCATCTCTCTGTCTTTGACGGCCCGGATGAAGTGGTTTCGTGCCATCTGGTCTGCCACGTCACCTATCTCCAGGCACTCTTTATTGTATCGGACGACGAATGCTTCGAGCGATTCGTCGTCTCTTCGCCAGATGTTCATGACGTCCAACGAGTCACGTTCGTGGCGTCGTTGCTGGCTAAAATGGGCGAGGAACTTGGTACGCAAGTCCTCGAATGAATCCAGTGATCCAACTGGCAAAGAATCGAACCATGCCCTGGCCAGGCCCGTAAGGGTCTGGGGGAAAAAATTACACCAAGTGGGTTCATCCCACTGGCCGTTGATGCCCGCGCCCATGAAGATGTTCATGTGGTCGTCCGGGTCGGTCGAACCACTGTATTTCCCAACGTTGAATGGGAACTTTGTCGTGGTGACATGGGCGTTGGCAATCCGCGTGCCGAACTTGGAATTTTCGGCCGCTGCCTTTGGCCTGTATGGCTCGTTCGCAGGGCGCTTTGCCGCCCTAAGGTATGTGTTGCGGGGGTGACTGGGAGGAACATAGTTGCGTCCTCCCGGTGTGCTGCTGGTGTCATGCGAATCACCACGGTAGCTATGGTCGTCAGGGTCGGTATGACCGTACCCTTCGGTGTATGGTTGCGGGCCCAATCGGCTCTGAATGCCTGGGCCGCGTCGGGAGGTTGATCGCCTCCCGTCCTCGCCATGGGGGCCAAGGCGGGTATGTACCGGTCCTCTGGTGTGGGACCCGTATGAGGAATCATCCTCGTTGAGGGTGTGGACCGAACAGTAAGACGATCCCCGTTCTTCACGTCGGCTTCTTGAAGCCGGGCGTGAATGTATCCTGCCGTCGTATTGTAAAATACGCTCAACAGGGGTGTGCGGTGCTGGGGGAAGTCCAGCTCGTATATTCGCTTCAGTACAAGCGCGGTTGTATGCTGCGGTCAGCATGGCTGCCTGCTGCTCGTACCAGGTATGAACGGTCATGCCTGGTGGGATCACAGATGGGAACTGGGATAAGTCATGTCCAAACATAAAGGAGGGACTCCTTTGTGTGGACGTGTCGATGTGTCCGGGTTGGGAGGTCGAGGCATTGACCCCTACCGGGGAAGGGATTGGAGGATTTTGGTTATCCGCAATGTTGTTTTGGTGATCAGTCATGTTCGTGAGTGAGGAAAAAGGATGGTTTAGAAAATGCTAAGAGTAGCGGTGGGCGCCAATGATGAAACACAGGTTAACCGGGCCGGGTTAACACACTGGTCTCGTCAAGAAGGGTTAATCCCTTCCTCTCGAGGATCGCTGGCTGGATCACCGGTGGTTGATCTCCTACACAAGGAAACAAGCCGTGACTCGTAACAAGGAGGATGGGGTGGGGGGTGCTCCTTGTTACCACTCTCCGGCGTGAGAATCAGTAGTTTGCTTGGGAAGCAAAGTAAGATAGTAGTAGTAGTGAGAGAGTTGTGAAGAGATACCTCAAACCTGGTTTGGGGTTGGTATTTATAGCCGAGGAGTGAAGGAGGATGATGATGGATGGACTGACGACGTGCTGCACCTTTGCAGGTGTGTCAGGCTTGTCGGTTGTGGAGGTTACGCCACGTCAGTCCATTGCTTACGTCGCTCTGACAGGTAACTGCCATTGGTGCCACTTGCACTGTGGTGTCAGTCCCACTTGTTTGAGTGCATAGGATGCGGTGCAAGCCGCATCGCTACGTGCGGTAACATCTGAAGTTACCGCGTCTCCTACTTGTGATCAAGGAATACGCGAGATGCGGTGC
The DNA here is from genome assembly GCF_002127325.2 of Helianthus annuus. NCBI lineage: Eukaryota > Viridiplantae > Streptophyta > Magnoliopsida > Asterales > Asteraceae > Helianthus > Helianthus annuus. Next base: position 161,414,009 of record NC_035445.2, on the reverse strand, counting down.
TAGCCGCATCGTCGTCCACGGAGACTATTTGCCTGCATCCCTTGTCGTGACGAAAATGCCCATATGGCGCGGTGTCAGCCGCACCGTAACGTTCATCTTCTTTTACGCCTAAGGTAAGGCTTTCTTGTATTGATAGAAGTGTTCACTGGATGCGGTGCGATGCCGCATCGCTGTGAATACTTCCGTTTTCGTACACCAGATGTGATGCTCTGTCGCATCACTCTACCGTTCTCATATTCCATGTAAGTCCTTCTTCGTTACTAGATAGATTGGATTCAACCCTTGTGCCGACGCGTTCTCGCCTGGGCACAAGTAGGTTGTTAGCTAGTGGGGGTTTTGATAAGGGTAATGGTCACTCGCGGTCGATGCTGACGCGAGATCTGGGACCATACCCCTTCAACCACCACAACCACCGGTTCCACCACCACCACCACCACCACCCTCAAAATCAACCCACCCTTATCACCTCCACCACCACCGGTTCCACCTCCATCACCACTCGCCACCACCACAACCACGGCCACAACAACCACCGGCATCGTCGAACCCCCGGAAAAAATGGTGGAAGTGGGTTTGCGGCTGAAGGTAACACCACCGCCACCAACACCGCCGTGGCTCCGCCCATCGCCGCCGCACCTGTTCCCGGCTATATAGCCGTTACAATGATTGTTCCAATGATTGCCACGTTTGTGTCCCCCTCTTTCTCGATCGGCAAAGGTATACCGAAGACTTTGGTTTGCCGAGCGGCAAAGGTGGCCGGCGGCGGTGTTGCCGCGCGACAAACACCTTTGCCGTTTGGTTTCCCGCACCACTCCCTTCACCCTAATAGTTTATAAAAAACTGAATCATGAAAATAAAGGAAAAAATAGCATTTGAAAAAAAAAAGTTGAAATAGACTGAAAACATGATTTGACGTAAATGTGTCAAACAAATAATAATATAGTTCAAATGTTGAGCAGAATCGTCCAGATTGCTGCCTAGAGTCAAATATATGTTAAAATTAAGTTATCCAGTGCGTAAAACCTCCAAATTATTACAATCAAAAGGGTAAATTTCAAAGTTCGTCCTTTATGTATGTCTAATATATCAAAGTATGTCCTTTATCTTTAATATCTTCAAGAAACATACTTAATGTTTGCAAATCCTTACATGTTACGTCCTTTAGTCCTAATCCAGTTACTTTTCATGGTTAAATCAGACAAAGTGTATCCTACATAAGGGTATTTTGGAAATTTTACCATTTATTTATATAAAACAATATACCTCCTCTCCTCCACCAGACACAAACACTCTCTCTCTCTCTGCCATCACCTCCACCAGCCACCACCATTACCTCCACCAGACACCCCCACCAGCCACCACCACGACCACCGCCAGACACCCCCACCAGCCACCATTCTAACCAAATCCAGATATCAAAACATTAAAGCCAAAATCCATAATCAGGAATTGAAACCCAGAAGCAGAAATCAAGACATTATAACCAAATCTAGACATGAATCACTAGAACCAAAATCCAGAAGCAGAAACCGAAATCGAAACACTAGAACTAAAATCCAGAAGCAAAAATCAAAACATTACAACCAAAATCCAGAAGCAGCAATCGAACATTAGCAAAATCCCGACCTTCTGTGACTCGATCCGACTCGCCGGAGACTTTATAACTCTGGCCATGGCCCGTCTTTGTCATCCTCCTACCACACCCTCACCTGAACCCCACACCGAACACCTAAAATCAACAACCAGCAGCCGCCTCCTTCCAGATCTAAGAGATGAATGACCACCACACCCCACCTGCAACCACCAACATCACCGCTGCACCTCCACTCCTGCTACAAAACCCCCATCACCGCTGCACAAACCTTTTCACCGCACCACTGTTGCCGTAAAAGGAGGGGATCGACTCCTTTCTTCTTCTCCGTCTCTCTCTCTCTCTTCGATCTGTCCGATCTGCTCAGTAGGGGGGTGTGGGTGTGTGTGGGCGACGATATCGGGAGACAGAGGAGGATCGGGTGTGAGTGTGGTCGCCGGAGAAGGAGCGACAGAGGGAGGGAGATGGTGGTAGATGGTGGTGTCACCAGAAGTTAGAGAGAGAGTGGGGCAGGGAGAGAGTTTAGAGAGAGAGGGAGTCTTGTTCCTGTAACTATATACGTAAATATATATAATATATTTTAATTGTTTTATTTATTACTTTTTATATTTATTAATTTGAGTAAATAAAGTAAATGACCAAAATACCCTTATGTAGGGTCCATTTGGTCATACTTAACTGTAAAAATTAACCTAGTTAGGGCTAAAGGACATAACTTGTAAGGATTTGCAAACATTAAGTATGTTTCTTGAAGATATTAAAGATAAAGGACATACTTTGATATATTAGACATACATAAAGGACGAAAAATGCAATTCCCAAACCCGACAACTACATGTTCGATTCGAAAAATCGACAAAACCTTTCTTTTTCCTGTCTTCAGCTTCAAAAGTGTCTAACCCGACACCAAAAACAGTCTATGTCTGAGACCTTTCAATTGTCTTTAGAATTTTCCCCGCCTACTTTATGAATAAGTATTTCCGCTGCATACCCTCGATTCGGTGATCGTAAAACCATTTCTGAACGGATTGTCGAAGAATTCTATGAATTGGGTGACTGCATTTTTCGTAGATGTTTTGATAAAGCATTGATGGACTCGGCACTATTAGATGTCATATAATGATATCACTTACCAGGACAATGTGCTCTTGACCATTTCCCCAACCTAATATTTAACGGAGTATCCCTTACTCGAGGTACAGTTGCGCATAAGCCGTTGAACGACTCATTAAAATCGAATATACAATAGGATTTACAAGTCTTTCACCAAAGGGACTCGTGTTCCTTCTTTTTATTTGACTATAAATGCACGTTCACCGTTAAATGGAGACAACACAAGCTGTGAAAAGGGTGTGGAAACATAGTCCTTATCTCCAAGTCTATCGAATTCGCCAGATCAGAAATGATCGCCAAATCTAGATGTTCACCGATACAATCTTTAAGCTTAAATATTAACCATGTCCGAGATTCGTCGTCCTTAGATTTCCTGATACCATAAGCAACATGCAAAATTTGGTTGTTACCGTCTATGCCAACAGCCAAGAACAATGTTCCTCTAAACTCACCTCTCAAGTGTGAAGCATCGATGATAATTATTAGTCGCAAATTAGTGACAGAACTACGATCTGAAAGTAAATTTGACATTAAAAGGGGATTAACAAATCAAATTAAGTAATAAAAAATAATAATTATAACAAGAAAATATTACTAACCACAGCACCAAGAGCGAAAAAACCAGTTCAAAGGAACTCAATTCATCAATCTTGATGTGAGTAACTATTCTAGGATTCACCTTCTCCAAATTGTATCAATAAATTGGGAGTACGGCAAAGAAGTTTTTGCTACTTCCTTGTAAAAGTTCTAGTGTGTGACATTTTCCATGCCAAGCTTAGGGTAAGTTATATTCACTTCAAATATTTGTCTAAAATCATTGACTATATTGTTGGACCGATGTATGCGACTGCTGTATTTTAATGACTCTTTTAGGTAGCTTGCCAGAACCTTCGGATTTGCCTGACGAAGATGTGGAGACGTTTGCGTCTTCGAACATGTGTGTTTGCCATTGAAATATTTAATATGAAACATACTTGTTGTCACATAGCTATACGACCACATACGCTACTCATAATTGTGAGCTAGACATGATGCTTCATACCGGCTCTTTGATGACTTATCCACTTTATACTCGAAACATTCTTCAATACACATTCTTCCTAATTCCATTTTCATCTCTTCTTTGTTTATGGACATATAACCTTCATAAAACCAACTCGGTGAAGTAGATTTTTTTTTTGGATAACTCTCTTGAATAGGAGTCTCAAAAAAATTTAGACTTTGGTTTATCTAGTTCAAAAAATTCATGGGTTTCTAAAAAAGGGTCATTCAAATCAGGAACTCAGGAACTTTAAAATGGGTTGAAGACCTCAACTAGACGAACTGACACTATTTTATTGAATAACGTATAATTTATTGAAGATCATGTGGACTTTGCTCAGCCACTTTGGAAAAAAAAATGTTAGATCACGTTCATTTATTGTATCAATCGGAGTGACATCTTGTAAGATAATCGTGTAATGTTTTGAAGCTCGCACATCTCGGAAACATAAGATAAAAACTATCATAAGATATATTTTTTTCTATTTCTAAACCCCGTTTCTATTTCTAAACCCCGTTTCTATTTCTAAACCACGTCTGATACAATCGGCTCCAACAACGTACTTGCAACATACTTGATACTCCCGTTAATGACATCCCACTAACCCCGCTGTAAATAACTAATCTAACAAACATGTTTTTTTTTTACGTTTTGTGAAGTAAACAACAAAATTTTACATACTGAAAACAAGTGGGCAATAACTGAAATAAGATTGGTCTTCAAAAAAATTAAAAAAAAAAAAACTTAAGTACGAAACGTTGCGTCTTGAAAAAGATGTGTATCGTATCAATTTGACATTGATAGTATATGATTGCGTTTGGAGGTGTATGTTTGCGTCTACATAAGGAAGATTGCGTCTAGGAGGGTACTTTTGTGACAGTGTGTAAGGGTATAGTGTACGAACATATACTTTATGTCGGTGTGTAAGGTTAGTGTATGGAAAAAAGATTGCGCTTGGAGGATGCACATTGGCGTATGTGCCTTCAAGTTTGCACCAAAAACTTTTGCGTCTGTACCTACCACCTTTTGTGTCTGTATTGAAGATTGCGTTTCAGCCACATGAGCCATGTGATGAATATGGGCTTAGACGCAAAAGGGTGAAAGGTGACGTGATTATGTCTCTAAGACTCAAACCTTTAACTTCTCCACGTGGCTCGTTTCTATTGGCTGAAGGGGATGTGTCGGTGCCAGACGCAAAACTTGGATTGATTTCAGGGAATGCGTCTACCCCAGACGCAATCCATGTTCATTTTGATAAAGTGGGTTAGTCAAAGGTCATTTTGATGATTTTCCTTTATTATAAGGTTATTATAATAAACCTTATAAATCATTTTTATAATAACATCCCAGGCTCCAAAGCCCAATATGCCTAGATCAAGTCCTAATGTAGCTTAATTAAATATATAATTAAACGTTATATTATTTATATTCCGTATAAATAATAAATCTCGTTTCTCATAAATATACAATTATTCAAGATAATTATATTTTCTTTTTGTGAATTGTCCATGGTCATCAGTTAATCAAGTTAAGTGGTTTTAATGTTCATTGCCCAAGGAGGTAGTGCCGGTGAAGGAAGCGGTGGTGGCAACATTGGTGGAGAGGGATTGAAAGGCGGTAACGATAAAAGATTATGGTAGTGTTTGGTATGAAGGAATGAAAGGCGGAATGAAATGGACTATTACGAGGGATTGAAAATCATGTGTTTGGTTGGTTAAGGTACTAGAATAACCCATTACATAAGATATTTCATTCCCTCAAATTCATTCATCCACCACCCCTATTTTTTTCCCATTCCATTCCCTCTTACCCTTTTTCATCAACGTCCCGCCCACCACCTGCCACCACCACCACGCACCGTCGTTGCCAACACCCGCCGCCGCCACCCCATGTCGCCGCCCGACCACCTTAGTCATCACCCACCATGACCGACCACCTACGCCAACACCGACCACCGCCACCATCTTCAACCTCCGCCCCGACAACACCGCCACCCTACGTCGCCTCTAGTAGCCACCACCATCCACTTCCTTCGTCACCCTCCGCCACCGAACACTGGCGCCACCACCAATCACCACCACTGCCGACCTCGGCCACCGTCGGCCACCACCACCGACCACCGCTGCCCACTGCCAGCACCACCACCGACCACCGCCACCCACCCCGGCCACCACCGACACTCCACCGCCACCACCCATCACCACTACCGCCGCCACCCATTGTCGATTCATTCAATTCCCACATGGTAATTAAACACGACCATTTTTGTGGTAATGATCCATTTCATTTATTTGTCCATTCCATTTTCTCATTCATTTCATTACCCCATACTAAACACACCCTATGTTTTTGTGCTTGATGATTGCTTTTTCACTTAAAATGAATCATAAAGTTGATACCTAGGTAAAATGATGGTTATACAATTCGAGAGGGTTATAATGTTAATATTTTAATTGTTTGCTTTTTTACCAATACCATGTATCGTTTGCATTAAAAGTGGGTATCTAAGTAAAAGTTCGGTTTAACCATTTTATTCAACATCAAAATCACATACATGTTAAAAATTCGGGAGACTGAAATCATAAGAAATTAAAACCAAGAAAGGATCGTACGCAAAAGAAAGTATAGATACCGAAACCAAGATTTAAGACAAACCACATACATGTTAAAGAAAATTTAAACGACCAACAAAAGCACGATCACCGGGGTAAACCCTAAGGCAAAAGATCACCCACCCCGCAAACGCAGACGACGCTAGTGACTCCATCCGCCGCTATTCCATAGGAAACTCACCGCCCGAGGCCCCACTGTGAAAAAACTCCCGGCTCAACCCTAAGCATTAGAAGAGACTTACTCGAACCAATAATCTCTACTTTAAAAGGTGATGGGCCTACCAATGAATTAGAAAGTCATTGGCTTATACAAGTAAAATTTGCTAGCCGATTTATTGACAACTGAATAGTGAATACTAAAACACCGAAAAAACAGCACGGAGACATTTATTATGCGGGTGATTTCTGGAGGGGACAATTAACTCGCAGCAAAAAGCACTTGTATATAGTAGATTGTACATGGCTAGAAAAAGTTAATAAACGTACGAAATGATTGACTATTTGTGGTCAAATTCATAGATTTCCAACAGATCTCTATAAAGTCAGTACGAAATTTACAAAATGAACTGTCATATTTACACTATGAGTACAGAAAAATCGGTTGCATCTTAAACTTTTAATGTTCATATCTTGAAATATATAAATTTGATCATGTAAATATAAATTTGAACTTTTGCACATGCTTATACCGTACCATGTATTAATATCTTATTAAATTTATGTGTTTGTGTAAACTGTGAACAAATTAAATATCTGTTATGACTTATATAATCAACAGTTCGAATATTTCATTAACTTCAGATGAGATTATTTGGGTAATGGTGAAACAAATAAATAGTGTGTGATAGCAGAATATTAATACTGATCTGTCAGAAAATTGAATAGGAAAATTGGAAGTCTTGATAGATTTAATGGACGTAAATGTTTGTTAACAAGTCTCGATCTTGCATGCTGTCAGCATTATTTATCCATTTACTTTCTATCTATTGGCATGTTCGCTTTGTCCTTAACCCAAAGGAAACTTTTAGATATCCTCACCACCGGTACCGGTAAAGACCGGTGTCAACTAGGGATGAAAATGGGATGAATATTGGTAATCACAGTCTAATATACCAGCTAATATCCATCAGCCGGTTTATGTCGGATATCCGTCAGATATTGGACGTACCTGCAAGTATTAAATATACTCATCAGTTTCTTAAAAAGTACCCGTCGGGTGTTCAGAATACATTTTTGTTTTCTTACCATTCTAATTTTTATATAATCTTTTATTTTTAAAGATCACAATAAATTAAAGTATGACTAACTAAATCATTAATTAATAAAAAGTTTAAAATATCTAAAAATGCATCATGATGATAAAAATCTCAAAAGATAAGTTAGTATTTCATATCATGAAAAATATAAATAATATTGTCAAATACATGACTGAAAAGAGTAAAAAATCAATTTTTACATAATGACACTATTAGAATGAACCCTTACTAAAGAAGGATGAATGAAAAATATAAATTATCGGGTACAAGCTTTAGGCAAACGAGTATATGTATTCAGGTAATCAATCAGGTCAGGTAACACCTAATCCCAAGTGACAACCGACAAGTTTACAAGTTAATTCGTACAATCTAATCACTGTTTATTTATTTAATTACGTGCATTTAGACTTAATTATATGTTAATTAAGTCCATAAATTCTACCAATGTCCGGGAAAATGCATAAATATTTGCATTTGGTATAATCGGTATCGCCTTGTTACGTTACGACGAAACTAGTTTTAACGAATGTTGGTTTTTATCTGGTTAACGTTTTTGTATCGAAATTGTTCCAATATGTCAGGAACGTTAAACCGATGGCATATTATTTTGTGTTCATCTGAATAATGGATATAAACTTATTTTCGAATAAGTAAGTATTGTAATTACCTGATAAATCTCACAAATATTGATTTAGTCCGTTTTAAACGTCGAAACTTATATTTTTCACCAAACGAATACAAGTATGTGATCAATAAGTGACACTGATTTGTATTGGGTGTAATTAGGAGATATGGGATGTCATAAGGATATCTAGATAATAAATCCAGGTTTATTCGCGTAAATGTTCGTTAGCCGTACAACTACCGTAACCATGAGCCGATTTGCACCCAATCACCAACTAAGCCATTGCTAGTGAACTAATGAACTCTAACTAGTGCTCTAATGCAAGATTAGTATCCTAATCACTCTAATTAACCCTAATGGCCTAAAGATCTCAAATCTCATCATTAGAAGATCAAATATGTCAAACAAGATCAAAACCAAATCCCACCCCCATTCCCCCATAACCTACAGCCCTAAGGGGCCCCACAACCTCACCATCATTTGCTTTGAGTGTTGGTGAATCTTGCATTGCCATCTTTGACTTGGTGAATTATGGAGACGTTGTATGATAAGGAGGATACAAAGGACTACAACACTTACGCCTCCCTATCCACGGCCCAAAGACCACCCCCATACACCTCCCACTTTCAAGTTTAAGACAAGTAATCTAAGAGTTTCTAAGAGTATTATAAGGTGGTGCAAGGAGTTAGATCATCCAAGAAGCCTTCCCTTCCAAGGATTTGGAGCTTTTTCTTCTCTATTTTCATCAAGATTATCTTCCCTATCCTAGGCTAGTAGTAAGATTTCTTAACCCCTCTTTTAAGTTATATAATGTAGAAAAATGCAAGAGTTCACCAATAAGTTTGTTCAAACACTTGATGATGTTTTGTAAAGCAAAATAATTTTAAGAAATGTTGGTGATTCAGTGATAATCTTGAAATGATACATACAAGCATACATGTTTTTAGCTCATGTTTTATGTTAAAAGTGATTATATAAGTATGCTTGTGTATGAAACTTAAGGGTTATTGTTTGAAAATGAAATGTTCATGAGATTGTTCTTAATAAAAATAGAGATTTTATAAAGATCTATATAGTCTTGGAATATGTTGAAAGACTTGATGTGTTGAGTGATGTTGATGAGGTGATTATGTTAAAAATACAAGTTAGTGTTTAATGGTAAAGCTTGGGAAGTTAGAGTTTTGAAAGTGTCAAAAAGCATTTCTACATGTTAAATATTTTTTTACTATAATATAGGTTAACATGGTAAAAATGGTGAAAATGATTTTTAAAAGTATATTATGCTTAAGAATAAGATTTTGGCATAATGAGTTTTTAAAAACAATACAATATATGTTAACACTTGGTTTATATATTAAGTGCATTGTGACTTGAATGTGTGAAGTGGTTATTTTGGAAAGTTAAGATGGTATTTTAACCTAATACAAACTAAATATGGAAAACTATGACTTGATGATCATGTTAAGATCATTAGGGGTTTTGGTAACAAATTTAGTGGTTAAAACGAGGATTTAATGAAAGATAATCAAGACATGGCTTAGTGTAAAAGCGGGTTTTCGAAACATGTGAGTATTGTTTGTATAAGATACGTCGTTTCAGCGAAAGTCTGGTTTTTAATAAATATGGTCAAGTCTTGAAGTTTAAGGAAAGATTATAAATATTTTACGGTGTCGTACTAAAAATAGATTTTTGGAATATATTTCCAGAAAACGTTATTAAGTTGTTTTGAGAAATTATTTACAAAATGATGATTCGGGGATGAAAATCGGTCATTTTAGGCAGAATACAAGCTTTCATACGAACACACAACACTCATAATCTCTCTCGCAAAGTACACACACTAGTTACCATTGTATTGAGCTCATATGGCAAACTTATACATGTGTAAATTTTCTTTATTTATGAATTCACGTAAATTTAAACGTGTACATTGAATTTCTAACATTGTATTCGAATAATAATGATAAGTGTAGAAAAAATTTTTGAATTTGAATTGCTTTTGACCAAGTTCTCATGGTTTTTTCATTTGTTCTCACGGTTCTCACAAATATTTAGCGTTCTCATTTAAACCCTCCCATATATATATATATATATTATATAATGTAAGTATTTATAGAAAACCCACTTTAATTTAGAAAACCCAGAAACTCAAAGCTCCCGATGTTTTTTTTTTCTTGAAAAAATTTACACATGTTATATACATGTTTTTTAAGGGTTTTGGGCAAAAAAAATCAAAAAAGCGCCGAGTAGATATTTTTAAAAAAATAAACAAGTTTTGGTGTAACACATGTTACAAATATGTCAGATGAATGTAACATGTGTTACACCAAAACTTGTTTATTTTTTAAAAAAAAAAATACTCGGCGCTTTTTTGATTTTTTTTTGCCCAAAACCCTTAAAAACATGTATATAACATGTGTAAATTTTTTCAAGAAAAAAAACATCAGGAGCTTTGAGTTTCCCGGGTTTTCTAAATTAAAGTGGGTTTTCTATACATCTTTCCCATATATATATATATATATATATATATATATATATATATATATATATATATAGAGTAAGGTTAACATACAAAAAGCCTTATCATACATCATGTAGGAGACAATGGTAACCGTTGGATCAGGGGTATAATCACGCATGAGACCATATAATCACGCATGGGACCACATAATCACGCATGAGAGTATAATCACGCACGTTCTATGATAATAACGCACGTTATATTTTTTGTCATGTATGTTAATGTAGGTTAAGCCTTGAAGTACATTATACTTTCTATATATATATATATATATATATATATATATATATATATATATAGGTCGAGATCGACTTACCGGTTTTGGGAATGATGTCCCACAATACAAATACGATATTTTTACATAAAATACACATTTATTTCTTGGATCATTCATGTGTTGGCAAGTATGAGGATGGATCTTGAAAGATCAATGTTAATCATCCTTTATGTTAAATATGAACTTGAAAATAAATATGATTTTGTGAAGAATGATGGTTCCTACAAGTTGTAAGTCTTAAAAGTGAAAGATTTCAAACATAAAAGTTTCAAGAAAAACAAGTTTACTTACAAGGAACATGGTTTTGAGTTTTAAAAGAAAATAAACTTGCTTCATGTGTAATGGAACCATTAAAGTGTATAAGACATGAAAAATTCAAGAAGATGAATTTTTGTAAAAATGAGTTACAAGTTGTGAAGATGGAAATTTTGTAAAAATGAGTTTTATGAAGTAAAAACCATGTCTTTGGTGTTAATAAATCATGTTAAACACTATGTTAAAATACTACAAGATTATATAAAACTTCAAGTTCATACCTTCATGTAGAAATGTATGTTATGGCATATGGTAAGTTGTAGTATAATTGTTGGTGATTATTGATGAATTTTTGTAAAAGAAAATGATGTGCTATAAGCATGGAAACCTCCATTTTCAAAGGAAACTATGACAATTTTTTTGTAAAAATTTAACACTTAGAAAAATATGTTTAAACAAGTGTTACAAGTGATGTTGAACCATGGTTTTAAGTATAAAAATTTGCCATAATTTTAGGTATAAAAATTTTAAGTATCGGAGGTTGATTTTCTAGAATAAAATGACAAAGTATATATTTAGGGAAATATATATTTAGAAGTCACAAAAATTATGTGCTACATGTATATTACTTGTATTAGATATATTAAAAATTAGGAACTTGAAAAATAATATACCACACCAAAATACTAAAAGTTGTAATTTGAACAATTACAAAAATCACAAGAAAATAAATATATAACTTACAAACAAATTGTCACACCCCAAAAAATACCACAAGCGGAAACCCCCGCGAGGCGTGTGACATACCAGGATCTAGCCACTAATCACATTGAACGATAAGTAAGATAGAACTTTCCATTAAACAAAATTTGTATAATTCAAACATTTGTTTAGAAAACCAAACATGTTCACCGGAAGCATAATAGTTTATTCAATAAGTTTAGCGAAAATGTTTAAAAACAATTTAACTTCAAAGGAGCATTCTAGTTGCCACGACCCATGACCACTCCAGCTTCCCAGATAGCAAGTTCCATGTCAGTGTACCTAAGGGCCTACAAGCATGCAGAAAGTGTATCAGCAAAACGCTGGCGAGTTCACAGTGTGCTTAACCGTTTGTTACCAAGTATTGATTTATATCATGTTGATAATCACTTGATACCACAGACAGCTCCTTTTTGCCCTTCCCCAATGCTCTATCAAACATTGGTCATGATTTTAAAGTTATTAGTTCACGCCCATCCTATCCAGGTACGTCGTGAGAGTGCCAAACCTAATAGCGCTATCAACTAATAACCCCATTGCCCTATAAGTAACTAGTTCGGTAGTATGATGGGACTTAAGTGATAGAAGTGAGTGTATTATCCAACATTAGCGTTTACTGAAAACTGCCTCATATCCCTTACAAGGATATGGGTTTATGAAAAACTGTTTGTCTAATTGCCTGTTTGATTTGTCCCCACCGGACGCATGCTTGTAGTGAGAGTAGCGAACTCACCTTGGTTTGCTCGGTAAGACTAGTTACTTGTTTAGACTTAATCAACTGGGTCCTATTTCAGTTACTCACAACAATTAGGACCTCATCCAACATTTCATACAAGAAATCATCACGTAACACATATCATACATTCTTGGGCCTCATGTGACTCGTCAGTTATTCAAACAACAAAACAACACCTAATCAGTTCGACACATGGGTCACATAAGTGTGCGATTCATTGTTAGTGTGTGACTCGAGCCCAATTGCTTTCAAGGCCCAAGAGATGTGTGTGTGCGGCGGGCCAAAAGTGTGCGACTCCAACCTTGTGCGGCCCACTGGACTCCAGCCCACTCTCAAAGTGTGCGACTAGAGTTCACTTGTGCGATCCAGTCTGGGCTCGTGGCCCAACATGACTGGCCCAGTAGCAGAATGTGCGACTAGGCTCCAGGTGCGCGACCCCCTTTCAATCGCACAACGTGTGCAGCCCCCTTTCAATCGCACAACCCCAATGGACCTGATCGCTAAGGGTGCGACCCAGATGAGGTGATGTAGGTCCAAATCAGATTGGAGGCCCACTTCCCGAGTGTGCGATTCTAGCCAAGGTGTGCGATCGGTTGTGATTTGTCGTGATTCATGGTATTCGGTTACACTTTTACAATTTCCTCATTCACGCACATAGTTTCCAAATTAATCTTGATTCATACAACCCTAATCATGATCTACTGTAACCGAATTTTATAACAATGCTAACACCCAATCAAGATCAATTTCCCCGTTCAATTATCATCTATCTAAACAAATCATCATGATCATCATGCACTCATCGACATTCATTATCTTGTAACCCTAGTTGATTAGTTATTCATCACGAATGTAGTTCACATCTAACCCTCTAATTCCTTAATCATTAATCATTTGATTCATACCAATTATAAACATGTTATCTATCAAATCCCTAGATCAAGGTATGATCATACATCAACAACAATAATCAAGTGTCATAACATCATATCATACAACGAACATGGCAGCACTACACATAAGAAAACACACTTGAAATCTAAGTCGAACAATGAGCAAGCTTACTAACCGAGATATGGAACTTTGAAGTTAAGTGATGGATCACAAAGGTAAGAGTGCTTCGGGTAGATGTGCAACCGTTGACTTCGAAGGAGGGATGAAAGGGATTAGGGTTTGGTGTTGAATTTTATGTTTTATCATTATGAGAAGTTACACACAAGTTATGTGTGTATAATCGATATCTTGAGGGAATTGGGCCCAGCCTTTGGGCTTTGTTTGAGCCGAGAACACCTGGACGAGTTTGGGTCGCATAGAAGGTATGCGATCCGTTGGTTGTGTGCGGCCCAAAAACTATTCTTACAACATGTTTAAAGTATTCCTACACCACATAACCCGTAACCATTCTTATTATGAAATCGAACTTACTAGCCGTACTGATAACGTATACATAAGCCACATCAAAACACAAGACACGGTAAGACTAATACACATAAATGACCATGCAAAACATGAGTTGTCACACAAATATTGGACGATTCGGACAATGGACATCTTGGGCAATTATATAAATATTCCGGAAATAAATTCGTATCTTGACAAGCTTGGTAAATGGTACCCTCAAAACCGAACAAACGAAAAAGTCTGAATTTTTACAATTATTATAAGAATATATCATATTTTGTCAAAATTGAAAATATATTATTTTTGGAATGGAAGAAATATATATTTTCATAAATAACTCAAAAATATATTATTTTGGTGGAAACTAAAAATAAATATTTTTCTAACTTTGGTCTTAAAAATATATTATTTTTGATATGTATGTGAATATATACCTATTTTACCAAATCCAATATATAGATACTTTTCTATGAAATTTTCTTAAAATATGTATATTTTAAGAATATAACTTGGCGATTATTAATTGTGCAAAAACAATATTTCGGAAAATTTCACATAAATTAAGTATGAATTTCTTAACAAATACAAGAGAATACGTATTCCTATACGTATATATACATACCGACACATACTACCAACACTCGGTAAAATACCCACATACAAGTATTATACACAAGTATGAGAATACAAAATAACATACTCAAAATACAAGTATACCTATACTTGAAAATACGTATAAGAGAACCGTATGACAAAGCATGTTAAAAATATATTTTTTTAACAAAACTCCCGAATAGTTGCATGAAGATAATCTAAGTTAAAATATCCTTATTTTAACTAATATATAAATTTGGAATTATGTAATTACATATACAACATACACCGAGGATGTAACTCACAGTATGCCAAAATTCCAACATAAGTCTTAATAAATAACTAAGCCTAAGAGTCGTTACACGACCCGTGGATAACAACTTTGAGTGCTCGAGACTTCGGACGCAAACTTGTGAGTTCATGACCCTCTTTTCTCTTAACTGTTTTCGGATTTATAACTTTCGGGGGTGAAATACATGTCAACTTGGGTATGATTTAGCCAAGGAATGAACTATTAGATCATGTGAGCATAGGCTGAAACTGAAGTGCCATTAATCCTTTGAAGGACCACGGCACAAAGGTTAGATCTAATGGGTACGGGCGAGCCCCACTCACAGTCCATGGGTGACCACTTAGAGTGTTATTGTGTCCCAGTCGAGGTGATTCGACACTAAAAATCGTCTACTCGGGTTGAGTACTTCCTATATCGTCACATATATTAATGTCCTTGCAAAACATTAATGATAAACATGTTCAGAGACGCTTTACATACCTACTTTCAACTAAACTTTCAAATGTTTTTGAGACTCATTTGATGCGCATACACATAATACGCATGAACTCGCTCAACTTTTGTTGATTTTTCAACTTACATGTATTTCAGGAAGATAAACGGATCTTGGTGCAGTATTATCTACAAGCTTTTGAGTTTCAAGTCTAGATGTCATCCATGTTTTGGAGGGTTTGGTTTGTATATCTCATCCTTGATGAGATATAGAACACAAAGCCTCGTGAAGCTTATCTTTTGTTTAAACAAGTCCTTTGATGGAACTTTTTAACTTATGTTGGGTTGTAATATTAACTTAATACTTGTGTTTGTAATGTTTTAAACTGTGTATGGATGAACATCGTTTAATTTAATGCATGTAGTTGTTTGTTATGGTCGAATGCAATGAAAACTGATCAAGTCACACACATACGCTTCTGCAAAAGACAGGGTGTGACACATATGAAGCAAAAATGTCTTTGAAATCAATGTGCTAGGTATGTTAGGTCAACATATGAAGCAAAAATGTCTTTGAAATCAATATGCTAGATATGCTAGATCAATATATGAAGCAAAAATGTCTTTGAAATCAATGTGCTAGGTATGCTAGGTCAACATACGAAGCAAAATGTCCATGAAATCATGTACTATATGTACTAGATAAACAAAGCATGTATAATGTCATGAAAACATGAAAGTAATCATAGGCCATTTGAAAATATAAAAGAGGGGACTATGTACTCACTTGGGATTGCGTATAAGCCTTATATGAATGTATAAACAAAGCTCAAGAGATCAAGGAATCAAGTGTGTCTTGTGTTCTAGGATGGCAAAAATACTCAGTAGGAGGCCTCCAAAGGGAAGTAATCTCCAATTTAGAGCAGATTAGAAGAAGAAGAAGAAGAAGAAGGAATGAGCAAAGAAATTGGTGAAAATCCTTGCTATTTATAGCAATTTGGAGTGAATATGATCATGCCAAGTGTCCATGTATGTGGCACACATCAATGGTAGCTTAAACACATGCCAATTGCAGCCAATTGCAGGTTTAAACTTGTGGAAAACGAAAACTTAGGCTCCGAACAAAAGAAACCTTGAGCTGGAATCAATTTTCTGCATCTGATAGGGTTTGTCTACCCGCGACAGATTTAGCTTATTGCTCCGTGCCCCGCCATACCCTTAGTCTGATTTTCAAACTTTCAATAGTTGGCAGATTTGGCCCCTGGACTTGTTTTGTCGTGTTTTGTCACTTCTAACACCCGTTAACCTAATTTTTAGGCTCTATAAGGATGTTAAAGCATATGTGACTTGAATTATGCCCAAAAATGTCGTTGATGTTGGTTAGTTCGGTTGTATGGTTGCGTTTTTCACTTAATTACGACGAATGCTATAAGGAACACGAAAACGACCGAAAATGCGCAACGATTGATATTTTTGCATTCTTATCAATAAATACAAGATTTTAATGATTACAAAAAATTTTGGATGTGCGTACATGGTCTGTATTTTGAATACGGACCAATCGGCATGTTGACACACTCTAACACTTACGTAAGTGTAGAAGTAATTTGCTGGAAGAAATGAAAGGACTTTTATATTCTATTAAACAAAAGAGGGTACAAACAAACTACTACAACTACTCCCTATTTATAATAAACAAACTATTAAAACCATGTGTTGAAAATGAACAAACAAGCTTCACGTAAAAGCTGCATGCCATTATCTCTTCTCCTATTTACTTGGTCAGCAACACCATATTTTCTTTAATTAAACATGTGCAGCCTTGAGATCATGGGTATAATCCTATTATTTTGATAAGATTCCGTCAAACAACTCCTGACCCGTTTGACCCGTAAACGAACCCATGACCGACGATCCGTGAACAAAACCAATTAACCCAACAATCACCCCCTTAATTGTTGTTTGGTCACACCACTCATTCACATCAACCGAATCACCTTCTCGAACCATTTCGACTTTTACCGGACACCCGACCTCAACCACGGTCACATCCAAAGTCTTCGTCTACTCGACCTATCCTAGACACCCAGGTCTTCACCTCGACCACGTCCAAAGTCGTTCACCACCGGCTATTGTTCGTCACCACACAGAACCCGTTTGCGCATAACACTTCTGTGACTCAAGAGACTTCTTCTACCGATCAAGAAAACAAAGCTGCCCGCTTCTACCGTTTTCTTTCACCCGCCAAACGAACCGATTCAACGCCACCTGCTTTGAAATCTTTCTGCTCGTTTATTCTGCGACCCGGTTAATCTCTCCATTTTCCGGTGACATACCCACAACTTACTGCCGGATTTCTTCACTTTTGGTTAAACTTACAAAACCAAGACGTCACGCCTATGCCTTTTCTTCCTCGAAACCAATTTGTTCTTGACCACCGACCAAAAGAAAAACAAGGCTCTCTACACTAGTGCCTCTACCATCTTTTCTTTTCTCTGCTAAGCAAGACCAGATTCACAACCACCTGTTGAATTAGAATCTTTTCTGTCTGCTTGTCCCGCAAATCTGTTCGGAAAGCTTTTGCCAAAAGAACAAACCAACTGGTTTCTTTGATCACCTCTAACAGCCACGGAACACACCGGTGTTCACCCGTCACCCCCGTCATCCTAACCGGTCCTTCACCTGTGACAACGACTTACATGAACACCATCCCGATCTCCGTCTTCTGCTGTATAACAATCTCGAACAGCTATCTGCTGTCCCGACCCTTCTTTCACGCCTGCCCTCCACCGACCGACACACCTGCTGGCGGCGGAGGCTTCCCCGATACGAGCCCTAGGCTCTGATACCAAATGTTGACACACTCTAACACTCACGTAAGTGTAGAAGTAATTTGCTGGAAGAAATGAAAGGACTTTTATATTCTATTAAACAAAAGAGGGTACAAACAAACTACTACAACTACTCCCTATTTATAATAAACAAACTATTAAAACCATGTGTTGAAAATGAACAAACAAGCTTCACGTAAAAGCTGCATGCCATTATCTCTTCTCCTATTTACTTGGTCAGCAACACCATATTTTCTTTAATTAAACATGTGCAGCCTTGAGATCATGGGTATAATCCTATTATTTTGATAAGATTCCATCAAACAACTCCTGACCCCGTTTGACCCGTAAATGAACCCGTGACCGACGACCCGTGAACAAAACCAATTAACCCAACACGGCAGACCTTCGCAGTTTGTCGTAGATAGTCCCTGAGCTCGAATAAACATGTTTTTGTCATACCGAACCCTTCAATACTTATATCTAAGTTATGTAACGGGTATTTAGGGCATGTTTAGCTTATGTCCTTGTTTCGGAGTGTATATTGCGTTAAACTGATTACGTTTACGTAACAGTTTACGTATTACTTCCAGAAAAGCTTTTGAGAGTTCAAAATTGAACAAGGATTGAAAATGTGCAAATGTCATAGATAATTATACAACCCCATAAATAAAACACAAGGTTTAATTGATTATAAAATTGTTCGAAATGCTATAATGATTACAGAAGGCACAAATGTCACACTTAGGTTGTAAACCAATTAATACGCCGATTGAACAAAGTTATTTGGTTACAGCTAAGGTAAATAAAAATCAACAACTTTTAAAAAACATTACTGGTTTTCAAAAGTTGGTTGGTAAGTTAATTTATTTGTCTTTAACCAGGCCAGATATCAGTTATGTTGTGTGGTTCTTGAGTCAGTTCATGCGCAGCCCAACTAATGTTCACTCGCAAATTGCTTTAAGGTTGTTAAGATACCTTAAGTCAAGTCCTGGATGTGGTTTGTTGTTTAAGAAAAGTGATAAACTTGATTTAGTTGGTTTTGTGGACACAGACTAGGCAAAATGTTTGTCCACAAGGAAGTCTGTTACTGGTTTTTGTATTTATCTTGGTGGTTCCCTTGTGTCTTGGAAAAACAAGAAACAAAGTATAGTTTCTAGATCAATAGGGGAAGCTGAGTATAGAGCTATGTGCTCAGCAGCTTGTGAGATTATGTGGTTGTTAAATTTGTTAAGAGAAGTTAAGGTACATTGTGAGTTACCTGTGAAATTACACTTTGACAGTAAAGCTACTATATCTATAGCATCTAATCATGTCTTCCATGAGAGAACCAAGCATTTTGAAGTAGATCTTCATTTTTTGAGAGAAAAGGTAGTTGCTGGTGTTATTGAAACAGTTAAGGTTGACTCTGAGAGTCAACCAACAGATGGGTTTACAAAAGGTTTGAGTGTTACACAACATGAAATGTTTTGTAATAAGTTGGGTTTGGTAAATTGGTTAAGGGGGAATGTTAAAAGGACGAGTTGTTATTTGTCATTCATATGTGTTACAGTTCAATTTTGTTGGTTTTGTTTATTGATCAGGTAACATAGTTGGAGGACCTTGATGCAATATTTGAGGGTTTAAATTGAAACATTTATTAAGGCGATGGCATTATTGAGAAGTTCAGGGTGCTGAGTGTAAAATGTAAAAGGTCTAGGTATTTAAGAGTGCAGCTATGGTTTCTGGATGCTTCCTTGGCTCACTTTTACTCGCACTTGTTTCTCTGTATTGTCCAATCTGATCTGTGACGATCAGATAGTATTGTATCTTGTTCATCATCTCGCCTGTAAGATAATCTAGATTTGGTTATATTCTTCCATGTATCCTTTTTTGTTTGTTGTATTAGGATCAACTGATTGAATAATCAATTGATCTAAACTCTATTGTTCATAAGATCTTACTACGTGTAAGATCTAGGATTTTGGTTCGGATCTTTTTGGTTTGAGTTAATAATAAAGTTTTGTCACCGTTTTATCGCTATATTTGTGTTTGATTTGTGAGTTGTTGATACCATAAGTTACTTTTTTTTTTGAACGGCCAACAGAATCAATCATGAGCACTCTCGGGGCACTCACTGGACCAAACGGAGTACTCCGAGAGTAACCCGAGTCCACCACCAATTCCGGGTAAAACCCGGTAACCCACCCGCCCGTAGGCACGACGGTGAAATTACCAGTAAAACCCGAAGGAACGAACCCAGGTTCCTGAGTCTTCTATCATTGCCCACCAATGCCTCACTCTGCACCAATGCCTCACTCTGCACAAAGTGGGAGTTAAACTTGCATCTCTCAAGAGAAATGCAAGCATTCCACCACTTGATCTAGAGATCATTGGATACCATAAGTTTCTACAGGTACTCACTAAATAAATATGATAAAGTCATATATATCTAATGCAAGCAACTAAGTTTGAATATCGGACACTCCACCCTCTAGTGACGAGGTTTTATCATATCATTTATTATATGAATGTGTATAATATATGTATTAAAAGGTTACAAAAGAATTAAATGGCAAGAATGGTAAGCTTTCATAGGCCATAGCCGCCCATTATTTACTTATTTTGAAGCTTTAAAACATGTAATTAATTACCAATTCAACATATGTAGAAAAAATATAACTGTATGCATATCTGAAGAGTGAATTAAAGGCCACTGGTCCAAGGCACCCCTGTTCCCGGCAACCACGATCCACCAGCAATGAAGCTCCCCGGAGTGAACTTCGCGGCCTCGGACGCACTAGTGATCACATGGTAACCTTTCCATTTAACCCGATTCGCAGTCGATGAACCTGGGCCCGTGTTCATGTACTCACCATAATACAATGTGTCAAGCGCGAAGTTACCGCTCCATGGCATCCAACCGGCCGGGTTCACAATACCATCGAGATACGTTTTGATAAAAACGGTCCTCGAGTATTGCTTCCACGGCCTTCCGAGATATGTTTTAACACCGTTTAGGCTCGAGGCGGCCATTACCCGACAATTATGGATTGAGATTCCAGTGTTTTGGTTCGGGTCGGTTCGTCCTTGTGCGGTCAAGGTGTTGGTCTTGTTTGGAGGGTCACGGGCGTAAATGTTGCAGTTTTGAAGTACGGCTGCCGCATTGCCGAAAATGAAATCAACTGTGCCGTATATGTTACATTCTCTATAGAATTGTCGGTTCGAAAGAACGAAGAGCGTGTCTTGGTACCCTTCGAAGCTGCATTT
This sequence comes from Helianthus annuus, assembly GCF_002127325.2. Taxonomy (NCBI): domain Eukaryota; kingdom Viridiplantae; phylum Streptophyta; class Magnoliopsida; order Asterales; family Asteraceae; genus Helianthus; species Helianthus annuus. The sequence goes on along the minus strand of NC_035445.2, from coordinate 161,392,420 downwards.
GTAGAAAACCGAGAGGTCAGAATCACTTCGCAGGGCCACGGCTTGGTGGTTTTGTGGCCCCGCGGTGTTTCTAACCGTGAAACCGCGTCCAATGAATCTGTCTCCATCTACCCCTGAATTCATGATAAAGGGTTAATACAATTTTACCGAGCGGCGGAACCAGAACATTTTATTTATTTGTGTTCATTCTATTCAGGTTAAAATTAGTGGGTTCTACTTATATTTTTTGTTAAACTACTTATATCTTATTTTATGGAGCTTACCCATAGTGGCTGACCCAAAAGTTGTAGAACCTGACCCTCGAACACTTCTACTGCCAGTTATGATAGTTTTCCCTATTCCATCCCCAATCAACATTATGTTATTAGGTTTAATCTCAATGTACTCCTTGTAAGTGCCTGCCTTCACATATATCACATACCGCCCGCCACTTGATTTTGCGGCGGCAACCGCCGCTCCGATAGTCGTATAGTCACCTGAACCGTCTTGAGCTACGACCGCGTTAGCCTGAGAAGCAGGATTGGAAGATTGTAATAGCTTCCTATCACCAGGATTTACCCAAGTAGGGAACCCCTTTCGGTAACGTGGCTCGTAATCCGATGATTTGTTTCCTTTGTTCATTGCTAATGTATTGCTGATTAAGGAGGATACATTGTTGTTCATTAGTGGCAACAAGTAGTCACCAACCCCTAGCTCCTCGAACCCGATCTTACATGTCTCGAGGTTCGTGAGAGCCGTGCTTAGCCAGGTTTGCATTTCAACCTTGCTACACTTGTGATTAGGATCAATAGTCATGTTGATCCTCTGGACAGTGTTTTTATAAAGCTGGAGACAATCACTCCACGCGGTCTTTTCTAGATGGTTATGACACTTTTCCCCAAGCCCTCGAGCGTTCGACTCAGCATCTGTCGCTCGCTCTAGGGTAACTTTCAACAACGCTTTGATGAAGTCATGTTTGTGTCTTATTGTGCCGTAATTTGGCTTACTAGACAAGACATGCTCACAGGGTTCCGGATGAGGTGTTTGGTTACACCATGACCGAATCTCGGATATGGGGTAACCATACACCCCAGAAGAAACAAGAAAAAACACAAAAGAAATGAGAGTTGCTAAAAACGGATGTATTGTCATCTTAACAAGCAAATTGTTAAGAGATTAAGAGGTTTAAAACTATTGTTTGTTGTGGAGAGACTTTATGCACAAAGTTGATTTATATAGAAGTTGAATGAATCTAAGCAAGGGGTGCCCCTCACATATAACAATTGCATGTCTTACTCAACCATAAATATCATGCACGTTTATATAGTGAATTAGTGATGACTGAATAAAATAATAGAGTTCCCAATCTAAACTAATTTCTAGCAAATTTTGTAAAAATCAAAAACTAAAATATGTATATAAGTAAAATGATCATTTGGGCCAATTATCTAATGAAAACTATAGCATTTTGGTTAACGAAAATAACATGCATAACCTTTGCTTACGCATTTTATTGACAAGAAACCAAGAAAAAATATGCTTTTACAAGATAGAGTAAAGTTACATGATTTTAGTAAACATTAGCACAAGGTTTAAGCTTACTTATTTTTGATCGAGGGCGGAAGTTATCGGACCTAAAAATTTCTATAAAACTGTGGGATCGAAAACGTATAACCCAAAAATTTCTATACGAAAATTACATACTCTCTACTGCTGAGCGAAAAGTTATGAGGTCGGCTGCCCCTTCCGGCCCCTTAAAAGCTTCGCCATGTGTCTTCTTTCGACAATTAAAAATTTTTAGAGAATAAAAACGTGACATGTCATGTGCTAGAATAGTTATAAAAGACTAAGTCGTGAAAGAAAATAACAATTGAAAAAAAAAATTCAAAATAGCCTGAAAACATGATTTTGAGGTTAATGTGTCAAATTTTACTTGGTTTCTTTTTTTTTCTTTTTTTTTTTTTTTTTTTGATAAATATGTGGAAACATTAAACAACATGCATGTATGGATTTTTTCGTCCGAATACTATTTTCTTAAATAGTCACCTAAAAGCTTGTGATTGGCATGAATAATTTTTTTTAACAGTTAATTTTATTCACACGACCATCCACACAACAACAACAAACAAAACAAATTACATAACATCAAAATTACACCATCTATCCAAACTTATTGCGTTGTTTTTCGGCCTACTCTTTTACTAAGAAAACCCACAAGATTTGACTTCTTACATATATCTTCAACCTTGGCTTGTTGACTACAAAAAACTAACTCGTTCTTAGCTAGCCTTCCACATATACCAATACACTACAATCACATATACCACTCTATCCCCCATTTGCGATTACAAATTGATTTAACATTATTTCATTACAAAATACAAACTGAATAAAAAAAATAAAAAAAAATAACTTGACGGTACGGCCTTATATATTTGCGCACGCAAGGTCTCAAAATAGCCTTTTTGCATGGCCATTCCCTTTTATCCAAATTATGGGTTTGGTGGATATGTAGTTAAAGCCGATAGTGACATACAATTGATTCTTAGTAAGATGCACAACAATTGATTTTCAATTGTATAATTGATATGTATACACCACAATTTTTTTTGAACCAAAGGAGGTGGTGTCGGTGAAGAAAGTGCAACAGTGAACCATACTTAGTGGCAGCGGTAAAAGATTATGTTGTTGTCCCTCGTGATTGCTTTTTCACTTAAAATGCGTCATAAAGTTGGCATCTAAGGTAAAATGATTGTTATACAATTTGAGAGGATTAATTATAAGTATAAATATATTAAGGTGGTGTTTGCTACGCAGAAATGAGAGGTTGAAGGAATAGATCATTGTGAGATAATGATCTACCATTCCTCCCCCCCCCTCCCCAAATTTTTTTCCATTTCATATTCTCTTCGACTCTTCATCAACAACACCATAACCCACCACTAAGCCACCACTCATCAACGCCACCACTACCGTCACCACCATCCACTGCCACAACCACCCCCACCCACACACCAGCACCACCACCGCCGACCACCACTGTCACCAGCATTGCCACCCACCGCCGCTACCACAACCTCTACCACCAGGCACCAGCTACCATCGCCGCTGCCGCTGCCACCTATCACTACTCACCACTGTCACACACTACCGATTTTATTCCTTCGTCTCTTCCTGCCTACCCAAAAAAAATAGGTAACGATTCATTTCATTCCCACATGGTAACTAAAACAAGATATGGAATGATAATAATATATTCCATTACCTTGTACATTCCATTCTCTCGTCCACTTCATTACCCCATACCAAACATACCATAATTGGTTTTTTTACCAATGCCATGTATCTTTTGCATTAAAAGTTGGTAGCTAAGTAAAAATATGGTTAAAGGAGGTCATTCAACAATATAATCAATATAATTTAGTTCCGGAGACTGAAATGATAAGAAATTAAAACCATGAAAGGGTCGTATGCAAAAGAAAATATAGATACAAAAACCAAGATTTTAGACAAATTGTATACAAGTAAAAAACGTTTTGAACAATCAATAAAATTACGATCACCCGAGTAAACCCAATAACAAAAGGCCACCCATGCCCGCAAACGTAGACCATGCTGGTGACTTGGTCTGCCACCATTCTAAAGGAAACTCACTTTCCGAAGGGGTGAAAAAACTATAAGAATTGTTCGCGTATAAAATAAATAATACAATTTTATTACTGAATTACATTACAGAAAATTAAAGAAAGCAGTAAATTACAGAATTATTACAACTGAAGGTAAAAAAAATACAAGACATTAGATTGAACAGAAGAGGTGGCTGAGGGTTGTGTTTAACACAGGGCCCTTAAAACAAATTACGAATCTTCCAAGAGAACTCGTTTTGTTTCCAAGGGTACGACAATCGGAGCAGTAGTACTGCCGGAGTTGGCTTAAGGACCCGAAGAATACCTTGAAAAGAGTAAGAAGAAGATCATAAGTATGCAGAAAATTTTGTGCATTCGCTGTTGGTTTTTCTGGTATTATTTGCAGAAGATTTGATCCTGTATATATATTACTTCTGAGATGAAACAACAAAAAATCGAATTGAATAAGAGAATTAAACTGCATTAAACGTCTTTAATGCACTTTAATTCGTTATTGAATTCTCAGTCAAGGCCCCTTGACTCGTCTATTTAAACTGATATTCGAAACTGCTATGTTATAGAAGTCTGGGAAGCTTCTACAAGTCACACGCGAAGAAACTAGCACCCCAGCGCGCGTGCGCCGTTTCTCCATGCATGTGCCACCCAGCCGCACGCATGCCACATCACCAGTGAACCTATACGATCATGCCAGACAGTCAAGGCCGTATTGGCTCACTTTCGTACGCCACGAGCGCGCCACCTAGGCGCCCCCTTCTGGAGTCTGCGCGCACAGACCATGACACTACCTGGTCATGTGCCATATACTTGCACGCCACCCGCCACGCCACCTGGTCCTTGCAGTCTCTAACTAAGCCACGTGCGTGCGATCAAAAATACAAAGGCGGCTCGAGGCGTTGCAAAGTGCAAGGTGTGCCATCAACGTGTCACACAGCACCTACACCACGCGCGTGTGCTTCAGTGGAACAATAAAGAAGGAGTGTCCCCACTTAAGTACCACATTAAGTTTCATCCCTACTCTCATGTGTGACAAGGTGCCACATCCATTCCACTTTAATATTTCAGCATTGGATGATTCAGACACCAAACTTTGAGCATCGATATCCTATTCATCTTAGCTCCGTTTTGGACGCAGTTTGGCTCGTTGGAAAGCTCTTCTAACATAGAACATAAACCCACAAAGAAATATACATATTCACCTCAGTTTCTTATACATATTTCTAGCCCAAAATTAGGAAAAATGGATTTTCTAGATTTGTGAAATTTGCTATTTTTACAACATTTCTAACAAAAACTCCCAGCTCAACCCAAAGCAATAGGTGAGACTCGAACTTATAATCTCCACTTTAAAAGGTGATCAGATTGACAATGCACGAAAAGTTCATTGGTTTGTACAAGTGAAATTTGCTAGCCGATTTATTAACTGCAATTTTTTTTTTGAACGGTGAGAATCTTTAACATGTTGTGAGAGAGATCTCACACCCTCCCAAACAGAGGGCCCCAACCCCACTCTGACTATACTATGTTGTTTTAACCGGACCCACGCTGGCATCAGAGTTTGGTTAACGGCGCTCCCCGGGTAACCATACCACCCACTGTCAGTTGCAGGGGCTTGCGGCGCCACAAGAGAGAATCTCTCTGGCGTAATACACGGTGGACTAAAACCCGGGGTGGCTCGGGCTAGAACTCTTGACCTAAGATCTGGGAGAATTAGCCTTCATTACCTTTATCCACCAAATGTGACACTAATGGGGATTAAACTTGAGTCTCCAAGGAGAACGCAAGTCTTTCCAACCACTAGACCACTAGAACACAAGTGATGGTTTGTTAATTGAATAGTGAATAATAAAACACCGAATCAGCAGCAGTGAGACATTTATTATGGGTGTGATTTCTGGAGGGGACAATTTTCTCGCAGCAAAAAGCACTGTATTATAGGTATAGTAGATTGTACATGACTAGAATAAAGTTAATAAACGTACGAAATGATTGACTATTTGTGGTCAAATTCATATATTCCAATACATCTCTATTTACAAAAATGAATTGTCATATTTACACTATGAGTACAGAAAAATCGGTTGCATCTTAAACTTTTAATGTTCATATCTTGAAATATATAAATTTGATCATGTAAATATAAATTTGAACTTTTGCACATTCTTGTACCGTACCATGTATTGATATCTTATTAAATTTATGTGTTTGTGTAAACTGTGAACAAATTGAATATCTGTTATGACCTATATAATCAACAGTTAGAATATTTCATTAACTTCAGATGAGATTATTTGGGTAATGGTGAAACAAATAAATAGTGTGTGATAGCAGAATATTAATACTCTGTCAGAAAATTGAATAGGAAAATTGGAAGTCTTGATAGATTTAATGGACGTAAATGTTTGTTAGCAAGTCTCGATCTTGCATGCTGTCAGCATTATTTACCCATTTACTATTTATCTAGCAGTCACGCAAGCATAAGACTTTAAACCAAAACCATCGTGTATACTTTAAACAGTGGTATGAAAATCGAAAATGTAATTGCTCCGGCTCGCAGTCCATTGGGATGTTCAACCTATGCTTAACCCAAAGGAAACCTGTATACTTGATACCTTACCATGTGAGCCGAAGCAATTTCTATTTATGTTTTCATAACATTGTTTTTAAAGTCATTATGGCTTTGTTTTTTTTTTTTTTTTTTCTTCCCATTTTTACATGTTTGTACGATTTGGACTAGCTACTTCCTAGTCTCGTGTTAATAATAATAGTATATATCACCTCCACCATTTAAAAAAAATTACACAAACATAAAAATGTCACATACTTTTTTATAATAATAATAATAAAATAATAATAATAATAAAATAATAGTAATAATAAGGGTCCTAATATTAATACATGCTAAAATCTTATTTACACATGGTGTATACGGGCCGTATACAGTTATACGGCCCGTATATAATAAAATAAAACTAACAAAGTATGTGCCTTCAGACTTTGTCAGTTTTTTTCATTCCATACGGCCGTATAACTATATACGGCCCGTATACACCATGTGTAAATAATTTGCCTGCTCGTATACAATGGATACGAATAATTTATATGGGCCGTATACAGTTATATATACGGCCCGTATGAAAAGAAATTAGATTTTACCCAAAGTATTTAATGGATTTAAGGTGTCAATCACACGATACATTTTACAGTCGTTAGGTGGTCAAAGCTTTCTAAAAGTAGAAAAAAATAAAACTTTAACAAGTAACAAAGACTGAAAAACAAAAAAAAAAAACGTGTCGTATGACTGTAATAAAAAGGAAGGGTGAGGCATTTGATGAGAGTTGTAAGGAGAAGCGTTTTAATCACTTGTTTTCAACGGGGATGTAATGCAATGATTACACAGGGTGATATGAACCCAAACTAACTGCTTTGTCTTGAGTCATCGGGAAAACTTTTCCTCAGGGGAGGGTGAGTAGTATGAGTCTGAGTCCATTTATGGTTCGTGAATGTTTCAAGGTCTTAAGTGATGGACAATTGGTTAAAAGATGTAGAAGATTTTGTTGGTTTGTTTCCAAGTAGGGTTTAGAATGTTTGAAGTATTCTTGGTTCAATACCAACTCTTCTGAAAGACAAGAACACAACGTTCATGTATCACAAGGAATGACCAATCTAAGGCAGAGAACCTGATTTAGATACACAAATTCATCACCGGTTTCTACAGCACAAGCACATACACAGTTTGTTTGAAGAACCTTACACGTCTTCTACTAGTTACTCTTTTCTTCGATTTCAACAAATCTTTCAAGGTCTTAAGTGATGGACAATTGGTTAAAAGATGTAGAAGAGTTTGTGTAGAGATCTTTACGTACACATTTGCATCATCCTTACGGTTACAAATGAAGTATTAAAAGATGTTAGTTTCTTGACAATATGGTTTCTCGACAAATGAAGTATTATCTGTCCTTGCTGCCTCTTCGGTTGGTAAAAGACATAGGATGGTTTCTAATACAGGCTCTTTGTCAGTTGTGGTTGATTTATAGAACGATCCTTGACTTGAATTTGTGGATTTCGGTTGGATCAGAAAAACTTAAAAAGAGAATCAACTAAAAAAATACAATTGATTACTCGGTCGAATAACCGGTCCGTTAAAGTTGAGCTTCCTGATGCAACTTTCACAGTGGTACCAATGTCCTACTACTACAATCCTTCCAACGCCTGATTCCGATACAACCCTCGATGTTGATGAGTGAAAGAGTTAACATTCTGATTCAGATTCAGGAAGCAGATATTGATGAGTGAAACAGTTAACATTCTGATTCAGATTCAGGAAGAAGATGTTTATGAGTGAAAGAGTTAACATTCTGACAATATGGTTTCTCGACAAATTAAGTATTATCTGTCCTTGCTGCCTCTTCGGTTGGTAAAAGGCATAGGATGGTTTCTAATACAGGCTCTTTTAGCGAAGCGTTGGGATTCAAGGGTTTATGAGTAAAAGATGGTAGTTTATTGACAGTATGGTTTCTCGACAAATGAAGTATTATCTGTCCTTGCTGCCTCTTCGGTTGCTTTATTCTCTTTAATCTATTAGAACGATCCTTGTTTTGTCACGTACATGCGTTTAATTCCCAACATCATCTGTTCATTATTGTTTTTGAAGATGAAGATGAAGAAACGAGGGTTTATTCTCACTAATCTATTAGAACGATCCTTGACTTGAATTTGTGGATTTCGGTTGGATCAGAAAAACTTAACAAGAGAATCAACTAAAAAAATACAATTGATTACTCAGTCGAATAACCGGTCCGTTAAAGTTGAGCTTCCTGGTGCAACTTTCACAGTGGTACCAATGTCCTACTACTACAATCCTTCCAACGCCTGATTCCGATACAACCCTCGATGTTGAAACCGGTTTTACCTCATGAAAAGGAAAGAGTTAACATTCTGATTCAGATTCAGGAAGCAGATGTTTATTAATGTTTGAGAAACTAACAAGGTAAACCTGAATTTTCAAAAATTTTTACCATGCATATACAGGTCGTATACCGTTTATACGGCCGTATACGACTGGTAAAAAATATTTTTACCGATCGTATACTATGTATACGACGATTGTATACGGGTCGTATATTGTTATACGGCCCGTATACTATGGGTAAAAAATGGTAAAAATTGGTTTATTCTCTTTAATCTATTAGAACGATCATTGTCTTGAGAACCTGATTCTGATTTAAACAATGGAATTTGTGGATCAACAGAAATAACTGAAAATAACTCGCCATTCTCTTGCATCTGTATACGTTGATTGTGGATTTAAGTTGCAAGAACCCGACACGTCTTCTGTGATGATTCGAAACATTCCGAATCATGCCGTTTTTTCTCTTCCGGTTACCAGCCTATCATCTCCGTCTACGTTTAGTTTCAGCTACTGGAGTGAAATATTTGTTGGAATTTGTGGATCAACTTCTGCTAGTTACTTGATCAACGGACTGATCGGTAACGTTACTCATACCACTAGCAGAAGAACCCGACACGTCTTCTATGATGATTCCAAACATTCCGAATCACTGCTGTTTTTTCTCTTCCGGTTACCAGAAGAACTGTAGGTTCCTGTTTCGGGATCAAAACCGTGATTTTCATGATTATGTTCAAAGATGGAAGAGATAAGAGATGATAAACAAACAACTTTGCATAAATCCGGTAGTAAAACATTACAAGTCGGCCCGATTACATGATAACCGAACTAATACCAAAGAAGTATACATCCAGGGAGAAATCAAGTGGTGATTTCTCCCGGTGAGGTCACAAACCTCCTCTCACTCTCTTGCACACACTTGTGCTCTCACTCTTATGTTGCAAATGACAAAGTGTTGGTATTTATACCAAACACAGGTTGTATGGTCGAAGGATCAAACTGACTGGTCGATAGATCATCTGTCGACCATCCAGCTTTCGAAAGATACACATATACCTCGAAGGATGCCATATCCTTCGAGGTCCATCTTCAACCTTCGATGGATATCTTTCGAGCTCATCGAAGGATACACAATCCTTCGATGCCTTATCTTTCGACACCAACATTAAACAACCATTGTTTGTCTTGCAACCACACACGGTCAAACGAATAACCCTCTCGTTTGACCACTTCAAACGAGCGGGTCTATACACGTTCGTTAGACCATTTCACTAACTATTACAAATTCAGCGTAAAATAATAACTAATCTATTCGACAAGCATCGGACACAAAATCTGCATCAACAAATTCCCCCTTGTCCGTTGCTGTCGAATGCTGAAAATGCAACTGCAATCGATCTTCAGTCAGGTATTCATCTTCTCTGTGTTAACAAATTCCCCCTTGACCGATGATCCAGGTAAGTAGTATCTTGATGCTCCCTGTATAATATTTCCCCCTCAAAGTACGCGTATCCGTGTTGGGTGTTGTGCAATTTCCTCAAAAGGCTCAATTGACCGATCTTCCGCTGATCTTCCAAAACTCCAACCGGCATTTGATAAGGGTTCCATTCTTAAACAACTGCATCAAGTCTTGATCTTCAAGCATACTACATTGATAGAGATTTCTGGTGAACTGTCTTCTGTAACCCGTCTTTGTGGAATCGACCAAGTAATGCACTTTAATCTTCAGCATCAACACTCAGGAAAGTCAGCTAGACCAAGTGTATCCCTTGCAAGCTCAACCAAACGGCACGCTTAGTTGAACTACATCCAGATCTCATTGTCTCGCCTTTGTGAAGTTGACCACGTAATGCACTACGGATCTTCAGCATCAGTACTCAGGAAGTCAGCTTGACCAAGTACATCGTTTGCAAACTCAACGAATTGAGTTACCCCCAGATCCCTGTAAAATCCCAAAGAAACATCAAACCCAAAACCGAATCCTGCAGGTCTTCAGCCTTGAACTATCAACTTCCATAAAGATTCCCCAGGTCTTCAGTAAACAGCGCTTTGAAACAACTGTCGACTTTAGATACCTGTATGTTTCCGTGCAAAACCCTTCACGCTGGCTGGAGAATTAATTAAAATTCTCAAATATGTGTCTGTGCAAAACATTCCACGCAGAACCGTATGTATCACCAGAAAATCACAAACTCTACCACCTGTGATTGCGTTTAGAAATTTACCGAAGAAATTCAACATATGAAAATTTTTATCCCCCCATTTCTTTGGTAAATGTCTAAACCTTAACAGATTCTTTCCACTTCAAAGAAACTGTCGTCAAATGTTCACCAATTCACTCCACTGAGCGGAACTGTCGTCAATCTTCATTGAATGTTCTCGGTTCCGAAAATTCACGAAAACGACTTTCTTCTTTGCATATTCTAGTTGAATAAGAACGTCCCCTAGTACCCCTTAGGATCCGACTTGTATCCCTCCAAAGACTTTGTGAACTCGTTAGGACCGGTATTGACATTCTAGGTTCATTCATTCGTTACCAAATGCGAGAATATGACAATAAACAAAAAGATTTCTTCGTTGCATATTCTAGTTGATAAAGAAATTTCGCCTAGTACCCCGTAAGATCCGACTTGTATCCCTCCAAAGACTTTGTGAACTCGTTAGGACCGGTATTGACGTTCTAGGTTCATACGTTCGTCTTCAAATGCGAGAATATGACAATAAACAAAATGCCTTCGAACATTTCCGAATAAACGATAACAATCATAAATATTGACGTGCGGAAGCGAACATACCGTGTTGTTTTTGGCCCATAATAGTCGCGTCACCATTTTTGCTATTTGCATCGGTAACCGTGACTACCCCACAATATTTTTAAAAAAAAATCAAGTTTTCATCATCTCTTGTTTTCATCATGCCGCATCATCCCGCGCGCTCTCGAACCCGTACGGATTTGGCGTTGACTTTTAGAAGCCCGATTCAACTAAAATTCGCGAACACCCGACAAAGTATGAGAATTAATCCATCATGTGGGCCCCCAATAAGCATTCCATGTTCAAACCATCTAATACATTGAGACCACATGCATCATGGATTTCAGCCGTTGAAACCATTCTCTCTCAAATTCTTTTATGTTCATGTGGGCCCCAAAAAAAAATGCATGCTCCAAAAAAAATTATCAATCCCATGTGCACAAATTTGTAACATTTGATTGACCCATCAACTAGTCCTCGAAGGCCCAAGAGATAAGTTTGTCAAACACAAAATATGTAAATGGCCCAAAATAAAGAAATGCCAATTCACGGCCAGTAAATATGTAGTGTAGAATTGTGGGCCTAATCAACAAGCCCTAGACATATGTCAGCCACCAACCTCGTTTGCCCTCATTCTTTCTTTACCTCTAAGATACCAACCAAAACCCCAAATTACATAAAAAATCCAGCCGACAACTTTGTCTTCTTTACCTTCGAAGATACCCAGCACCAGCTTCAAACATAATTGCAGCCGCTACTTCTGATCTCTCCCTCTCTCAATTGAATACCCACCTTCTCATCAATTAACACCCCACCTTACCTGGTCAAACAAGAGGAGCGGAGCAGATCTCAGCGGATTTAAGAAAATCTGAGCGAAACGAAGCTGATGTAAGAAGATCCGAACAGATCTCAAATCGAAATTAAATGCAGACTGATCTTTCGAGCCCCTATACATCTTTCGAAGTTGTAGGAGAATCTTTCGATACAGAACATCCCTCGAAGTTGATGATCCTTCGAAACAACTCTACATCATTCGGGGTATGAAAGATCTTTCGATTCACAACATATGCTGATCTTTCGAAGTTGTTTATACTGATCCTTCGGGGTTGTTTAGGGGTGAGGAAGACCCTTCGAGAAGAAAGAAAAATGATCCTTCGATTCAAACAGTGACCTTTCGAAAAATAGTGGGGTAAAGGTGATCCTTCGATTCTGTTCAGGTGACCCTTCGAGAAGCTACTTGACCCTTCGAAGTATGAAGATATCAAGAACATCAAGAACCCATGAGACTGTGTAAATATGCAGATTTGATGAAACACTTTGTATACAATTTTTGTGATGATAACTTGAATATTTAGGAGAAAAACATAAAACCCAACACTCGTTTTAGCACAGATCTGAATATTCGGGTCCAGATCTGAGTTTTTCTCATTTTCACCATTTTTACATCTTGAACAAAAACGCACAAAAATCACAGATCTAGAGCACATGTGACTTAGTAAACGGTTAGTTTTACTAAATCGGACACCATGGCTCTGATACCAATTGTAGGTTCCTGTTTCGGGATCAAAACCGTGATTTTCATGATTATGTTCAAAGATGGAAGAGATAAGAGATGATAAACAAACAACTTTGCATAAATCCGGTAGTAAAACATTACAAGTCGGCCCGATTACATGATAACCGAACTAATACCAAAGAAGTATACATCCAGGGAGAAATCAAGTGGTGATTTCTCCCGGTGAGGTCACAAACCTCCTCTCACTCTCTTGCACACACTTGTGCTCTCACTCTTATGTTGCAAATGACAAAGTGTTGGTATTTATACCAAACACAGGTTGTATGGTCGAAGGATCAAACTGACTGGTCGATAGATCATCTGTCGACCATCCAGCTTTCGAAAGATACACATATACCTCGAAGGATGCCATATCCTTCGAGGTCCATCTTCAACCTTCGATGGATATCTTTCGAGCTCATCGAAGGATACACAATCCTTCGATGCCTTATCTTTCGACACCAACATTAAACAACCATTGTTTGTCTTGCAACCACACACGGTCAAACGAATAACCCTCTCGTTTGACCACTTCAAACGAGCGGGTCTATACACGTTCGTTAGACCATTTCACTAACTATTACAAATTCAGCGTAAAATAATAACTAATCTATTCGACAAGCATCGGACACAAAATCTGCATCAACAAGAACCCGACATGTGACACCTCGTATTTTCAATCTTTCCATTTTTGGCAAGTCTACTTGTACTTTCTATTTTTGTAAGTTGTACCTTTGTGGTATTTGGTTCTATTCCCAAATTGTACTCGAGACTTGAAATCATAATGAAAGTGCATGATTTTATTCATATCTGTGTTTGAATGCTATGTATTGTCAAAACAATTGATAACATGTTAAACTATGTTAAACACGTAAAAACAGTGAAAATACATCTTAATCTCAGCTCTCAAATTCATCATTGCCAAGAGATTACCCTAAACCGTACAAAAATCGGGAATTTATACGTTAATTCGGTAAAAATATCAAAATTTGGGTTAAAATAATTTTTATATTATTTTATTAATATTTAAAATAAGTAAACTAATAATTAAAATTAAATAAATAAATATTTAAAACTGAATTTTTTATGATTTTTGATCATTTTCGTTAGTTAAACTAACCTGGTTAGCTAATCCTGGTTAAATCAGCTAACCAGGTTAATTTTATCAAAGGGCAGCACTAACTGAGTTAGAAAACTCAGTTAGTGACTAACCCAGTTAGTCAGGATATATGTTAGTAAAAAAAGGGGGGTTGAACCGCGCGGGACAAGAATCGAACTCAGGACCATGCACTTAACAAACAAGCGACTAACCACTCGGCCGGGCATGCCACATCCGGCATATCTTGAAACCGAATGATATTTAACCGCTAATTAAATACGCTAAATTCAAATATAACCGCCTAAACCGATCGTCTTCTCCGACTGTTGGCTTGTTTACCGGAAAACCGAGACCCTTCATGTTCGTAACCGACGTCCTACTTCTATATAAACCCGACTAACCTTCATGATCGTTCCTTCACACCCGAAACAAACCGAAACAAACCGCAACCGATTCGAGTCTTCGTTAACCTTCGCCGGAGAACCACCGATCACCACCTTCGCCGCTGCGAACCACCGGAAACCACCACCCACCGCCGTCCGCAACAGTCCGGTACCCTCTTCTTTTCTGGCTTTACGTTTTCGGATTTCGATTTCTTTGTTTTGTGTTAATATTACTATTACAGTAATATAAATATTGTTAATATTATTAATATTATTATTACCTATTAGTATTATTATTATTAATATTATTATTATTATTAGATTATTAATATTAATATTATAATCTTTATTTATTTATTTATCTATATTTATAATCAGATATATTTAAACAAATATATTATTACTATATTTAATCAGAATAATTATTATTATTAAACAGATTTATTAATATAATTATTATTATTATTAAACAGATTTATTAATATATTATTAAATCTGAAATTTTATAACAGAATTATTATTTCTGTTTTTTTTTCAGAATATTTACAACAAAATAAATCAGATTTATTTTTATATTTTCAGAATTATTATTTAAATTATTATTTAAAATCTGAATTATTATTCCTTATTTAATCATATTTACTATTTTATTCAGAATTATTATAATAATCAGGTTATTTTAGATTTTCAGAATTTTTATATAAAAAAAAACAGAATTTAATTAACAGAATTATTATTTTACTAAATAAATCCGAATTATTAATCAGGTTTATTATTTTATATAATCAGATTTATTATTTTATTTTATCTAAATCAGAATTATTATATAATAAACAGATTTACTATTTTATTTAAATTAGAATTATTATTTTATATATAATAATCAGATTTATTATTTTAAAACAGAATTATTAATCTATTATTAATGTTAATAATAAGCAGAATTATTACTTTATATATATCAGAATTACTATTTTAAATATATTATAATCAGGAATTATTATTTATATAATCCAAAATTTTAGTGATAATATTTATAATATGTTGGTAAAATCAGAAATATTATTTTAATATTATATACAAATCAGTATTATTATATTCACTTATTTATAAAATAAATTGACATTTCTTTCATTAAATGCAAGATATAAAAATAAGGCATATTAATATTATTTCACTTTAGAAATGTTAATATTATTTTTATAAATGCCTTGTTATTTAAATAATCTCTAAATTCCCAATATTTAACAAATCCTCAAAATTAATAGGGTAAATCTCTTGTGCACATTCTCTTGGGCAATCTCTTGTTCCTAATCTTTTCCAAGAAAAACGCAACGCAACCTAAGGTGAGTATACATGACCCATTTTCTATTTTATCACATTTTGGGTGCTGTATGCATTTCTATATCAAACACACTATGTTAAACATTTTTGCACTATCAATCCACATTTTATGTGAATCTATTTGACTCATGTTAATCACGTTATGCTACTGTTAAACATTTATGACTGTGTGTTCATTAACTTTGCAAGCCTCCCCTAACAATGGCAGCGCTGTAGGTTGAGAAACGCCCCTCCCATAATATTATGGGTATTGTTAGGTTTATTCTATGTTACTCATGTTACCACCCTTCTAGGGTTAGGCTATGTTAATTGCGTTAAACTTTGGTTTGAACACATAGATATCATCGTTACGAGTATAACTGTTAATATGAAATCATGTAGTCACGTGGATTTGAGTATGTTAAACTATTTCAAACATATTATACTATATTCAAACTTGTATACTCGCCAACATGTTTTGTTGACTTTATTTTAAATGCATACTGCAGGATGAGGAAGTCAAGATTTGAAGAAATTAGTAGGATGGCCTAGAAACCCACTTTTGAAATAAACTATGTTTAATGTTTGTTATTTCCTTTTATGACAATGTATGAAACTTTGAAATTTTAATAAATGAAATTTAATTATATTGTCACATGTAGTGTTATGATGTTTTGAGCAATTTGTTCGTCTCATCCCGATGTTTCCGCCATCGGTTGGGGTGTGACACGACACGTCTTCTGTGATGAGTGAAAGAGCTATCATCTCCGTCTACGTTTGGTTTCAGCTACTGGAGTGAAATATTTGTTGGAATTTGTGGATCAACTGAAATAACTGAATACAACCGGTCAAATCACACACTATATAAAGTGTAAAGTTATCGTGTGTTGTAGCTTGTAATAGATTAACTAGACGCCTCAAGTTGTCATTCATAACAACTAAGCGTCTGGAGAAGAGTATGTTGATATAGGAGAGTTGATGCAATTTTACAAGCATTTTACAAGTTCATCACCGGTTTCTACAACACAAGTTCATCACCGGTTTCTACAGCACAAGTTCATCACCGGTTTCTACAGCACAAGTTCATCACCGGTTTCTACAGCACAAGTTCATCACCGGTTTCTACAGCACAAGCACATGGAAAAATAAGGACCATTCACCTCTTTCAACCTACCAAAACACCAAAATCCGTACCGGTGATTGTTTATCCATACTATTCTTCGTAGCCATATTCCCACTCACAAGTTGTTGATACTGAGCTTCCTGATACATATCGTTCGTAAGAAACTTTTCGTGCACTGAACCTTCAGTTGTGTACTCTTCAATCTTCTTGAGTATTTTTCTAACTTTATGCTTGCATCCACCACAGTGAATATTAACTTTGAGTGAAAGAGTTTGGAAACTGGACGGTAAAAACGAAGTATGTGACACCTCGTATTTTCGATCTTTCCATTTTTTTTGGCAAGTCTGCTTGTACTTTCTATTTTTGTAAGTTGTACCTTTGTGGTATTTGATTCTATTCCAAAATTGTACTCGAGACTTGAAATCATAATGAAAATGCATGATTTTATTCATAATTGTGTTTGAATGCTATGTATGGTCAAAACGATTAAAAACATGTTAAACTATTTTAAACATATTATGCTATATTCAAACTTGTATACTCGCCAACATGTGTTGTTGACTTTATTTTAAATGCATACTGCAGGATGAGGAATCAAGATTTGGAAGAAATAAATAGGATGGCTTAGAAACCCACCTTGAAATAATCTATGTTTGATGTTTTGTTATTTCCTTTCTTATGACTATGTATGAAACTTTGCAATTTTAATAAATGAAATTTAATTATATTGTCACATTTAGTGTTATGATGTCTTTGAACAGTTTGTACGTCTCATCCCGATGTTTCCGCCATCGGTTGGGGTGTGACAGATTGGTATCAGAGCCATAACTATAGGGAATTAGGTAGGATTGCCATACTTTTCCCTAGTCTATAGTAGGAGTACTCTGATACCAGATTGGTATCAGAGCCATAACTATAGGGAATTAGGAAAAGTAGGAATACTTTTACCTAGTCTATAGTTTAGGAGCTTTCTCATTTATTTGTTGTTTAAGACAATATTCCCTTCTCTCTTCCTTGCTTCCCTCTATTCTTTTGGACTTCTAAAATACAAGCCTTTCCTAAGGCTAACACAATACACACATGGAAGCTTTGAAGACACTCTTACAATACAATCGAAATGATTCATCAAGATAGGGGTGATTCCCACACTTGGTGATGATTTTCACTCAGCTATGCTTCGATTTTTGCACGAAATCTACCCTCAAGTTAGGAGTGATATCCATACCTTGATGGGAATTTCCATTTCATATTCTAGTGGACCCTCATCCTTGGATGAGTACCAACCACATCAGGGTACGATGTTATCAAGTTAGAGGTGAAACTCGCATCTTGTTAACTAGTCCCATTCCTTGATTTTCAATCTCGCCAAAGTTTCGATTTTCCCAATCGATTAAGGACGTGTAGTAACTGGAAGGACAAACATCGTTAGTCGCTCCTCGATGAGAGTGTTTGTCTATTAGGCCAAAGCACGTCTCCTTAATTCGAAAAGGATTTCGACTCACTTTGGAATAGTCTTATGTTACGTTCCGTGACAATCCCTATTTTTATGATAAATCTCTTTTTATGTTATCTCAATTATTATGTTTTACGTTAAATCTCTTTTATGCTACCTCATTTTCTTCACGTGTTCTACATTTGTGCGTTATATAATTTCAATTTAATACATGCATACTAATATGTTATACTGGATTCGTGATTACTGGGTTATTCTTATGTGATGAACTTGTCTTTTAACCCACACCTTAACATGTATAGCACTATGCGTAGTGCTATAGGAGTAGCGCCCGCCCGTATTCTAGTGGTCATGTTAAGTCTTTCAATTGCGGTACACGATGGGTTGACATGTTTATTCACATGCCAGTGATACGTTAATCTTGTTAACTAAGTGTGTCATGTGGATTGTTCTAAATCTTATGCTAATATCATCAAGATATGAGTGATTTCCTTACCTTGACGATTAGCTTCTTTGAATTTTCAACTTCACCAATGAGCCAGGGGTGATTTCCTTACCTCAGAGGTAGTTGCCAACTCTTTTTTCGTTTTCAACGAAAGTTTATATTTGAGCGTTATCTTCATTTCAAGTTTGGGAACACGAATCAGTCTTCTTCTTAAGATTTCGAGGACGAAATCTCCTAAAGTAGGGGAGACTGTGACACCTCGTATTTTCGAATGCCTAAACTGTTGGAATTTGTGGATTTTGGTTGGTTCAGAAACTTAACAAGAGAAGAAACTAAAAAAATACAATTGATTTCTCTTCATGTTACGGAGAATGTTCTAGAAATTGAAGGAAAAGGAAAAGATTTGTTGAAATCAAATTCAACAGAGATAACTTAATACAATCGGTCAAATCACACACTATATAAAGATTACAGAGGTTTTTACCATATGTATACGGGCCGTATATGGTTTATACGGCCGTATACTCTCGGTAAAAAATTTTTTTACCGATCGTATACAATGTATACGAACGATGTATACGGTCGTATATTGTTATACGGCCCGTATACTATGGGTAAAAAATGGTAAAAATTGGTTTATTCTCTTTAATCTATTAGAACGATCCTTGTTTTGAGAACCTGATTCTGAAAGACAAGAATACAACGTTCATGTATCGCAAGGAATGACCGATCTAAGGCAGAGAACCTGATTTAGATACACAAATTCATCACCGGTTTCTACAGCACATACGCAATGAAGTATTAAAAGATGTTAGTTTCTTGACAGTATGGTTTCTCGACAAATGAAGTATTATCTGACATCATCTGTTCATCATTGTGTGAGATTAGCCAAACGAGGATGAAAGATACTCAAACCATTTGATCCCGTTGTTGCAAACTCCTTTAATGTGAGATTCTTCAAGTTTGCACATTTTGAGAAAATACCAATGTGTTTGTCAGCTTCGTCAACACACAAAGTGACATAATGACGTGGAAAAACAAGGACCACATGTCGATTGTTGAAAGTCTGAACTGATTATTTGTTATCAGGTGAGTTCCAAGCATTTTATCGTGTGTTGTAATTTTAATGAAGCAATGAAGATTGAATATGCACTAGGGTGAGGGTTTTGCATTGATTCCTGCGCTCCAATCATCTGCTTCCTGAATTGAATCTGAATCTGAAAGTTAACTAGACCCCTCAAGTTGTCATTCGTAACAACTAAGCGTCTGGAGAAGAGTATGTTGATATAGGAGAGTTGAACCCGACACGTCTTCTGTGATGATTCGAAACATTCCGAATAACTAGCAGAACCCGATCCACTTACATTCGAATAACGCTGAGAATCCACAACGCTTATGGCCAGATTCTTTCCTTCAATCTTGGCAAAATCAATGTCTGCTTGTTTTATTATCACGAAAGTACTGAACAGCCGAGATAGACACAATAACAACGGTCTATTTGCTTCGTCCACTAGAACTATTTGTGTATGCATTCTTTTGGTAGTTAACAACGCTAATTAGAAAAAAAAATCTGTAAAATTAATCATATCGATTGCTATAACAGGATGGATGTGACACACACAGATAGATAAGCTGTTACAGTTGTCAAGACTGTTTGTCGGGTTTCCAATGGTCACACAGGGTGATAAACAACGCTGATACGAACATATGAGTTTCGAAATAGGCTTTGTTCTTGGTTTAATGAAGTTACACGTAACATCTACTTAAATTCAGATTTAAACAATGCCGGCCTCAACTGAGATAACGGACATCCATCAAGCTTAAAAAGAAAACTTGTGTTTCCCATAGTCACAAAAGATTGCGGTTTGTATTTCGCATAGCCACCGTTTCCGTAGTAAAAAACGGTTGCGGTTTGTATTTCGCATAGCCACCGTTTCCGTGGTAAAAAACGGTTGGGTTTGCACATTCAGTCTTCAATACTTCATTAAAATACCACTAGTAGAAGAACCCGACACGTCTTCATGTTACGGAGAATGCTCTAGAAATTGAAGGAAAAGGAAAAGATTTGTTGAAATCGAATTTGACAACTATGACAGCTTATTAAAGGTAGCAATCACCTCCAATCATTTCCTGGTCAAATCACACACTATAAAGTTTAAAGTTATCGTGTGTTGTAGTTTGGAAAGATGACCGAACAGAGATCTGAATAACAAACTGTGGAGAACTTGTTTGTGTCGGGTTCTTCTGCTAGTTACTTGATCAACGGACTGATCGTTAACGTTACTCTACTTGTGCTCCGATTTAAGCGGCGTGTTCCGATCAACGTTGTTTAAAGGTGATGAAGAGTTTAGAAACCCTAGAATGATGGTGCTTTTACGGGAAAAAAACGTGATAATTGAAACCCTAGAATGATGGTGCTTTTACGGGAAAAAACGTGATAATTGAAAAACATCAATCTATACGTCCCATATACAGTTATACGGCCCGTATACATTTGGTAAACATCAAAAACCTCAGAAATAAATCCATTGAGCCGTATACTTTTTATAAACCGTATACACTTGTATACGGCTCGTATAACTATATACGGGCCGTATATAATAAAACAAAAAAAAAAAAAACATTCTCTGCGCATTTTCCTTTTCAAACATTCTATACGGGCCGTATATTTTGTATACGGCCCGTATACACTAGGGATGTGAAAATAAGATCTAGGGGGTGTGGGAATAAGGGGAGCAAATAATAATAATAATACACTAACTTCCAAGTAATAATAGCAGAAAACAAAAAAACAACAAACTATATGAAAGTCTTTCTTTAAGTCCATCTCAAACATAAAAAAGTCACATATTTATTTATTATTTAGTACTTTTTTGTTATATTGTCCAACCAAGTCACAAGAATTATAGAAAATAGTTTTCTTAATTTAACGAATAAACTTAGATGGTTTGCATATTTGATATATATGTTTGAAAACAAAAAATGTGCTTGATATGTGGATTTCACAGGGTGACCATCACCCAAGTGGTAAAGAGCGGCGTCAAGTGACACGGGTAAAAAAATAATGTGTTAAACAATATCCGATATGCAAACCATCTAAGTTTTGAATCACGGTAGCTTGCGTGACTGCTAGATAAATAGCCAATTGACACGGGTAGAATGACTTGTTGTTAATGAAAGAACTTGAAGATTTTGAATCACGGTAGCTTATATTGTTTTGGAGGTCACTTGTTCTTGGGGTTGGGAAGGTGAATCAAATGGAAGGTTCTCAACATCCTCTTGTTGGAGGTGGTTTAATAATCAATCAAGCCCTTCAACGATTACCCGCAGATCAGATGGTTAAAATTATGGATCCTTTTGAAGGTAATATGTTTGATTTGGAGACCATGGTCTATTGTATACCTTTAGCAGTGAATCTTGTGGCTATAGGTGTTGTAGTCCTGTCTAGTACGTGTCCATTATGTTTCCTTGAGATGGAGGATGGCAATCATGTTTCTATCAGGTGCCTGGTTGCGAAAGTTGTGTGGTAAAGGTTTTTTTTTTTTTTTTTTTTTTTTTTTTTTTTTTTTTTTAATGGATGGATCACAATTCAAGTGTTTCGTCCCCTCTATGATTATAGAAGAGGCTATAAAATGTCAAGGCTCAAAGGAGGAAAGAAAGGTAAAACTCTTTATTAATTATCTATGTCGGAAATTTTGTGAAAAGAAGCTAAGATAGATATCGATGTTCAATGTTTTTTTATTTGAAATATTGAATGCTGAAATATTGAAATAGAATGAGAAAGTGACACCTTGTATCACATAGAAGGAGAGATGAACCTTAATGTGGGACACTCCATTGTATCACATAGAAGGAGAGATAGAACCTTAATGTGGGACACTCCATTATTGTTCCATGAAACCATACACTAGTGTACTCGCGAAAGGTGCGGAGCACTCACACACGCGCGTGCACATACGCGTGCACATGGCGTGGGCGATAGACACAATGTGTCGCTTTGATGGTGCACTTTACACTTCGTCGCTAGCCGGTTGAGAGCCGCCTTTGTATTTTTGACCACAAAGGCTGCAAGGACCAGGTGACGGGTCAACCTTGGCGGATGGCATGGCATGGTGGGTGGCGCGCGAGTACATGGCGCTTGGCCAGTGGCGGGTCACCCTGGCGGATGACATAGCATGGAGGGTGGTGCACGAGTACAATGCGGATGACCAGGTGATGTCCTTGTCAGCGCACGTGCGCTTCAGCAGGAGGCGACACGTGTGGCATACAAAAGTGAGCCAATACGGCGAGACTATATGACATGTTCGTATAGGTTTACTGTGACGTGGCGTGTGCACGCCTGAGTGGCGCAACAACTTCTAGACTTCAACAGTAGATCAGTTTCGAATCTGCAGTTGAAACATACGAGTTAAGAGCATTGACTGAGAGTTAAAGGACGAACAAAAAAGCATTAAAGACGTTTAATGCAATTTAATCCTCTTCTTTAATTCATGTTTTGTCGTTTCAACACAGATGCAGTAGCATCACACCTGCAGAAGAAGTCACACTGAAAAACACCTTTATGCTAACCTCACTCTGCATATTTTTCTTCTTCTCTCTTCTTGTTTCAAGGTATACCTTCGGGTTTTCGTCATCTCCGGCAGTGCAACCGCTTACGCTGTTATATCCTAGAAACAAACGAGTTTTTTTGGGAGACTCAAAATTTGTTTTAAGGGGACTCATGTCTAACACGATCCTCAGCCAAAAACTTCAAATTTTAAGTTTATGTTCCGTTCTTGTTCTTCTTTAATTTATTTGTAATTGTATGTAATTTTCAGCTTTCCTTTACTTCTGAATGGTAAATTAATTAATAAAAGTTTTTATTTAGTTTTATGCAAACGGATAATCTACACCACACTTTAGATTCTCTATTAATCTAGGAATGGTTGGATCTTTTCTAAACTAAGGCACCTAATCGAGAGGATTGTGGAGGATATAAAAATTCAAGCTTTTTCATGTGACAACTGGTTACGCTCTATATTTATCTAAGACTTTTGAATGTTTTGGTATTGGTAGTTTGTTACTTTTATTATTTCCCCCTCTGTTTTTCGGGTTCTAAACGGGTGATTGTGGTTTATTCCTTCTAGCTCCCCACTAGTATCATTTTAGTTAAATAAAAAAATTATTCGTTGTTGTTAAAAAATACCTACACTGACACTGGTTCACTAAACATTTGCAAGGAGTATTCTGAACCAAAAAATCTTGCACCCGTCACCAAAATCAAACATATGTAAATGAAAATTAATAATATATGTTATGTTTCATTTAAGGTACCATTATAACTAGTGTGTTTGGTCTCCTTTTACTTTCTTTCAAAATTAATTCATTTAGAAACCGAATTAAATGCCACATGCATACATATCTAATCTTATCACTGATTTATTGACTAATACTTAGAACTCTATATATTTTGTTACATCGATAATTATTGTATAGTCTAGTCTAGTCTATATCCATATCAATGTTTTGATTGAATAGGGCAGGGTTTGGTAATGTGTCAAATGAGTCTTTGGGGTTTACGGAATCGATTAGCCTTTTAAGTTGGGTTGAGTTCAACGTAAAGCATCGGCAAAAGAAATGCCAAAACATGCCACGTACCAACATAAAACGTACGAATTCTAAATATTGGTCGTGGATCTGATAATAGTTCAAGCTTTAATTGGTGCAAGTGGGTTCCCGCTAAGTGTAACATTTTCGCTTGGCGGGCGGGGCTAGGCAGAATTCCTACGGTGGAGGCCCTTCGTAAAAGAAACGTCAATATCCTAGAGTTGAGCTGCGGTTTTTGTGATGAAGGCGAGGATGCGGTTTCCAATTTGTTCACGGGGTGTATTGCTGCTAATGTTGTTTGGAATTCGATCAGTTGTTGGTGTCTGGTTCCACAAATTTTTGCGTTCTCGTTCTAAGATCTTATGAAGGTCCTCTTGTATTGTGGGTTAAATGAACCAGAGAAATCTATATTTCAAGGTTTGATTATCATTGCGTGTTGAAGTCTCTGGAAGGCTAGGAATGAAGCGAGATTCAGAAATAAAAGGTTTAGAATTGAAAAGGTTTTAAGCGAGGTGAAGTCGTTTGGTTTCTTGTGGGCTAGGAATAGAACTAAGTTTAAGAACTTGTCTTGGGAAAATTGGTGTAAATTTGTAATTATGTAATTTCGGTTATGTTGTGGTGCCTCCCGATTTTCGGGTTGGTAGTTTTCTAATGAAGTTCACATTTCAAAAAAAAAAAAAAAATCAAGTTGCCTTTGACTATTAATTAATACCTTTTTATTTGCAAAAAAGTTATAGGTTATTAATTGTATTGTCAATATTTTCTACATAATAATTTAGGACTTTAATGCATTTATAATTTAAACCATTGGCTATACAAAATAATTTTTTATGGTTATAATTTTAAAAAGCGAAAAAAAGGAGTTCTTTTAAGAGGCAATTTCATATATCATCTCCAAACTTATAAAATTACATATTTTCTTAAATTAGGCTTAGAAACAAAATGTAGATTAATTATTCATTAAAATCTTGTGTTTTTCAAAATTATATAAGGCCCCAAAACTTGAAAACTTCACAGTTGGATTATTGCATTGGACATAGTTATTAAACCAATAATAGTCATAGTCATCAAATAGCAACCGAATTGTCAAGAAATCAACTACATCAACTCATTAAATTAAAATAAACATTAAAAATAGAGTTAACTCCTGTGGTTTATGCAAATTAACAATTTAAGATACTAATAGTTTAAGTAACAATGTGAGGTACTAACCTTTCATTTTGTAACAAGTTGGGGTACTAACACTAACCCCATTTATTTCTAACAGATTTCAGGGGCAATTTCGTCCTTTTGCAAACATTAACTTTATTACCGGTATAAAACAGAAACCACAGGGGTTGTTTATGTAATATGCTCAAAGCTAATATTCATAGATATGTATTAATTCACAACATTGTGAGGAACAGGAAACTAACAGCGTTATAACGGTATGATCGTTGCTACGTTTGTTGCCAAGAATACTCATACACACAGCCCTTAGAGATAGAAAGTGAGTCGGTTCTAGAGAGACAGAGAAACGGTAGACAATAGACCGATGGTGGCGGAGCCGACAATGCCCTCCGATCGGCCTCCTTATCCCGGCTACGCAGTTCTTCGATGATGATGGTGGTGGTGGTGTTGCTTGTGGGTTTAACGTCGGCGGCATAGATCGGAAAATATGGGGGACGGCGGAACGAAGATGGTGACTAGGTTATGATGTTTTGCTCTCATCTCTCACAAATCTATTTACGTTGTTGGATTTGATGTTCGTTGTGCTTTTCTGATGTCAGCTGTTGCATATTTCTCTCTGTCCCTCTTGAATTTCTGATCCAATTTATAGTTGTTTGCTCGGTGATGGTGAGCTAAGGCTCATCTGAGAGTTAAACCTCAACTATTTTAGGGTAAATTTGATGCTCATAAATGGAACCCTAATTTTCAATTGGGTTTTGCAGGCTGTGGTGGCGGAAACCTCGAAGAAACCAGAGTTTGCTCTAACACAAGATGTTGTTTCAGTTTGGGAGTTTCAAATATTATGAAACAAAACTTTACGGCGAGTGCTGCTGTTTGGTTCGGTTCAGTTTTGAGCCTTAACTGAACCAAAACTGAAGTGTTCCATCTCGGGTAATCGGTTTCGGTTAATTTGCTTAATCGAGTATGCCTTAACCGTGTACGTATGTTGTTCTTATTTATATACAATTGAAGTTAGAATTTTTTGATTGTTATATATGCTTTTGGTTCTATTTACTTATTTGAGCATGATGTATCATGTATGTCAAATGATATTGGCACCAAAAGTTACAGAGGTGATGTTAAAGATTCACTTAAGAGATCAGAATATAGGCATGAAATTGTTAGAGATCAGAATATAGGCATGAAATTGTGTTATTGTTGCCACTGCTTCTTCTGGATAGAAGTTTGGAGAGGCATAAAACTGTGTTAATATCTTGAATATAAGTAAATGTAGTTGCCAATCATACGAAATTAAACCTGCAGCGGAGTGCGGGGCAAGACCTAGTTTTAATTACTAAACAACACAACAAAAAAGATACCATCGGCCTCCCCATCAACCTTCTTCTCCGACCGTTGTCTCGACACCGTAGCAACCCCACCCACCGTGAATTTCTTAAACACAATTATTAGACTGAACATTTATAAAATGTTAGCCATATGTTAATAATTTATAAAATGTTAGCCATTTGTTAATCCCTAAAATATTGCAGTGAACTTTTAAATATCTATATATATGAAACCCAAATAACAAAACCTAGGGGTTGTTTGTTTACCTTTTAATAAGGCTCTTAATGGTTCAGACATCTTACTAGTTCAGCACTTAATGGTTCAGACTGTTTGTTTCACGAGTAGATGTCCGAATGGTTCAGACATTTACCTTTGAATGGTTAAGCATTATACAGTGTCTGAATGGTTACGACC
Organism: Helianthus annuus; assembly: GCF_002127325.2. Classification (NCBI taxonomy): domain Eukaryota; kingdom Viridiplantae; phylum Streptophyta; class Magnoliopsida; order Asterales; family Asteraceae; genus Helianthus; species Helianthus annuus. Next base: position 161,365,258 of record NC_035445.2, on the reverse strand, counting down.
TCTAATCTGAATTGGTCAGACATTTGTCTCAAAACGGTTAAGCATTATACAAGCTCTTAATGGTTCAGACCTCTTACTGGTTCAACACTTAATGGTTCAGATTTTTTACTGGTTCAACACCTAACTATTCAGATGTTGCCAAACAACCTCTTACTAACTCACGATGAAATGTAAAGGTAGATATGATAATAGTGGAGAGTTCAAATGAGAAGAAATTTTTTGCAAGAAGAAAAAAGAACAAATTTCAACGAATAAGAATGCTTTATTTTACTTCATTTAATATAAGTATTTAATGTTACTATAAGGGTACAATGGTAAATCTACATAGGTCATTAATTTGTAGTCTTCCTCTTTAATAGCTAATACTTTGTAACTTATCTTCAAAATATATATTTTTTCAAAAAAATAAAATAAAATAATTTAAAGTGTAGGATAAATTACGAGTTGTGTAGGATAAATTCCGAGTTGTGTAGGATAAATTTCAACGTGTAGGATGAATTTCGAAATATGTAGGATAACTTTTGATGTGTGTAGGCAAAAAAAAGTTAGTGTGAAGGATAATAGTCTTTATGACTAATTAATTAGTAAAAAATGATAATAAATGAGATAAGTGAAAAAACTATTTAATGTTTTACAAAATTACCCTTTATTCTTTTTCTTCTCAATTAAATTTTATTCTCAAATGAACCTTCCCCTATATAATAATTCATATATATGTAATTTGTGTGGACAATAAAAATCAACAAACATATGCAGAGGGCATCATCACAATGAACCTGACAAAATCAGTGGCGAAGCTTGAAAAAAAAGTTCGGGGGGTCGGAAGGTAACGGACCTAAAAAATTTTTTATATCATGTAGTTTCGAGGTGTATGTTTGGGTCGGACGTCGGTGATTCGATTCGGGTCGGGTCAAACATTAATATCAAATAAAAAACGTTATCAAACATTAAAAAAAGTTATCATTTTATTATTCCCCATCGCATAATCTAATAACAAAACAAGTTAACAAATCACCCTAAAGTTCAAACTCTAATTTCTATCTAAATCAAATCACAATAAGATTAAACAAATAAAATTAGACATAGTTACAAAAAGATTCAACAAGTTTAGGGCAAAAATTCGGACCAATTTTACCCCTAGTTTCAACCTAAATCATATAAATTGCAGCCCTAAATTAAACCTAAAGATAAAAAACACACACATTTAACCTTATGAAGACTGAAGAAGTTGAACAGGAGTACAAGACCACAACAACGAGCAACGTTTTGGCTTCTGTTCTCGAACAAGAAGCTGAAGTCGAACAGTACCGAAACCTGCGTTTTCCCCCCTTCTGCAGTTCTGGCTTGTGGCTTCTGTTCTTCTGGTTGATGTCCCAAAGTAAATGAATTTAGGTTTTTTTTTTTATAGGGTGGGCTTTTAAGTTGGGCTATATATAGATTTGATTTGGGTTATATAATATACATTCTAGTATTCTACCGAATATAATGATTTGGGCTATAATATTTGGGCTAATTAAATATTTTATTTAGGCCATATAAATAAAAAAATTAAAACCAGCGGGTCGAAAACATATATACCTACAAAATCCTATCCAAAACGTACATATATAACATTACTGACCGAAAAGTTCGGGGGGTCGGGCGCCCCTCCCCGCCCCTTAAATCCTACGCCCTTGGACAAAATTATCCATGTTACCATACTTATAAATGACCAGTCACTACCCGATTAATCCTCAAACCATCTAACCCCTGTTTGGTTTCAACATATTTGTATTTTACACAAAAATAAGTATATTTTTTTTTTTTGTAAATTACAAAAACAATCCCTGATTAACTATATAGTTATATAGTTATTCCTTTAGATGTAAAATGACTTAAATGCCTTTGTACCTAACAGAAAACCTAACATATGTTAGTCTTAGTACCTCAAATTGTTACAAAGCTGAAAGTTGTACCTCAGAGTGTGATTTTCAACTATTAAAACCTGACATTGTTACTTCATATAAACCACAAGAACTAACCATGTAATTAACTCTTAAAAATAAACATAGAATGACTTCTAAGGTCGATAGGATGTCACTATCAAGAATACAGGAGTCTTCAATCCATGCCATAGACTTCCTGTTTGTTGATACACTTTTGTCTACATCATATATTTATCGTAATGCATATTATTCGGTCTTAGTTTACGTGATTAATATGAGTAGTTTGTTTGTGTTTGATATAAGTTGACCAAGTCAATGATATCCTCTTGTTATTGACATTGCAACATTTTTGTCAATAATAGTGATAACCATGTAAACGACAATGAATCAAGTTAAAAGATAATGACTGTCGTTTAGTGTCATGGACTATCGTTTGGATCTATAGACTGTTATTTAGGACCTGGAGGTATGTTCTACAAATACCTGCAGTGTCTTTTGCATTTTCAGTACTACTGAACAAAGAACAGAGGATGAGAGCATTTCTTGTAAACTTTGTGTCGAAACTTTGTTTAAATCAATACAATGTGAATCTTTGAGTATATCTTTGTGTGTTAGCTATGTTTATGCTCGATTTAGCGTGTTAACTTGGATTCCGCACTTGTTACACATATTTCCAACAAGAAATCCTTGTGTTCAAGATCCGAATTTGGACCTACACTATTGAACATCCATATCTATCAACCTGGCATGCATGCTAAAAAATCAGCTAGGCTAAGTGAGTTCTAGTTTTTAATAAAATAAGGAGTTAATAGTTTAAAAAAATGTTTAGCAATAGCATCAAATCACATTTTAACATTAGGCATGTACATCAACTTCAGTCATCAATTTAAACACATAGTTTAAAACAAACTTCACTGTCAACTGCTTAACCCAAAGCCAAACAGGCTTATACCGATACAAGACTCTATGCCTGCTACGCCGTCACACTCATAAGTTTAAACATCAATACATTTACGTGAATCATTAGATCAGTTAGCATCAAACATCATTTATTTAAGAGTTAAATGCCATTTTAGTCCCTGTGGTTTGGGGCATTTTGCTAGTATAGTCCAAATGTTTCATTTTTCGCATGTGGGTCCAAAAAGGTTTTATCGTTGCCATTTTAGTTCACTGGGTTAACTTCATCCATTTTTTCTGTTAACGAGAAGAGCAATTCGGTCATTTTATATATAATTCTGTTAACTAGAAGGGCAATTCGGCCTTATAAAATCACCAAATCACCCTTCTCGTTAACAGAAATAATGGATGAAGTTAACACATTGTACTAAAATGGCAACGGTAAAACTTTTTTGGACTCACAGGGGAAAAATGAAACCTTTAGACTAAACTAAGACAATGGTCCAAACCACAATGACTAAAATAACATTTAACTCTTTATTTAACCTTTAAACCTTAAATAAGCATTAAATTAGCATATACGTCAATTAACAACACATAATTGCTAGGATGCGTTTTTGGGAGTTTGAACCATTTAGGGTAGCATGCGTATCAACCCAAAATGTTAAAAACAGGGCATCTAAAACTCACCTGTTGTATAATGTTTTATCGTTGAAGTATTTACCCAACCTTGACTAGGCAATTCACATGTAACGATGTCATTAAACTATGTCCGCATACTCTAATGTGGAGCACATACTTGCCCGGGGACGCATACTATATAAGGAAGCGTAAAGTTAGTGAGTATGTGCTCAACCACACGGAGCGCAAACTATAAACGAAGCCCATAATCTAGCTAAGGCGTGAAATATAAAATGGAATGCATACTAAATGTAAAGCGCAAACTCATGACATAAGCACAAACTTTAAGGGAACTACATACCTATCGTGTCATCTTCTTCCTTGAGAGCCTAGACCAGCTGCAACAATGGCGAATCTTTCCTCAATGAACAAGCTCAAACTTTTCATGTTGGAAACACAATAAAACATCATATTATAACCAAATATGAGCCCATAATGTGTTTTTAATATAAAATCATACTTTTGATTCGAACCTAAAAAGTGTTGGAAATTCGTGAAAATAGCTCTTTTCACAAATATAGGAAAATAATTTTTTCTTATTTTGGACTACAAATAAATAAAAGAAAATGAGCGGTTTTTATATATTTATTTGTGGGTTTGTGTTCTATGTTGGAAGAGCTTCACAGCGAACTAAAACACGTCTAAAACATAGCTAAGATGAATGAGATATCGATGCTCAAAGTTTGGTGTTTGAAACTTGAATGCTGGAAAAGTGGGAAAGTGGCACTTTGTCCCACATTGGAGGAGAGATGAAACTTAAAGGGGTATTTAAGTGGGAACTCTCCATCTTTATTGTTTCTTGAAAGCACACACTAAGTGTACTCACGAAGGGTGCGGAGCACCCTAACTCGCGCTCGCGCACGCGCGCGCGCGTGGTGTGGGCGATGAGGCGCAATGTGGCGCTTTGATGGCGCACTTTGCACTTCGCTCGCATCGCAGCGAGCCGCTTGAGAGCCGACTTTATATTTTTGACCGCGTGCGTGTGGTGGAGCACAAGGGATCCAAGGACCAGGTGGTTGGTGACGTGGCATGCAGGCGCATGACTTTGGTGGGTCCGCGCGCAGTGGCGCATGACGTGGCAGTCTAGCACGTCCGCGCGCGAGTACACATGGCAGGTAGGCGCGCGGTTGCGCGCATGGAGCATGGGCACTGATGTGACGTGCGCGGCGCACCAAAGTGAGCCAATACGATGCGACTATGTGGCGTGTTCGTATAGACTCACAGGTGACGTGGCGCGCAGGCGCGCATGGAATTGAGCCAGTGTGGCGCACGTGAGCATGGAAGTGAGCCAAAATGGCGCACACACGCATGAGCGTGCAGACTTGCGCGCGCACCAGTGTGTCTTGCACGCGCGCGCGCGCAGAAACTTACAGCAGTTAATGCCAGTGCAGTTACACTTCAACATTTGAAACTGACGAGTCAACCATTTTGACTGAGAATTAAATGACGAATTAAAGTGCATTGAAGACGTTTAATGCAGTTTAATTCACCCATTTAATTATTTTTTCAATTTCTTCCAAGATCTGCAGTATAAATAGGCGGTCACCCCTACTGCAAGAACACACCAGAAAACTACAGCAGATACAATCTTCTCCCTCTGAATCTTCCTCTTCTTCAAGCAGCTAGGTACAGCTTCGGGTTGGAGTCAAGACCGGCAGTGCAACTGCTTTGGGCTGTTGTATACTGGAAACAAACGAGTTCTCCTGGGAGAAAACCTAACACGATCCTCAACCAAGAACAGTTTTTCAGTTTATAATTCTGTTCTTGTTTTTCTTTTTACTTTCAATTGTAATTGTTCTGTTTCAGTTTCATTCTGTTATTGCATTGTAATTCAAGTTAATAAAAGAATTTTATTTATTTTGCACGAACAGATTCTTACAAAAAGAACTCGAAACTGACTTAGTTGAAACTGCTGAAAAACAGTTAGGATATGATCCCCTCATCGTCCTTTTTCCAAATGTCATAAAATTTCCTTCAATAACTTTTCCCTTCAAAATTAAATATTTACAACTCATAATATTTTTGAAATGTTATAAAATATATAATTATAAATTATAAATTATAAATTTGCAACAAATTGTTGCATTGCAAGTTGTACTTTATGTTTGTAAAGTTGTATGGTTGTTTTCTATGAAACCATGTGTTAGTTCCATGGTTTTTATTTTGATGGTTTCTTGGTCACTAAAACTGACATTGGTATTTCATTGTCTCACTTTCTCTGTTTTTCTATTTCTAAATTATGAGATATTCTCTCTCTATATATATATGAGGCTCCACCGCCCCCATCTTCGCCCTTTTTCCGCCGTCGCTGACGGTTTTTACAACCATCACATATCATTTTCTTATTGAACGATTGTGCGGACCTTGTTTTGCCAATTTAGAAAGGGATATATGAAATTCTATTTTTATATTTAGTGATTGTTTGAAGATTTTCTAAGTGCTTCTTGGCATTTTCTGAAAGTTCTTGTACAAATAGATAGTTACATGGGTAGGGAACTAATGCAAAAACTTGACAAACTTAAAGTTTGCTTATATGAGAAGCGAACTCCAGTTAATTATTTTTTTTTCTTTTCTAATAATTTAGTTTTAACATATATTTTTATTTTTCAATAATAAAGTGTGCTCGTTAGTCTTATTTTTATTTTAGATACACAGTTAATTTAAAAAGACTGTCAACATTCCAATACAAAATTTATTGATAACTGGGTTGTATTAAAAATAAGTTGTTTTGAACTATTTTTTTACTCCAATTGTTATTTTAACTTTTATATAGTTTTGTTTATCAAGTGACCGCAATTATAAGCATTACAAGATAACATACTAAGAAAATCCCTTCCTAGAAGAATTTTGTTTAAATTCGGCCCCACTTTCGTTATTTGGCTTCTCTTCTTGTTTTATTTATACGTAAAAAAGTATGCATGTGACAATGAGCCTTTTGAGTTTGACGTTAACAGTAGTTTAAAATGATTGTAGTTTTTCAACAATCATACACCACAACAACGAACTGTTGTGGTAGAAAAACCGTAATGAGTTGTAAAAATCGTCACAAAGTCTCAAAATGTGAAAATTTAAAAAGAATTTTCTTATATTTGTTGCTATATATATAAGAAATTATTTACTTCGTCGTTGAAAAAATAAAAATTAGAAAAACTGTAAAAGTCGATGGTCTTTTGGTCTAGTGACATTAGACAAATTTACCTACAAATGACATGGATTCAAATTCCACGAGTGAATTTTAGGACATCATTTTAGGATGGTATGTATTTCAAGTTAGAAAAAAATGAAAAACCACAAAAACATAAATTAAATCCATCAATGTAATATATATCACTTTGCAACTTAGGTTTTTAATTTTTAACCCAATAATTTTACATCTTTTATAATTTAACCCTAACACTATTTCATTTTCAACTAGATAGTATATAAAACTTATAAGAATACAAATAGCTAGGTTAATTAACTCCGTCAAAAAAAAAAAAAAAACTAAAAGATCTTTAAAAAAATAATTAACTCTATATAATTAAGAAATCAAAACATAAATTATTCAACCTATCGATAAGGCCATAAAAATTAGGCCAATTGGATTTTAACACCTCTAACTTTGAAGAATTGGCCGATAACACCCGCAACTAACACTTTGATCTGTGACACCCCAAACTTTTAATTTTGTTTGTCATTTCATCACTCAGTTAAAAAATCAGTAACTGAGTTAGTCTTCCATCCTAGCTAGCATCATTAATCCTACATGGCATCGATGACGTGGCTAAGACATGTTATAAGAAGCAAAATCTGAGGGTAGCTGGCATTGTTGTTCTGTTTGTTTTGGAGGGAACGATCAAGGGTGACGTGACCTAGCTTCTCAAAATCAACAATCCATCAAGTTTAAACACCGATCAAGGTAAGATTTCACATCAACTAGTAGATTATGCAATGGGGGAAACGATTGATGTTATGCTTTGGTATGGTGGTTACATTGAGTTAGGTTTTGGTGTACCACAGTATGTTGGGGGTGAATCTAGGTTAATTAAAGTTGATGTAGACCACATTTCATACTTTGAGCTAGCAGATTATGCATTGGAAACGAAATGCTATAAATCAAGGAACTTTCATATGTATGGGTTGGATGCGGATGATGGTGAAATTAGGCATTTTCGTGATGATAGAGATGTGTTGGAGTTGGTTAAGAAGGTTTTTAATTGGAGTGAAACATTTATGGAAGTATTTGTTCAAGAACGTCAATTGAGTGCACCTGAAGCCCACTCCAGTTCTAAGCCAATTAAACCTGATACCCAGCCCAGTAACCCTGTTACCCAGCCCAGTAAACCTGAAGCCCAATCCAGTAAACTAAAAGCCCAATCTTCTAGGGTTTCCCCTGGATGCAGCTCCAACTCAATAGGGGTCGCAAGCAGACGAGGACAGTTAAGATAGTGAATTCAGTGTGGAAGATGAAGAGTCAAATTCTGATGATGAAGATATGATGAACTAGTTGAGGCCAGTGATGAAGAGGAAGCTGCAGATGATGTACTTGGATTAGAGTCAGACAGAGAGGATGTTGAGTGGATACGGTCACAACATGCAGTTAGAGAGGTAACCAAGATACATTTGGAAGCCAAAAAGAAAGTGCTTGATGAGGTAGTACATGAAAGACAAACAGAGGGTAATTTGCATGAAACAGAGGGTAATTTGCATGAAACTGAAGATGCAAGGGTAGATGGAAACAGTAGTTAAGAGGAATCTGACGGGGACATTTTAACACCTGGTGATAGTGAGGATGATGATATCAGGGGCAAGAAGTACAAGGAAGCAGCCCCATCTGTAGGTGAACATACAAATTGGAAGAAATTTATTTGGAAGGTGGGAATAAGGTTTGCATCAAGGGAGGCCTTTAAAGAGGCAGTGAGGCAGTACTCAGTAGCTAATGGTAGGAACTTGTACCATGCAAAGAGCGAAAAGACTGCATGTGGCCGTATTGTTGTCAATTGTGTTAAAGGGTGTTCATTCTTTATACTTTGTTCACTTCATAAAGGGAAAGAGTGTTACTTGGTAAAGAGAGTGAAGCATACACATACCTGCCAAAGAAACATGGTAAAGAATAGACAGCTAACTGCAATGTTCATAGCTAATGAGTTCCTGCAAGTGTTTAAATCCAAGCCCAACTGGTCAGCTAAGGAAATCATATTGGTTGTGAAACATAAGTATAAAGTAATAATCACCAAGTGGCTAGCCTACAAGGCTAAAGCATGTGCCCATAAGAAACTTCATGGATCAATGAGGGATCATTATAGCAAAATTGGTGCATACATGGAGATTTTGAAAAAAGTAAACCCAACATCAACATTTGTGCTTGTTACTGCACCACCAGGTTTCATTAACTTAGATCCCACAGCCACTTGTGAAACTTTTTTCAGACTCTTTGTGTGTTTTGATGGTGTGAAAAGAGGATTTCTAGCTGGATATAGGAAGGTCTTGTGTCTAGATGGTTGTTTTCTAAAGACCTTCCTAGGAGGGATGTTGTTAACTGCAGTTGGCAGAGATGCTAATGATCAGATGTATCCATTGGCATGGGCAGTTGTAGATGGTGAAAATAACGATAGCTGGGAATGGTTTATGGAAGAGCTCAGGAAGTGTTTGGGTGTAAGTGATGGTGGTGAGGCATGGACATTCACCTCAGATCAACAAAAGGTAGTAGCCATTGTCAATTTTTACAATGAACAATTATCTTCTGCTGTAATGTCTAAGGTTAATAATTATTTATCTGCAGGGTCTGTTAAATGTTGTGGCACTTATTTGGCCAAGAGTAGAGCATAGAAACTGTGCAAGGCACATCTATGCAAATTGGCACAAGAATTTCAAGGATGAGGAGCTCAAGGAGTTGTATTGGAAAGCTGCAAGGGCATACTGTGAACCTGATTACCTCCAAGCCATTGATGAAATGAGGGCCATAAACCCTGATGCAGTAGAGGCAATCTTAAAGCAAGATCCCAAAGCATTTAACAGGTGTTATTTGAAACTCACACTAAATGTGTTGTCATAGTAAACAACATGGCAGAAACATTTAATGGTTATATCATAACTGCAAGGTCAAAGCATACTATATACATGCTAGAGGACATTAGGGTTCAAATCATGAGTAGGTTAGTCATCAAAAGAACTGAAATGGAAGCCAAAGATGTGCTCATTTGCCCCAATATCCAGGAGAAACTTGATTTCTCAAAAGATGCAGCCTTTAGGTGTGAGGTATACCCCTCATCTTATCAGGTTTTTCAAGTTAGAGATGTTGATGTTACAGTTGACTTGGAAATTAAGACCTGCACATGTAGAAAATGGCAATTAAGGGGGTATCCTTGTAAGCATGTGTGTGCTGTGGCTGGATTTTTGCATAAGAATGCTGAGGATTATGTTGACCCATGTTACCACAAAGAAACATACATGAGAACTTATGAGTACTCAATCCCACCATTGCCTAGTGAAAAGTTTTGGCCGAAGGTTAATTATCCAATGGATCCACCTCCAATCAAAAAGGCACCTGGTAGGCCTAAGAAAAACGGATAGAGGGTCCCTCATGAGGATCCCAAGAAACCAGGCAAACTGACTAAGCATGGGGTCGTAATGACATGTGGGATTTGTAGAGAAAGAGGTCACAACAAGAGAAAATGCATAGTTAAAAGTGAACTCAATAGATTCAGTTGGTTTATTGATTATATTATTGTTTCCTAAATTTGTTTAATGTTAACAGATTCTCAAAATGCGGCAGAAATCGGAAGGAAAAAAACAAGTAAAAGGGGAAGGCCAACTAAAAGAGGAAGGCCAAGTAAAAGGGGAAGACCAACGGAGAAGGCTGCAGTTAGTTAATCTGTTATGAATGGTTAATCTTTTGTTGGTTGTGTAATGGCTATGTAAACTTATGACTGCTGTGCTGAATCTTTTGAATGGTTAAACTGGTTAAACTCATTCTGCAGTTAACTTATGTCTGCACATGTATGGTCACAGGGGTAGAATGGTCATTCTGCATATTCTGCACACTTGTTTTGGTCTGCATATATGGTCACAGGGGTATAATGGCCATTCTGCATACTCTGTACAATTGTTTTGGTCTGCATATACGGTCACAGGGGTATAATGGTCATTCTGCATACTCTGCACAATTGTTTTGGTCTGCATATATGGTCACAGGGGTATAATGGTCATTTTGCATACTCTGCACAATTGTTTTGGTCTGCATATATGGTCACAGGGGTAGAATGGTCATTCTGCATATTCTGCACACTTGTTTTGGTCTGCACATGTGGTTTCAAATGGTCAAATGGTCTGCACACTTGTTTTGGTCTGCATATATAGTAGTTGTTTCAAACTGTGTTGTATTGTTTTGGTCTGCACATGTGGTTTCAAATGGTCTGCACAATGGTAGTTGTTTACTTGTTTCAAAGTCTCTTGTGGTCATAGGGGTTTTGGTCTGCAAATGGTCTAATGGTCTGCACATATGGTACATTCATTCATGTGTTCAAAGAACGTACAATCAAAAACAAGTTAAATTCGATACACTGCGTAAAACAACATGGCAATGATAACAAACAAACTAAACACAAACTGCTGCTTCAACATGAATTCTTTCGCACAAATTTGTTGTTTCAACATAGTGTTCTCTTGGGATAGCAAATTGTTCCGCAATTGCAAATTATATTCATTCCCGGTCATAGCATCACTTCTTGTAACTGCACTTGAGCTGCAAGTTGAACGAACTTCGAATAATTTGTCGAAATATTTTTTTCCACATAAAGAACTTGCAGTCGTCTCGCTACAAACCAACATCATGTCGTCAGTTCAAAAACAAGTTAAATTCAATACACATGGATACACAGGACTTACCGGCCATTGTGAGCAACCGTAAAATTCAGCACCACATCGAACACTTCTCCTTCCCGCTACGCGAATAACAGCTCTGATCTCGTGATGACAATACAACTTCCCATCCATGTCCACCTTGAATATTTTAGGGATTCGGTTGGTATTACATGAAGAGTTGGAAGAAGTAGATATATCGATCAGCCAATAAGTTGAAGGTTTGCTCTGATCTCGTGATGAGCAAATTAGGGAGCAAATTAGGGTTTGGATTTGGGTCGATTCATGCGTATGAGCAAATTAGGGTTTCCCAATTGTTTGTGCAAGGTTAAAATCGAAGAAGAACATGGGTTTTATACCATGAATGTGCCACATCTGCAAATATAGTCCGCGTAGGATGCCAGCTAGGATGGAAGACTAACTCAGTTACTGATTTTTTAACTGAGTGGTGAAATGACAAACAAAATTAAAAGTTTGGGGTGTCACAGATCAAAGTGTTAGTTGCGGGTGTTATCGGCCAATTCTTCAAAGTTAGAGGTGTTAAAATCCAATTGGCCTAAAAATTAATAAAAAGAATCTAGTTATATCTCAAGCACAAACCCTCGAAAATATTATACATATATTAAAAAACAAACTGAATGAACAGTAACGTAATATATATTTTATTCAACATATACAAAGACCATGGCAGGGAATAGTATCACCTTGACATTGGTTCAAATGGGCGGCCGCCCCTCCTCTATTGAACCAACCAGTTTATTATCTTATATCCACTATAAAATTACGTTTTTGCTCACAGTTAAAAAATACGGTTTTGCCTCAACTTCAAAATACATTTACCCTTTTGCCCCGAGCTAAAGATTACGATTTCGCCCTCGGTAAAAAAATTACACTTTTACCCTCAGCCAAAATTATGTTTTCGTCTTAGTTCAAAATAAATCCCCCCCCCCCGGCTCAAAATTACGATTTTACACCAGTTTATTATTTTATGCCTACTTTAAAATTACGGTTTTGCCCACAGTTTAAAATTACGTATTCACCCCCAGTTCAAAATAAATTTATGCTTTTGCCCCCAGCTAAAGTTTACGAATTTCCCCTCGGTTCAAAATTACGATATCACCCTCAATTCAAAATTACGTTTTTGCCCCCAGTGCAAAATAAAAATATGGTTTTTCCCTAGCTAAAAATTAGGATTTTACCCTCGGAAAAAAAAAATTGATTTTCAAAAAAAATATGACTTGGCCCTCAGCTAAAATTCGTGTCAAAGGGCTGCCTAACACTCTTTTTACTTTTTATTTCTAGCAAAACTATAGTACTGTTTTTTTAGTTGGTTGAGAATTATTCGGCCATCGCCCCGCAACGCGGGCAGGGCATCACCTAGTTTAATTAAAAATAAAAAAGATATTAATTATATTCGTCACAAGAACGTCAACTGGCCATGAGAAGTGAAAACCTGTGCAATGTGCCCGACAAAATAGAACCACATTACTATCTACTATTAATGTCGTAAAAGTGTCACAAAACCTACGCAAATGATATTGGTGACATTTTCATTCAAACAAGTAAATAAACTTACATATAATTATATGTATTGGATTTTCTAAATAAGAAATAAAAAAAAAAAACTATGACTACTGAAACTCTTGCGACATGATAGGGATGAGCATTTGTTACTGGGTACCGATATCGAATTTCCCGTACCGGATTTTTTCGGCACCGGTACCCACTTTTTGTCATTTTCGGTATCGGTACCGGTTCGGTACGATACCTATAAAATGCCGAATTTTACCTTCTAATACCGTTACCGGTAACCAGTTTTGACGAATTTCGATAATGGTATTTTTGATACCGATTCGGTATGATACCGGTACCATACTCATCCTTATTCCATGACGGTATGTTCTGGATTATTTATTTGCTCAATAAAGGATATAGATATCAGTTAAACATTTAAAGTATCTTTATGTGAAGGTGGAAAAGTCTTGACAACAACGACTTAAGAAAATAAACATAAATAATAATAAATATAAATATATATACACACACATACATACGCGTTAAATTAGTTTTATGAAAAACTACAAAGAACTAAATAAACACGTGTATCTATTTTTTTTAACTGCCGACAGAAATAGTTTTATTAATTGTAGCAAGACGCTACACACCATAATTACAAAAAGTCATTCACCAAATCAGATACAAAATTACATGCCAAAAATACTAAACCGATACAAATCTTCCCATGTTCGTGTATCTATTTTTTAACTATCATTTATAAAACGGTTATGTAGCTTACCCTGCTCACCTCTTCTCCCTTATTAAAATAGGAAAGCATGACATATATGTGTTCAGATTTCATCCAAACTATTGTTTAAAAGATAAAGCTTTTGTGAAATGCCGACATGTTGTGATGAAAGAACTACATAAAGTTCATCTATATGTTTAGTGGGCCCAAAATAGGGACGCTAAGAACCTTAAATAACGTAATAACAATAATAATTTGTGATAAGATGTTAATTTTAATAAAAATTAGACTCGGCTAAACTTATCATGAAATATCTAATACATATTGTTTATCATTTTCTCGGCTAAGATCCGATTTCTTTGTAATGTACACTCTTTATATAGCTTTCTGCTCTCTTTATTGGTAAATAGAAATATTGCAAGTGTAAAGATAGTAAAAAGAAGAAGATAAGATGGTAAACGAGCTAATTTATTATTAGCATTTACAACATTTATAACTATTACAAGGAGATTTTTAAAATCAGGTCATATATAAAAATATTAACATGATGCCAGTGTTTAATATTAACACTAACAACATTTATTTTTCTACAAGTAAAATCAAACATGTAGAAGTAAAGAACAAGAACAGGATAGACAAAAACATATAGCTTCATTACGTGCAATATATATATATATATTTATATATATATATATATATATAGTCGAGAGTTCAAATGAGAAGAATTTTTTTGTAAGAAGAAAAAAGAACAAATTTCAACCAATAAGAATGCTTTATTTTACTTCATTTAATATAAGTATTTAATGTTACTACAAGGGTACATGGATAAATATACATAGGTCATTAATTTGTAGTCTTCCTCTTTAATAGCTAATACATTAATTTTTTTGTAACTTATCTTCAAAATATATATTTTAAAAAAAAAAAAAATAATTTAAAGTGTAGGATAAATTAGAAGTTGTGTAAGATAAATTTCAACGTGTATGTAGGACAACTTTTTGATGTGTGTAGGCAAAAAAAATTAGTGTGGAGGATAATAGTCATTATGACTAATTAATTAGTCAAAAATAATAATAAATGAGATAAGTGAAAAACTATTTAATGTTTTAAAACATTACCCCTTTGTTCTTTTTCTTCTCAATTAATTTTTCTTCTCTAATGAACCTTCCCCTACATATATATATATATATATATATATATATGTAGGGGAAAGTTCATTTGAGAAGAAATTTAATGTGAGAAGAAAAAGAAGAAAAGGGCATAATGGTAAAATATTAAATAGTTATAACTCCTCCCATTAATTATGTTATCTCTCATTAATAAAAAAAAAAAATTATCATACACATTTCAAAAATTATCTTACATATCTTACACTTACCGGAATTTACCCTACGCCTATCTAAATGTTTCATACACATTTCAAAATTTATCATACGCATACTGGAATTTATCCTACACATGTCAAAAATTGTATTTCACCATAAATTATTTTATCTTGAAAAGAGTGTAATTAAAAGTGAGTTACAAGTTTAATTAATTAGCTAATTAACTACAATTTTAAATTTACCCATATGCCCTTTTCAATAACATTAAATACACATATTAAATGAAGTAAATGGAGCATTTCTATTGGTTTAAAACTTGTTCTTTTTATTCTTTAAAAAAATTCTTCTCATTTGAACCTTCCACTATATATATGTATATATATAGTGTGAGATTCATTAGGAACACTAAAAAAGTGGGGAACCGGTGAATACTCTTAACAATTTAACTTAACATGTTTAAATTTTTTTTTTTAATTTTTTTCGGGAGTTAGGGGACTATCCGAGAAACAAAATGCAAATCATAAGGAGCCTATCTGCTATTTCCGAAAGGTGGGGGTTAAACGTGAAAAAACGTGAAACCACAGGGACCATCCGGGCAATTATTGGAATAAAAAAAATCAAAAACTAAAAATATAAAAAAAAGAGTTAAAAAAGGCTTAATTTTATTTTTTTACAAAAATGATTATTTATTGGAATAGTTTCTACCCATTTTTATAAGGAAGAGCGCTAAAAAAATTAAAAAAAAATTGATTTTTAACATGCTAAGTTAATTTTATAAGATATATTTTTTAAATTGTTTTTTAAACAATTTTTTATATTTTTTTATAAAAAATGTTTTTACATATTTATAAGATAAAGCGCCGAATTTTTTTTAGAAAAAATTGATTTTTAACATGTTAAGTTGAATTTTTAAAGTGTTCCTCGGTTCCCCACTTTTTAGTGTTCCCTAATGAGGGTAATCTTGAGAACGCTAAATATTGCGAGAACCGTGAGAACGAATGAAAAAAAAACAATCAAAACTAATTTTTTTAATACAAAACTCAGTGTAATTAAGATACAACATCAAAAAAAGAATTTACAACATCAAATAATTTATTTCTCCATTCAAAATCACTCTTCTTAGATTTTTTACACATGTGTAAATGGCAAACTTACACATGTGTAAATTTT
The DNA here is from genome assembly GCF_002127325.2 of Helianthus annuus. Lineage (NCBI taxonomy): Eukaryota > Viridiplantae > Streptophyta > Magnoliopsida > Asterales > Asteraceae > Helianthus > Helianthus annuus. The sequence continues at coordinate 161,349,176 of NC_035445.2, read as the reverse complement.
CTTTATTTACGAATTCACGTAAATTTAAACGTGTAAATTAAATTTCTAACATTGTATTCGAATAATAATGATAAGTGTAGAAAACATTTTTGAATTTGAATTGTTTTTGACCAAGTTCTCGCGGTTTTTTCATTTTTCTCACGGTTCTCACAATATTTAGCGTTCTCATTTAAACCTTCCAATATATATATAGGAGAAAGATAAATCGAAAACCCATGTGAGTTGAGAAAACCCAAATAAACCCTATGTAACATTTTTATTTTTTTCTAAAAAAACAGGGAATGTAAAATAAACGCCTACTAGTTTTTTTTTAAAAAAATGTTGAAAATTTGTATGTTACATTTTTTTTGGACATATATATTATGTAACCTGAAATTTGTAACATTTTTTTAAAAAAAAAACTACTCGGTGTTTTTTTTGTGTTTTTCTTTTTTTAAAATGTTCAAATATATGTATCTTACATTTCCTATTTTTTAGAAAGTTTTCTTGAGTTTACATGGGTTTTTTATAAAGGTTTCTTGAGTTTGCACAACTCAAGTGAGTTTTCTCTATAGCCTTTGTGACATGTGTGCCTTTACGACCATCATACAATTACGAATCTAACGAAATCTTGTGTTTCATTCCAGGGATTTATATAATTACATGTGACAATTACACATATCAAATCTCGTATGATTTCGAACTCTCGAGAAGCTTTTCTGGAAGTTTTACGTAAACTATTACGCAAACGTAATCAGTTTAACGCAACGTACGCTCCGGAACAGTGACATAAGCTAAACATACCCTAAATATCCTTTACATAACTTAGAAATAAGTTTTGAAGGGTTTGGTTTGTCAAAAACAAGTCTATTCGATCGCAGGGACTATTTACGACAAACTATGAAAGTCTACCGATTCTCGTAGTGACTGTCGCAACCCCCGTCCCCTAACAACCCGGGAACGGGTGGCCGAGGCCAGTTTCGGTGGTACCGGTGTTTATCATTTTGGCAGCGGAAATTACATCAGGACCGTAGTTAGAAAATATTTTATCAGAGTAAAATATTACCTTTTCATAATATTAAACACGTGGGAAAAATCCCAAGTTTTAAGTACACACATTTTCATTGGGATAAATCTTATTTTATTTAATAAAAACATCTCTTTATTTTAGGTAACTTTATAGCCACTTTTCCAAGCCTTTAGTGCTGTCCAGCTGGCTTCTAATTGGCTTTCACATTATGTTACTTGAAACGCGTTTAAAAATATTTTGTCAGTGGGAAATACTGGTGAGTGAATCTCAGTTTAATCAAGTTAAGTAAGACCATTGTACAGTATTGAGGGCGGTCGCGCAATTACATTTGTTTCCATCTACTTTAATTACCACACACGGTACTGTCAACCCGACTTGTGGTCATGTTACTCCTCGCAAGGTAGTAACAAATTTTGTATACAAAACCCCAACATACCGACGATAATTGTAGAATACAAATACTCAATAACTGTTTAATAATATTAATTGTGTGAGGTTTATTAAAAACAGTTTGCAAAAAGGAGATTACTCACATTGCTGTCTTAGGTTTTCCTTTAGGGTTTCCTGGTGATTATCTATAAATTATACAAATGCACACGTGTTAGTATAATTGTCACACCCCGAAAAATCAGAGCTGGCGTGGCTGGACCGGTATCTTCATTGCACAGCGGAAGCAAATAAGCTAAGACTTCTAGAAAATGAACGCCACTAAGTGCTCGAATCTCCAATGGGTTCTCCTATTCCAACCGTTCCATAGTTTTGAAAATGCAACCTGAGAAAGAACATGCAAAAAGAATCAACATAAAGTTGAGCGAGTTCATAGTTTGCTTTGAAAAGATTTAAAATAAATCTTTTTGATAACCGGTTTTAAAGTTGTTGAGAAAATATAGTAAAATTATTTTATTGGCATGATATACGAAAAACTGTGAGGCTAGCCCACGAGAGTCTTTGTGCATTGCACGAGAGAGAATGGGCCGAGCCCAAACGAACCTTTGTAAGCAGGATCAGCGCGTCCTCTTACTTAGGTATAATTTGAAAAACGTTACCAAAGTTTGTAAATCCATGTATTTGTGAGTTTCCATCAAATGAATCTTATGAATATAGGAAAGTTTTAATGTTGTAAATGGGTATGTAAAGCGTCTATGAACAGGTTGATCGTTAATGTTTCGCGAGGACATTAACGTATGCGGCGACATAGGAAGTACTCAACCTGTGTAGACGGTTTTTAGTGTCGAATCACCTCGACTGTGTGAATCACCTCGACTGTGTCGAATCCCCTCGACTGTGTCGAATCACCTCGACTGTGTCGAATAACCTCGACTGTGTCGAATCCCCTCGACTGTGTCGAATCACCTCGACTGTGTCGCCCGTACCCATTAGAAAATCATGCACGTTTCGTAATATGCGAATCAAATTTGTAAAACCGGTATGTTTGATCGAAATCATTCGTAAACCATTTAAGTTCCTTGAAATTCATTCGCAACACGGTTTATAAATATGAGTTTTCGTTCATCGAAAAGTTGTTTATTTTTGCAAAACTTGCATGTCTTTCCACCCCCGAAAACATTTATAAAAATGTAAAACAGTAAAAAGTGGGGGTTATGAACTCACCTTGACAATCCTGTGCAAAGCTAGCTTAACGTGATTCCGAAGTGTCGTTCCAAGAACATGAATTAGCTAGCGTGCATCTATAGTATTCCTAACAGGGAATAACTTATCAGTTTCTAATAAAACAACGTAGTTAAACTACGTGTCCGAGCTCTACCGAGTCGTAAATGAAGCGACTCTACGAAGGAAGGTGTTAGTATTTTGATTCGAAATAGCCAAACTATTGTTACTTGATCCCGTTTATAACCGGGATAAAACTAAGTCACGAAGTCGACTTAGTTTTCGAGTGTTATAAAATACATATTTATATATATAAATATAAATATACTTACGAAGTCATGTTAGTCGTCGCGAATAGAAAGCGTAGGTGAATAGTGGTACGTATCCGAAATGTCGTATGTGGTGCGGTAATATACCGTTGTAGTTTTCGTAAGATGTAACAAATAAATATATATATGTATTCGAATCGTTGGCGTTTGGAATAAAAATAAAACATTATTTTTATTTTATAAAAGTATATGGACCAACGACGTTTGTAATAAATATAACGATTCTATTTATTTTGTAAAGTCGCGCGAATTAGCGACGTTGGAAATGAATATAAACAATTGTATTCGTTTTATAAGAATATTCGGATTCTATATTATTAAAACAAATATAAATAACTATATTTACTTTATAAGATTCCGAATACTAAACGTTTTGAAATAAATATGAAAACTACATTTAGTGCGTAAGAGAGTTTAAAGTTGCCATTCGAAACACCTATAAACCTTATGCTTATGTTAAATAAGTGTCGGGTTTCGTCAACTTATAACTCGTTTTGTAACTCGTAGGACGTTGTCAAATAAAATATATTTATATTTATTTTATATAAAGAACTCGAAATTCGAAAAGGCGTCGTTTTTAGACCATAAATGCATGTCGTTTTTGGAATAAAAATACGTTTCTAGTTTCGGATTTTTACGAGAAACGGACAGAGTTCCCTCTGTTTTTGGACGATCCCGACAAACAAAGTGTCGATATTTTTATCAAAACTCAACAATTTTCAACGACAATTCAATAATATAATCAATCTATATAAAATTTTTGTCGAGTATAATAAATGTAAACTAATTTATAAACGAAACGGTTCGAGCTCGGGTCGCGTAGTCTAAAAATCTAAAAACCATATAATTTCTGATTTCGCGTCGTTTAAACTTTACCGCGCTTGCGTTGACTGAATTCTGACCCGACAATTGGTGTTTAACTGACGTTGACCAAGTGTTGACTGTCGTTGACTGTTGTTGACCTGTTTGACCGCTGTTGACCAGAGTTGACTCGGGTGTTGACCGAGTTGACACGGAGTGCAAATCTGACCCGCTGACTTGAACCCGAAGTTGACCGATGTTGCCCACACCCGAACCGAAGTTCCAACCGTGATTTACCGTTGAATGGTTTGACCGGGTCAAACCGAGTTAAACCAACCCGAAATCTGAACCGTATCCCAAACTCGTGACCCAAAACTGAAACATCACTCGAACCACAACATCCTCACGTCTACTGCCGACATCATTGTTAACTAGTCTTCATCAACATCATCATCCGCATCATCGACATCATGGGAAACGTAAGAAGAAACCAGTTTATCAATCGGAAAAATCAACGAACAGAAAAGAAACGGATGCTCTTACCTGCAGAAATTACGGCAACAACACTGTCACCGTCTGTCGTCATCATCATCGAACACAGGCAGGGTACGGCGCCGGAAAAATGAGCGGTCAGCACCTCCTCCTCTCTCGGCTTCTGATCTCGTCGCCGCTGACCACCACTCGGTGGTCATCTTCCTCAACTGACGGAGAGGGGGGGGTATGGTTGTCGGATGACGGCGCCGGCTCCACCGGTTCGCTGGTCGCCGGTCGTGGAGAGAGGGAGGGGGTCGGATTGTGGTTTGGGTGTGTGTGTTTTGTAGTTGAGATGATTTTGTGTGTGCATCTGATGTATAGATCGAGTGAGGGAGAGGCAGACATTGATGTCTGTGTTTCTTGTGTGTGTGTTATTTAGTTTGGTTAGGGTTTTGAGTGAGTGAGAGATGTGTGTTGTGTGCGTGAGTTTAGATGAAGATCTGATGAAAAATGAGATAGGGTTTCCACTAACAAGACTTATATACTTAGGTTTTAGATTTGTGGGTTTGGGCTTGGGCCCAAGGCCCACAAACCCAATCCTCGTGTTTAGGTGGCCCGTAATTCCTACGATCCCGTTTACCAACAAGATCTGCGTAACATGTCGTAAAACAACATTTTAGTGGCGAAGCATTAAAAATTACGTTGGAGATTTATAATTGACGCGTTCGCTCGTTGGTTACGCTAAAATCACGTAACTGCCTCGTTTAGCGTTACGGATCCGTGTTTCGGTCCGGTTTCAACTACGGATAATAAAATTTAGAAATGAAGCTAAATAAGTCATAATATACTAATATCAAGACGTAATTTGAGTTCGGGGTTTTCGTTTCGTCGTTGATTGTCGGTGCGTTACTGTTTCCGCGTTTTTCGTTCGCGTTTGCGGTTTGTGTTGTTTGAAAGCTTAATATTTTCACAAAACGAAATACGTAAGTATGTGTTTTATGTATAAACTTCGTATTTTTCGGCGTTGTCAGTAGTTTGTGCGGTGTCAGTTCGTTATCGCTTAATATTCAGTAGATTTCACGAAAATCCTCATACGCGCATTGTAACGTCCGATCAGCGTTCCTAGGCATTACAAAAGCCTAATTAAGTTAATTCGTGTCTTAAACACTATTTATTATTGCCTAAACATTTGTTAATCGCGTAATTAGAGGGCCGTTAATTACAGGTTGTCACATTCTCCCCCTGTTGCAGAAATTTCGTCCTCGAAATTTAGACTATGTTATCTTCTCAGAGTTGTGTCGTTCGCAGGTAAGTCCGAACAATGCCAAAGTGAATAACCGCGTAATCAAAGCAAGACTTAATCAGATTACGTAAATGTGAGGACATTTTGCATCAATAAGAACTCAATGGTTCAACTGAGTTTGTTATAGACATCGATGTCAAGTGAACGAAGCGTAGTGATACTATCACCAATGTGATTATGGTTACGAGGGCCCAACAAAAGAGGAATTTCGACCAATAGAATTCCAAATGAACGTTCACAGTATACAAATAAATTTTGAGACAATAGAATTCAATACCAACGAAAAGCTGTGTTGGTTGTCGTTTAATTGAAACTCGAATTCCACAAACTCTAATAAATAGAATCAGAAAAATGATTTGTCAACTATTGAACCAATAAATGAATAAGATAAAATCAACGTGTTGACATTGTTGAGTTGCAAGGATACACCGAAATGAAATACAACCGAACCTGGTGTATCATCGTCTTAATACATAGTTGCATTAAGACTATTTAAATGATTAGCCAAGCAAAGAGCGTACGTAGTTTTGCATGAAATGATCGATCATGATTAGCGCAAGCTACAAGTTTATACCGACACCACAAGGTGTCGTAGTGATTGAAATATTTCAATAACGGTGATCAAACAAGTTCACCGTGGTTGAATTCAACTGAAGGTTCAACGAAGTAAATCTGAATGTTTGTTTCAAACAAATCTCATAGGATTTTCAATTGAAAATGAAACAAGGAAATAATGTTTTCGATCGAAAATGAAAAAGCAATGAATATCACAAAATGTTCGATCGATGCTGAAAGAACCGTTAAGAGGTACACTGAAATACGAAATGAATTTGTGTACCATTATCTTAACACACGAGTGTATTAAGATTGCTTTAATATGACAAATCAACAAAGCAGATTTAATATCATTAAACAAATAGATAAATAATTAAATCCGTACATGATGCGTGTAAACGAGATTTGCGCAAGCTTAAAATTTGTGAAAACGTCAACACAAGGTGATCGTGATCAAGGAAACGATTCAATGAAGTCAAAGACCAAACAAGCATGTTATGGTTCAAAGCAAATGAAGCGCTTGTTGGGATTATTTAGAATATGATGGCCTCAATCCATCATATGGAATCTTGAATCGAATATATATTACGAGCAAGTTCAATCAACTGAACTTGGGTTAAGCGTAATCCAACAATGATTACATGTATCAGCAAGAAAGTTTTGCCATGGTTACAACGAAAAACCATGCATGTAGCTTGAAAAGAAAGGAGTTTCAACGAGTTTTGTTGACTCGATATCAAAGAGTCAACATTATGCAATAATGTGGTTTAGCTAGATCACAATGCAAGGAGTGAAGATAGCGAAATAATATTTGAACATGGTAAAGCAACAATTTCAAGTGAAGCCACATGCTTAACAAACAACGCATGTGTAACATATGAATTCGTCAAGAATGAAGCAAATGAGCATTCACTATTACGAAAGAAAATTTTTGTGATGCAATGATCATTAGGGGGAGTAGAAGTATGAAAGTCTACTCACTATATGCAAAAAGTCGAAATTTCAACAAAAGAAATCTAAGGACTTTACCTGGAATTTCGCGTGATAATCGTTTGTTAGTTGACATTACCATGGAATGTCGAACATAGCGTAATCACCATAAATGAAATAGGGGGAATGCGGAGACGTGTGACTTCTTTTGCAACGCCCATAGTTGTGAGTCTCATTAGACCTAGTATCGGTCGTTATGAAACCTTGTTTCAACGTACCTCAGCATGATTTGTGTTGCTTGCAGGATCACTTGGCAAATTGCCGCATTTCGATCCGTAGTTCTCCCGCTGACAGGATTAGCATCGTTGTTGTCGTGACCATTTGTGGTTTTCCCCAAGGCCTTGCCTCGAAAATCGTGTGTGATGTACTTCGACGTCCACTGACGTATAGTTTAAGTTTCATGTATACCTGTTCGCTAGCATTTCGTTCTGCGTAGAATATGATGTGCTCCGACATCCGTTGATGTATAATTTGAGTTTCATGTATACTCGTGCGCACTAGCATTTCGTTCCGCGTAGGTTACCTGTTCTGGTAAGTAAGATGGCATAGACGACATAATATAATGGCGTTTGCGCGAGTTAATAGTCGCAGTTTCTAAGTGAGGACCTCTAATGAGTTTCGACGTAAGTTTTCCAAAGGTCCTAAATGCATTTTATCCAAAACTCTCAAAGTTTTGCTTACTATATGTAATCGTTTCATGTACCGTGTATCAACACAACACTTGTGTTTGTTTAAAACCAAAATTGTTGACTCATTGTTTTCGGCAACGGTTGGAACCCATATTCGAGTCTTAGGCGTTCTGTATGTATTCAAGTCTTAATGATCTAAGTTCCCAGATGATAGTGAGGTTAAAGCCTAGGTATCTCTACAAAAACCTAATTCGCTGAAACCTATAGCTTTGATACCAATCTGTCACACCCCGAAAAATCAGAGCTGGCGTGGCTGGACCGGTATCTTCATTGCACAGCGGAAGCAAATAAGCTAAGACTTCTAGAAAATGAACGCCACTAAGTGCTCGAATCTCCAATGGGTTCTCCTATTCCAACCGTTCCATAGTTTTGAAAATGCAACCTGAGAAAGAACATGCAAAAAGAATCAACATAAAGTTGAGCGAGTTCATAGTTTGCTTTGAAAAGATTTAAAATAAATCTTTTTGATAACCGGTTTTAAAGTTGTTGAGAAAATATAGTAAAATTATTTTATTGGCATGATATACGAAAAACTGTGAGGCTAGCCCACGAGAGTCTTTGTGCATTGCACGAGAGAGAATGGGCCGAGCCCAAACGAACCTTTGTAAGCAGGATCAGCGCGTCCTCTTACTTAGGTATAATTTGAAAAACGTTACCAAAGTTTGTAAATCCATGTATTTGTGAGTTTCCATCAAATGAATCTTATGAATATAGGAAAGTTTTAATGTTGTAAATGGGTATGTAAAGCGTCTATGAACAGGTTGATCGTTAATGTTTCGCGAGGACATTAACGTATGCGGCGACATAGGAAGTACTCAACCTGTGTAGACGGTTTTTAGTGTCGAATCACCTCGACTGTGTGAATCACCTCGACTGTGTCGAATCCCCTCGACTGTGTCGAATCACCTCGACTGTGTCGAATAACCTCGACTGTGTCGAATCCCCTCGACTGTGTCGAATCACCTCGACTGTGTCGAATCACCTCGACTGTGTCGCCCGTACCCATTAGAAAATCATGCACGTTTCGTAATATGCGAATCAAATTTGTAAAACCGGTATGTTTGATCGAAATCATTCGTAAACCATTTAAGTTCCTTGAAATTCATTCGCAACACGGTTTATAAATATGAGTTTTCGTTCATCGAAAAGTTGTTTATTTTTGCAAAACTTGCATGTCTTTCCACCCCCGAAAACATTTATAAAAATGTAAAACAGTAAAAAGTGGGGGTTATGAACTCACCTTGACAATCCTGTGCAAAGCTAGCTTAACGTGATTCCGAAGTGTCGTTCCAAGAACATGAATTAGCTAGCGTGCATCTATAGTATTCCTAACAGGGAATAACTTATCAGTTTCTAATAAAACAACGTAGTTAAACTACGTGTCCGAGCTCTACCGAGTCGTAAATGAAGCGACTCTACGAAGGAAGGTGTTAGTATTTTGATTCGAAATAGCCAAACTATTGTTACTTGATCCCGTTTATAACCGGGATAAAACTAAGTCACGAAGTCGACTTAGTTTTCGAGTGTTATAAAATACATATTTATATATATAAATATAAATATACTTACGAAGTCATGTTAGTCGTCGCGAATAGAAAGCGTAGGTGAATAGTGGTACGTATCCGAAATGTCGTATGTGGTGCGGTAATATACCGTTGTAGTTTTCGTAAGATGTAACAAATAAATATATATATGTATTCGAATCGTTGGCGTTTGGAATAAAAATAATGTCACACCCCCAAAATCCACCCGCGGATAACACCCGCTTCGAGGGCGTGACTGACCAGGATCTAGCCACCAATTATACTAAGCATTGGTTAATATTAAAGTAATACTTACTAACCATACGATTAGCAAATATCAAGTTCGGAGTTTTAAGTTCAGAGAAAATGTAGCGGAAGCATAATTAACAGTTTTGAACATTGTTCGCAAGGTAAACATAATAAATGCCCAACACACGGGCAGACGACCACTACACATCCCAAGCAGCTGCTCCAGTCACTGGCCACCTGCAAAGCATGCAGTAAGGGGTCAACAATAATGCTGAGTGAGTTCACTAGTTGTCCAGTTTTAATTACCAAAAACTTGTTTCACCAGTTAATTTATCCGTTTATACATGCCATGGGGAGCTACCCCAAAAGTTAGCGACTAAACTGTTTTCTAATACCGAACACTAGGTAACCGAATGCGTTTCCGCAGGATGCCCCGATGTCAATGTTCTATCATCATTGACGGATGCCTGAGTACATTAGTTCACGACCGATCCCATACCATGGCACGGTGTGAGGCTGGTAAAACCTAAATAGCGCTATCAACTAATAACCCGTTCGCCTGGCACCGGCGACTAATCGGTATTATGTAGTAGGGACTTGAGTGATAGAGTTGCGTTTAGTGCCGTTAGTTGCAATCCGTATAAACAGTAATTAACTAAAAAGGTTTCCCAATACAAGGGAAGATAAAGTAAGTTTGTTTCCCAATAACTAGGGAAGGAGTGTAGACGGTATCCCCTTTTCAAGGGGATAGGGTTGTTTCGGTCTCGTGTCCCAAACCACCGGGACGCATGCTTTTAAGTTGTGAACTCACCTTGGGTTGCTCGGTATGATACGTTACTTGGTTAAGTGTGTTGGTCACCACGTCCTAACATGGTTACCAAATATGGGTCAAGTCGGGTACAAGTAAACACGTCTAGCATACACGTATACCAACAGTTAACAGGCAGTAACATATATACATGCAGTAGCAGATCAAAATGAAGTCCAAAACAACAAGACAAACAGTCAAGGCCCAATAACATAAAACGGCCCAGTCGAAACTAAGGTGGTTGCGACTCGCAACCGAGGTTGCGACTCGTAACTGCGGTCTCGGTCCGTCACGCTTGGGTTACGACTCGTAACTGGAGATTGCGACATAGCAGGTGTGGTTGCGACTCGCAACCAGGTTTGATGCATGCTGATTGCGACTCGCAACTGGGAGGTTTCGACTGGTCACGCGTGGTTTCGAGTAGCAACCAAAGGTTGCGACTCGCAACCGTGATAACTTGCATGGCAATCCCTTCTAGAACCTGCAGACTTGTACTATCCAATGAAATTGCATTTTCATGTAAATGTTGTACTATTTCCACTAAAACATGTTTGTTGGTCGATTTGTGCACCAATTTGGATCAAAATCAGCATTTTCAAACTATTATACACATTCAAACTGTTCTTCATTCATTCAATAAAACTTCAAGCATTTAATCAAGAAATCATGAACTATAAATAAACCCGAATCCAAACAGGAAGCTTATAAAACCGTGTATCATTTCTTGACAAGGATTATAACACCTATCCTAACATAGAAATCATACTTGTTAACAATCAAATCCTAAGAACATGCAATTCTAACCAACCCCTTAACATATATATTGGATAACCCGAAACGATGATCAACAAAACATCACCTTCCTTAGCATAAATATGAACATACAAGCCTAATATTCATACTAAAACTTCTAATCACATTAACAAGCATAAAACCATAGCAATCATCAATAACCATGAACATAAAAACACTAACCGGTTACTCGGGGTTGAGAGAAAAGGGGTGTTCGGGTGGTCTCTTGGTTTGTCCGATCTTCCTTGTTGATAGCTCACTTGATCCGAGAGATATGAAGGAATGGGGAGATGATTTTGGTTGCTAGAATTTTAGGGTTTTAGGGTTTAGTGAAGAAGATGAGAGGAGAGTGTGAGAAGAGAGTGTGTAAAATGATTAAGGGAGGTGGGGTTGGGTTTATATAGTGCACCGAGTTGGGCTAGGGGTTTCCGGGTTGGGTTTCTCGGCTACAAGGCCTTAACCGGCCCAAGTGCTTCACTGTTCACTCGAGACCGTGGTCTCGAGTCGGGTCTCGGGTTTGGTTCACATATATATAACACTTATATATATATACATACACATAAGTAAATCGGCACATAACACATAATAACAAATAGTTTTTCATATATTTTTACTGTTAGTCGATTGCGTACATGTTCGTTACATCGAAAGGTTATCCGGAAAGATCCGAGGTGTCACATTATCCCCAAGTTTTAGGAACTTTCGTCCCGAAAGTTAAGGCAGCCACTGTCAAGCTAGTGTAAGTGACAACGGGGTGTCACATCATCCCCCCGTTATTTTGGAATTTCGTCCCGAAATTCGTTCGTAGCTTCAGTGCTGGGATTTTCGTTAGGGAACAGCTGGGGATATTTGTGCTTCATTTGGTCTTCCCGCTCCCAGGTATACTCTGGGCCACGTCGCGAGTTCCAACGAACCCGTACAAGAGGTATCTGGCTACGTTTGAGGATTTTGATCTCTCGATCAGTGATCTCAATTGGTTCCTCAGTAAAGTGTAGCTGCTCGTCAATCGTCAGTTCCTTAAAAGGAATCACAAGTGTTTCATCCGACAAACACTTCTTCAGATTAGATACGTGAAAAACGTTGTGTACCGCACTCAGTTTTTCAGGCAGGTTTAATCTATAAGCGACCTTACCGATCTTCTCGGTAATTTCGAATGGTCCGATATATCGCGGATTAAGCTTGCCCCGTTTACCAAAGCGAACCACACCCTTCCAGGGTGAGACTTTAAGTAGAACCCGGTCACCGACCTGGAATTCCAATGGTTTCCTACGCTTATCAGCGTAGCTCTTCTGACGGTCACGAGCTGCCGCCATGCGTTGTCTGATCTGGGCAATCTTTTCCGTTGTATCTACCACCATCTCTGGGCCCGTGATTTGACTATCACCGATTTCCGCCCAGCAGAGAGGTGACCGGCATTTACGACCGTACAATGCCTCAAAAGGTGCTGCCTGAATACTGGTGTGGTAGCTGTTGTTGTATGAGAACTCTACTAACGGTAGATGCTTCTCCCAGTTCTTGCCAAAGTCGATCACACACGCTCTAAGCATGTCTTCTAGAGTTTGGATGGTACGTTCGGACTGTCCATCCGTTTGCGGGTGATAAGCAGTGCTCATATCCAAACGTGAGCCAAAGCATTTGTGCATAGCTTGCCACAATTCCGAAGTAAAACGAGCGTCTCTGTCGGAAATAATTGAGGTTGGCACTCCGTGCCTCGAAACTACTTCCTTTAAGTAAATCTCCGCCAAGGTAGAAAACTTGTCCGTTTCCTTAATAGCCAGAAAGTGTGCGGACTTGGTCAATCGATCTACGATTACCCAAATAGCATCATTTCCGCGTTGAGATCTAGGTAACCCTGTAACAAAATCCATGGAAATTTGCTCCCATTTCCATTTCGGGATTTCCGGTTGTTGGAGTAGGCCTGCCGGCTTCTGGTATTCCGTCTTGACTCTGGCGCAAGTCAAACATTTGCTGACGTATGTTGCTATGTGGGCCTTCATGCCAGGCCACCAATACGTAGTCTTCAAGTCATGGTACATCTTGTCCGAACCAGGATGTACTGAGTAGCGGGACTTGTGGGCTTCGTCCATCACGAGTTCACGTAAACCTCCAAAGAGTGGAACCCAGATGCGTCCTGTTACATAGTAAGCACCATCTTCTTTCTGTTCTAGTTGCTGTCTCGACCCTCGCAGAGACTCAGCCCTGATGTTATCCGGCTTCAATGCTTCGACCTGAGCATTTCGAATCTGAGTAGGGAGGTTAGACTGGATGGTAAGTTGCAGTGCTCGCACGCGCTTTGGTATAGTGTCCTTTCGGCTGAGGGCGTCTGCCACGACATTGGCCTTGCCCGGATGGTATTTGATGGCGCATTCGTAGTCATTCAAGAGTTCGACCCATCGACGTTGTCGCATGTTCAATTCCTTTTGCCTAAAGATATGCTCGAGACTCCTGTGATCGGTGTAAATGGTGCACTTGGTACCGTACAGGTAATGTCTCCATATCTTAAGAGCAAAGATCACTGCTCCCAGTTCCAAGTCGTGCGTCGTGTAGTTCTTTTCATGCGTCTTAAGTTGTCGAGAGGCGTAGGCAATAACTTTCTCGCGTTGCATTAACACGCAACCGAGTCCATGAATAGACGCATCGCAGTAAACCACAAAGTCGTCAGTACCGTCGGGCAACGAGAGAATAGGAGCGCTACAGAGGTTATCCTTAAGCCTCTGAAAAGCAGATTCCTGTGCTGCATTCCACTTGTAGGCGACGCCTTTCTGAGTGAGTGTTGTGAGAGGTTGTGCAATCTTTGAGAATCCCTGAATGAATCTGCGGTAGTAGCCTGCTAAACCCAAGAATTGACGAACTTCAGTGGGGGTCTTAGGTGTAGGCCAGTTCTTTATCGATTCGATCTTAGCTGGGTCGACATGAATTCCGTTCTTATTGACTACATGGCCGAGGAAATGGACTTCCCGAAGCCAGAAGTCACATTTAGAGAATTTGGCATACAGTTGCTCGTTGCGAAGGAGTTCGAGAATAAGGCGTAGGTGTTGTTCATGCTCCTCTTGACTTTTTGAATAAATCAGGATGTCGTCGATGAACACAATCACAAATTTGTCGAGGTAAGGCTTACATACGCGGTTCATAAGATCCATGAACACTGCAGGCGCGTTGGTCATTCCAAAAGGCATGACGAGAAATTCATAGTGACCATAACGGGTCCTGAACGCAGTCTTAGAGATGTCTTCGTCACGTACCCTCAACTGATGGTAGCCTGATCGCAGGTCAATCTTTGAATAGTAGCTCGATCCTTGCAACTGATCGAATAGGTCGTCGATGCGCGGGAGAGGGTAACGATTCTTGATGGTAACCTTGTTCAACTCACGATAGTCGATGCACATTCGAAATGTGCCGTCCTTCTTCTTGACAAAGAGCACTGGGGCTCCCCAGGGTGATGAACTAGGACGGATAAATCCTTTATCCAATAGTTCTTGTAGTTGCGTAGAGAGTTCCTTCAGTTCTGCAGGGGCTAGACGGTACGGTGCACGAGCTATGGGTGCTGCTCCAGGAGCTAGCTCGATTTGGAATTCGACCTGACGGTGAGGAGGGAGTCCAGGTAGTTCCTCAGGAAATACCTCGGGATAGTCGCGTACTACAAGAAAATCTTCGATCCTCTTTTCCTTTTCGCGAGTATTGGTGACGAGTGCTAAGATAGCGGTGTGCCCTTTCTGCAAACACTTCTGGGCTTTTAGAAGCGAGATAATGCCTGTGACTTCTCCACTTTTGTTGCCTTTGACGATGAGGGGTTGACCAGAACGGCGAGGTATGCGAACTGCTTTCTCTTGACAGAGGATCTCAGCACGATGTTTGGATAACCAATCCATACCAATAACAACGTCGAAGCTTCCAAGTTTGACAGGGAAAAGATCGATACTAAACGTATGGCCAGACAATTCTAAGGTGCAGTCGTGGATCACATGCGTGGCCTCGATGTTCTTGCCATTAGCTATCTCGACGGTATGCTTAAAACTTAATAATGCGGGCGAATGCTTAAGTTTCTTACTAATGCGGAGGGATACATAACTGGCATCGGCACCGGAATCAAATAACACAGAAACATAATGATCATCAAGTAGGAACTTACCCGCCACGACGTTGGGATCGTTCCTAGCCTCTCCAGCTCCAATCACGAAAGCTCTGCCCCTTGCATTTCCAGCATTGTTGTTTTGCTCATTGTTCCCAGCTCCCTGATTGTTGCGATTCTGATTCAGTTCAGGGCAATCCTTTCGCATGTGCCCCGTTGCCCCGCATTTAAAACATACTCTGTTGTTTCCCTGCTGCTGTTGCTGTTGGGGTTGTTGCTGATTTTGCCTTGCCGGGAACTGACTTCTACAATCCTTGGCTTCGTGCCCCATCTTGTGGCATCGCTGACACTGACCCTTGTTACATGCCCCATTGTGGTGCCTGTTACACTTGTTGCACTTAGGGTAGTTTCCCCGGTAGCCACCCTGTTGCTGAGCGCCCTTGTTGTTGTCAGTTTTCCTTTGCTGAGCTGGGGCTTGAGTAGGGTTAGCATCCTTGCCCTGATTTCCATCCCACTTTCGTTTGCCATCACTAGAACTTCCTTCCGCAGCACTGATCCTTTTGGGCAACCTGCCCTCTTCCACAGCCTGATCCGTGAGTTTGTGAGCAAGTCGAACGATCGGCTGAATGGTAGTGTGGTTAGCTGAAGTTACATGGCTTCGAATTTCTGGAGCCAGACCCTTGATGTACAGTTCGATCCTTCGATACATAGGTCGAGACATGTTTGGACAAAGAGCAGCATAGTCATTGGACAGCTTGGTGTAGGCCTCTATCTCTGACCCAACCATCTTGAGTTCATAGTACTCATTCTCCAGCTTGTGGATGTCATCCCTGTGACAGTACTCTTCCTTGATCATATCCTTGAAATCTTCCCATGCAGTAGCGTTAGCAGTCTCTAGACCAAGCATTTGAATTTGCGCTTTCCACCATGAAAGTGCGCTTCCCTCTAGAGTACCAGTAGCAAACTTCACCCAATTAGCTGTTGGGCATTCACAGACAGCAAAAACAGCTTCGACCTTCTCAATCCAGTGCAGAAGGCCTATGGCACCCTCCGTGCCATTGAAAGGAAGAGGCTTGCAATCCATAAAGGTCTTGAAGGTACAAACACGTGGTTGCACAGGTGCAGGCTGACCTATAGGGTGAGCTGCGAAAGCTGCAGCCACAGTGTTGAGCAGGCTAGTGAACTGAGCCGGGGTCATGTTGACGTTTCCTCGTCCGCGTCCACTCATTGTCTTCATAACCAGAAAACATAGTATGAGTGCGTGATAGCGAGAATAAGATAGAAGAGAGAAGATGTATCTATCTAATCAGGCAACTAGTACGTATAGTAAAGCAGAAAGCATAAGACAAGTAAGCAAGTAACTATGGG
Organism: Helianthus annuus; assembly: GCF_002127325.2. Taxonomy (NCBI): domain Eukaryota; kingdom Viridiplantae; phylum Streptophyta; class Magnoliopsida; order Asterales; family Asteraceae; genus Helianthus; species Helianthus annuus. Next base: position 161,332,609 of record NC_035445.2, on the reverse strand, counting down.
TCCGAGCTATGAAGTCAGATAAGTCGAGCCTTGTACTTGGAGTGTAGTGTCGTCACGAGTCACGGGTTATAGTCTGGTTTTTCTCAAAAAAATTTTCCCCTTTTTAAAACCAAGTTCACTATAACCAATGGCTCTGATACCAATCTGTCACACCCCCAAAATCCACCCGCGGATAACACCCGCTTCGAGGGCGTGACTGACCAGGATCTAGCCACCAATTATACTAAGCATTGGTTAATATTAAAGTAATACTTACTAACCATACGATTAGCAAATATCAAGTTCGGAGTTTTAAGTTCAGAGAAAATGTAGCGGAAGCATAATTAACAGTTTTGAACATTGTTCGCAAGGTAAACATAATAAATGCCCAACACACGGGCAGACGACCACTACACATCCCAAGCAGCTGCTCCAGTCACTGGCCACCTGCAAAGCATGCAGTAAGGGGTCAACAATAATGCTGAGTGAGTTCACTAGTTGTCCAGTTTTAATTACCAAAAACTTGTTTCACCAGTTAATTTATCCGTTTATACATGCCATGGGGAGCTACCCCAAAAGTTAGCGACTAAACTGTTTTCTAATACCGAACACTAGGTAACCGAATGCGTTTCCGCAGGATGCCCCGATGTCAATGTTCTATCATCATTGACGGATGCCTGAGTACATTAGTTCACGACTGATCCCATACCATGGCACGGTGTGAGGCTGGTAAAACCTAAATAGCGCTATCAACTAATAACCCGTTCGCCTGGCACCGGCGACTAATCGGTATTATGTAGTAGGGACTTGAGTGATAGAGTTGCGTTTAGTGCCGTTAGTTGCAATCCGTATAAACAGTAATTAACTAAAAAGGTTTCCCAATACAAGGGAAGATAAAGTAAGTTTGTTTCCCAATAACTAGGGAAGGAGTGTAGACGGTATCCCCTTTTCAAGGGGATAGGGTTGTTTCGGTCTCGTGTCCCAAACCACCGGGACGCATGCTTTTAAGTTGTGAACTCACCTTGGGTTGCTCGGTATGATACGTTACTTGGTTAAGTGTGTTGGTCACCACGTCCTAACATGGTTACCAAATATGGGTCAAGTCGGGTACAAGTAAACACGTCTAGCATACACGTATACCAACAGTTAACAGGCAGTAACATATATACATGCAGTAGCAGATCAAAATGAAGTCCAAAACAACAAGACAAACAGTCAAGGCCCAATAACATAAAACGGCCCAGTCGAAACTAAGGTGGTTGCGACTCGCAACCGAGGTTGCGACTCGTAACTGCGGTCTCGGTCCGTCACGCTTGGGTTACGACTCGTAACTGGAGATTGCGACATAGCAGGTGTGGTTGCGACTCGCAACCAGGTTTGATGCATGCTGATTGCGACTCGCAACTGGGAGGTTTCGACTGGTCACGCGTGGTTTCGAGTAGCAACCAAAGGTTGCGACTCGCAACCGTGATAACTTGCATGGCAATCCCTTCTAGAACCTGCAGACTTGTACTATCCAATGAAATTGCATTTTCATGTAAATGTTGTACTATTTCCACTAAAACATGTTTGTTGGTCGATTTGTGCACCAATTTGGATCAAAATCAGCATTTTCAAACTATTATACACATTCAAACTGTTCTTCATTCATTCAATAAAACTTCAAGCATTTAATCAAGAAATCATGAACTATAAATAAACCCGAATCCAAACAGGAAGCTTATAAAACCGTGTATCATTTCTTGACAAGGATTATAACACCTATCCTAACATAGAAATCATACTTGTTAACAATCAAATCCTAAGAACATGCAATTCTAACCAACCCCTTAACATATATATTGGATAACCCGAAACGATGATCAACAAAACATCACCTTCCTTAGCATAAATATGAACATACAAGCCTAATATTCATACTAAAACTTCTAATCACATTAACAAGCATAAAACCATAGCAATCATCAATAACCATGAACATAAAAACACTAACCGGTTACTCGGGGTTGAGAGAAAAGGGGTGTTCGGGTGGTCTCTTGGTTTGTCCGATCTTCCTTGTTGATAGCTCACTTGATCCGAGAGATATGAAGGAATGGGGAGATGATTTTGGTTGCTAGAATTTTAGGGTTTTAGGGTTTAGTGAAGAAGATGAGAGGAGAGTGTGAGAAGAGAGTGTGTAAAATGATTAAGGGAGGTGGGGTTGGGTTTATATAGTGCACCGAGTTGGGCTAGGGGTTTCCGGGTTGGGTTTCTCGGCTACAAGGCCTTAACCGGCCCAAGTGCTTCACTGTTCACTCGAGACCGTGGTCTCGAGTCGGGTCTCGGGTTTGGTTCACATATATATAACACTTATATATATATACATACACATAAGTAAATCGGCACATAACACATAATAACAAATAGTTTTTCATATATTTTTACTGTTAGTCGATTGCGTACATGTTCGTTACATCGAAAGGTTATCCGGAAAGATCCGAGGTGTCACAAATAAAACATTATTTTTATTTTATAAAAGTATATGGACCAACGACGTTTGTAATAAATATAACGATTCTATTTATTTTGTAAAGTCGCGCGAATTAGCGACGTTGGAAATGAATATAAACAATTGTATTCGTTTTATAAGAATATTCGGATTCTATATTATTAAAACAAATATAAATAACTATATTTACTTTATAAGATTCCGAATACTAAACGTTTTGAAATAAATATGAAAACTACATTTAGTGCGTAAGAGAGTTTAAAGTTGCCATTCGAAACACCTATAAACCTTATGCTTATGTTAAATAAGTGTCGGGTTTCGTCAACTTATAACTCGTTTTGTAACTCGTAGGACGTTGTCAAATAAAATATATTTATATTTATTTTATATAAAAAACTCGAAATTCGAAAAGGCGTCGTTTTTAGACCATAAATGCATGTCGTTTTTGGAATAAAAATACGTTTCTAGTTTCGGATTTTTACGAGAAACGGACAGAGTTCCCTCTGTTTTTGGACGATCCCGACAAACAAAGTGTCGATATTTTTATCAAAACTCAACAATTTTCAACGACAATTCAATAATATAATCAATCTATATAAAATTTTTGTCGAGTATAATAAATGTAAACTAATTTATAAACGAAACGGTTCGAGCTCGGGTCGCGTAGTCTAAAAATCTAAAAACCATATAATTTCTGATTTCGCGTCGTTTAAACTTTACCGCGCTTGCGTTGACTGAATTCTGACCCGACAATTGGTGTTTAACTGACGTTGACCAAGTGTTGACTGTCGTTGACTGTTGTTGACCTGTTTGACCGCTGTTGACCAGAGTTGACTCGGGTGTTGACCGAGTTGACACGGAGTGCAAATCTGACCCGCTGACTTGAACCCGAAGTTGACCGATGTTGCCCACACCCGAACCGAAGTTCCAACCGTGATTTACCGTTGAATGGTTTGACCGGGTCAAACCGAGTTAAACCAACCCGAAATCTGAACCGTATCCCAAACTCGTGACCCAAAACTGAAACATCACTCGAACCACAACATCCTCACGTCTACTGCCGACATCATTGTTAACTAGTCTTCATCAACATCATCATCCGCATCATCGACATCATGGGAAACGTAAGAAGAAACCAGTTTATCAATCGGAAAAATCAACGAACAGAAAAGAAACGGATGCTCTTACCTGCAGAAATTACGGCAACAACACTGTCACCGTCTGTCGTCATCATCATCGAACACAGGCAGGGTACGGCGCCGGAAAAATGAGCGGTCAGCACCTCCTCCTCTCTCGGCTTCTGATCTCGTCGCCGCTGACCACCACTCGGTGGTCATCTTCCTCAACTGACGGAGAGGGGGGGGGTATGGTTGTCGGATGACGGCGCCGGCTCCACCGGTTCGCCGGTCACCGGTCGTGGAGAGAGGGAGGGGGTCGGATTGTGGTTTGGGTGTGTGTGTTTTGTAGTTGAGATGATTTTGTGTGTGCATCTGATGTATAGATCGAGTGAGGGAGAGGCAGACATTGATGTCTGTGTTTCTTGTGTGTGTGTTATTTAGTTTGGTTAGGGTTTTGAGTGAGTGAGAGATGTGTGTTGTGTGCGTGAGTTTAGATGAAGATCTGATGAAAAATGAGATAGGGTTTCCACTAACAAGACTTATATACTTAGGTTTTAGATTTGTGGGTTTGGGCTTGGGCCCAAGGCCCACAAACCCAATCCTCGTGTTTAGGTGGCCCGTAATTCCTACGATCCCGTTTACCAACAAGATCTGCGTAACATGTCGTAAAACAACATTTTAGTGGCGAAGCATTAAAAATTACGTTGGAGATTTATAATTGACGCGTTCGCTCGTTGGTTACGCTAAAATCACGTAACTGCCTCGTTTAGCGTTACGGATCCGTGTTTCGGTCCGGTTTCAACTACGGATAATAAAATTTAGAAATGAAGCTAAATAAGTCATAATATACTAATATCAAGACGTAATTTGAGTTCGGGGTTTTCGTTTCGTCGTTGATTGTCGGTGCGTTACTGTTTCCGCGTTTTTCGTTCGCGTTTGCGGTTTGTGTTGTTTGAAAGCTTAATATTTTCACAAAACGAAATACGTAAGTATGTGTTTTATGTATAAACTTCGTATTTTTCGGCGTTGTCAGTAGTTTGTGCGGTGTCAGTTCGTTATCGCTTAATATTCAGTAGATTTCACGAAAATCCTCATACGCGCATTGTAACGTCCGATCAGCGTTCCTAGGCATTACAAAAGCCTAATTAAGTTAATTCGTGTCTTAAACACTATTTATTATTGCCTAAACATTTGTTAATCACGTAATTAGAGGGCCGTTAATTACAGGTTGTCACAATAATAACCCAATATTTACATTAGTAATACTCTCCCCGAGACGGCATTCCAACGACTACGTCGGGCAGAACCTCGACAGCCGGTACGGAACCCTGGATCAATCAGGCAGCGTATCTAATATGTAATCGGGGTTATGATACTTACAACGAGGCAGAACTTCGTTATTTAGGGGGGTATTATGCCCGAGAATCACTTTATCTAAGCATAAATTCGAGAGAGAAAGAAAGGAATGAGTGACTGGAACTGAAGGCTGATGCTCCCAATTTATAGGAGCTGATTCGCAATCCCTCGCGTCTCGCGTAAGATTAAGCGGGGGCTTACGCGGCCCGCGACCAAGGCTGGGTAGGCCCTAGCCTGGCCCAGTCATCGAACTAGCTTCGCCACACGTCTGACACATGGCAGCACCGGGTTGCGCCTCATCCTTTATCTGTCGCGCCCCGCGCAGACCTGGGGTTGGTCTTACGGGGCCCGCCAGAGATCCATTATTTTTTCATTTCATTCCTTGCTCATTTGATCTCTTCTCATCTAATTGCTCTAAATTGGAGGCTACCATCTTTTGGAGGCTTCCTACTGAGCATTCTTGGATCCTAGAACACAAGTAAGTGTTCTATCCTAGTCTTGTTCATTTCTTTTAGCTATTTCAAGCTAAAAATCAAACAGTTTGACTTACGGTTTAACTTTCGGTTTTGACCATGAATTGGTCAAGTCAAAGTTCAATTGAACTCTGCAACGTGATCGTAATCACGATGGTTATAATCCCTTGTGATTATACCTACTGATTACCACATTTACTAGTCGAAGTGACGGGTCGAAGTGACGGGTCGAAGTGACGGGTCAAAGTTTCGGTCAAAATGCATGTTTATGTGCATTTAACGACGGAACTATTTTTGGGTATCAAAACACTTTGTTTTGATACCAAATCGGTTTTCCAACTAAGTTAAACATGTTTTGACATGTTTAGCTCGTCACTTCAAGTTTAGTGCTTATTTAGGGTTGTAAGTCGAGCGGTTTGACCACCGCTTTGACTTTCGAATCGGACCCGTTCGGTCGATCATTAGGATCCAAGCAAACAGATATTGTGACCATAGTTGTATAGGGAATAACCTCCTGAGGTTATACCTTATGGTTACTTCGTTTGGTTAGTTGTATGATAGGTTATTTATATGCCTTTAGAAAATGCCCAAAATGCCCTTTTTGAGCATAAATTCATTTTAAGCATATGTAACCAAATTTTTGATACTTAAACTAATATTGCAACTTTATTAAACATTTCTAGGCATATAAGACTTATCATAGGACTAGTTTGACCATCTGAACGCATTGTTGCGCAAACGACACGTTAAAGTAGCGTAAACTACCTTTACGGGTCATAATGGGTCAAAAGCACCTAGGATTCATTCCAAATCAGAATGTAGACTTTGATAAACCATTTCATATGAGTTCCAACACTCATTTGGTTTACAAGACCTCATTCTATCTGATTCCTCCGATTATGTACCGTTACTTTAATATAGTTACCCGATGTTAGGACACACTAGGACACGTACATTCAAGGATACTTTGCAATCCCAAGTGAGTACATAGCTCCCCTATTTTATACTTTCAATTGTTTTGGGGTGACTCATATGTGCTAAATGCTTTTCAAGTTTTCCAAACAAAGACTATGGTTTATATATAAAAATAGACGATTTCAATAATGCGAATGAACTTGTTGGTGTGTTAGTTCAAAAGATGAATGACATTCATTAGCTTTGATCAAGCCGACCAATAGTATGTTATGGTACCACAGGATTTGACAAATCCCGTTATCAGGTTATCCACTGGATTTGGTGGATAGTTTGAGGTAACGACAGAATATGTTATTTAACAAATCATTTGTTGATTTGTTAGTCGATATTAAAGAGGCCTTTCAGGGTCTATTAAAGATACCCCATGGGTGGTGTAGTCGAGTCACACAGGTTTGAATGTATTCATTAAAGAACGACCAAAAGTTTTCACAATTAAAACACGGACGATTGACGATTTGTTTATAACACGGACGATTGAACAATGGTTTATAACATGGATGATTGATGATTTGTTTTATAACACTGACGATTGAACAATTGGTTTATAACAAGGACGAATAGTTTTTGAACGATGTCATGCAATGATTTCACTTAAAGATATAAACCAACGAAGTTTTCTTTCAAGACGATTTACTACTTGGTTTTACAAAGACAAATGTTTTCAGTCAAGATTCATGGCTACAATGGTTTTGTTTTACTTATATCAGCTTATAAAGCTGATAAAACATAATGCAACATCAAACACTTTTTGATTTCAAGATTTATACTCGTTGACTTTCGAAGTTGGACGAGGTATTGCAATATGAATTCAAAGCCATGGATTTGACATACAAAACCTATGTACTCGCCAGCATTTTTATGCTGACTGTTTTTCACATATGTTTCAGGTTCTATTATGTGACGATTGTTGATTGCTTGCTTCACATAGGATGGACGCGGGCCTTAGTGATTTTAAAACTTGAAAGACAATAGTTTGTATTTATTCGGTTTGTATCAAAACAACAAGTCTATTAACAAAATAAAACGAAACTTCAAATGTCATGTGTTGTGAAACAATGGTTTCTGTGACATGACTCCCCGACGTTTCCACTGCGGTTTGTTGTATTACGCGGTCAGGGTGTTACAGCCTTCCCATATATATATATATATATATATATTTACACACACATAGGGACATGATTTAGGGAAAAAGACTAAAAGTGTGAAAACGGTGAAAACGCCCCTCATCCATTGGATCAAAACAATCTATGGATTAGAATGGCGCGGTGACGTTTTTGTAAATAACTTCAACTTTATTCCTTGAACGTACTTCATTAAGGGTAAAAGGTTATTTTTACTGCTCTAATACAAAACGCCAAACTAATGAGCAAAACGCCATTCAAAATTCCCGCCTTAACCTACATTCCATACACATCAGTCACTTCCAGATGAAACGACATATTTATTTAAAACGTCATTAATACAAAATGCCAAAACTTAATGATAAAACGCATTGCAGATTTAACAGATAGATGTGAACAAACAGTAACTGAAAATTAATTATTAACATTTATTATAAACAATTCCCTCCTAAACTACGCGCCAAAAACATCATTATATAAACCACGTTACCATCACTTCCATTGATCATACTAAAAATGTCATCTTTACCCAAAACACCAAATTTCAAAAAAAAAAAAAAATCTGAAAGGAAGAAAAATGGCAAACATCGTTTCATGGAGATACACCCTCAGAATTAGAAGATTCGTAATCCGTTTTGACAACAGAAGAAGAGTGTTTGTTAAAACAATCAAAGTCATGTTGAACATGGAAGAAGAAGTACAAAGGAGGATCCTAGCACTTGGCGTCCCTCTGGATAACCACTGTGACAAAACACATACGGTTATAAGATGATAAACCAGAAAATTTGGACCGAACAAGGCAAATGCAAAAATGGACCCAATCATCAGAGCATCGCGTTTTGAGGAAGACGCTGACATGGTCACTGTTATATATGACAACTTGCAGCAGGAAGACTACATACTTGAAAACATCATGACCAAGCAGGGTCTTGGGTTCCTAGAGGAGTTATACAACGCAAGATGTTTGAACACATACATGATATTCAAATAGAGGCTTCGAAATCTGCAAGAACAAGAGGCCAATGAAAGTGAAAGTTATGACTTGGATGAGAAACTGGAAGAAGAATCCGAAGAAGAAGATGAGGGGAGTGATGGATACTTCTTAGACAAAATCCCTTCTGACGAGGAGTTTTAATTTTTTTTCTTTTCTTTTTTTCTTTTGTGTAATATAATTTGTTTTGTTATGTACTTTTCAAATAATAAAATACTTTATTTCTCTAATTAGTTATAAAACGCCAAAATGCCACAAACGTCAGACACCAAAAGTTAATTAGTTTTATTTTATTATCTTTATCGACAAACGCAATTAAATACAAAACGCCAAACATAAAGATGGGACGTGTTATAGCCTTAACAGATAAAGCTTAACAAACAGTAACTACAAACAGTAACTGAAATGACGAATACTTTATTACTAACATTTATTATAATAAAATCCGGTCTAAAATACGCACGAAAAACATCTTATATAAAAAACGTCTCAGGACCTTCCACTGATCACACCCAAAAACAAACACCATGTTTTCCTAAATACCATTCACTTTAAAACACCAAAAAAGTAAAAAAAAAAACCACATATGGCAAACGCCGTTTCTTGGAGATTTAGTTTTCTTCTCCATGAAGTTTCACTGAATTGACTCTTAGGTGAGGGGGTAACTCAATAAGATTTTGCTGAATGAGATAGACAAATCTTCAAGAAAAAGAGACTGATGATAGTGATATGTCATTTGGGTGCTTTGTCCTTGAAGAAGGTTTGGATGAGAAGAAGAGACCGATGACAGTGTAAATGCTATTTTGGACTCCATTATTAATCATGAAGAGTGAGATGAATATGAAGATGACGACCAAAGATCAACCAAGCGAAAAACCCACTCACAATCACACCCAGAAAATAGCATCCACACATACGACATCGATCTATGTCCAAGGCTTGATGCAAAGCTACTATCGAGTCGGGGGTCTCACTGGAAGCAACATCTCTATTCCTTCGGGGTAGAGGTAAGATTGTCTACATCTTACCCTCCTCAGAACCTACCTTAGTTTTGCTATTAGTGGGATTTACTGAGTATGATGATGATAAAAGAAGGAAAGCATTACGAGAAGAAAAAGGAAAGAGAAAACTGATATGAGAAAATCATTGTCAAAATTATAAATTTTGGTTTAAGGCGGAGGGAATGCTAGCCTTCCATGGCATATTTGTCACAACACCACTCTCCTCTATATTACCACCACATTAGCTATCACCACTATTTGCCTCTTGCTTGTCATAAGTTGCCAAATCACTGGAAATTTAACTCGCCTCTTATGTTTCTCATGCCACAACCAATCTATAAATTAAGTTAAAAACCCAACGAAAATATGATTGATTGATATCGGAAGGGGTCCACCTCGCTCTCTCTCCCACCTTGCGGTATCCTTGGCAAACCAACAACGCCCCTTGCCGAATCTTGGTTGCCGATCCCCATCTTGCCGAAACTCACCGTGAGCCAAGGAGTGGACTTTCCCCCCTCGCCGCATGTTGCGGCTCCATGTTGCCGCTGCAATCCTTGTGCCCTTAACGTAAAAGAGTCTATTTTCAATCGAACTTTGAGTTCTAAATCCTTATATATTAATGTTTTTAGCAGGAAAATAAAAGTCACTTGTTTTACACAAAATAATTGGGTTCGACTACTTGGATAATTTTTGGAGGAGCAAATAGCGACTCATTAGCACCAATACACAAGACTATATTATGACTTATGAGGGACATATATATCCACGTTTTATAAGTAGTTATTGAAAGTTACATTTATATACTTTTTGACATAAAATAAACATCAAAAATTAACATGCACCACAGACGAATTCAACATTACAACAGGTTTCAGTTTGAAATATATACGAGTCTTTAAGGATTCTTGATTGCTCGAGAAGCACGATGCCTTGCTGTAAAACGACTGAACAACGCGATAGAATTGCTAGCGAGTTGTTTTACGTTTAAAAACCTTGCTTTGATCATACTTTTTGTCTTACTTCCAATTTCATCCCCCAAAATTCCATCCATGCATGTTGTGGCATCCGTTAAAGCAGCACTAACCCAACTTTGCACATTACTTTCATGCCAAGAAAACTTCTCCTCCCCGTCTTTTCCCATTTCTTGCAACTCCTTAACCGATAGAGTAATTTGGTTCACGCCATTGTTGATTTGGCGCAAGCAGTCTTCTAGGGCTTGGTATTCTCCGGGATTCTTTGTTTTGTTTAATTGTTTTGCTACCATATCCACATAAGCCTTTGTGAAACGAGTTTTGGCTAGACATGTAGTTAGCGAAATTTGAGCTAGTTTTTGTGGGCTTGGTAAGTCGTTTTTGTTAGGGTAGGGTAACAGAGTTTTGACACATAGATCAAAGTATAACGTCGTTCGACATTGTGCCTCAATGTACGTCCTTGCACGTGAGCGTGACTCGACCGTGCCCAAAAAACCTAAGATGGTGAGAGAGAGGACCAACAATGAAAAAGTCATTTGTGCCATTTTGGTGATAGCGTTTGTGTTTTTCTGTGTTAGGGTTTATAAAACAGGAAGAGATGATCAGTGTTTATATAGTATAGCTTGTATGGGTTCCAATTTATTGCACATGCAACTTTGCTTAAAAAAGAACAATTTTGTTGTGATTAAACAAAATAAATACTATGATTGAGTCATTAGAAATTCTAAGTAACCTTTGTTTATAACAAACCACCACCGTCCACTTGTAAAAAATAATATGAAAGAATACATAAATGTTTACTTTTGAAATAATTCTCAAACCAACGACAATACATAAGAATATCTACTATACAATATATATCTGATCATATATTTAATTTTAAATATCGAAATTTGCGTTACAATATCTATATCAAGTTAATTTGTTGATATTTAAAGATACTATATTTTTTTATAAATGATGGCAAATTATCCTTAATATTAAATTAAAAGCAAATAATTAAATAACCATGTGAATTTTACGGGTATTTTAGGCATCAAATAATAATAAATATTATTTTACAACTAGAAATAATGAGTAAGCCGTAAGGGTTACAACTTACAAGGGTTGACCATGTTATTGTGTAAGCAATAACAAAAGATTGCCATGAGACAAGGGTAATTGTCTTAAGTTAATCAAAGCAACACATTGCTTAACCACGTAAAGATGTGATTTGGATGGACACATTTTTATTTAGAATTTAAACATAGTTTTCTCGTAAGTGTTTGAAAAACCGGGTTTTGACTAGTTCTAAAATCACAATAAAATCAGGGCCGGCCCGAAAGGGTGTGCGGGATGGGTAACGGCTCAGGGCCCAAACCTATCGGAGGCCCAAATTTTTTTTATTTTTGTATTACTTTTTACACTGTAAAGTTATTATAAAATCATTATATTTCTCATGAAAACCGACACACGATATAAGTAGATGAACTATTAATATATCAGAAAACATAGGAAGCTTGATATTTGTCTCTAAAACATTGTAATGATAAACATTTGAAGAGATATTATGCTTGTGATTTTTTTTCTATCGATTGTAATGAAATAGAATCAAGTATAATAATACATTGCTTTCTATAAGTTTTAATCACAATAAATTGGCGATTTAAATTAAAGGAGACGAACTACATTTGATTCACTTTCTAGTGGTAGCAAAGCAGCCCATACTGGACTTGACCATGTTCTTTATTGATTAACCTTTATATATGGGCTTTTGGTGTGAATTGGTCTCTAGTGAGGCCTTATATTTATTTCTTTAAATGGTTGATTATGACCCATTATTCATTTTCATAAAATAAAAGCGACCTCATCTATATCTATATCTATATATTTATAATATAATAAATGAGATACATTTGGGACACCTGTAAAGCCTCAAGTTGATTTTAGGAGGGAATACATCTTCACTTACAACAATTCTATGCGGGATCCGTTTTATTTCGGGTCATACCATACCCAGATCTATATAAAACAACATAACTCAATTACTTAGACCACTTTCTCTCTTTCCTATTATCTCTAAACCCTAAGGCCAGGGGTGTGGCTAGGAGCTACCCCGCCATATCAACATCTATAGCGCCCCGGGACGCCATCAATCACCGCGTGCTTGTTAGAAGGGGGGCGCTACCCCTTGTCCGCCATGGTGATAACGAGCCAAAAGGTTGTGCAGGTGGGGCCTACATCTTTTCAACCAATAAAATCTTTTTTTTTAATTTTGTTTAATAGGGGGGCTTTAAACTACTGCATGCAAGTTAAAGGGATGGGCTTTAAAGCCTCTCATATGACGTGGCGCCTAGGTAGATCTGATCATCTCGTAATCACGATTTCAAATCTCAAAGACCATCTGGAATCTAAAGATGAAGCCCGCCATGCCGGGTATCAAGGTTTAAAAGAACGGAATCGAGTTTCCAGCCGTTTTCCCTTCGCCTCACAAGGTGTAGTGGAGCTTTCGATGCGAGAGAGGTTCTTGAAAGTTTCCGGCTTCTCTTTCAACGTAAATGTAATGGTGGAGTGGAGCTTTGAGCGCCAATTGATGAAAAGAAACCCTAAATCTGATGTTTGAGCGCCAATTGAATTTTAACTAGCCCGCTTAATCCTTTAGCCAATGTTGCCACCCTCAAGCGGTCGCAACTCCCACATACTTCTTTTAGCTAATATTGCGACCGCCAAATGTCGCAACTCCCACAAACTTTTTAGTTTTTGGATTTTTCCAACTGGTTTGCAACTGAAAATAAAGAATCGTAACATTTGCAATCATTTTGCGAACATATCAGAGGATTTTGCTACCAATAAGAGGTCGGTCGGAAATGGTCACTAGTTTTGCAAGCTTCTGGTTGCAAATTTTGGTGGCAGTTGCTCACTTTTCGAGTAGTTACAATTAGGGGTGGCAATCGTGTCGGGTTGATGGGTTGACGGGTTACGGGTTGGTGGGTTGAAATGTTCAACCCGAACCTGACCCATATTATTATTCAGGTCAAAGATTTAAACCCTAACCCACCCATATTAATTCGGGTCAACCCAACCCATTTAACCCATATTTTTAAATAAGTGATATAACTTGACAATTTATAAACGAGTTGTTCGGTTTTTAGCAGGTTATCGATAACGTGTTTAATGATGAGTATGAGTGTGATAAATAAATAATATAATGGATCAAAATTAACATTACTATAACTAACAATGTAAAATAGAAACCGAAAAAACAAAAACAAAAATAGAAAAGATTTTTAGTTAAACGGGTTAATGGGTCAACCTGTTCATAATACAGGTCAACCGGAACCTGACCCGTTTTTTAAACAGGTCGTGTTAGTCAATCCAAACCTGTTTTTTCGTATCGAGTTCAGGTCGGGTTAACAGGTCGTGTCAAAAATTGGCGGCCCCTAATTACAATGCAGAATATTGTCAAGTAGTGAGACACATGTAATTTTGATTTTAAGTTGGATATATAATGAAGTTTCTAGAAAGGCATATGAAATTCTCCTTAAGTTATACTGAGGTATTTACATGCGCAACATTCTTTGAAACATTATATTAAGGTGTACCCAATAAAGAAATATTTATATTAACTGTTAAACATAAAAAATTTAAGAGTAAATTACAAAACTCGTCTTTTATGTATGTATGTTATTGCAAATCATGTTCTTTGTCTTCAATAATTATATTAATCATACCTAATGTTTGTAAATCCTAACATGTTATATCCTTTACCCCAAACCCAGTTAATTTTCTCAGTTAATTGTAGTCATGTGTGGCCCACGTGAGGGCATTAATGTCTTTTAACATACCCATCTGGTTCCCCCATTTAAAACCCCAAATAACCATAATTTGTTGACTGCGGTTGCCCTGTTTCACCCTAATTTGGAGAGGAAAAACAAGAACCGACCTTAGCTCAGTTGGTAGAGCGGAGGACTGTAGTGTGATCATGGCTATCCTTATGTCGCTGGTTCGAATCCGGCAGGTCTGAATCGTTTTTATGTTTTCTAACACATGATTTACTTTGTAGCTTAATTTGTTTTATTTTTCCTTCAAATTATATTTACTAGTGTGTGGTCTGAAGCTGCAAATGAGCCAACGAGAGAGCTTACTTTGGCTCGTTTACAAACCAAGCCAGGAAAGCTCTGATAGAATTGTTATTGTTCACCATTAATTTTTGATTCACATAGAGATTTGATAACAGAAAAATAGACAGAGAGAAAAGAGTTTTATTCCAACAACAATTCTGTCAGAGCCAGATCCTGTGAAGACGCCTGTGTGGCAAGAGAAGATCGAAGGGTATTCGATCAGTGTGTAGCGGTGATCGTTGTGAAAAGATCGAGGGTATCGATCAGAAAACAGAGGTAATGGAAGGAATAAGAAAACAGAGTGTTGTGAATCTGTTTGGAAATACAACCTAGACTAATGAACTTGGTTGGTATCTCTGTTTGTGATGGAGCAAAAGTAAAGGTATTAAATTGTGAAGAATAATACCACACATTCAAGAAGATTTTGGATGGAGAAGAAGGAATGACCAACAAAAGGCACCCGTGTTCTTTAAAATCTATGCAGTGCAGTGAGGGTGAAACAGGGCAACCACAGTCAACAAATTAGGGTTTTAAATGGAGAAAATTACCAAATTAGCCAAGAAAAACTTTGACTTACCAAATTAGCCATTTGATGCCTCCTTGGAGCAGGGCATCCCACATTTAATGCGTCCGCCAATGGTGACTTGACACGTGGCAAAAGTAACCTGATACCTCAGCCGCCAGCGCATCCGGGCCAAAAAGTAGGCTGATGTGTCCGGCTAAGCTGCATCCGTAGACAAATGGCTGGCTTGGCTGTGGCTCGTTGAGTGGCTCCTTGGAGGAGCTGTAAGACGCACGGGGGCGCATGGGGGCATCGGTTTCCGTGCTTTTCTTTTTCTTTTTTTATATTTCACATATTCATTTACATTTTTTGTTAATTCAAACCCTTCTACTATATATAATGACAAAAATCAGTTATTTTCAACATGTTCTCTCCAAACCAATTTTTATAAAATGCTTATGTCAATGTATCCGCCTTATGATACTCTCCAAATAAAAATGAAGTTGTTTAACAGTGTTGAAGATGACGTTTTTCTGAGCTTTAGAAGTCCTAGTGTTTATGGGTGACGGGACCTGCCCCGAGTGACGGAAGTGATCTGTCTTCCCATTTATGGTAGGTGGTTTAACGAAGAAATTCGAAGAACTCACCTACAAAGGGAACGTTGGATCACTTCGTGTTATCGGATTTCCCCGTCCACGTCCTCTACCGCTCCTCCAATGCCGCTAAATTATTCAAAAACAAAGAGGAATTGGAGACCGAGCTTTGTGGAGGAATTGGATCACTTCGTGTTATCGCTTAAAAAATATCTTTTTTAGTCTGTAATTTTTTTTGGTTTATTTTGGTTTGTTTTTTTATTAGGTTTAATTTTTGTATTTAAAGTAAATAAAAAGTTGTACTTATTTCTTTTAATTTTATTTGACATTTCTATCCATATCTCCATCTATATATTTAAAACTAGGTTTTTACCCGGGATTGCTTCCCGGGCTCGGGAAAGTTATTTAGATTAATTAATAACTATTTGTTTGTAATACGACAACATTACATCAACCATCTAATTCGATTAAACAACAATGTCTTCAAATCACCGGATTAGATCATGAACTCATATTAGAGGACAAACAAAAGCACAACAGGACCATATGAATAATATCATTTCAACTTTTACTTCAATGCACTTACATGATAGGGTGATTTGGGATTTTGAAAAAATCTTTGTTTTTTTACCTCTTTTACAAAATAATATGTTGACCAAAAGTCAATAAGATATTGACAAATAGTCAAACAGATGTTGAGTTTAAACAGATGTTTGGTTTAAGGCCAAACATCTGTTTATGGCCAAACATCTGTTTAAGTCCAAATATATGATATAGAAGACCTTAAACACATGTTTGACTTTAAACAGATGTTTTGCCTTAAACAGATGTTCTCCTTCTATATCAGATATTTGGACTTAAATGTTTAAAGTTAAACATGTGTTTAAGGTCAAACAACTGTTTAAGTCCAAACATCTAATATAAAAGACCAAACATCTGTTAAAGGCCAAACAACTGTTTAAGCCTTAACAGATGTTTAACTTGTTAAGATCTACTGTCTTCTCACACAGTTTTCCTATTCAAAACACTGTTGAACCTAACATGGAAAGTTATTTAAAAAAACTGTCTTCAAATCACCGTTTTAACCAAACAGCGGTTTCAACCACAGTTTTAACCCAACAGTGGTTTTAAACCACCATTTTAACCAAAAAGCGGTTTCAACTACAGTTTTCTGAACAGTAGTTCCAAACATCTGTGGACATCAATCTATTGACCAAAGTCAACAGATTTATCAACCACTGTTTTATTTTCAAACATCTGTTCCCAATAACAGAGCTTTGATCATTTAAACATACCTTTGCCAATATTACAAGCTTTTACACTATCAAACCTAAATATTTATAAAAAAGTACAAGTGTTAAACAGCATACAAAGTTCATCCATCAGTTGACCCAATTCAACAGATGTATCAACCACTGTTTACTTTTGAAACATCTGTTCTCAATAACAGAGCTTTGATCATTTAAACAGACCTGTGCCAATATTACAAGAATTTACACTCTCAAACATCAATATTCATTTACTTAATTTTAATAACAAACATTATTAATAATTTTAACACAACTAATTATATAAAAAAATACAATTGTCAAAACAGATAATAGCATTCAATAAAATACAGGATCCTAATTCCTAATCTATTGGTGAAACAGTAGTTTCGATAAGTAAAGCTCCTTTCGGACCATTGTAGTTGTCAACATGTTGGACGTATTTCAGAAGTTCATTGGTCAGATCAACTTCAATCATATCCCCCCAGATGCTTGTTATCAGCCACTTGTTGTCTTCAATTATATTAGTACTTCGGCGTGCATCAACATAATCAACTACACGAGGATTATTGAAAACAAACATCTTCTTCCAGCCTTCTTCTTCATATCTGAGCAAATCAGCAGTTAGCTCAGCAGACTTTCCAATAACAATCAAATGCAACCTCTTTGCAATGGTCAAAAAATGCCCTTGGCAAGGATTGACTACAATACTCTCAGGAAAGTGAAGCATAGTGAAGCATTCTGAAAGTCTCACTAACAACATCAAAACAAACGATGTTCCTCTCACCTAGTGGATACCAATAATTTGAAACCATAAAATATATGGTTTTATCAGCATAAACTCCTGTAGACCATGAATAACGACTTGAACTATAATTTTTTACGATACCGGAATTTATTGTTGTCCATGACTCACGACGTCGTGAGTAAACACGAGCAGCAGTTACATTACGGTAACATCTGATGTTCAGCACTTTCAGATCATTGAACTGATCAAAATAAATTCCACCGGTATCAGAGTTTCGATGATGATTGTAATTAAAGTAGTCATCACACAAAACCTTATACTGCCTAATAGTTGGATTCCAAAGAATCAACTGAGAGCAAATCCCTTCATTGAAAACTAACAACAACCCATTAAATGAAGATAGAATACGTAAGAAGCTAGAGTGGACATTGTTAGGAAAACTTAAGGTTTTACTACTAACAACATCCAACTTACCACCAACTACGTCGTCAATGACAATTGACGTGTCTTTAAAGGATAATAGTTTCTTTTCTACTGAATCTCCACTTCGGAGAGCATGCATCATCTGAAATGCATGACTTGACAATTCCGTATAAAAATTCTTGGAAAGACATTTGAAACGGCAAATATCTTCTGCAGAGAGCCTTGAGAAAACCTCGTCAACAATCACTTGAAACCCAAATTTTTCCATCCTGCAGAGAGACTTGTGAAAATCTCGTCAACAAAATTTTTGAAGATGATTTAGTAGATAGATGAAAATGGTAATGATCAAAACCTCTGCCAAATGTATTTTATATACCCAATAAAGAAGGCTATGACTAAATACATCGTCAGACGAAAGAATATCATGCGACACTCATTAGGCTTTTAATGCATTTACATGGGAAAAATACAAAATTAAACACGTTATTATAATTACAATTAACCTATTCATTTACCTATAACACGCCTTTAGCATAAGACAGAAGTGATTGCTTAACGTGCATTAATTGCAAAGTATATATCCCAAGGCATTTTGAATTTGAAATTACCGGCAATTTCAAAACCACTGCTATGGTATATGTCTGCCAAAGGAAATATCTGCTAAGTTATACTTTCTTGGCTATGGGCAGTAGTTTGCTGATCTGATTTGAAAGCAATTGTCATGATGAGTTTTCTAATAGCATTAATTATTGATTTAATTTGCAACAAATAGTCATCAAGAATTTTTTTTATTTTGTAATTTAACTTTAAATTTTATCATTAAAACAATGTTTTAAATTAAATACTGTTAAACATCTAATCTGGACATAAACAAATGTTTGAAATTAAATAAATATTTGACCTCAAACATCTGTTTGAACATAAACAGATGTTTGAAATTAAATACTGTTAACATAAACAGAGATATAATATCTACAGTTTGGACATATAAATACTGTTAACAAAAACAAAGATAGAATATCTACTGTTGATGATGAACCACTTTTGTTGTTGGGCAGTGGTTCATCTTAGAGTTTGTATAGGTTTGTCTCGAGAGATAAAGTATAGAGAACCACTGCTACAATAAACACTGTTACATAAGAAGGACTGATACATAAATACTAAAGTTGAATCCGCTGTAGAAGCTGTTATAACTACACCATAAGTGCTAGTCTTTAACAGGACTTTGCCTTCAACAGTGCATAGGCCTCATGAGACAATAAGCCCATCAGTCTTTATATGGAGCAGGAGTTAATTATAACAGTCCTTAGCATGATCAGCTGTTATAACCACACCATAACCCTTTGAGAGGTTGACCATTAAACAAATCCTTGACACTATTAATCCTCTGTTGACTTACCAAACAGATCTTCAGACACAAATCAACATCAACATAATCTAAATATTACTGAAACAGTAAATAATAAATAAAAATAAAACACAACAAAGATTCATAAAATTAAATTTATTCAGGACCTTAAAACTAAAAGTCCAATAATTACATGTCATACTGAACAATATTAAAGTTCAAATCTAAGAATACAGCAAGAATTAATAAACTTTAGTTTCCACTACATCGATTGCTGAACCTCTTGATGTATGTCCTTCAGCATCGCCATAAACTGCACGTCTCTATCACCACACTCCATATTACTGACAACACAAATAAGAATAATAAACTAACCTAAAATGCAAACGTCTCTTTTTCATTTTTATTGCACATCTGAGTTTTCACGATATTGGACGAATCTATACTTTCTTTAAAAGAAGAAAATCTTCCTGGCGCAAGAAAAGGTGACTTTGGATTTAACGGAAATCAAAAAAATGGCACATGTAACTTTAAAGTTGCATCTCTGCCATCAAAAAAGGTAACACATGCAACTTTTCACGATGTT
The DNA here is from genome assembly GCF_002127325.2 of Helianthus annuus. Lineage (NCBI taxonomy): Eukaryota > Viridiplantae > Streptophyta > Magnoliopsida > Asterales > Asteraceae > Helianthus > Helianthus annuus. The sequence goes on along the minus strand of NC_035445.2, from coordinate 161,312,568 downwards.
GCAACAATGATACTGCAGCATCGATATTGAAAGGTTGATGTGGGATGCGAATTTACATTGAAACAACGATGTTGGAACAATGATACAGGAACGATAACATGTAAACATTATCAACAAACATTCGAACAAAGAAGTGTAATGGAAAATTAGCTGCTAAATCACAAGAAAGATGCATTTGAGAGAGAAAGATACGCTCACATATATGAGCGAGCGAGATTTGAATGTGAAATCAGATAATTGTATCTTATTTATAGGATAAAAATATATATGGTTTGAAATTTGAATTTCAAAATTACTGATATTAATTAGTAATTACAGATTTGATTTGAAAGCAATTGTGATGATGTTTTTTGGGAACTGATATGCAAAGTAGGAAAAAAAAAGAGAACGTGAATTTTAAATTACCATCTTACATATTTTTTATTTCAAAATTTCAAAATTACTGATATTATCAGTGATCTGATTTGAAAGCAATTGTCATGATGACTTTTGTAAATTTTATTTTAACTTTAACAATTAACTAAGAGATAATAACCGTCAGTTTGAAATTCATATTTTGCATATTTTAAAAGTCCAAAGCTCAAGAAATTACCATTAATTATTGATTAGATTTGCAACAAATAGTCAAAAAGTATTTTTTGTTTCTTAATTTAACATTAAATTTCATCACGAAAATAATGTTGGAGGAACTCTTATCACATTGCAATATAACAATTAGGTAAAATGGTAATTTCATTTTAATTGTAGGAAAACCGTTGATGGTCAATATCAGTGGATGTCAACACTAAAAAAGTGACCAGTGGCTATTTTATCCTATCAGTGGATACCGAACAGTTTTTTTAAACACTGACATTTGGTAAGTCAGTGGTCAACACGAAGATTGAAGAAACAGAGGTTATATTCATCAGTAGATAAGTTTTAACAATCAACTGTTTCAACCAAAACAGCGGTTGTAACAGGCTTTAAACAGATGTTGTTGCTTAAACAGATGTTTCGCCTTATATATCAGTTTTCTGGACTCAAAACAAAACTTTGAACTTAAACAGATGATTGGCAATAAATAGAAATTAGGCCATAAATAGATTTTTGACCTTAAACAAAACTTCGAGCTAAAACAAATGTTTGCCCATAAACATCTGTTTGCAAAAAAAGACCAATTTCAAGAATACTATACCCAAACAATCAAAATGAGGAGTTTAATAATCATACAAGTATACTTTATTTTTATTTATTAGTATAAAAATGAAACAACTGTTCAGTTTATATTAAAGATCAAATCAATGAAGGGATTTGATAAATACTGTTACATATAAAGACTATTGAGAGAGAAAAAGACACTCACATATATGAGCGAGCGAGATTTGAATGTGAAACCAGATAATTATATCTTATTTATAGGATAAAAATATATATGGTTTGAATTTTGAATTTCAAAATTACTGATATTATTAGTAATTACTGATTTGATTTGAAAGCAATTGTGATGATGTTTATTGGGAACTGAAAGGTAAGTAGTGTATATCTTTATATCCCTCCTTATTAAAGTAAATAAATATTAGTAATGATATGCAAAGTAGGAAAAAAAAGAGAACGTCAATTCTAAATTACCATCTTGCATAATTTTAATTTCAAAATTTCAAAATTACTGATATTATCAGTGATCTGATTTGAAAGCAATTGTGATGATGACTTTTCTAATTTTTATTTTAACTTTAACTAAGAGATAATAATCGTCAGTTTGAAATTCATATTTTGCATATTTTAAAAGTCCAAAGCTCAAGATATTACCATTAATTAGTGATTTGATTTGCAACAAATAGTCATCAAGTATTTTTTTTATTTTGTAATTCAACATTAAATTTCATCAGGAAAACAATAATGGGGGAACTCTTATCTCATTGCAATGTAACGATTAGGTAAAATGGTAATTTCATTTTAATTCTAGTTTTTGTTTGATAATTTCAATATATCACTAATTAACACCATCAAGGCATCAATTATAAAAATGTGAGCAGTGGCTGTTTTTTAGGAATACCGTTGATGGTCAATATCAATGGATGTCAAGAATAAAAAAGTGACCATTGGCTATTTTTTCCTATCAGTGGATACCGAACAGTTTTTTAAACCTCTGATATTTGGTAAGTCAGTGGTCAACACGAAGATTAAAGAAACAGAGGTTGTATTTCAGAAGTGGATAAAAATTAACAATCAACTGTTTCAACAAACACAGCGGTTGTAACAAGCTTTTAAACACATGTTGGGGCTAAAACAGATGTTTCACCTTATATATCAGTTGCATGGACTTAAAAAAAGTTTGAACTTAAACAGATGATTGCCAATAAACAGAAATTTAGCCATAAACAGATTTTTGGCCTTAAACAAATCTTCGAGCATAAACAAATGTTTGCACATAAACATCGGTTTGCAAAAAAAGTCCAAATTCAAGAATACTATACCCAAACAATCAAAATCAGGAGCTTAATAATCATCCAAGTATACTTTAATTTTATTTGTTAGTATAAAAATGAAACAACTGTTCAGTTTATATTACAGATCAAATCAATGTAGGGATTTGATAAATACTGTTACATATAAACACTGTTGGGATATACACTATTACATATAAACATTGTTGTGACTAAATTGTTACATATAAAAACACAGAGGTGATAACATTTATCAACCAAACAGACTATAAAACTCTAATGTGAAAAACACTGTTACATATAAACACTGTTAACATAAACAAAGGTCTGAGCATAAACAGATGATTGCTCATAAACAGAAGTTTGGCCATAAACAGATGTTTGCCCATAAACAGATGTTAAAGGCCAAACATTTGTTTAACACTTAACAGATGTTTAACTTAAAAACAGTGTTCAACCTAACATGGATTTCCATTATCTATTGACCAAAATGCAAACAGATGTTAAACCACTGTTTGTTATTGTACTTTACAAAATTACATACAATTTAAAATATAAGAACAACACCAATAAATTTAGGAACCTAACAGCAAAAATTTACTGCTTTTAGCTTAAAATTTAGTGCTTTTAGCTTTAAACTCCATCAAAGTATATCTTCGAAAATCGCCATGAACTCCGTGGAAGTACTCAATGCATTTCCGGCAGGATTTATAGAAACCTGATCACTCGTGAACAAACCAACATGCAGTATACGAAAACACTTCTTCAGCTGTGGAAGAATAGCCCTGTCCTCATATACTTGATACTTAACTTTGTTCATAAAAAGCTGCGATAAAACAAACTTTATGCTTATTTAAATACAAAGAAGGTAGGAAAGACCAAATACTTTAGCAGGAAGTACTGCAGCTTCTACATCATCATCATCATCATCATCTGCAGCAGATCATTCACAATCATCATTTAGTCACAACTCATATAACAAAACTTCAGTAAAAATCAAAAACAAAATGATACCATTATCAAGGGAAACCACAACTCTACCATCAAAGAAGGTAGCACATGCAACCTTTAACGATGTTGCACACAATTATATTGCAACATCGATATTGAAGGATTGATGTGTGATGGGAAGCTTCATTGAAACAACGATGTTGGAACAATGATACTGGAAAAAGATTATATAAGGAGTAGTGGTTAGTTATAACAGTCCTTAGCACATGGAACTTTAACAGAGATTTGTCTACATCAGTGGATAGGCCTCATCAGTATTTAAGTCCATCAGTCTTTATAAGGAGCAGTGGTTAATTATAACAGTCATTAGCATGATCAGTTGTTATAACCATCAGTCTTTATAATTGTATTACATCCTGTTGAAAAATAGAATTGATAAATTTAGGGAAAGTGAGGTTGAAAGATGATAACCCAACGGTGGAGCATCTCATTCTACATGTTCGATAAATTAAAGGTATTCTCATATAATGGTTCATGGCTGCTTCCAAAGAATCCGCACTTTGGACATCTGTTGTTCTTCAAACATCTATTATCTAAGAAGTTTGAAGACAACAGATGTCCAAAGTGCCACTTCATTCACAACAGTAGAACAATCATCATCATCATCATCATCATCATCATCTGCAGCAGATCATTCACAATCATATTTAGTCACAACTCATATAACAAAACTTCAGTAAAAATCAAAAACAAAAACACATACCATTATCAAGGGAAACCACAACTCACCTATCAAAGAAGGTATCACATACAACCTTTAACGATGTTGCAACAATTATATTGCAACATCGATATTGAAAGATTGATGTGTGATGGGAAGCTTCATTGAAACAACGATGTTGGAACAATGATACTGGAACGATGATTATATAAGGAGCAGTGGTTAGTTATAACAGTCCTTAGCACATGGAACTTTAACAGAGATTTGTCTACATCAGTGGATAGGCCTCATCAGTATTTAAGTCCATCAGTCTTTATAAGGAGCAGTGGTTAATTATAACAGTCCTTAGCATGATCAGCTGTTATAACCATCAGTCTTTATAATTGTATTACATCCTGTTGAAAAATAGAATTGATAAATTTAGGGAAAGTGAGGTTGAAAGATGATAACCCAACGGTGGAGCATCTCATTCTACATGTTCGATAAATTAAAGGTATTCTCATATAATGGTTCATGGCTGCTTCCAAAGAATCCGCACTTTGGAAATCTGTTGTTCTTCAAACATGTATTATCTAAGAAGTTTGAAGTTTGAAGACAACAGATGTCCAAAGTGCCACTTCATTGGATCAATCGAGGAAGAATTATATGAGAATACCCTTAATTTATCGAACCTGTAGAATGAAATGCTCCACTGTTGGGTTATCATCTTTCAACTTCACTTTCCCTAAATTTATCAATTCTATTTTTCAACAGGATGTAATACAATTATTACCTTAATTAAGATATCTTCAACATTGATTTCACTCAAATGATCCCTTCAACTGCATCAAAAAATACCAAAAATAAAACTAATAAAACCATCCAATATTCCTGAGTACTCACCAATAATGTGATGATCAATATAAAATCAAACCGTAATAGCATACAAATCATAAGGAAATACGAAAGAAACAAACCAAAAACCTATTGCGCGATTAAAATTAAAAGGATATCATACGCAATATTCAGTAATTAGAATGGCCATTTTTACCTTACTTGACAACAATAGCAAACAACATCAAACAATAATAGTAAACAACATCAAACAATAATGGCAAACAACATCAAACAATAATACCAAACACCTGATGTTGAATCCACTGTAGATGCTGAACCACTGCTGTTACAAACAGATAATACCTCGAGAACTGGAAATGAAACCCTAATTTCAGAAAGAATAATCGCTGAACATACTCAAACATCAATAATCAACAGATGTTATACTCATATCATCACCATTAAGAAAAAACACTTATTTCTGAACATATTCAAACATACCAGCTTATGGCAGAAATCTATCCGCAACTAAGTTGATTTCAACTTTGATGACAATCGATGACAGCAACCCTGGAACCATATGATTAGATTACGAGTAGAAATTAGGATTATTATAAATAAGAGGAAATGATGAAAGTATTTCAACTAAAAAAAAAGAAGAACAAACCTTTTGATGAAGTAATCGATGAACAAAAGAAGATTTTATGGTGGCGTCTGCAAGAAGATTAAGGTTTGCAGGGTTTGTGAAATTTGAATTTGAATCGCCAGAATATAGAGAGAGAAGGAACCCTGGGCATTTGTAAACAAAGAGGAGAAGTGAGAAGAGAGATTATATAAGGAAAAGGGCAGTGGTACTGTTGGGCGGGAAAAGAGAACTGAGGATGCCCTAATTAAGTGACACGTGGCCCAAATAACTTTCATTTATTATATATAATAGATTTGGTAACTAGTATACCACTATAGAAATAATTAGAAGAGATGGGTGGTGGTGAATTTGAACCATCGGGTGATTGCAACCCACCACCATGCTACCGTTCATCGCCACCAGCCTACTGTGCACCGCCACCAGGCTGCCGTGCACCGCCACCATCCTACTGTACACCGCCACCAGGCTGCCGTGCACCGCCACCACCCCACTGTACACCGCCACCAACCCACTGTACACCGCCACCAGGCTGCCGTGCAATGCCACCAGGCTACCGTGCACCGCCACCACCCCGTTTAAATCCTAATTTATTCAGCCTGCCGCCTCTGAATACCGATGATGAGTGGGACGGTATCACCGATGAAGAAGCAAGCTTTGCCTACGATTGTGCCATGGCAGAACTCCAGTTTTCCTGTTTGCGAGTTAGGGGTAGTCAGTCAAACTACATGGATTGTGGGGAGCCCAAGAAAAGTGACCAGCTTTTAAATTAGAGAAATAGTTATTATTGGCAAAATGTATGTTAATGATAAAATGTATGTTAATATGTTATCAAAAAGTAGTCCAAATTTTAGGTGAATTAAAAACAAATTTTATATTTTATATATAATTCAGTAATTTGTTATGAATACACATAAATATATGAATTTGAATGTTAAAAAAACATGCCTCTATTTTCTAATTTTTTAATATTAAAATGTTAATATGTTATTAAAGAAATTCATATTTTAGGTGATTTGTTATAAAAGAGAAATGAAAAACAAATTTTATATAAAATTTAGCAATTAAATTATATTTTGTGATTTTGTTATTTTTATAGTATTAATTAAATTGTATTTAGTGATTTTGTTATTTTTTTATTATTTATTAAATTATAAAGGAATTATTACATAAAGAACACAAAGTAAACGATCATGAAGGTAAATTAAAAATTTCATATTAAACTACGTTATGACGTGGTAAACAACGCCAGAAATACAAATTATCTGCCATGAACCTTCTATATGACTTCATTTTTTAATTGATGTCACCGGTGAGATTTATCGGTTTATCTATAACGAGATGCTCCATCAGCATACATAGATACACACCTTCGTTTCCAGTCAAAGAGCAGTTTGACACGACATAGTCATCATTCATTTCAAATGAACTGATTTTTTCTGGCTTTCCAGTCTTTTTCCAATAGTGCAAATTAACTAATACTGCTCCTAAGTATACGCATATTTTTGTCAGCCTAGGGATGACAACCTATCTGTATTTTTCGCCTGCACAGATGTCTTGACCCGGGAACATTACCAGCTGTTGGGTTGCCAGCTCAAGACGTAGCATTAGCCACTCCTTATTTTCTAGCGGGATCGGGAAAAAAACATAATCAATGTCAAAAAAGGAAGGAAACGGGCTTAATTTACCGTTACAGTAAGTAGCCGCATTTTTCGGAACCGATTCCAATAAACAATCATAAAACTTTGGTGGTAGTATTGTCCAACGTAGATTTAACAAGGGTTCTTTTTGAAGCTTTCTACTTCTCCAATTCATCAGTCTTCCAACCCACTCTTCGATATGCTGTAAAATTTGTAGTGTTAGTAACATATTTTAACAAATTATAGTTTACGCAAAATTGTTCATATAATTTACTGTGTCGTTGAGATAGCCATTGAAACGAAATCCCAATAAAGTTCCCCAAAAGTTTTTGTCAAGCTGTACTGATCTATTAAAAACAGCTGAATAACAGAACGGTGCGTCGCCTCTGTTGTAGAATTCGAGCACATCTTTCGACCAATTTTCTGTTTCATCGTCTAGTATCGCCCATCTACCGCGGTTGTGCTGATGTAAGCTATGTCTATTATGTAGACAGTCTTCTTCTCCCATTTTTTGGGGGTTGGATGATGTTCCGCTTTCTGTTGCATTCACCGGCTTCCTCCATCGATTAAGGATCCAACTTGAGGATTTTTTAGCAGGTTGATAGCAGTATTCTTCACCAGCTAAGTCTTTTCCCCGCCGTCCAGACATGCTTTTTTATTAAATTTAGGAAACCACCGATTTTTTATGTGTTTTTGCACTTGTAATAAAAGTTACTTATATAAAAAAATTACATTAAAAAAAACAAGATAAATGAGATGGGACGTTCCCGGCGCATCCCATGCGTTTACGAATCCTAGAAAAATGTGATGTGATTTAAAAATAAATGAAAAATAAAATTGTTTATGTTGAAGAAGATGCAAAACCACATGATGTATATACTATTGAAACGCAATTTTCAATTTTATACCATGAAATATGATTTAAAATACACAAAAAATTAAAAGTTACTTATATAAAAAAAGATTACATTAAAAATTAAAAAAAAAACGAATTTAAAGAGATGGGATGTGTCCGACGCATCCCATGCGTCATAGACGCCTAGGAAAACTGCCCTTGAATCTTAAATTATTATTGGACATTAAAGTTATTGGAGAGGCATTCGATGCAGCTACACATTAAACGAGGGGTCCATAGACGCTTCCGGGGTTAGACGTCTCCCATTGCAGGGACCACCACATGTGGTGGTTGCACTGTTCCTAGCTTGCTGCTTCCGAAGCGGGTAACAGGGACCACCTTTGCCGGAGCTCCGACCCATCTTTCCTCAGTAAACCACACGATCTAACCCGATTCAGTTACTCTCCGACCCGATCCGACCCGTTTTTGTAACGGAAACACACACAATGAATCAGAATTATTGGGAGGATGACTCAATCCCAAACTTTAACATTGAATTCATTGTAGAAGATACGGTTGCTATGCTGGACAACACTCTTCCGGCTACCACTAAACTGGTATTTCTTAATCTTAATTCTTTACGGTAGTGTTATTGGTTTTTTAGTTTTTGTTGTAGTGTTTACCATTCATTATCCCACTAATGTAGGCTAAGGCTCCTAGAATTAGAGTTAGAGCAGCTTGGGCGGTTCTAGATAAAATCAAGAAGAAAATGACAGGTAATTTAGAACATAGGCTAAGGCAGACGGTCTTTGGTCACTATTTGGATCTTCAGTCTGTCATTTGTGAAACCCCACTTTTGCTTTGTGTTGCACGACATCAGGTTCCCACTGATAATCCTAGCAATGGAATAAGTTATGTGTTTGGGAATGATTTTATTCATTTTACTCCCATCCAGTTTTGTCTTATCACCGAGTTTAGATTTGGACAGATTACAAATACGATATCCAATGGATCACCTAGTTCGTTCAGATAAAAATTTTCCCGGGGACACGCGATGTAAAGTTACGTCATTTAGAAGATGCATTTGATTCGGGCTGGTCACAACTCAGTGAAGACGATTGTCTTCGTATCTGTCTGTTGATGTTACTAAAGTTAGGTTTTAAAGGTACCCAAAGGTTCGAATCCATTAACAAAATGGTTCTGAATTTGGTTGATGATTTAGAAGCATGGAACAACTTTCCGTGGGGTAGCTATCTTTGGCAGAGCACGTATGTGCATGTTTATGATTTGAGTCGTCGACACCAAGAGTGTAACGCCGGGTTCTCGTTGCCTGGTTGCGTTTGGCCGTTCAAGGTACAAATTTTGATTTAATCTGATGCAATACATTGCAACCCCTTACTTAAAATAAAATAAATTTAATTTATGTATATGTGTAGATGTGGATTTATGAAGTCTTTCCAGAATTTAAAGAGATGGTTTCATTTTTTAAAACCGAAGCAATTCCAAGATTTTTGGGTTGGGGGCCTGGAAAAAGGGTTACAACTGCCACCGTTGAACGCATTTTTGAATCTGCACAAAAGGTAATTGCTGCAGTTTGTTATTTTATTCTCAGTTATATAGTAAGATTCAAATAAATAAATTGATTGATAAAACTTTTCATTATTCAATTCTTAGAATGAACATTACCGTCCGATTCAAACCATATTGCCCACTAGTCAGGAGATGCAGACTGAGTGGTACATATCGAGTGTTCAATTTTTAGAAAGTATTCGTATAGCAAGCGAGGTACCCCGTAACATGCAGCCTATAACAACTGTCACTAAAATCAATAATTAGGACGATAATTAGTCAATAAGAAAACCCTAATTGAGACACCCAAGTAATTCTGCATTGGCCCTAAAATTTTCAGAACAATCGGAAACAGGATCAGGGCCCCTAAAACTCAAGGGGGGCAAACCCTAGTTGAATAATTATCTAAATTAAATGTTGCTATGTTCTGATTGGCCCAATTATTGAATCACCAAAGCTAGTCCCGAGCCTAGGCAGCCTATGAATTAGACTGCTTAGCTTACGGACCGCAAGGGAAAGGGTTTACGGTCCGTAAGCGAGTCTCAAAAATTGCTATAAATAGCCGACCTTGGGACGTAAAGTTGTTGTCTGTACGTCGAGTTAAGGCTGTAATACTACAATAAACACACACACGATCACGAGGTGCTGCCGCAATCAGGGTAATAACTCGATCGCTATTACGATTCAACGTCCGATCGATTATAACTATCCAACGATTGTCTGAGTGCTGCTCAAATTGAGCTGATACTTTGTTATTCATTGTGATTTCGACTTGAATGTTTGAGTGCTGTTCGAATTCGGACTATGCTCTGTCATTCGTTGTGAATCCATTGAATTATTAAATATTGCACTTATTAATTGTTGTGAGGGTTTAATCTCGTGAATTGACGTAACTGCTGAATTAGTTACTAACCCGTTTGTGTGTACATTGTTAATTAAATTAGGTTAATCACAGGCAAATCAGTAAGGCTTAAACTCTGCTCGTAAAATCTGCAAAGTGAGTCATTCTCTTTTTATCAACTGTTTTACAAAACTCCAAATTATTTTCAAAGTTATAATTACAGGGATTAAGACTTTGTAATCACCATATTACAGCCGGTATGTGGGGTTTTGTATACATTACTTGATAATCTTCAACATTGGGGCAGCTAATGGGTGATATGACCATAATCACAGACACCACTAGACAGGTGGGCCAGTGGGTCGAGTGATAAAGTACCGTGGGTAGTTGGTTTGATATTAGAAACATTGTAATCGCTCTTAATACTGTGAATTATAACAAACGAGTCGTTTTAGTAAACTGAATGATTCACTCAGTATTTGCCCGCTGACAAAACCTTTTTCAAACATGTTTCAGGTGATATGTTGTGAGCAAAGAAAGAGAAGTGCCGTGAAGCACTCCCAGCTTAGAAAAGTGGCTCAGTGTAAATAAATAAAAGAAACATGTTTTGAAAAATAAAGATTTCCCTGGGAAATCACATTGTTGTAAATTTCGGGAGTTTATCCCTAAAGTTATAAAGCGAGCAGTTTAAATTATTGAAAGATCCTGTTTTACAAGACTTCCACTGTCACCTAAAATTTAAATACCGCAGGATTTCTGTCCCGCGGCTCCGGAAACGGGTAAAACCGGGTCGGGGGCCGTGACAGAAATAAGGTGGTATCAGAGCCACTATTTTAAGCTTACTGATTAAGCTCACTGTTCTAATTGATTTAAGCCTATTGAAAAAAAAACAATTAGGAAAATTTTATTTGTCATTCTGTGACTATATGTGCATTAACATATTAATTGTTGAAATTACAGTATGGGTAAACAAAAGATTTCTGCTATCTACCGCAAATTAGATAATACACCTAAAGAACAGGGAACCTCTTCCTCCAAATCTCCCACCAAGTTAGAGGAAGGAATCTTTGTCCGTAAGGCAAATTATGAAAACCCACTTACCCCGGAGAAAAGGAATTTGATTATTAGGAAGGGTCAAGAGAGAAAGAAACCCCAAACCAAGAGAGTGAGGTTTAACCCGGAGATTCAGGAAATTAGCAATAATCCACCAGGGGAAAATAACCTAGATGAAAAATGGGCAAATTTGTATCTGCTCGCTACCATAGTAGAAAATGCAAATCTTTAAACTTTAAATCTAGAAATAAGTACTTCCCAGTAAATAAATAAATAAATCTGAGTGTGTTCTGTTTGCTGTTATGTTGTACAAATTAGTGTGCAATAAAAGTGTTTATTTGTTAAGCTTTGTTCCAAAGTTTTAACTTAGCATTTTTGTGCATTTTGCATATATGCTACACAGCATGAGTGAGCTATCCGAGGCGTTTCAGAACCTCAACCTCTATCCTGTGCCAATTGAAGTCTCCCACAACTTCACTGGTTACATTGCCGACATAGAGGAACCTCTGGAATTCAAAGCTCCACCGCTGGAAAAAGCAAAACCTAAAAAGAGGAGAAGATATGTAGGGTGGAGAAAAGTGCGCAGAAGGAAACCTGCAACTAGGAGACTCCCTAAAATAGAAAATCCTGTAAGTATGAGCAAGGGAAAGGAAATAGAAACCGGAGAAAGTTCCAAACCAGTAGCGACAGAAATAGGGATAGACCTAAAGCAAAAGGGAATAGAGATCGGAGAAAGCTCTAAACAGCCTGAGGAGATCACATTCCAGGTCGAAATAGACCGTCTACTGGCCAATTGTGATGTCATAGAACCGATCAACAATAATCTCTTCTCTTACCCTGCCACAGCCCAATTCCCAATAAACCTAGAACCCGTGATTCCAGACCCACTAGTCCACACACGACCATTAGGCCAAATGGAAGAATGGTGGACCAATGACTGGCAATTCCAGAATATAGTTAATAGTCCCTATAGTTTTCTCCCACAGTTTGATCCAGAACCTGTCCCCAATCCGCCAATGAGCTATGAAAACCTGGCCGAGCTTCATCAGTTTGGTGAAGAACTGATAGGCACTGGGAATAGAATCAGGGAAATTGGGGAGCAGATTTCCTGGAAGTATGACGAAAGGGAACGTCACTACTGAACTGTCAGTTGATCCAAGAATAGTGGGGAGGGTTGGAAAAGTTTGTTTGTATTATAACTAATACAGTAAAACTAACTCTGTAAAATGGGCAATAAAACAATGTAAGATAAAAGGTGTGTATTGAAGCAGATATAATATATAAAACAAAACAGAAGTGGAGGCATCGACAATTTTGGTTATATTTGTATGTTTTAATAATCTATGTGTTTATCTGTGTTGATTCTATTACCAATAATTAGATACTAATAATTCCTATCAATATAAATTAGCAGATGGAAAACGCTAGTAATGAACCAGTTAATGAAGAGAATCAATCTGAGCAAAATCAGGAAAACCAATACATGACTAGACAAGATATTGAAAATATCATCACTCAAGGGATAGCCAATGCTATTCCAGAAATCATGGCTGCTGCTAGGAAACCTGTTGAATCACAACAAATCATTCCTCGTAAACGTACTCAGGAAGATAATTTTAGCCATAGTGTAAATGGAGGCGGCAATCATGATAATCATGATAACAATCCGCAACAGGCTCCACTCCCTAAGAAAATGAAAGCTGCAACACCTGGTTGCACTTACAAGGAATTTCTTGCTTGCAAACCCGCAGAATTTGCAGGTAACGAAGGAGCAACTGCAGTACTGCGTTGGTTAGAGAAAACCGAAGCAGTAATTGCAATAAGTAAATGTGCGGAAGAAGATCAAGTTATGTATGCATCAAACCTGTTCAAAGAAGGGGCGCTAGAATGGTGGAACACAGTGCTACAAGCAAAAGGAAGAAGGGTGGCCTATGCAATAAATTGGGAAGAATTTAAGAGTCTTGTCGAAAGAAAATTCTGCCCCGAATACGAAAAGGAACAAATGGCAAACAAGTTCCTGAGTCATCGTATGATAGGCGTAGATTGTCGAGGATATACTTCGACATTCTTCGAATATGCGAGAGTGGTACCTAACCTGGCTTCGCCAGAACCGGTACTCATTTCCCGTTATATTTGGGGATTAATCAGAGAAATCCGTAACATCGTTAAAGCTGCAAGACCACGCACTATTGACGATGCTGTAGAGTTAGCCAACACCTTAACCGATGAACTGGTGCACAGAAGAGAAGAAGATCGAAAGAAAGAATTGGCTCAGAAGTTACCCAGGGATTTCGTACGGGTAATAATAACCGCTTTAAAAGAAGAGGAACAGGACAATCCTCAACCCCGCCATTCTGCAGAAATTGCAAAAGAAAGCATTTTGGAAGATGCAATATAACCTGCAATTTTTGCAAATCAGTAGGACATAGTGAAGATAACTGCAAAAAGAAAGCCATAGTCTGCTATCACTATGGAGAAACCGGACATTACAAAACAGAATGCCCTAAATTGGTTAAAGCCGCAGATAATAAAGGCAAGCAAACTGAAGGGGCAACTAAGAAGAATGTTCGCGCATTCCAACTGACCACTCAAGAAGCCGAACTCATTCCAGATGTGATAGCGGGTACGTTCTTAGTACATAACGTCTATGCAAAAGTATTATTTGACTCTGGTGCAAACCAAAGTTTCATTAATACTTCATTCTGCCAAGCTCTTAACCTACCTTTAACTACCCTTAGGCAGATTTTTACAGTCGAAACGGCAGATGGAAATTCTGTCAACATAGACAAAGTATTGCAAGAAGGAAAGATAGAACTGTTAGGCCATAAGTTTTCTGCAAACCTGTTACCTATGAATTTAGCCGGATTCGATGTAGTATTAGGAATGGATTGGTTAGTCACCAATCATGCTCGAATCCTGTGTGATAAGAATTCCGTAGAAATCCGTACCCCCACAGGAGAAGTAATCTTAATTACAGGAGATAGACCTCGGAAGCCATTAAAATTCATTTCAGTAATGAAATTGGCTAGTTATTCAAGGAAACAAGAAATGGTGTATATGATTTCTGTAATCATTAACACTAAAAGTAAGGAACTCCAGGACATTCCTATAGTTTCAGAATACCCAAATGTCTTTCCAGAAGAATTACCTGGGTTACCACCGGATAGGGAAGTAGAGTTTAGAATTCATCTAATTCCAGGAACTACACCAATAGCTAAGGCACCTTATCGATTAGCACCTACTGAAATGCTAGAATTGAAAAAGCAGTTAGATGAATTACTAAGCAAAGGATTTATACAACCTAGTTCATCCCCTTGGGGTGCACCAGTGTTGTTTGTGAAAAAGAAAGATGGGTCGATGAGAATGTGTATCGATTATAGGGAATTGAATAAGGTTACAATCAAGAATCGATACCCACTACCTAGGATTGATGATCTTTTTGATCAATTACAAGGAGCTAGGTATTTCTCTAAAATAGATTTAAGATCCGGATACCACCAGTTGAAAGTACAAGAGGATGACATACCTAAAACTGCTTTCAGAACTAGGTATGGTCATTATGAGTTTACAGTCATGCCCTTCGGATTAACAAATGCTCCAGCCGCATTTATAGACATGATGAATAGAATCTGTAAACCATATTTGGATAAATTTGTAATCGTGTTCATTGACGATATACTCATTTATTCCAAAAATCAGGAAGAACATTGTAAGCACCTGCATGCACTCTTAACCTTGTTAAGAAAAGAAAAGCTTTATGCCAAATTCTCGAAGTGTGAATTCTGGCTGCAGGAAGTACAATTTTTAGGACATATGGTAAATCACGAAGGAATTCACGTAGATCCTGCTAAAATAGAAGCAATTACTAACTGGAAGGTTCCACGAACGGCTATCGAAGTTAGAAGTTTTCTAGGATTAGCTGGATACTATAGACGATTTATTAAAGACTTCTCTAAGATAGTTGTACCTTTGACTAAGCTAACCTGTAAAGCAGTTAAGTTTGAATGGGGACCTAGACAAGAGGAAGCTTTTAGGATTCTAAAGCACAAATTGACGAACGCTCCAATCTTAGCTTTACCCGAAGGAACCGAAGATTTTGAAGTATACTGTGATGCTTCAAAATTAGGATATGGATGTGTGTTGATGCAACGCAAAAAGGTAATTGCGTATGCCTCTAGACAGTTGAAAAAGCACGAGGAAAATTATACAACTCATGACCTAGAGCTAGGAGCCATAATTTTTGCCCTTAAGATTTAGAGACATTATCTGTACGGAAGTAAGTTTACTATCTATACAGATCATAAAAGTTTAAGGTATATATTTGGGCAAAAAGAGCTAAACATGAGGCAAAGAAGGTGGATGGAAATCCTAAGTGATTACGACTGTAATATTCAATATCACGAAGGAAGGGCAAACGTAGTCGCAGATGCCTTAAGTCGTAAGTATCATGAAAAGCAAAAACGAGTCCGTGCTCTTAGGTTAAATCTATAATTAGATTTAATGGAACAATTGAAGAAAGTTCAGGGAACGGCAATCAAGGACGATGCCGAAGGAATGAAAGGTTACTTAAAGGAACTAGAACAAGGAAAGGATGGAATTTGGAGATTCCATAAGAAACGAATTTGGGTACCTAAGCAGGGAGAATTAAGAAATAAAATTCTAGAAGAAGCTCATAAATCTAGGTATACCGTACATCCAGGAAACAATAAGATGTACCAAGATTTAAGAAATAATTTCTGGTGGATAGGAATGAAAAAGGACATAGCTAAATATGTAACCAAGTGTCTTACTTGTTCGCAAGTTAAGGCCGAACACCAGAAACCTTCAGGACTACTACAACAGTTAGAAATGCCTGTATAGAAATGGGAACTCATAACAATGGACTTTGTTACTAAGTTACCCAAAACCAGAAAAGGTAATGATGCTATTTGGGTAATTGTGGATCGATTAACCAAATCAGCTCATTTTCTACCAATGAAGGAAACCTTTAGCATGGAAAGGTTAGCCAAGTTGTATGTAGATGAAGTAGTATCCTTACATGGAGTCCCACTCTCCATTGTATCGGATAGAGATAGTCGTTTCACTTCCCGTTTCTGGACAAGTTTCCAGGAGGCAATGGGAACTCGACTCAATTTAAGTACTGCATATCATCCTCAAACGGACGGACAAAGTGAAAGGACGATACAAACAATGGAAGACATGCTCCGAGCATGTGTAATTGACTTTGGTGGTAACTGGGATAACCATTTACCATTAATTGAATTCTCCTATAACAATAGTTATCATTCAAGCATCGAAGCTGCTCCATTCGAAGCACTGTATGGACGCAAGTGCAGAACTCCCGTTTGTTGGGCAGAGATAGGAGAAAGTCAATTATCAGGCCCAGAGATTGTGCAAGAAACCACTGACAAAATAACACAAATCAAGGAAAGACTGAAAACTGCTAGAGATCGTCAGAAGAGCTATGCAGACAATCGCCGCAAGCCACTAGAATTTCAGGTAGGAGACAAAGTACTCTTGAAAGTTTCTCCTTGGAAAGGAGTGGTACGATTTGGTAAGAAAGGAAAACTGAGTCCAAGATATGTTGGACCATTCCCAGTGATCCAACGAATAGGACCAGTAGCTTATCGTTTACAACTACCAGAAGAATTAGCTGGAATACATGATGTGTTTCATGTATCCAATCTCAAGAAATATCTATCAGACGAATCCCTGGTAGTACCTCTTCAAGACATAGAGGTAAATGAAAAACTGAAATTCGTAGAGAAACCCCTACAAATAGAAGACCGGAAGATTAAGTTTCTCAAACACAAACGACTAGTGCTAGTGAAAGTCAAATGGGAATCCAGGAGAGGACCAGAATACACTTGGGAACTGGAATCAGAAATGAAGCGAAAGTACCCTCATATATTTCAGTAAATCTCGAGGACGAGATTTTTCTCAAGGTGGGGAGGATGTAACAACTGTCACTAAAATCAATAATTAGGACGATAATTAGTCAATAAGAAAACCCTAATTGAGACACCCAAGTAATTCTGCATTGGCCCTAAAATTTTCAGAACAATCGGAAACAGGATCAGGGCCCCTAAAACTCAAGGGGGGCAAACCCTAGTTGAATAATTATCTAAATTAAATGTTGCTCTGTTCTGATTGGCCCAATTATTGAATCACCAAAGCTAGTCCCGAGCCTAGGCAGCCTAAGAATTAGACTGCTTAGCTTACGGACCGCAAGGGAAAGGGTTTACGGTCCGTAAGCGAGTCTCAAAAATTGCTATAAATAGCCGACCTTGGGACTTGAAATAAGAAATGAAAACGACGTAAAGTTGCTGTCTGTACGTCGAGTTAAGGCTGTAATACTACAATAAACACACACACGATCACGAGGTGCTGCCGCAATCAGGGTAATAACTCGATCGCTATTACGATTCAACGTCCGATCGATTATAACTATCCAACGATTGTCTGAGTGCTGCTCAAATTGAGCTGATACTTTGTTATTCATTGTGATTTCGACTTGAATGTTTGAGTGTTGTTCGAATTCGGACTATGCTCTGTCATTCGTTGTGAATCCATAATTATTAAGTATTGCACTTGTTAATTGTTGTGAGGGTTTAATCTCGTGAATTGACATAACTGCTGAATTAGTTACTAACCTGTTTGTGTGTACATTGTTAATTAAATTAGGTTAATCTTAGGCAAATCAGTAAGGCTTAAACTCTGCTCGTAAAATCTGCAAAGTGAGTCATTCTCTTTTTATCAACTGTTTTACAAAACTCCAAATTATTTTCAAAGTTATAATTACAGGGATTAAGTCTTTGTAATCACCATATTACAGCCGGTATGTGGGGTTTTGTATACATTACTTGATAATCTTCAACATTGGGGCAGCCAATGGGTGATATGACCATAATCACAGACACCACTGGACAGGTGGGCCAGTGGGTCGAGTGATAAAGTACCGTGGGTAGTTGGTTTGATATCAGAAACATTGTAATCGCTCTTAATACTGTGAATTATAACAAACGAGTCGTTTTAGTAAACTGAATGATTCACTCAGTATTTCCCCGCTGACAAAACCTTTTTCAAACATGTTTCAGGTGATATGTTGTGAGCAAAGAAAGAGAAGTGTCGTGAAGCACTCCCAGCTTAGAAAAGTGGCTCAGTGTAAATAAATAAAAGAAACATGTTTTGAAAAATAAATATTTCCCTGGGAAATCACATTGTTGTAAATTTCGGGAGTTTATCCCTAAAGTTATAAAGCGAGCAGTTTAAATTATTGAAAGATCCTGTTTTACAAGACTTCCGCTGTCACCTAAAATTTAAATACCGCAGGATTTCTGTCCCGCGGCTCCGGAAACGGGTAAAACCGGGTCGGGGGCCGTGACACAGCCCAATGATGATACGATGCACAATAGTGGTGAGATTCCAAATGATGGGGTTGCTGACGGGTTTGAAGGTTATGCAGCGTTGTCCCCCATGGCCACCCAACCAGCAAGAAAAAGAAGGTCTGCAATTCATGACGGAGGAAATGTTTCAAATACGGATGAATTAGAATCGTCTCTTGTTGAAAAATTTAAATCAATATTGGACGAGAACAATGAGAAGCTAACTTTGCTAATTGAGGCAAAGGTGAGGGTGAAATTAAATAAATGTGTTTTATGTAATAGTGATGCTATAATTTAATATGTCTATTTCTTATGCAGCTAATGAGTCTAAGTCTTGATCATGGTAGCGTTCATTCAGTCGGAAAGGTAATGTTGTATTGCGAGGATTTAATCAATTCAATTACATCAAAAATAATATATACTAATGTTCGTTATCACTTAAACTTATGTATGTAGCCGGAAGTAGACTCGTTTGTCAACTTCAATGATGTTGGTGATTATCAAGTGGCAACAGTCAAGTTGCAACCGTGTGACGATCTTGTATGTAATAATACAAAACAGTTAGTCGATGATGCCCCGACAGCCGCATTGCGGCGATCAGAGAGGTTAGTAAAGCCGGGTCCGTCTATGCTATAACCTTTTTGTTTTGTTCAAGAATGTGTCAAAGAGAAACAAGAACAAAGAAGATAGTACGTGTACGGATAAACAGATTCAAAAGATCCGAGATTGGTATATCATCGAACGTTCACTGGTAACCAAGATAGATTCAAGGACCCGGAAGCTTGGAAAAACGATGGCCGGTGAAGTTGGTCCACAATTTTGGTCGTCGTTGCTAGGTAACGACGGGCCAGTTGGTTAAGTGATGATGTAAGAAAATTATCAATATTCATGCTTTCAAATTATTTATATTTTCAAAACTGTTAATTTTAAAAAATTTTCAAAACAGCATTTATACGGTTGGATGATTAAGATGTACGAGCAGAGGAACAAAACCGATCGTTGGAGCATTCTACCACCCTATTTTCAATTAACCATAATCGAGTGTGATGCACACCGGAGATTGGAGGGCTATTTCAATGGGTCCTTGGTTCCTGTTCCACCAATTTTCGAAGTTAAAGAGGTAAATTATGTTTGAATGCCGAAATGTTTATATATATTTCATTTAAAAATAAAAAATTACTAGCAACTTTTTTATGCATGGATAGGTTTATGTTCCGTTGAATATAAAAAACGTGCATTGGCTTTTGGCGGTGTTCCACCTTCGCAATCGGACTCTTACAATTTACGACAGGTTCGTTATATCGTATATATACCAATGTAGTGTATTGAATCAATTTCTTACAATTTACATATGCCTACGTGTGTAGTTTATTGGAAAGTGAAACCATGGTGAAAGACAGAACGGAAGTCATTTACCACATCAATTTTGCCTTCGACATATGGCTACGCATCAACGGACACTATTCAGCCGATGAGCCATTAAAGATGTCGTTGTCGTTCAAAGTTGTTTACCCCAGGCAAGTACCTCAACAATCAGGGAGTTTAGGAGATTGTGGTGTATGGGTTTGCATTTTCATGGAAAGGTTGATCAACAAGGAACCCGTATATCGAGAAGAAAACACCGCTAAGGCAGCTTACCAAATGAGACAAAGGTTGGCTATCATGTTCTACGATAGTCTGTTACCGGAAAACTTTGATCTCGTCAGTAGTTGCCAGTCATTTGAAAATGATGTGGATGAACAAGTTGATGAAAAAGTTGTAGATCCGTAAATAAGGTATTATGACATTGAACATTTGCAGTGGGCCAGCCCATTTCTGATTCGCCCCATTTCTGATTCGGCCCAATTCTGATTCAGATTTGGGGCCCAATTCAATGGCCCAATTCTGATTCGGCCCATAGTATTTCCACTGAATTAAAATTGTTCGATTTCAAAAAATGTCATTGGGCCGGCCCAATCTGGTTATATTTAACTATTGAAACAGTGTGTTTTTAATGGTTTGTTTATTGTTTATGGCCCATTTTACATTACAATATTTTGGTCTAGCCCATGCAGCTGACCCATTAATAGTGGGCAAACCCAGTCAAGAAGGGGGTGCAGGTAAAAAAATATACATATATTAAAAACAAAACTTAATGAATAGTATTTAAGTATTATACATATATTACTAGGGTAGGGATATGGTAAAAAGTGTTTAAAATGTGAGAAGGGTAAGAAGTGTTTTAAACCATTGGATATTTGATCTAATGGTTGAGATCAATAGGGTATAAAAATGTAAATTGTGTTTTAATTAGAAGGGCCTTATGTAAAATTGAAGGGCAATAGTGTCTTTTCAAATGTTTCAAATATGGTAACAGTATCCTATACAACCAAAACCCCCATTATTCTCCTAAAAATCAGCGACTTTCCCCAATCAAAAATGGTAACCGTATCCTACACTATATGAAGATATAACACTATGAACCCTTGATAAAACACTATATGAAGATATAACACTATGAACCAGGAAAATCAAGATGTCTGTACAGAATATAACACTATTGATTGGGGATAAAACACTATGAACCAGAAAATCAAGATGTCTGTACAGAATATAACACTATTGATTGGAGATAAAACACTATAAACCAGAAAATTAAGATGTCTGTACAGAATATAACACTATTGATTGGGAATAAAACACTATGAACCAGAAAATTAAGATGTCTGTACAGAATATAACACTATTGATTGGGGATAAAAAAACTATGAAAGGAAATTAAGATGTCTGTACAGAATATAACACTATTGATTGGGGATAAAACACTATACATCTGTAAATGCTATAAAACACCAATATCGAAGAAGGGCGCAGAAAGTAAACAACTGTATTGTATCTGGGGAAGGTATCTGGCGATTTCATGTATTTATAATTGATGAAGAATGATGCGTAGATGATAATCTTATTGGATCTTGCAAAAAAAAAAATTCAAAATTCGAATCAATCCCTATAAAAACTCATCGCGAGGTTTTTTTTTTTTTTTTGGCAGTTATCTTGGAAATCAATTAAATGATAAGAATGTCTAATTAATAATATACCCTTTTGAATTAATTAGGATAAAGGACACTTGTCATTCCCAAATTATTTCTCACACTTCTCACAAAAGTTCCACTTTGTACAGGATCCTCTACCTATATTACTATGCTTCAATATAGTTTTTTAAATAATTTATTATTTTACTATTATAACAATAATTGTTTTCTTACTTTTTAAATTAAATACATTTTCATATTTTTCTTAACTTTAATTATTTTTTTGTATTGCGGGTTGGGCCGGTCCAATTCTGATTCTCCCCAATTTTGATTTGGCCCAATTCTGATTCGGCCCAATTCTGATTCAGATTTTGAATATCAACAAGTGTTGGGCGTCTGGCCCATTAGTAGGCACACGTACCCATTTTAAAAACGCCATTGGGCCGGCCCATTGGCATGAGAAGGGGGTGCAGCAACAGCTTTTTCGGGTCATTTTAATGCACTATTCTCGTGCTTAAAAATTATCAGAATTATGTAAATAACATAATAGATATTAATATAACCAAAAGGGTGCGTTTCATACATATCTTAAATATTTAAAAAAAAACTGTTAACCAAACTAGTACATAAAACCAAAATCGGTTAACAAACGGGTGATCTTAGACATAATTGACGAACTATATGAAGATTTACAAGTAAATCTTCATAATCTCCCAAACAGAGACCCGATCGAAGTCTTCATTTGTACGTCAAGAGGTAGTCTAGTTGTGCTTCCTCGATCACTTCTTGTTCAGTTACCTTCTTCTCCGCCTTGGACACTGCCTTTACCCTTCCATTGAACCTGGAACACATGCACCTTAGGTAGGCCGAACGGGTCTCCACCTCCTTCACATCTCGTTCCGTTTCACCAACATGTCTACAAAACATGTGGAACACACTGACCCAAAAGGCGGCATCCATAGTCGCATGCCGGCATAGGTGTCTCGTTTCAACGTAGGACATTGCAACAGCAATGTCTTCAACCTCGGTCCATGAATCATCCATATTCTTTAAGGTTTTGTGTAGAGCTAATAAAGTGGAAGGATGAAAAAATGGGAGATATAGTTGGCTATATATATAGGCATGGAGTAGAAGTAATTAAATGCAAATTTAGTGTGAAACAATTAAACAATCTTAATTGTAACTTAAAGTTTAATAAAAGAACTAAATTGCGATTCCATCTTTTGGAATTCACAATAATTAAATGCTGATTTTGTATAAGTTAAAAAAATACCTTTAAATAAAAAAACAGATTCTAAGACTTTATAAAAAGTTATTAAATTATTTTAGTAATATTTCCTTTACCTATTTTTAAGAAATGGTTTAAAAAAATATATAATAATAGTATTAGTTATAAAAAAGAGGAGGTAGGTGGAAGTTATTATTGGTCTATAAATATGGACTATTGGTGGGAATTTCTTCATACCATAACAAATTTGCACAATAATGTCGTCAAAAGGAAGTCGTCAATCAAGCATTCCAGATTGTGTAGAGAACACTGTTTGGCTTAATCGGGATGACCAATCTGTTTATTGGTCACAAAATGTTCTTGGCTTCTACTACGACGGTGATAGCCAATTTTGCTATTCAACTTATATGGGGCAAACGCCATTAGACAGAGAGTGGTGGGGTGGAGTACTAGGGTATTGTGGAGATGGATTTATGCAAGAAACGGTAATTAGATTATTTTACATAGTTTTATTATTTATATTATTTATAATTTCTAAATATGAACATTTAAAAAAAATTATAGCATGTCCGTGTATGGTGTAACAAGCTAATACAAGACAGAGAAACAGAAAATCGTCGAGGGACATCTTCATCAGATACTGTTCGTTGGACCATTCTACCCCCAAATTTTATAAACCTTCTGGCGGAACAGGATCAAGATGCTTACGGATACGCTACTGGAGATGTAGAACTATACCCTGCCTTTTGGGAAGTGGATACGGTAAAAAAAATTACATTGTAAGAATGAGCAACATAGATATGCACTCACTAAATATTTACCGTATCTCTTTTTCAGGTTTACATACCAGTATCGCAAGACAAAGAAGGCTGGATAATCTTAAAGATAGATATGCACTCACTAAATATTACCGTTTATTTTACCAATAAATGTGATGCACTTAATTGCGGGGAATGATTCTGCGTTCACAGAAGGATACACCACACTCTAGTAGAATTCGTAAGTCTCTTCTTATGGTTCCTCGGTCGTATACAATATTGGGAAAATGCTGGACTAAGTGAGGCTGATGCGTTGGAGTACACCGGGGATGTTGTCTGGCCTACATCCGAACATCGGGTTGGTCAGAATTCGGGTGTGATATTGTCTATGTTACTGCAAAATCTTGTGCAAAACAGTGTACTTCCAAACTGGCAGGAACGAAACATGCAATATGCCTGTATGAGATATAGAAGATTTATGGTAGATCAACTCTATTCTGCACGTTTCACACCCCATTAATAATCTAATTAATAAATAATGCCTAGTGAAATTATTGTTTATTTAGTTAATTGAATCGAAATTTTTGTTAATTTAATTAATAAATAATGACTAATAAATAATTTAATTTAATTATTGTGAAATAAATTAATTGAATCGAAATTTTTGTTAATTGTTTATTTAGTGAAATTATGTTCTATTTTTTAAATTATAAAAGACTTTTTTTGAGAACATAATAGTTAAAACAGAAAATTAATATAAATAAAATAAGGATTGTAATATATCTTAAATAGGATATACATTTGGCATAAATTTATACAAAAACTTATTTAATCATTACTCAAATTGTACGAGGGGTATGTATTTTGAAGTACATAATCCTGAAATTCTCCGGCTTCAACTTGGACGGGTGTGGGTTGTGGCTTAGAGACGCGGCGAGAAGAAGTTTTTGTTTTGGGCGGTGCTAAACAGCTCGCACGAGAATGCCCGTACGTTTTGCACTTACCGCAGTATATGAGAGTGGGGTCCTCTCCTAGCGATAGGATTCGTTTGTTTTCTTTCGGACGTCCGGCTTGTCGTTTTGTAATAAGCGGTGGTTGCAGATTCACCAGTCCATCGGGTACTTCCCACTC
Source organism: Helianthus annuus (assembly GCF_002127325.2). NCBI lineage: Eukaryota > Viridiplantae > Streptophyta > Magnoliopsida > Asterales > Asteraceae > Helianthus > Helianthus annuus. Next base: position 161,287,560 of record NC_035445.2, on the reverse strand, counting down.
TGATTTATCAGGGACTGGATTTATATGCTCCTCATATGTGGATTTATAAACTTCATTAGTGTAACATGACATCGCATAATGAGCACAATCTGGTTCACCTAAAAATCTAGATACCGCAATAACGTGCCCGCAAGGTAACCCAGATACTTGCCAAACCCGACAACTGCATGTTCCATTAGAGAAGTCAACTAAGCCTCTCTTTCCACCGTCATCAACGTCAAAACTGTCCTGAGCAATTCCAGCAACCACCCACGAATGAGAACCTTCAACTTTGCCTTGAATTTTTTTTTTGAGCCCACGTTGTAAGCAAGTGTTCCCCTTGAATTCCCTCATTCCGGCGATCATAGAATCATTTTTGGACAGACTGTCTGAAAAATTCTATCAGTTGGGTTATTGGAATTTTTCGGGCATGTTTTGATAAAGCATTCATAGATTCAGCGCTATTAGATGTCATGTAATGATATCTTCTGGCTGGACAATGTGCTCTTGACCATTTGTCAAACCCAATTTCTATAAGAATGTTCCGTAATCTTGGAACAGCGGCACATAGCGCGTCGAATGATTCTTGAAAATCGGATATCCGGTAAGATTTGCAAGTCTTCCACCAAAGACTCTCATATTCCTTTTTTTACGGTAAACGAAGGTTGACCATCAAATGACGACAACATAACCCGTGAAAGCTTCTTGGAAACACAACCCGTACGGCTAATTGTATAGAAGCTGCCCGGTCAGAAATGATTGCCAAATCTGGATGCTCGCCGATGCATTCTTTTAGTTTTGAAAGGAACCACGTCCACGACTCACCGTCTTCAGATTTACCAATGCCATAACCAATAGGCAAAATCTGATTGTTTCCGTCCATGCCAACAGCCAAAAACATTGTTCCTTTAAATTCACCCTTCAAGTGGGCCGCATCTATGAGGATAAGCGGTCTTAAATTTCGGACAAAGCTCCGAATCTGAAAGCAATACGATAATGTTAGATTTTTGTGGAAAAATTTATTTATTGATTTATTTATTTATATTTTACTGTAACATTTAATATAGTCTTTGACTTACCACCGTACCTATGGCCACAAATAACATTTCAAAACGACTTTCAGAATCAGTGTGTATGTGTGTCACTGTTCCTGGATTAGCCTTCTCCAAGTTATAACAATAGACGGGAAGTTCGGCAAAAGAACTTGACGAACTACCTTGCAAAAGTTCTAATGCGTTACATTTCCCACGCGATGCTTGCATGTATGATAAATTGACTTTTTCTTTAATCCTAAAATCCTTTACAGTTTCGGTCGAACGGTATATCCGTCCACAATCTTTGAATTGTTCTTTTAATAAGCTACCCACCACCATTGGGTTTGCTTGTCGCATATGTGGATATGTTTGCGTTTTAGAACATGTATGTTTGTTGTTAAAATGTTTAACGTAAAAAACATCACAAGATTCCCGACTCGCTGCCTTGAAATTCCACTGGCAATTCTCATCAATACAAGATACTTCGTAACGAGTTTTGGTAGATCTGTCTACTTTATACGAAAAACTTTTGGAAAGACACATTTTTCCTAATTCTATTTTCATTTCCTGCTTGTTATGGAAAATATAACCTATGTAAAACTTGCTTTTATTTTCAAGAGGACAATTAACATTATCAGTAACTCCAGATTTATATGATGCGTTACATTCATCTTCAGGAAAAACATTTACGTTAAGAACGGGACATTTAAAATAATTGGAAGAACCCGCAGATGAACCAACACCAAGTTCTTGCACCACATATAATTTAAATAACTCATGAGGGTTTCTTTCCACAATATTGAAAAAAAAAGGTAAGATTGGAATCATCAATTATATCAATGGGATCGCTAAAACTTGACATTTTGTAAGATACACGTGTGATGTTTTGAAGACCTGTTGACTCACTAAGATTTTTTAAAAATGTGTTATAAGAAATTGTAGTAGAAGTTTCAAAACCACGTCTAACAGAATCTGGTTGGACCACGTACTCAAGCCTCCCATCAACGACTTCCCACTTGCCACCACAGTAAACAACAAATCTGACTGCCATATCAATAGAGAAAAAAAATATCAAGATAGATATTTTTTGTAAAAATTTGGAGATGAAATTTTGTAAAATGTTTAGAGTAATGGTACTGGTACCTAGAATCTAATCTAAAAATAGAAACGTGTAATACATCAAATAAATAAAAACGAAAACTAATTTTTTTTGTCTAAAGCGTCTCGAGACTCCTCCAATGCGTCTGTCAGTACTAAAGAGTCAAAGGTGTACTTTTCTGATAACCGACGCATTACATGCGTCTAAACAGGTCTTCCGTTTGACACGTGTTGCGTCTCAGCCACATAAGTAGAGGCGTCTATAGACGCATAAATAAACGTGTTAAGACGCATCCGAAAGCTGACAACCGAAGCGTCTGTAGACGCATACGAAGCAGCTATGAAAAAGCTGACAAAGGAAGCGTCCATAAACGCATACGAAGCAGCTGTGCAGAGGGGCATCCAAAAGCCGACAAATGGAAGCGTCCTTAGACGCATACGAAGCAGCTGTGAGGGGCATCCAAAAGCTGACAAATGGAAGCGTCCATAGACGCATACGAAGCAGCTGTGAGGGGCATCCAAAAGCTGACAAATGGAAGCGTCTTCTAGACGCCTTGGAAGTGTCTCTGATAGACGCATAAAAACTTGTACCCAGCCAGACGCATCACACTAAGCCAGACGCAAGCTAAAGTGGATGCGTCTGGTAGACGCCTTCGAAGCAGTCGAATTTTTCAGACCCAATCATTGACACATGTGTCGCTTGACTATTCCCTCACGCATCCTTAAGACCTGCAGACGCATAACAACTCTCGAAAAATGTGATGCCCTGCTCCAAGGAGGCATTAAATGGCTAATTTGGTAAGTTAAAGTTTTTCTTGGCTAATTTGGTAATTTTCTCTTTTAAATGGGGGGAACCAAATGGGTATGTTAAAAGACATTAATGCCCTCATGTGGGCTCTACATGACTACAAGTAACTAAGAAAATTAACTGGGTTTGGGGTAAATGATATAACATGTTAGGATTTGCAAACATTAGGTATAACTAATGTAATTATTGAAGACAAATGACATGATTTGCAATAACATACATACATAAAGGACGAGTTTTGTAATTTACTCAAAATTTAAAATTATATTTAAATAATCATTTATAATCCTATATAATAGTATTAATTAATTAATTCATATTCATAACATACGAAGAAACAGTAAACCTTAGATGACTTCTACACACATGGTCCATTAGGTTTCTTATGTTGCTATTTTTACCCTCTAAAGTTTGTCAACAATTGAAGCTCGAGCGTAGTAAGGAATGGTAAACTTTAGGTGGTGTCTACATATAATCCATTAGGCTTTTTATTTTGTTTTTTTAGTAATTTTTTAAAAGTAAGCATATTTAATTTTTATTTTTATTATATACGTGTTAGATAAAAGTATTTATTTTCTCATGAATTACTTACAACTTTTCTCGGTTAATAAAAAATGTATCATTATCATATATATTAGTAAAATTGATGGTCCATAAGAACGGTTTAACCACTGACACATAGGGCTATAAATGAATCGAACATTCAGCGAACAATTCGTGGACCGTTCGGCGGGAAGTTTGTTTATGTTCGTTCGATTAGCTCGAACACGAACAAAAAATTTCGTTCGATTAGCTTAGCGCACGAACACGAACATAGGTCTCATTCGTTCGACTGCGTTCGTGAACGTTCGGTAATATGTTCGATTACGTTCGTCTGTGTTAGTTTGATTATATTAAAAAATAATAAATAATAAACATTTTATCTAAACATATTGAAAACTTGAAATCCTATTTATTTCTAAGTTAGCTAAAATTTGGACATGCTAAGACATTTTTGGGGATAATTATGTCTAAGTTAGTTAAAGTTGATTCATCGTTTGGTGGTGTATTAGATTTCTTGTGTTTTGATTTATGATTTGATGGTTGTATACTTGTATTAAACTACTTATATCCAAAATTTAAGGATAACAATAGTTTTGTTTTATTCTTTCAAGTTAAATGTTCGTTTGCGTTCTTTTTTATTTGTTTGCGTTCGTTTGTGTTCGAGACCAGTGTTTACGAACTATTCGTGAACAACTGAATTTTCTTAATGAACGAACATGAAGTATGCGTTCGTGAACAGTTCACGAACATGTTAATTTCCATAACGAACGAACACGAACATGGCCTTGTTCGTGTTCGTTCGGTTCGTTTACAGCCCTACTGACACATGCATGCCACAACCGAGAATATTTGTTTTTATGGTTTTCTCGAGGTATCAAAGTAGAATCTTTTTTTGGTAGTGTAAACTATAGCCAAAGCTATACCAAGTAACGGAAACGTATCAAAAGTGTAACGAACCGATAACGACCGAAAGCTCGCAACGGAGCGCGAGGATGTCTGCTAGTTATACATCATATTAAAATAAACATAATATAAAATAATTAGACTTCGATTTTACATAAGAATAAAACATAAGAACATTAACTTGATATGCGACATAATTTGTCATGACTTAGAATTGACAAGTAAATTAATAATAGTGATATATTTTATGTTCTTAGATATCGCTTAAATAACTAGTAGATAGCCAGTCATCCACCATCAAAAAAGCTTCTTCGGGCTTGTTTAATGCCACTACATGACCAGCACCCTACATAATGCAAATAAATCACTTTTTTGTTCTAGATTCATTTTGTTTAGTTATGTTTCAAGCAAAATTCAACTATAACCAGTTTTACAGTTCAAGAGTTCTTTGGACATATTTAAGCCATCCTTCTGAGCGAATAGTGATTGGTTAAAGTTTGACTAAATATGCCGTTTAAATTGCATGTTTCTTACCTTAATGGTTGCATACGTTAACGTGTATCCGTTTTTAGCATACGTCATCTGGTATCTACAAAAGCAAAGAATGGTCAGTTTACATGTCTAATAACTAAGAAAATGCTTATGTAAGAAATGTGAGCTCACCCAGCAACTTGGTTACTAACAAACCATGGCTTCCATGGGCTTTTAGTTGGAAGATCTAGAGACTTAATCCATTTCAAAGTGCCGATGTATGGGAAATTCATATCATGATCACCACTACAAATAGATAATTACATAATTAAGATATCAAAATAGAAGTAATTACCATATATGCCTACACTATAAATATTATTTTTAAGAGTGTATGCAATACTTAATGATCAAAACATGAGAGTTTCTTGCAACAAGTTGTCTATGGTAGTCGACGCCACTAAAGATGTCATATGAGTAATAAATCGTGTCTTCTTTGTTCATATCGTATTGTAGAGAATAATTGGTTTTGTGCCAAGTTTCAATCGTTCCCTACAAAAAAATGACGTAAAATCAATTCAAAAGAAAATGGAGTTTTGTTTTGGAGATGACTACAAAAGACCAAACAATTTGTTCATTTGTGGAATTTGTATACATAATGGGATTTTATGAAAGATGTTTAAAGGCCCCAGTAGATTCTATGTGTTAATATGACGAAACTATATATAACATTTTGCCTTAATACAAATTTTTCTAAATAAATGAATTCAGTAGGTACTATCATTAATACTTTGGTATATTATTGTGACAATAATACTACCTTTGAGAGCACCCACCATTTATCATTGAGTAAATAGTGTCATTAGTTTGTTAAGTCATTGTAAAAACATACCTCGCGAACATGAAGTGCTTTCTGAACAACATTATTGTTTGCCCAAGATCCTAAATATTCATCAGCAGCTTCCTGTAAATATAAAATAATTGGTAAATTGATCATGTTCTCTTAGTTTTGTTAACTATGAAAGGTTAATTTTATAAAAATGATTATTTCTCACTATTTTTAGGTTAAGAGTATTGTGTACGGAAACCTTCTACGTACATACATGCATACACACACACATATATATATGCTTCTGAGGGGCATATTGTTTAATATGAGAAAGAAAAGTTACAAAACAAGTTGGCGCTGGATTTGCAGCATCACAAACTGGATCCAATATATTGCCTATGTTAAGTCCGCTTGTGCACTGGAATTAAAAAAAAAATTATTAGAGATTGTGATTAAAATTACACATATCTAATTAAATATTTTCCATTTGTACCTCCTCTATCCGTTGAAGATTGTATAAACATGCTATGTTATCCGGATCAGAATTTATGTAGTTTCCATTACAAGTTTCTTTTGTAGACTGAAATATATCAAGAATCATGAAGATGTTAGATCATAGCTCGCAAATTGTGAAGTAACTATGTCATGAAGTTGATATAAACTTTTTGTTTACCTCGTATATATCATCGGAAATAAGTGCAAACTGGTGGGCAAACTCTAATCTTGAATTAAAATCATTGAATTTATCGGTTAAAGGGCTTACACATATGCATCCCTGTATAATGGGAAAATATTAATAATACTCACACATAGACATTCGCGCGTACACACACACACACATATTTATATATATATATATATATATATATATATATATATATATATATATATATATATATATATATATATATATATATATATATATATATATACCAATTAGTAAGTAAAGAAATATAATTTTCAATAATGTTACGAATTCGATATTTACTTTAATATTCACTTGTGGTTGATTTCCAAGTTGATTGCCTACATAAAACAAGAGTAAATATTGTAATTAGGATATAAATGATATGATATAGTACATGCCTACAAAAAATGTTACCTTTGTATGTCTCTAAAGTAACAGCTGGTATAACAAGGCCATAGTATGAAATCCCAGACATGTAGAATGGATTATTAAGAAACCTTGGGTGCTCCACAAGCCACTGTAAGAAAACACATAAAATATGCTCATAGGATGAGTTATGATCCTGTGGCCGCCAATAATTCTAGGATTAACAAAAAAAAAGGATGTTGGTCCAAGAAACCAAATATATAGAAGTCTTAAGTTTAAGTCAATGAAAGAGATAAATATATTCCTCATTTGAAAATGATAATATTGATGTTGCACTAAACTTATCTAACCTTTTGTATAAACTCATAACATTGTAAAGCTAAAATCGAATCACTACTCCTTGATGCTTCCCATGTTTTAGCATATGAAAACCCTACACCAGCGGGTAGATCTACAAATATCATATTGGCTACCTACAAAATTATACAATTATTGTCATTGCACCATACATGCCATAAACTCACACACATCCATATGATAAAGAAATCCTTTTTTTATTTTATATTTCTTTGTATAAAACATGTGATAAATGTCGAGTTAAAATTAACCTTTGCCCATGAATTTTGGTTTAACTCCAATGTAATGTTAGTCCATGTTGAGCTTTCAAAATTGATATTTAGTGGACCTGTAGAAGATAGATGGATCAGAGTTGGTTAGTAAATAAATGATTTTCTTAAAATTCAATCATCAATGACTTAAGCCATAAAAGTAAACCTATTGTTTTGTACAGGCATATCAAACATTAAAGTAAATTATAAATTTTGTGACCCCATCTAAACCACATTAACTCACCACCACAACCACACCAAAACACGGTTGTACAACGTAGGATCGGATCCACAATGCCACTTGTCTGTTTGCCATGGGAGATGAATAGATTGTAAAACCCCTAGATCGAAGGGGATTCAGGTGGTCAGTGGTGATTTTGTGGGTTGCTAGAAAAAGTTTGTTGATTGATCCCATGGTGTGGTGATGCAATGAAATGAAGATAAAAGAAAACGATATACATATATACACACATTATAATATAGATTGGAGAAAGAGAGGGAGTAGAGAGATTAAGATGGTGTGGTGGTGGGTCTCATTTAGTTTTTAAACCAATGAAATGAATGGGTAAAAAGATATTTATGCCCTTATGTGTAGTGTACATGAGTTAACATAACCGGGAAATAAACTTAACATCAATTAGTTAAAAACGACCAAACATGAAAGAACTTTTAAAAAAAAAATGGAATTTAGTGTAGTGGTTTTTTAAAGGATGCTTTCATAATTTTGGCTACAGTTAAAAGACAAAATTTGTGATTTACTCTAAATCTAACATCATCAAGTTCATAATAGAGTAAAGTGTAACACCCATTTTGTGGGAAAAAAAATATAATATATGAAATCTATATTATTAGAGTAATGCATTGATGTAGATCACCACCGCTCTGATACCAATTAATACGAACTTAATCGTTTCTCAAATGATCCAAGAATAAAAGATAGAAGTTTGAGAGAATTTGGTATTTTTGGAAGAGACTAATTCATATCATTTATTAATAATTTAAACAAAAGCATACAAGTAATATTTATAGCTATTACTAAAATAACTAAACCCACTACTCAAACAACTATCCATTACTTAGAAGTTACAAAAAAACAAAGAAAATATAGCAACATGGCATTGTGGTGATGAAAAGAATTAGCACATAACACAAAAGTGCACAGAACAAACCCTTTGTATAAGATGATATTACTAGTTTGGTTTATTAGCTCTTGTTGGCTATTTTGTTTTGAAAGAACTTTAAAATTGTGAATAACTATTTGGTTGAATTCTTGTAAATAATCATGTTGTGGGTTGTATGTATAATTTGTTTGATAAATATGCTCTCTTTTGGGTTGTCATGTTTATTACGTTCAACAAATACTATTTGTTCATACAGGCGAATCTAGAAAAAAAAATCTAGGGTATCTCAAAAAAACATTTTGGACTTAGGGGTATTTTAATATTTGCTCAGGGGTGAGGGGGTGGTATACAATACAAAAAATGAAGATGGAAAAAAATTTACACTAACTTTGTACTTCATCAAGAAAGAGGGGTAGCTCGAGAACACATAAAACAAGATTAGGGTTGTCAATGAAAAGGTTAAAAGTTCAACTCAGAACACATCTAACAAATCTCAAAATATTTGGAAACCAAAGCTTTCTAGATGTGTTTCTGTTATTCCAACAATGGATTTGTCAAGTGTAAATGCAAAGGGTGATCCATATTTATATCATTTTATGTATGTTGATGATTCTGGTAGACCCAAGACCATTTTGGCTTGGTTTCTTTTCTCCAACTAATGTGTTTGTCGGATGTGTAGGGTCAGTCAAGGATGACTATTAGCAACCTTTGGTGTATTTACAGTGGCAACTCATGGCTTATGATGGGAATGTGGAGTTTTTGTACGATTTAAAACAACTAAAAAAAGGAGGATATATGTGAACTTTGCTTGTGATAAAGAGGTTTTATCACAAGTGAAGAAACTATGACTAATGGGATGATTAGTATAGAAAAAGTCAACTTTGTCAAACAAGTAAAACACAATTTGATGAATGTTTCCTAGGTTTGCAATCAGGAGTATTCGATACACGCCACACATAAAGAAAGTTCGGTTCTCAAGCCGGGATTCATGGTTCTAGATGAATGGATTATCATGAAAGCGCCAAGGAAGAATGACACTTATGTGATGGACATGACTGCTGGAAATTCTTCAATAAAGTGTTAGAGGATGCGTCAAATGTCTTCAAGATAAAAATTAATGCTTAAAATACCTTTGTGATATCCCCAAAGTCAGGCTTTGACTTCTTTGACTATACGATGGTACTTACTTGAAACATGCATATGGTATACTTACCTGTATAAGGAAAGCTTGCGCATACCTTGATACAAAAATGGATTCATGTTAGTGGGAACCACTAGTTAGTTGATTTTTAATCGTACACTAATCATATCACAAAGCGTTGCAAAAGAAACTATTGTGTTTTAACTTAAGTGGAGAGAAAGCTACGTTTGCTTAAATTGTAAAGCATTTATATTTACTTGTCCTAGTGTTAATACATTTACATGATGCTGATTCTCGCAGTCGTTGTGTTTATGGATTCTCCACACATTCACGTACACTTTGATCTTGTTTCGATCCAGTCCAGACACCTAGGAATCTAGTTCATATCATTTTAACTTGTAGCACAACGAACTAAACTGTTACCGACCGAAAAACATCTGTGTCTGTATTATCAAAACCGCATATTCGTCGTGACATTACATGAGGGAAACTTACTAGTTAAAAGAAAATTATTTAAAAGAAATAATTGTATTTATATACTGTTTAAACAAAAAACTTTTAAAATTTTTTTGACCCGCCCATTATACTAATATAGGTTATTATATCCACGTAATTTATTATCAACTCGTGAAATCTCTTCGTGCGTTGTAGCTGCAATTCAGTCAGTATATGTTCGGTTCATTACGTTATCGACACTTGGAATAACAACTGAAAGATAAAACCCTAAAAGTAAAGTTGTGATACCATAGAGTATAACACATGTTCTACATCGATCGAAAACTACATAAATGAATAATAGTAATAGTTGCGATAGTAACAGTTGCGATAGTAACAGTTGGGAGGTTGTTTGTTTGGAATCGATGCAGTACCTATATTGTTGGGAAGGTATCAATTTGGTTTGTCAAGGTAGTGATACAGTACTGACACTCAGTATAACTTATAATACAAACATGATAATCTATTTCGAATACAACTTCATTTTCAACAATATATATAACAAAAACCATAAAAGGGTATACTTGTATCGCTACCTAATTTGTTCGGACCGTATCGGTTTCGGTTTGGTTGATCACCGAAAAGAAAAATAATAATCATTATTGAACTCTTCGATTTTGAACCAAACTTTTATCCAAACGTAGATAAAAACTAAGCACGTCACTATGGTATATTTAGAATAATATAAAGTATTTATATATATATAAAAGGTTAGAATCCCCTGAATTTACGTGGATTGAATAGATGTAATGTTATATACTTAGTAATAAAAAGTAATATCTTCTGTAACCCCTGTGTATTGAAATTAGGGTTGTCCTTTTTTTTATCTAAACTCCGAAACCCGACCCAAATTTCAAGCAACCCGAACCCGAATTAGGGAATACCTGAAAAACCTGAACACGGATAACCCAAACCCAACCAACCCGAACCTTAAATAGGTCAGTTATTGGGTCACATTTCCCCAACTAACAACCCAAACAACCCGACCTGAAAAACTCAAAACTCAAAACCCAAATAAAACCCTGAAATTTGTTGTCGTTTTTTATAAATGTGATTTGATTTGAAGTGTTTTGTATTTAAAGGATTAACTTTTGGGACTTTTGAACATTACCATCCCAATGTTTGAATTGTGATGATATTTTTTAAAAATATGTCATATTTGATGATATTTTGTATAAAAAACATTTTTTTTCATTTTACATCTAAACTTGAAAACCGAACAACCTAAACCCAGAACCCAATAATCCAAATCTGAACAACCAGAACACGTTAAATAGGTCGGTTATCAGGTCATTTTTTCGTAGCCAAAAACCTGAAAACCCGAAACCCGAGAAAAAAACTCGAAGAACACCCCTAATTGTAATAGTTGAAAACACAAGTAGAATAAAATATAATGTAATATATTAAAACATATGGTTGTCAAGATATGTCTTTATAAATATACTTTTACGTGATAGTTATAAATTGTGTCAAGTTCATTTTAAAACAATTTTTTCAACCAGGCAATAAATTTTTTTATTTAAATGATAAATGGCAATTCAATTAAAGTGTATATATTCTTTTAAATACCCTTTAAATATAGTAAAGTTATATTAAATCTAGTTGGAATTATAAATTTATAAATACATATAAAATTAGTAATTAAATCTAACTAAAATTAAGGACCCCCGCGTTGCAGCGGGGGCCTAAAACTATGCTAAATAACATCAATGTCATACCGCTGGTAGCGACCACCAACACTCAAGTTGAAACATTTAACATAAAAAATGACTATGTTGATTTAGGACACACGCGTTGCGGTGAACTTGTTAAATTGAAAAAATAGACGTAAAAATGTTGAACCACACACGCACGTTGCGTCGTGTTTACTCGCAGAATAACATAGAAAAGAATAACTAAGTCAATGTGGGATTCGCCTATTGCGGCAAACTTGTCAAAGAGGGAAATAGACACGTTGCGACATACCTGTCAAATGTGAAAAAATAGACGAAAAAACGTTGAACCACACACGTACGTTGCGACGTATTAACTCGCAAAATAAAGAACGAAACGTAAAACGAAAAGCTTGCGAAAGATAAAAAGTATGGGGGACCGAAGTTGTAAATAAAAAGGTTTTGGTTAAATTACAAAATATGAAAAGCTTTAGGTTAAAAGTAAACAAATTAAAAGTATTAAATTACGAAAGATGAAAACTTTTGGGTTAAAAGTGAAAAATCATTTTTTTTTTGTTTTTTTTTTTTTGAAAAACTTCCTATGCTTGAGGTACAACAGCACAATGCAACAATGTGTCGCTAATTTATTTTATGGAAATTGCAGTATGCCAACAACAAATGAGAGACCTACTTTTAGCACGTTTACAACATTTGATTAACGATGTGATTGCATATAGCGCATAATAGGGAAATTAACTGAACTTACACAGAGGGTACTACTCATTAATTTAGGGATATTCTGATTTCTTTTTATCGTGCAATCAAAAAATAATAAAAAAACGATAATAAATAAAATAAAATAAATACTTCATAGTTGTTTGGGTATTGGGTTAATTTTATCAATTATATTTAGTGCCTTCTTTCAATTCTATTATTGCTAAAATTTGGGCTTATTTTATCATTTTGTCTTAATTATTCTACAAGTTTTCAGGTTGTAAAATGTTTGAGCTTATAAAAAAATTGGGATTTTAGTAATATAAAGTATCCTATTTTCTGGTTAGGGGTATTCTGCTTTCTTTTTACCGTGCAATCAAAACATAATAAAAAACGATAATAAATAAAATAAAACAAATACTTCATAGTTGTTTGGGTCTTGGGCTAATTTTATCAATTATATTTAGGGTCTTCTTTCAATTCTATTATTGCTAAAATTTGGGCTTATTTGTTATTTTATCATTTTGTCTTAATTATTCTATAAGTTTTCAGGTTGTAAAATGTTTGAGCTTATAAAAAAATTAGGATTTTAGTAATATAAAGAATCCTATTTTCTTGTTAGGAGTATCCTCGTATACTTTTTACAGCTATCCTTTACATAAAACCGGAAAAAAACACTACCGCCCTTGGAGGGTAGCGACTATTCGTGCAGCCCAGTTGGAACTACATGCATCAATTGATGCGCTATGAAGCGGAAAGGTTATGGAAAAACTAGATTAACTCTAAATTGTAATTTTATTTTATTGTAAATTTTGTATTATAATGGTCTAATACAATCAAGCGATATTTAGTAGGTATAAAATTATTTTGTTGTTTGTCGTTAGCATAATGTCTGCGTTGCAGTGCACGATATCATACTAGGTTATATATAAGATATAAATTTTATATGACATCATTTTCATTATATAATAAAAAAAAAATTAATTGCATATGGTGATGAATTATTTATACAAATTAATATGTATATTATTAACAATCATATAAAATTTCAATAGAACTAGTATTAGGACCCTGCGTTGTGACGGAGGGAAAGTGTAGGGGCGGGTAAAAGTTAAAACCAAGAAAATATTGATAACATACGTAACCATTAATAATATTTACATTTACATTATATAAAGAAAATATTGATAACATACGTAACCATTAATAATATTTACATTTACATCATATAAATAAGTAACATGTTGGTGTATAGAGGTGTTGTACCTCATGTTTAGGGGGCTTTTCAAAAAAAAAAGTTGATATTACATTTTTAATCCACAACTATAAGAATTTTTACTTTTAGTCCAAAAGTTTACATCTTTTCAATTTAACCTCACAACATTTTACTTTCAACTTTAGTCCCCTACACTTTTCATATGTGGCAAATTTTCCGTTTTACGTTTCGTTCAAGATTTTGCGAGTTAACACGGTGCAACGTGCGTGTGTGGTTCAACGTTTTTACGTTTCATTTTACGCTTCGTTCTAGATTTTGCGAGTTAACATGACGCAACATGTGGGCGTGGTTCAACGTTTTTACGTTACGTTTTACACTTCGTTCTAAATTTTGCGAATTAACATGGCGAAACGTGCGTGTGTCGTTCAACATTTTCACGTCGTTTATTTTTTCCCACTAGACAGGTTCGCCACAATACATAGGTCCTAAATGGACTTAGTTATTATTTTTTATATTTTACGTTTCGGTAGAATTTCTTCGCATTAACACACCCCAACTTTAATGGTGGTGGTTGCTGGCCATGGTATGACATTAGTGCTATTTATCACGGTTTTACGCCCCCACCGCAACGCAAGGGCCTTGATACTAGTTCGATACAAAGTATATCCTTTTATTTATTATTTTTGAGCATAAAGTATTATGATCTTGCGGTCAAAACTTTTATATTTATAGTTAATATTATGTTGACACACGAAACTAATTTACGTATTTTGTAATTATAGGGTATCTTTCATTATGTTACATGCGAATTAGTTTACATTATGTCGGGTTTTTCTCCCATTATGGTGTTTGTGGGAAAAGCATTAACCAAAATGGTGTTGGTGGAAAAGTATTTACCAAAATAGTATTTTTAACATATTCTTTTGTTTCTTATTCCTAATCTCATTGGATAATTCTTTTAATTTGAATACCTATTAATTTAATCATGGTAATGTGTCTCTCGCTTAACTTATTTTTTTAATCTTAAAAAAATTTACTTTTTATCAAACCTAATTATATAAAAAAAACCTACGTGTGATCCAAGAACTTTATTTATACACACTTATACCCTCATAATTATATAATTAATAAAAAAAACTAAATATTATATAAGAACTCTAGTTGATATGACTTGTATAGTATAAAAACAATTCAAAAATTGATTTTCAGAATATTATTCGTGTTTTTTTTTCTTCTATACAGCCTATTAATTTTGTTGCATTATTTTTTGTCAAGTTACGACATTACAGGTATCCACATCCATATTAGTGGGATAGTTAACACACCGACTTGATAAAAAAATATTAATTAACTATTACATTGTAAAAAAAATAAAAATAAAGAAAAGCATTTTTATTTACCTTAAATGGTAAATTTTATTTATCTTATTTTAACAGAGGGAATATATATCGTGTAACTCAGACCTTGAAACTTGATTTATAAAAAAAGTTAACAAAATGAGTGACTAACTTGATATATAAAAAAAACTAGGCTTTTTTAAGATTTTTAAAGAAAATAAGTTAGGTGAGAGATATAATATCATGAGTTATTCAAAGAATTTGAATTATCCAATGAGGTTAGGTGTGATAAACAAATAAATCTTCAAGAACACTATTTTGGTAAATAGTTTTGCAACAACACTATTTTGGTAAATATTTTATCCATCAACACTAATATGGAAAAAAACTCGGTTGCAGAGGATATAAATAAATCATCAATAGACTCAAGAAAATGTATAGTCGTTCTAAAATAAACCGTAGTGTAAAAGAGATTTTGTTAGTCAACTCTATGTTCTTTCTCATTAATGAAATTAGTGTCTGTTGTTATTTGAGAATTGTAATTGAACGAGTTAACATTAACCCACGCGTTGCGGCGGGATGTTTATTATTAATGTCTTTCATATTATCGTATGAAATGCGAAATTTGTTAAGCTTATTCAAAATATATTAATCACTTAATTTGATCAACCTATAAGCACGCTTCTACAAAGCATGTATAGTGAATGAGATGTTAAAAAAATTATTTATTACTCAAAACTGCACTTTTGCCATGTTTTTTGATTTTTAAAATTAACTTTTACACACTTTAAACTTTTAATCATTTACCTTTTACTCATTTTTGATTGTATGTTAATCTATTAGGAATTGGTTGTTTATGTATAGAGGGAGGGGGATTATTCATTTTTGAATGGATATAGTTATATTACTCGCGTATTAAAGAGGAAAAAAACAAATATATTACTCAAAACTTTATAAAAAAGTAAAAGCAAAACCTTTAAACATTGAGCATGAAATAAAAAATAAAACTTTTAAGTAAGTCCACCAATTGACAAATATTAAATTTAATATAAAAAGTAAACTTATTAAGAAAAGCAAAAAATATTATTAGAGAAATAAAGAAACATTTTAAGATAAAATATTATGTCAAAAGTGTAATGTCACTTTGAGAACGGAGGTTTGCTTTATCATGGTATGCGCATTATAATCACTCGATATAAGAGTATAATAACCTAATACATTCAAATTTAGGGGTGAAAATAGTTATGTATAATTGTCAAAACTTGCAATTTTGAAAACACAAAAAAAAAAAAAAAAAAACAATGTTGCCCCCAAGAACTTTATGTAACAATATATATAATGTAAAACCAACTGTATTCGGAGGCTTTACTGGTCCAATCAGATTGATGGTACTGTTTTTAATAATCAGTCAACATTTTATTTATCTAAAAATATTTAGTGAATAGCAAAACAAATACCAAAGTTGAAACTATAAAAACAATTATTGAAATCTTACTATACTAATAAATGAAAATCTTTTATGGACACATGTCACTTTCTGATGCTTTCTCATCTTATTTTCATATTTATCTCTTATATTAAATACTAATATCTCTTATATTAAATAATAATAATAATAATTTTAAACATAAATATTTTACTATTTGAAAATACTATTGAACCGATATGTGATCACAAATTTGAAATATTTTTGTAGACAAATGATTAATTAACTCAGTATATAAAAAGTAATAAATGAAAAAAAAATCTAAATTGATCGAATGAAAGAAATAAAACTTCCTATACTAGTAATTAAAATTTTTTTCTGAACACGTGACACTTTCTGTTGCTTTGTCATCTTGTTTTCTTATTTATCTCTTACATTGAACAACAACAACAATAATAATTTTAAACGAAATTAGATAAGAAAAAATATTTATTTTTCTATAAATAATTTTAAACAAATAATTAGATAAGAATAAACATTTACTTTTTATATAATTATAAAGTTATATCCCGAGTATTTTTTTTTAAACGGCTAACAGAATCAATCCCGAGTACTCTCGAGGCACCTACTGGACCAAACGGAGTACTCCGAGAGTAACCCGAGTCCACAATATACTTTGGAGTTCGGTGATTGGAATTATGGTAAATTAGGAATCAAAGGTTCTCATTTGAAACTGAAATGTTATAACAAGTGACTAATACACCAAAGTTCATTTTTAAAAGATAAATCTTGACGACTCTAAGTGTTAACATATGACATTATATTTTATTCAACACGTGCGATACACGAGTTTTTTTAAGATATATCGTTTTTTTATTATTTATTATATAAAATTACATTTACACAGCTCGTGTAATACACAGGGTTCAAACCTAGTTTAAACTAATAAATAAACAAAAAAAAACAAATTAACAACCGATAATTTAAAAACATTACAATTGTTTCAAATTCATTATTATCACATAAATAAAAAACAGAATAACAAATATATCTATATAATAAAAGAAACCACTTTAGGGATACTTGTCATCATATTAGGTCATCTCTCTCTCTGATAGATAATTGTTATTTTAATTTAACCTCTTCTAATTAATTATAGATAATCGTCCTATTAAATATTATTTAATTTAATATCTTATATTATAGATAACTCTCCTACTAAATATTATTAGTTTAATATCTTATGGATAATTATTATTTAGTTTAACCTTCTTCTCATTTATAATATTATTTATTCGAATTAATTATATTTGAACGTTTTGTTTAGTTTGGTATCAAAAAAATTTTACGAAACTTAAAATAAAATTAACTAATAGTATTTATCATTTATACATTTACGGACTTTTAAATAAATGATTAAATTTATTGAGACTTCGTTAACAAATTTTGAATTAACAGAATAATCTATTTTTATCAGGAAAACCAAACTTTGTATTAATATATTAAATATTTTTATTTTCACTATACAAAATTATATTTACTCGACACATGTAAAATATGAGGTTTTTTAAGATATAACTTTTTATTATTTCATATATAAAATTATACAATACACTGGGTTTTTTAAGGATATAAACTTTTTATTATTTAGTACAAAAAATTACATTTATCCACACCATGTAATGGTCATATTTTTATAGATGTAATTTTTTTATTGTTTGCTATATAAAATTACATTTATTCAACCCATGTAATAAATGAGGTTTTTTAAAGACGTATTATTTTATTATTTGGTAAACAATATTACATTTATTCAACCCGTGTAATACACGTGGTTTTAAAGATATAACTTTTTTTATTTGGTATACAAAATTACATTTATTCAACCCATATAATATGGTTCTTATAGATATAACTTTTTTATTTAATATATAAAATTATATTTATTCAACCCGTACAATAAATGAGATTTTAAAGATATATTGTTTTATTATTTAGTATATAAAATTTATTTATTCAGCCCCGTGTAATACACGGGGTTATAACCTAGTTAACAACAAAATAAATTAAAGAAACGTACACCAAAGTCCAAACCCGAATAAGTGAAAAGTTTGGGCATTTATACTTTCAAGATTTTTGTTTTTTCTCGCAAATTACAACCGGCAAAATACTTTCAACATTTCTTACCATCTTCCAGCACATAATATTCCGGTAATAGCATATAATCGCACTCTAAAAAAGACTAAAAAAGGGTAAGAAACAGTCTTCTCCCCCCGACACCTAGTACCGGTCCACCCGGCGAGGGTAACAAAGGAAACTCCATGTGGTCACAGAAGGACTCGTGAGTGGGGCTCGCCCTGTACCCGATAGATCTACCCCCTTTGTTCCGTGGTCTTAAACAAGATTAATGGTGCTTTAAGTATTAGCCTATGGCCATTGGGTGTCAGCCCAATGGCCACCAGCCCACATTCTAACCCGGAGGTGGCGGGTTCGAGTCTTGCTCGTTCCCAATGCCCCTACGGTAGTGGATTTACCCCCAGACTCAGACTTGCTGGGTGGCGGTCTGCGAGGTGGGATCCCCTCGGCGGTTGGGAGGACCGTGGAATATCCCCCCCCCCCCGCGACACCTAATCCTTATCTTTTTTTTTATAGAAAACCCATCTTCTAGATTTTCCCAAATCCCCTTCTCACAGTGAAAAACCTCCTAAATATCTTAAATATCCTAGTTCTTCTACTCTCACCGATAAATCACACCATTCAGAATTATACATGTTTTAGGGTGCTATCTAGACTACAAACTTTGTTAAATGTGATTTGCTTTGGTCGATTAAGGGGGGTAGCACCAAGCAGTGATGGTAGCGGCACCGTTCCGGCGAGAGGAGGCTTCAAACAAACTGTTCGCTATCCATCATAGATCATCCTTGGCGAGTTAGCGCCATTTTGAAGGAATTCAGATGGGTGATAACGTTGCTGGAGATTTCTTTTGGCGGTGGGGGTTATATAGGTTGTGAAATGGTGTCAAACGAAGGGGAAACGGTGGTCGGAGGAGACGCGGAGGGGAAACTGTGGTCGGCGGAGACGCGACGGTTTGTTTTTTTCTTTTTACCGGAAAGGTGCGGCAGTTTGTAACATCCCGAAAATAGGAATTTTTAAATTTGCAAATTTGATTGCAAATAAATTTGTTAAAACAAACATACTAGGAATGACACTAACCTAGTTAGTTGATTAGTTATGAGTAGTAAGAGTTAAAACAAGTAAAAACTAAAGTTGAGGGGCCAAATGTGTTTAAATGTAAACTAATAATAGTAAAACAACAAAATTTAACTCACAACACAATTGTTTTGTGTTGCTGAGATCGACCAGGAGACAAGGGCGAAACCAAGCTCCCCTTCAAACCCTAGACTCTCTTAAATCTTACAAATTGAAGGTCAAGATCTGTTCCAAATCAAAATTAGAGCTAAGATTAGTGATCCTCACTGCAAGAAGGTTACAAGGTATGTAAAATTTGGTAAAATTTCTCTACTCGAAATTCTCACGAAATTGGGAAATCTGAAATTTGCTATTGCATGTTTGTTATTTGGATAGATTAGGAACACTATAGTAGGGATGGGGTTTCTCTCGCTTTTGGCATAGTGGGCCCCCGGTGGGGGGCTCGCACGACGGGCTATTAGCTCAGTGGTAGAGCGCGCCCCTGATAATTGCGTCGTTGTGCCTGGGCTGTACATTACATAGCATTACATAGTCCGTTTTAGGGATTGGCGACTTACCCATTCAGTGACTTTGGCAATGGACGTTCCCCAAACGGGTACTGTCAGGTCGGGTGAATTCAATAATAGACGCCTGTTGGTAGGGACAAACCCTAGACAAACACAAGTCGAAACCATGGGAAATTTTAGTGAAATTCATGAACACCATTGTAGGTGATAAGTGGGTTTTTGTGAAATTTGATAAACACTAGGGTTATAGTGATTTTCTAGTGAAATCTATGATTTGTTAGTAATTTCAGAATTTTAGAGACTACACCTTATGTTAGAAACTTGATTTAATGGAAAATTGGACTATATGACAAGCTAAGAACTTGTCATATAAAGGGTGTAAAAATCTGCCCATAAAGTGTTTGTGAAAATGCCTCAAAGAAGGCTTAAAACTGAAATTTGAAGTTTAAACGCATAATTATGATGTTTCAGTGTATTATGCGATAGATGGTTTAAAAAGAGTTCTAAACACGTTATGATTGAACTCTATAGGAAAGGACGCCGGAGCGTCAAGTGGGCAAACAAAAACAAGCGGCGATTTGCGTTTGAAGGGCTTACCTTGAAGGTATGTAACTTGATCCGTTACATTAAACGAATTATTGTCAAATTATGTGTAGTTGTGTTGTAGATTCGAAGTTGTGTTGATTTTAGTAATCATAAATCGTTATTGGAATTAATAGAGTTAGAACGGATAAAGGACCACTTGGTAGTCATCACATTGGAGGTTTTCCACAAGGTGAGCCAACGGGTCGAACAATTGTGTAAATTGTAGACTTTGTGTTCCAATTAGTTAGCAATGGCGATATCAATCACAAAAGCGTTAAACCATGAAATTGGTAATGAAGCGTAAGTGATGCTAAGCCCCGGATGATGGGTATAAGGTGTCATAGGCTTATTAGTGAAATATAGTAAAAATAGATAAAGTTAGAATGGTTCGAATGATAGTTTAGTGGCTTTTAGCCGTAATGATCGGTGAGCCAAATTTGGTATGATAGTTGTAAGGGATATGTCCATAACGAATTTACAAACGTACAGAAAAAAAGAATCGTCTAAAACGACATGTGGATTAGGGTGAAATCAACAAAATTGTCAAATGGCAAAGTTACAGAGTCCACCGTAAATTACGGTCTCCACCGTAATTTACGGTGGACAACAAAACCTTACGGTGATTCACTACTGCCTTACGGCAGACAGAATCATTCAGAGTCCACCGTAACTTACGGTGGGTACCATAAGTTACGGTAGAGCCCGTAAAACTTTGAATGTTTATTCTTTTTCACATTTTGATGTCGGAACTTGTTTTTATGTATTATATTAAGGTCAAAACTAATGTTCTTAGTGGATATGACCCCAGGTGATGAACTGGATCTTACGGATGGCGGTCAAGCTAGATGTTGAAGAACCGAACACTCACTTTTGAGCTTCTGTGTTTAATTAACTTTGATAAACAATGTTTTGGGATGTAAACCTATTGCTAATCTACTTCCGAATGTTTAAAAATTAGTCTTTAGTTGACTAATGTTTTAAATTTTACTTTTAACCCTTATGTTTGAAACTTATGATATAAATCAGACATCTTTTATATAAAATGGATCAAATTATTAGTAAACTCAAGTAACAATTAGAAAGGTGTTACAAGTTGGTAATCAGAGCTTAAGGTTGTCAACAAAGTGTTCGGTTCAAGCTTGATTGATCGTCCGATAAGGAATTAACTTATTATGTTAGTAGATTATACCTTGTGTAAGAAATGAGATGTGAATTGATATGCATGGGAAGAGTATGTAAATTCACTCAAACCCGGAAAGTGCATTAAAAGTGAACGGTTAAAGCAAGTAAGGAACTTGGCTAAACCGAAACAAATAAAGTTATGTTACAAATGAAATGTTTAACGTTTAATGCAAACATTTCAGTTTCAAGATGTCGGAAAGAAATGATGATGATCCGGTGCAGACAAGCACCGAACAAATGAAAGAAATTATTGCCGAAGAAGTGGGGAAGGCAATTGAAAGTAGTCTATCCGGGATTATAGACAAAATACAAAACACGGTGTTATCATTAGTTGAAGAACGGGTCAAAAGGTTGGAAGATAGTGTCAACCTAATGAAAGAAAAATCGAGAGAACGCAAAGGGTGTTCGTACAAGGAATTCATGGCGTGTAAACCGCCAATCTACAATGGGGAGGTTGACCCGATAATTTGCCAAAGATGGTTGGGCGATATTGAAGGGGTGTTTGAAAGGACCCATTGTGATGAAAGCGACTTTGTTGCTTACGGAACGGGTCAGTTGAGAGGTCAAGCCAAAGATTGGTGGGACAACAAAAAGAATGAAATAGGAGCCGAAGCGGCGAAAACCATGACATGGGAGGAGTTTAAGACACCGTTTCTTAAACATCATAGCCCCAAGGCGGTCATTAATAGAATCAAGGAAGAATTCATGCAACCAAGGCACAAGGGCGAGACCATAGACAAGATTACGGTGATGTTTATGGATAAGATGAAGTTTAGTAGTGAGTTGGTAACGAATGAAGAGCAGAAAATATACTACTACTATAACATGTTGAGCGCTGAATATAGGGAGTTTATGACTCCTTTAAAATACGAGACCCTTACCGAAATCATAAACGTCGCTCGGGAACGAGAAATTGAGTTGAAGAAACAAGTTGAAAGGGGTGAGCGAAGGGCGCAAGATGTGAACCCAAGCCCTACAAAGAAAGCCCGAACTGGAGAGTCGGGAAAGAAGGTGGATTCTAAAGGCGGGTCGCCAAGCTGCAAAGTATGTGGAAAAGGACACAAGGGAGAGTGCCGGTTCAAAGACAAGCCGTGCCCAATATGCAGTAAAACGGGGCACACGGCGTCTCTATGCCCGGGTAAAGTTTCAGTTTGTTACAAATGCTATCAGCCCGGTCACAAAAAGTCTGAATGCCCGGAATTGGTTGGGAAGAGAGACACAAAGGAGTCTCCAACGGAAGCTCCAAAGGCAAAGGCTAGATCTTTCCAACTTACTGCGGCTGAAGCAAAAACAGAACCCGATGTGGTCTCAGGTATATTCACGATTAACTCAATTCCTGCATGTGTATTGTTTGATACGGGTGCGAATAAATCCTTCATTTCGCATGGATTTATTCGACATCCTTCATTTGTATTGAAGAAATTATCTGTGCCCTTAGAAGTTGAAATAGGGGACAACAAAAGCTTTATAGTTTGTGATATTTGTCGAGGCTGTAAATTAAATATTGATGATCAAGAATATTTGATAGACCTAATCCCGATGTCAATGGGAGAATTTCAAATAGTTGTTGGGATGGATTGGCTATCTCAGCACCACACAAAGATCGTGTGTTTTCGTAAGGACATAAAGCTAACATCTCCTAGCGGAAAACACGTTACAATCTATGGCGAAAAGGGAGGCAACCCTACAATATGCTCGATGATAAAGGCTCATAAGCTCATCAGACATGGGTGTAAAGCATTTATGATATACGCGAACGAGCCCGAGAAAGAATTACCGAAGATTGGAGACGTACCCGTAGTGCGTGACTTTGAAGATGTATTTCCGGATGATCTACCGGGAATGCCGCCCGAGCGGGAGGTGGAGTTCGGAATCGAATTGATTCCAGGCGCGAAACCCGTAGCTAAAGCCCCATACCGACTCGCGCCATCGGGATTACAAGAATTGATGTCACAAATTCAAGACCTGTTTGACAAAGGATTCATAAGGCCGAGTGTGTCTCCTTGGGGCGCACCGGAACTATTCGTGAGAAAGAAGGACGGAAGCATGCGTATGTGTATCAACTATCGGGAGTTAAACAAACTCACGGTAAAGAACCCTTAAAGACGAGTAAGTGCCGATACTACACTTTACTTAGCCGAGTCAGTCCCATTCATTAAAGTACCCGCTTCCGAGGATAGATGATCTATTCGACCAATTACAAGGTGCGAACTGGTTTTCAAAGATTGACCTTAGATCGGGGTATCACCAACTAAAGGTCAAGGAGGAAGCTGTGCCGAAGACGGCTTTCCGCACGCGATACGGACATTACGAGTTCCTCGTGATGTCATTTGGGCTGACAAATGCACCCGCGGCTTTCATGGACCTCATGAACCGGGTTTGCAAGCCAATGCTAGACAAATCGGTCATCGTGTTCATCGATGATATTTGGTATATTCGAAAAGTGAAGTTGAGCATGCGCACCACTTACAAGAAGTGTTAGAAACACTTAGACGAGAAAGATTGTATGCAAAATTTTCTAAGTGCGCCTTTTGGTTACGAGAGGTGCAATTCCTCGGCCACATCATAAGTGCCGATGGAGTGTTGGTAGACCCGTCAAAGATTGAGGCCGTGTCGAAATGGAATCCCCCGAAGAACCCTTCGGAAATTAGAAGTTTCCTAGGACTTGCGGGGTACTACAGGAGATTCATTCAAGATTTCTCCAAGATCGCGTCGCCGCTAACAAAATTAACCTGGAAAGAGGAGAAATTCATTTGGGGTGTTGAACAAGAAAGGGCGTTTCAGACGCTAAAAGAGAAGTTAACTCAAGCTCCGGTATTAACCTTGCCGGACGGAGTTGAAGACTTAGTGGTTTACTCATATGCTTCATTGTCAGGGCTCGGATGTGTTTTGATGCAACGGAGCAAAGTCATAGCTTATGCTTCGAGGCAATTGAAGATACATGAGAAGAAATATCCCACGCACGATCTTGAATTGGCTGCGGTGGTATTTGCATCAAAAATATGGAGGCACTATTTATACGGAGTAAAGTGCACCATATTCACCGATCACAAAAGCTTGAAATACTTCTTCTATCAGAAGGAGTTAAGTATGCGCCAGAGACGATGGTTGGAAACGGTGAAGGATTACGACTGTGAAATACACTACCACCCCAGAAAAGCAAATGTAGTGGCGGATGCTCTGAGCAGAAAGGCCGACTATGTCCCAATACGAGTAAGGTCAATGCAACTTGTGGTGACTTCGGGTATACTTGAACGTATCCGAGAGGCGCAAGTAGAAGCGGTTAAGGAGGAGAATTGGAAGAAAGAAAGAATAACCGGCCAGTTAAAAGACTTGTCAGATGGAAAGAACGGGTTGAAGACTCGATCCGGAAGAATATGGGTTCCAAATACTTGTGGAGTGAAAGCGCTACTACTTAATGAGGCCCATAAATCCCGATATTCTATTCATCCGGGTGCAACCAAAATGTATAATGATCTGAAACAAAATTATTGGTGGCCCGGAATGAAGAGGGGTGTGGTGAAGTATGTAGAGAAGTGCTTGACTTGTTTACAAGTCAAGGCGGAACACCAGAGACCTTATGGGAAACTGCAACCTTTGGAGATCCCGGTTTGGAAATGGGAACATATCACTATGGACCTATTGACCAAACTACCTAAAACAATTCGGGGATTCGACGCCATATGGGTGATTGTGGATAGATTGACGAAGAGTGCACACTTTATTCCTATACGCGAAACATATACTTCGGAAAAGATGTCCGAAGTGTATACAAACGAAATAGTGGCACGTCACGGAGTACCGGTATCTATTGTGTCGGATAGAGATACCCAGTTTACTTCAAACTTTTGGCGAGATTTTCAAGAACAAATGGGGACAAAACTTTTCATTAGCACCGCCTACCTTCCCCAGACGGATGGGCAGAGTGAAAGAACAATATAGAAGCTAGAAGATATGTTGCATCATCGACTTCGGTGGAAGTTGGGATGTCTATCTACCTTTGGCCGAATTTTCATATAACAATAGTTACTATTCGAGTATCGGCATGGCACCTTATGAGATGCTATATGGTAGAAAATGTAGAACCCCGGTGTGTTGGGGAGAAGTAGGACCACGTGAATTGGCATATACAGACATAATTCAAGCCACTAATGAGAAAATTGAAGTGGTGCGAGCCCATTTGAAGGCAGCCCAAGATAAACAGAAGTCTTATGCTGACAAAAGACGAAGACCGATTGAATTTCAGATAGGCGATATGGTTATGTTAAAAGTTTCCCCATGGAAGGGCGTTATCAGATTCAGAAAAAAGGGAAAACTAAGCCCGAGGTTTATTGGGCCATTTAAAATCATCGAACGGGTTGGCAAGGTAGCTTACCGCCTTGAACTACCATAAGAGTTGAACGGAATACATGGCACATTTCATGTGTCACAATTACGAAAATGTCTAGCGGAGGAAACAACTTATGTCCATTACGACGATATCGAGGTGGATAATAGCCTGAATTATGCGGTGAGGCCGTTAGAGATTTTGGATCGAAAAGTTAAGCACTTGCGAAATAAACAAATCGATCAAGTCAAGATCAAGTGGGAACATAGGAAAGGTTCGGACACTACGTGGGAGTCCGAAGAGGAGATGCGACGTCTCTACCCTACATTATTTGGTACGTACTTTGGTTTCAGGGACGAAACCCTTTTTAACGGGGATGGACTTGTAACATCCCAAAAATAGGAATTTTTAAATTTGTAAATTTGATTGCAAATAAATTTGTTAAAACAAACTAACTAGGAATGACACTAACCTAGTTAGTTGATTACTTATGAGTAGTAAGAGTTAAAACAAGTAAAAACTAAAGTTGAGGGGCCAAATGTGTTTAAATGTAAAAAAAATAATAGTAAAACAAGAAAATTTAACTCACAACACAATTGTTTTGTGTTGCTGAGATCGACCAGGAGACAGGGGCGAACCCAAGCTCCCCTTCAAACCCTAGACTCTCTTAAATCTTACAAATTGAAGGTCAAGATCTGTTCCAAATCGAAATTAGAGCTAAGATTAGTGATCCTCACTGCAAGAGGGTTACAAGGTATGTAAAATTTGGTAAAATTTCTCTACTCAAAATTCTCACAAAATTGGGAAATCTGAAATTTGATATTGCATGTTTGTTATTTGGATAGATTAGGAACACTATAGTGTCTAGGGACAAACCCTAGACAAACACAGGTCGAAACCATGGGAAATTTTAGTGAAATTCATGAACACCATTGTAGGTGATAAGTGGGTTTTTGTGAAATCAACACTAGGGTTATAGTGATTTTCTAGTGAAATCTATGATTTGTTAGTAATTTCATAATTTTAGAGACTAAACCTTATGTTAGAAACTTGATTTAATGGAAAATTGGACTATACGACAAGCTAAGAACTTGTCATATAAAGGGTGTAAAAATCTGCCCATAAAGTGTTTGTGAAAATGCCTCAAAGAAGGCTTAAAACTGAAATTTGAAGTTTAAACGCATAATTATGATGTTTCGGTGTATTATGCGATAGATGGTTTAAAAGAGTTCTAAACACGTTATGATTGAACTCTATAGGAAAGGACGCCGGAGCGTCAAGTGGGCAAACAAAAACAAGCGGCGATTTGCGTTTGAAGGGCTTACCTTGAAGATATGTATCTTGATCCGTTACATTAAACGAATTATTGTCAAATTATGTGTAGTTGTGTTGTAGATTCGAAGTTGTGTTGATTTTAGTAATCATAAATCGTTATTGGAATTAATAGAGTTAGAACGGATAAAGGACCACTTGGTAGTCATCACATTGGAGGTTTTCCACAAGGTGAGCCAACGGGTCGAACAATTGCGTAAATTGTAGACTTTGTGTTCCAATTAGTTAGCAATGGCGATATCAATCACAAAAGCGTTAAACCATGAAATTGGTAATGAAGCGCAAGTGATGCTAAGCCCCGGATGATGGGTATAAGGTGCCATAGGCTTACTAGTGAAATATAGTAAAAATAGATAAAGTTAGAATGGTTCGAATGATAGTTTAGTGGCTTTTAGCCATAATGATCGGTGAGCCAAATTTGGTATGATAGTCGTAAGGGATATGTCTGTAACGAATTTACAAACGTACAGAAAAAAAGAATCGTCTAAAACGACATGTGGATTAGGGTGAAATCAACAAAATTGTCAAATGGCAAAGTTACAGAGTCCACCGTAAATTACGGTCTCCACCGTAATTTACGGTGGACAACAAAACCTTACGTTGATTCAATACTGCCTTACGACAGACAGAATCATTCAGAGTCCACCGTAACTTACGGTGGGTACCGTAAGTTACGGTAGAGCCCATAAAACTTTGAATGTTTATTCTTTTTCACATTTTGATGTCGGAACTTGTTTTTATGTATTATATTAAGGTCAAAACTAATGTTCTTAGTGGATATGACCCCAGGTGATGAACTGGATCTTACGGATGGCGGTCAAGCTAGATGTTGAAGAACCGAACACTCACTTTTGAGCTTCCGCGTTAAATTAACTTTAACAATGTTTTGGGATGTAAACCTATTGCTAATCTACTTCTGAATGTTTAAAAATTAGTCTTTAGTTGACTAATGTTTTAAATTTTACTTTTAACCCTTATGTTTGAAACTTATGATATAAATCAGACATCTTTTATATAAAATGGATCAAATTATTAGTAAACTCAAGTAACAATTAGAAGGGTGTTACAAGTTGGTAATTAGAGCTTAAGGTTGTCAACAAAGTGTTCGGTTCAAGCTTGATTGATCGTCCGGTAAGGAATTAACTTATTATGTTAGTAGATTATACCTTGTGTAAGAAATGAGATGTGAATTGATGTGCATGGGAAGAGTATGTAAATTCACTCAAACCCGGAAAGTGCACTAAAAGTGAACGGTTAAAGCAAGTAAGGAACTTGGCTAAACCGAAACAAATAAAGTTATGTTACAAATGAAATGTTTAACGTTTAATGTAAACATTTCAGTTTCAATATGTCGGAAAGAAATGATGATGATCCGGTGCAGACAAGCACCGAACAAATGAAAGAAATTATTGTCGAAGAAGTGGGGAAGGCAATTGAAAGTAGTCTATCCGGGTTTATAGACAAAATACAAAACACGGTGTTATCATTAGTTGAAGAACGGGTCAAAAGGTTGGAAGATAATGTCAACCTAATGAAAGAAAAATTGGGAGAACGCAAAGGGTGTTCGTACAAGGAATTCGTGGCGTGTAAACCGCCAATCTACAACGGGGAGGTTGACCCGATAATTTGCCAAAGATGGTTGGGCGACATTGAAGGGGTGTTTGAAAGGACCCATTGTGATGAAAGCGACTTTGTTGCTTACGGATGGGTCAGTTGAGAGGTCAAGCCAAAGATTGGTGGGACAACAAAAAGAATGAAATAGGAGCCGAAGTGGCGAAAACCATGACATGGGAGGAGTTTAAGACACCGTTTCTTAAACATCATAGCCCCAAGGCGGTCATTAATAGAATCAAGGAAGAATTCATGCAACTGAGGCACAACGGCGAGACCATAGACAAGATTACGACGATGTTTATGGATAAGATGAACTTTAGTAGTGAGTTGGTAACGAATGAAGAGCAGAAAATATACTACTACTGTAAGGTCCCGATGGTGTTTTATAAATTGACACGTTGTTTAGCATTTATCTGGTTGGTTAATCGACGTGAGTTGATAAATTGTGGTGGTTAATTTTCTGGAGAAGACGGTTGAAGACGTGAACCGAAACATCGATTTTTTTACCGACGTGACGGTCGGTATTTGCATGTGTATTTGTTGTCAACCGGCGTGTGTTGCTAATTGTATTATATAGTAATAGTAATAGTAATTTGGTTTCTAAGTGAACAAGACTAATCATAATTGTTTTGATATATTTCATGAATAAAATCATAGTAAAAATATAGAAACAGAAATTGAAAAACTGGTAAATTAGAAACACAGGTCCAAATTTGATAGTTGGCCCGAATTTAAAAGTTGTGTTCGTGTGGGTGTGTATATTCCAAATTTTAATTCGATTTAGCAGGGCCGGTTCTGAGAATTCGTATACCCTGTTCGAGCTCGAAAAAACATGCCCTTAGGTATTAACGAAATTGGGTGTTGGGAGGTCTAAACCTAATGACAATGGGCTAATAACTAATCTAAACCTTAAAAATAGTTTTGTAAGTGGGCCTATGTTGATGTTTGTATGGGTATTCCCTATTAATTTATTTTATTTACATATACATATCAAATTTTTTTTAAATAACATGCCCTTCGAAATATCGGGCCCTGGCCGGTGGTCCTCCCCGCCCACCCTCAAAGGTGGCCATGCAATTTAGTTTATAAACCCTTTCTTGTCCACTTTATCTCCTTCAGAAATCAGACTCCAAAGCAAAATAAAAAAATAAAAAAAAATAAAAAAATCTCATATACGTATATATCACCAAGAAAAAGTTACCATCAACACCACATGAATAAGAGCAATGGTCTTGTTGTATTCGATCTTAGCATGAAGCAGTTGTACAAACGGTACAATAAATCGGTTATGCAGTCGTTTCTGTTGATTACATGCTTGTACATAATGCATACACTTGTAAATCTAGTACAATAACTAACTTTAGGAGGTTTAGTATGGGGGTTGGATCATCGTTCATTACTCTTATTCCGAAGGTGGGAGACCCGTCTGATTTAGGGGAGTTTAGATCGATTAACCTTACAGGGTGTATTAGCAAGGTGGTGTCAAAGGTGTTGGCGAATCGGTTAAAGATGATTATGAGTAAAATTGTTTCAGAAAATCAATCTGCGTTTTTGACAGGAAGGTACATTCTTGATGGGCCGTTAATGGCAAATGAGGTTCTGGGGTGGGCTAAAAAACGGAGGAAAGAAATGTTTTTGTTCAAAATCGATTTTGACAAAGTGTATGACAACGTGAATTGGGAGTTTTTGTTGTCGGTGCTGCATCAAATGGATTTCCCTTCAGTTTGGTGTGAGTGGATTCGCGGGATTTTGGTTTCGACAAGATCTTCGTTCTTGGCGAATGGGTCGCCAACTTTTGAGTTTGGTTGCCAAAAAGGTATTCGTCAGAGTGATCATATATCACCTTTTCTTTTTATTATTTTGATGGAGGCGTTTTCGGGTTTGATGAATAAGGCGTGTGGCATAGGAGCTTTTGATGGTGTTCGGCTTCCTAACGATGGTCCGGTTTTATCGCATTTGTTATATGCGAATGATGCGATGTTGATGGGGGAATTGTCTAATTTCAATTTCGTGAACATGAAAAGGATACTTCGGATATTTTTTTTATGTTCCGGATTGAAAATTAATTTACATAAATCAGTATTGTTCGGAGTTGGTGTTGATATTGAAGAATGAAGCTGATTCGTTGGGTTATAAAGCCGGGGATATTCCATTTGTCTACCTGGGCATCAAGGTCGGGGCGAACATGAATAGGATTTCGAATTGGGATCCGGTTGTGAACACTTTCAAGAGGAGGTTGTCGAAATGGAAAGCTAACACATTGTCTATGGGTGGCCGGGTGACGCTATTCAAATCGGTTCTTGATAGCTTGCCTACATATTACTTCTCTCTTTTCAAGGCACCTTTAAAGATCATTAACACATTGGAAGGTTTAATTAGACGTTTCCTACGGGGTGGTTCGGATGAGGTTAGGAAGATGAGTTGGGTTTCGTGGGATGTTGTTACAAAATCTATACGGGATGGAGGTTTGGGGATAGCTAGATTGGAGATGAATAATATAGCGCTGATTGGTAAATGAATTTGGAGGTTTTATAATGAACAACAGGCATTGTGGATGAGAGTGATTGTCTCTATTCATGGTTCTAGCCGTAGTTGGGGTGTCGCGCCGGTTAATAACTCTATCACGGGAGTATGGAAAAATTGTGTTACATTTTGGAACAAATACAAGGTGCAAGGTGTTGGTTTTAATAGGATGATTCGGGGGAAAATTGGCAATAGAGATAATGTTCGGTTTTGGTTAGATATGTGGTTGTGCTAGGAGCCGTTAAAGGATAAATACCCGAACTTATTCACTCTAGAAAGGAATAAACGGGTTCTTGTTTTTGGTCGGATGAGTTTACAGGGGACTAGTCGGATTTTTTCATGGGACTGGAGTCGGTCACCTACTACTGTCGATGAGGTAAACAATAAACACCAATTGGAGGTATTATTACAACAGGTAAGATTAGGAGTTACTCAAGATGCTTGGGTTTGGAACGATGGTAAGGAAGATGGCTTCACTGTCGCATCGGTCAAAAAATGGTTGCGGAGATCGGAGATCGGTGATGTTCGTAGTGGTTTTACTTGGAGTAAATGGGTTCCTATGAAGTGTAACATCTTCATGTGGCGTGCTTTTCTGGATCGTCTTCCCACTAAGATGGCCTTGATGAGACGAAATATTATGGTGGATAACCATTTATGTGTGTGGTGCGAGAGCAACGATGAAACGGTCAAGCATATTCTTACACGTTGTCGTATATCAGTGGGAATTGGGAACGGGATATCTAGATGGTGCAGGATTCCAGGTATGTTTGTGTTTCATGTTAATGACTTGGTGGAAATGCACGATCACTGTGCCATGTCGGGGAATAAGAAGATGGTGATTCAAGGAATTATTATTATTGCCTGTTGGCGGTTGTGAAGGGCGAGGAATGAAAAAGCTTTTTCGAGTAAGGATCCAAATGTTGTGGAGATGATCGCGGATATCACGACATTAGGTTTTTTTTTGTGGTATAAATATAAGTTTAAAGGTGGTGTTGTTGATTGAGATCGTGGTATTCTTTTGATCTGATGTAGTTATTTCTTTTGTGGTTTCCGGCTTGCTATTTCCGTCTTGGAAATAGTTGGCCTTGGTTTGGTGATTAAATGAAAGTCAATTTAAAAAAAAACTAACTATATAGGTGAGTACATAATGGGGTTATTGGATTTTAATAATCCTAAGTTTCACTTGTTGGCCGATAATAATCCCAACTTTAAAAATTCCCTGCAATAATCCTAATTTGTAAAAGTTTGGCCGCCGTTGATCATTTTCAAACATATAACAATTTGATCTCCTCAATAGATTTAATTACACCTATAGACTCCTTAATTGATTTAAGTGCACCTGTGTTAGAAAGGGATCAATGGCGGCCAAACTTTTACAAGTTAGGATTATTGAAGGGAATTTTTAAAGTTGATATTATTATTGACCAACAGGTGAAACTAGGATTATTAAAATCTAATATCCCGTACTTAACGTATACACTTGTAAATCTAGTACAATTACTAACTTTAGGTAGGTGAGACCAACTATAGTTGGTATTTAGGCTGTAGGGTATGGGGAACGTCCCCCACCCCGTCGAGCTCCGGCGACGCCGGCACACCACGCCGCCCCCCTCCCGTCCCGTCCTCAGCGGCAGCATCTGGACGTTGGCGATGAAGCAAATCTGGTGGGCCCCCTTTGCTTGTGTCAAATAAACATGGATCAACGACCAAATCTTATTTAGAATCAGAACAATCAATGGACAAATCGAAGATCGGAAGACGATTCAAAGGCAAAATTGCGGTCGTTACAGCTTCAACTCAAGGTATAGGTTTCAGTATCGCTCACCGGTTAGGTTTAGAAGGTGCTTCAGTCCTTATCTCCTCTCGTCGACAGGTTTTTCTCCGTTAATCTTTGATTTGTTTACTTTTTTTGTAATAATCGAGTGTGATAAGCACTAGTTGATGCTCAATTGTTTGCTTTTGGTTAGAAAACACAAGTTAGGCTTACGTGTTGTACTGGGATTTCTGTTTTTGAAGGTGAATTGTACGTAAATTTGTGATGATTCTTTGTTTTGATTGTTTATGTGAGTAGTTTGTTTATTTTTATCTTTTGTAATAATCGAGTATGAAAGCAGTAATTGAAGCTCAATTGTTTGTTTCTGGTTAGAAAACACAAGCTAGGGTTACATGTTGTGCTGTAGTTTCTGTTTTTGAAGGTGAATCGAGCGTAATGAAGCTTAATTGTTTGTTTCTGATCCGAAAACAGAGATTTAGGTTCAGTGTTGTACCGAGATTTGTGTTTGTGAACGCGATTATGATGTGTTTCATTGTTTGATTGTTTATGCGAGTGGAAATGAAGCTTAATTTAGGTTGCGTGTTCTACTGGAATTGATGTTTCCAAAGATCAAACTGTTAAAAGACTTCCAAAGAGTGTTGGGTATGTGCAATCAAGCCACAAACTTTCTCGCTTTGGTCGTGACGTATACGTTCAGCAGGCCTCAAGTCTTGTCCTCTGATTGCCAACGGGTGTGATTTCCATCTAACTTGTCAATAGAAGTTTTTTTTTTTCATTTCAAATTTAAACTAAACTTAACGATTACATTTCTAATTTGTGCAGTTAATATCCTTGTCTGCGAATCGTAGTTGGTGAAGGCATTCAGTGCTTCAAAATGTGATATGCAAGCAATGGTGTGTGAAGTTTTTGAGGTGTTGGTCATATTTATTTAAATCATGCAACAGGATGCAGGTATCTCCTTTGCTTGGAAGAAGTACATATTTTGATCATCCATCCTTATCACTTGGAAATTATGATGCCAATCTACTTTGGCTAGTCGAATCTAGTTGCTTGGAATAAATTTACACCCTTTTTAAATTTAATTTACATTACGGTAATTATTTTGCGCATATGGTGGAATTATTTCATGAATCCGTCACTGATGTTAAGCATCTTTTGCTGTCAGGAAAAGACCAATCAGCTGAATGAGCAAGCCAGCAATGCTGCACAGTCCACCCAAGAGTCGATGCAGTAGGTTCGTTTTTTTGAATCGTTTTATGATTTTTATACTGATTATTATAATTATTTTTATATATTTTTCTTTATTGAGATTGAATTTATTTGCAGGCTGGCCAGCAGATTAAGGAAAAGGCACAAGTAGCAACCGAGGCAGTGAAGAACGCAACAGGGATGAGCAATTGAACCTCGTGGATCAAGTTTGATCAACCACCATCGTTTCTTTTGACCGGAACCTGTTTTCAGTTCTTTATATTTACAAAATTTTATATTATTTTTATAATTTCGTTCTTTTGAGTCATTGATTTTGAACCAGAAGATCTAGATATAATAGAGCTTGTTACGATAAGGTTTACAAAATGTGCCCAGATGCTAAAGTTTCTTTTGAGTCATTGATTTTGGCCTTTTGCATTTTGTCATTAAAGTTTCTTTTTTCATCCATGTGATAACAATAACCCGAATGGTTTCACTCAGAAGTGAATGGGTCAAAAGTGTGTCATGTATAAAAATGTGACCATTTGATAAAAAAAAATATATATATATAAAAATGGTGGGGTAGGGTCATCTAGGACCATCCTTCCATACCCTCTAGTTTTGTGGGATGGATCATCCTTAGGAGGACTATGATGTGGCGCCTACGTGGCGGATCATCCTCCAAAGGAGGATGGGCACCATACCCTCTAGCCTTATATAATTAAAAGAAATGAAAAGGACGTGTTATTAATGTCTTTGACTTTTTGCATCTACAATAAATAAAAACGACGTGGTGATAATATCTTTGGTGCGATGCGGTTCATTTATTGCCTAAAATCGAAACAATAACTGCACATTTCGGTATTAAAAAATCATATCTGTTCGATTTTGATTCGGTTAAAAGTCGGTTTTTTCATTGTTTCTAAAGTTAGGTTTTAAATGTGTGGGTTAGACAAAATAAATACGCAAACAATAAATATACATAGGTAAAGTTCATAGAATATCAATTATATTTTACTATTACATGCATACTAGATTCGAAAAGCAAAAGTAACACGTGTTATTTC
Source organism: Helianthus annuus (assembly GCF_002127325.2). NCBI lineage: Eukaryota > Viridiplantae > Streptophyta > Magnoliopsida > Asterales > Asteraceae > Helianthus > Helianthus annuus. The sequence goes on along the minus strand of NC_035445.2, from coordinate 161,251,823 downwards.
GAAGCATACAAACACAAAGTGTCTAGAGTTTTAAATTCAATGAGGTTGAGCCATGCTTAAAAAGCTTAAACATTTCATCAAAAAACAAATGGATTTGGCCATGGTTAAACAATTAAGCACTAACGTAAAAACTTATGGCCCTATGGATTCGTCCATATTTAAAACATTCGGTTTGGTTCGGTTATTAAAATAAGAATAATCATAACCATAACCGGACCGTAACAATCGATTAATAACCGACCATTCGGTTATTTCATTTTGGTTTTTACGGTTACGATTCGATTAATGCAGCGAAAATGTGAAAGAGCCACAGAGTTGCTTGCATTAATGGTGGCAAATTGAAGTATAACTTTCAAAAAAATTAATGGTGACAAATGTAGCAACATGTCAGAGCAAATTGAAGTATAACTTTCAACGCTGAAAAAAATGAAATATAGAACACAAACCAACGAAACCAATATCAACTGAACACATCAGTATCGGTATCAATATTCGTTTTTGTGGTTTTCATTTGAGGTAAACTTTTCTCTTTCGATTATAATAGTGAGTATCGGTACTGTAACAAACCAAATTGATGTCGATCGAATTTCCGCACGCAAAGCGTGGGAGAATATCACTAGTTGTTAAATAAAACAAGACAACAAGTTTATTTTAAATATATACTAGGTTATAGTCTATTGTATTACACGGGTTGATAAATGTAATGTTATATAATTAATATAAAAAATTATGTTTTAAAAAACATACGCATTGAACGGTTGAATAAACTCATGTATTATACTAAAAGAATAACCAATATAGTTTTGAAACTGAAGATGATTTTAAGTACAAAAGTATAAGTTTATTTAAAACTTATCGATTAATTTTGTATTATATTTATTTAGTTAATTTTATAATAACTATCTTCAATGTAAAATGATGAAAAGTAAGTATTTATAACTAAATAGTAGAGAGAGACAGGTATCAAAAAATAGATAGATCTAATGAATGACGTATTAACATGTATCCCTCATGATTTGTTTTAGAGTGAATTTCAAGAATTGTCCTTTATATACCCATTTTCAGACGCTGTCCTTTATGTTTAAAATTGACGAGTTTTGTCCTTTATGTTTTCATATCATACACGTTTTGTCCTTTAGGGCTAACCCAGTTAGTCTTTTCAGTTAAATTTGGTCATATGCTTTACACATGAGGACATTTTTGTCAATTCAAAGGTAAGTTCAACGACAGATTTACAGCTCAAAGCTTCTGCAACCTTTGAATTGACAAAAATGCCCTCATGTGCAAAGCACATGACCAAATTTAACTGAAAAAACTAACTGGGTTAGGCCTAAAGGACAAAACGTGTATGATATGAAAACATAAAGGACAAAACTTGTCAAATTTGAACATAAAGGACAGCGCCTGAAAATGGGTATAAAGATAAAGAACAATCCTTGAAATTCACTCTTTGTTTTATTAGAGCATTCACAATCCCTTCATTATTTTGAACCCTATAATTTAAAAAATATGTACTTTTCAAATTTTATCTCTCATTTCTCCCGTCCCATCCACCATTTTTGTTTTCTATCATAAAATAAACATTTATTTTATTATATTTCGTTTTCATGCAGTTATAATAATTTGATGGGGTGAACAATAGCTTTTTCTATATATGAAAAATTACTATAACAATTTTTATAAATATAGGGGTGATGTAGAGAAATGGTGGATGAGATGTAGTGAGTTGTCAATAATTTTTTTTCAATTTTAATGATAGAGCAGTGAGTTTTCAATATATTCTTTTTTCAATGTTAAAGAATGAGGAAATTTTGATTCATAAAATGTGAATCCTCTTAGAAGTGTAGAAGATATAGATATAGATATAGAATAGATATAGGTATATGGATTGGTATAAAATTAAATTTTGGTTTTTTTTTTTTTTTTTGAACGACAAATTTTGGATCACTGACGCAAGGCCGGCCCTAAGAATTTACGTGCCCTGTCCGAGTTAAAAAAAATGTGCCCTTAGCCCTTAGGCTAACTAAATCTAATAAGTTAACTTCTAATACTTAAAAATTGTTTTGTAAATAGTCCTATCTTACCTTTTGCAAGGGTATACTATCTTAACAAAATTATAAAATATATATTGTGGCGGAACCAAAAGTATTCAACCGGAGGGTCACTATAAATTCATATTCTAAATTCATTAATGTATTATAGTTTTGGTTAGCAATTGATGTAAAATAAAGTTGTAACCTGATAAAGTTTAAATAAAAATAGTTTAGATTAAAGAATCATATGTTAAATTAAAATAAAAAAAAAACTAAGAAGTAACAATGATTTAAAATTTTAAAAGAAGAATTGTGTGTTAAATTAAAAAAAAAAAAACTATGAAATAACAATGATTTAAAGTTTTAAAAGAAATGCAATGCTGCCTACATTTAGAGTGTTTAGCCCTTCGATAAACAATTATAAGAAAGTTGTAAAAGAAAAAAATAAACTTTATGTTAAAGTTGATTAAACAATTATAAGAAACTTGTGGAAGAAAAAAAGAAATTTTATGATGGGCTTGATTAAATTGGGCCCGTTAAACCTAAACTATAATTACTAAAAGAACTTTCAGCATACTTTTCCCGTCGTCTTCTCCATATCGTCTTTACACCTGCAACCTTTCATCAGCCTCGCCGGAAACAAGTCCAGGTCGGAAAACGAAATCAGATCTACATTTCTTTAATCTTTCTCTCTACAGTTCCGCCCCTGAATATATATACACACACACACATCGGATTTTTTTTTGTGAATGTGCCCCTCGAAATCACGGGCCTGGCCGGTGGTCCTCCCCGCCCATCCTCAGGGCCGCCCCTGCACTGACGGACCACTGAAGTATCACCGTGTCACCAGCAGAACCATCAGATCATATACATCTCCACTAGGCATAATGCCTATACACCAGTTCAAGAGTAAACTCAATAAATATGGAAAAACCCCTTTTGTGGGAATCGAACACAGGACCTATTGGTCCCAAAGGCTTATCCTATCCTCAAGTTGTCACTAGGTTATAAAGCCATAGGCATTAAATTTTGGTATTTAAACGAATGAATTTTAATAACTATTAGTCAACTTTATTTTGGAAAATTAAAGAAAGGTTATAATATATGGAAAGGACATCTTAAATTAAAACAACTGGTTATATTTAAGTAGGAAAATCGTGAATTATGACCGGAAAATAAATTCAACATTCATATCTTAATTTGTTTTAATTGTTTCATTTATTGTTTACGGGTAGGGGGGAAATCACCATATGAGCTTCTAATCTAACGACACGTGTCATAATAGCTTAAAAAGTTGGTTAGTAAGCAACAAGGTGAATTACCCAAGATTTTCTCCTATTAGGCTAGAGGGTATGGTGATAGTTCTCCCTTGAAGGATGATCCGCCACGTAGGCATCACATCATAGTCCTCTCAAGGATGGTCCATCCCACAAAACTAGAGGGTATGGGAGGATGGTTCTAGATAATTCTATTCCACCACTTTTATATTATTATTTTTTTATTTAACAGTCATAAAAGAAAAGAGAGCCCACCATTTTATATTTAACAGTCATAAAAGGAAAGAGAGCCCACCATTTTTTGTCTTTACATGGATCGTCCCCAACGTCAAGATGAAGCCGGTGAGGACGGGTCGGGAGGGGAGCAGGATGGTTGGAGCTCGACGGGGGTGGGGACGAACCTCATACCCTCTAGCCTTAAGGTGCTAAAAAGCTTTCGTTTTTCCAATGGACCATCACCCCATCAATTCTAATTTATATATACAAGTTCTATAACATGCATTTTTATTACGTTTTATGTTATGAGGGATAGCGATGAACTCGGTACTCATTCGGCACCGAACCCGTACCGGTACCGAATAATGAGGAAAATTGATACCGGTATTTTACCCGTAAATACCGGTACCTAAAAACAGGGACAATGGGAACGGGTACCGAATATACCCGGTACGGTTCGATACCGGTACCCAGTACTAGATGCTCATCCCTAATGGGGCATTATAAATTAGCGCTTTTTCTACGTTTTTTTCAGATTTTGGTTGTCGTTTACTTACTATTTAGCGCAGTTTTACAACCCAGCTGCCCCGCAACGCGTGCATTAAACACTAGTTTGTATAATATCAAAAATAAAATAATTAATAGGTAAGACAAGTGATTTAATAGACAAATAATGGTTCAATGCTTTTAAAAGATTTAAATATGATGTCTTGGGGTCAAGTAACGTGGACCAATAGATAAGTGCCACTTTGCAACATGGACCAATACAAAACGATTCGTGTGGCACATGTTTGAGGTAGTTTATAGCATTTAAGAATAGTGGGGGTGGGGCGTTGGTTGAGGTGGGGATACCAGGCAACACTGGCTAAATCACATCAGGTTAGTGTTGGCCACGACGTAGCTCTACTGGCGTGGCTTTGAAGCCTGGCATTGGGCGGGAGGAGAGGTAAGGTGGCTGGCTTGGATTGGCTGGTGAGAGATGACCTTTTGGTCTAGCCGTTGGGGATAGCGGTTTTGCTAAGTAAAAATCAAATTTAAAAAAAATTTACAATTTTTTACCTATAAATACTGATGAAACAATTGTTAACCGGGCAGGGTTAACTCACTGGTCTTGTCAAGCAGGGTTAATCCCTTCTTTCCGAGGATCGGTGACTTGACCGTCAGCTGGGCTGTCTCCTGCATAAGGAAAACACACCGTGACTCGTAACAAGGAGAAAGGGGTGGGGGTGCTCCTTGTTACCACTCTCCGACGTGAGAATCAGTTGTTTACTTGGGAAGCAAAGTGTGATAGTAGTAGTAACGAGAGGGTTGTGAAGAAGATACCTCAAACCTGGTTTGGGGTTGATATTTATAGCCGAGGAGTGAAGGAGAAGTTGAATGGACAGACTGACGACGTGCTGCCCTTATGCAGGTGTGTCAGGCTTGTCGGTTGTGGAGGTGAAGCCATGTCTTACTGCAGTGTCAGTCTGTCGCTTACGTATGGCCTGACAGACGACTGTCATTGATGCCACTTGCTCTGTGGTGTCAGTCCCACTTGCCTCGTGGGCAGGATGCGGTGCCGCGCCGTATCGCTGCCTGCGATAACTACTGTTGTCTCCGCATTCTCACTCTGGCTAAGATTTGCGAGATGCGGTGCCAGGCCGCATCACCACTTGTGGTGACTGTTGCTGTTGTCCAGATCCCTTGTATTGATAGAAGTGTTCACAGGATGCGGTGCTAGGCCGCATCGCTATGCGTCTACCGTTTTCATACACTAGATGTGGTACCGTTCTCATATTCTAGGTAAGTCCTCCTCCATCATTGGGCAGATTGGATTTGACCTCTGTGTTCGTGCGTTTCCCGCACGGACACAGATAAGTCTTTAGCTAGTGGGGGTTTTGATAAGGGTAATGGTCACTCGCGGTCATGCTGACGCGAGATCTGGGACCATACCCCTTCAAATACCTACCCCAAACTTCATTTTTTCCACATCAAATAACAAATCTTCTTCAACCAAACCCACACCAAATAACAAATCTTCACCAAACCCACACCAAAAAAACTGAACATGGTACATTGGACAGAGGAGGAGGAAATCGCACTTGTGACATCGATTGTCGATCCACAACGTACTCTACAACGCGCTCAAACAACGTATTGGGGACGAGCGTTTCAGCAATACCAACAACAAGTTGGGAACACGCGTCACAATTTAAACGCGTGCCAACACAAGTTGCGTGAGCTCATGGATCAGTTTAAATTTTGCTTCGACCGTATCCCTGTGGGCGACTTGACCCACGACGATCGAGTGGAGATCGCGAAGATCGAGTATCGGCACGATGGGAATTCGGATTTTAAGTGGGTTCCCCACTTTAATTTTTACCGAACTTTATAATTTTTTTTCTTTTTTTTTTTTAAATTTATTAACTACTTTTTTTAATCTTTTAGTATTTAATAAGTACGTTTTTTTTACTTTTAGGATTTTATGTAATTATTTTAAAATTAATATAAGTTTCTGTTTTATTATGTAAATGTCAACTATATAAAAAAATTTATAAAAAAATCTACATGTCACCCCGTCCTGGCCACGTCATTTCCACACCCACTTTTTTGGGGGTGGTCTGGTAGAGCCCACACTCACTACGTGTCGAGCAATGTCACCGACCCAAACCCCCCGCACCCCGGGGTCTAAGTATATATATAAGAACAGGATCAGGAGAGAACGCCTCAAAGTGTGAGAACGGTGAGAACGATTCTCAGCCACAAGATCTTAGTGGTTTGTGGCTTAGATTGATGGGGTGACATTTTTGTAAATAATAGGGGTCTTGGAACTACTAGCAGGGGTAAAATAGGAAGATCTAAGCAAATGCGCGCATGCTAATCACATGTCATTTTCCCCCATCATATTTAAACGACAATAACTTTTTTATACGTGATTATTTTTTGAAAAAAAAATACACCATAAAACTCAGCGTTTTTTATCTTTCCAACGAGTATACTATTGATATACTTTTCGAAAAAACTTAATTGGGTTTTACGGCGTTTTTCTGAACTGAGTGTTTTATGGCATTTTAGACTAGATATTTTCATGGCGTTTTTCTGAACTTGCTCCATAATAGCGCATCCCATCTGATTAGAGCATCTAAGAGCATCTAGTACTAGAGCATCTGTTAGAGCATCTGATTAGAGCATCTAGTACTAGAGCATCTACTAGAGCATCTGAACTAGGTGTTTTTATGGCGTTTTTAACTAGGTAGAGTATCTGATTAGAGCATTTAGTACTAGAGCATCTACTAGAGCATCTGAACTAGGTGTTTTTATGGCGTTTTAACTAGGTATTTTCATGGCGTTTTTCTGAACTGAGTGTTTTATGGCGTTTTCAACTGAGTTTTTTCATGGCGTTTTTCTGAACCGGGTGTTTTATGGCGTTTTTAATTGGGTATTTTTTATGACGTTTTTCTGAATTGGGTGTTTTTATGGCGTTTTATTTGAACACCCAGTTCACGTGAGTGGGTTTTTTGACAATATTACCCCTTAGCATAATTTAGCATCAATGCCACATGTCACCACTAAAATCATTTTCACCGTTCTCACACTTTTCACCGTTTTCTCTAAATCCTGACCCTATATATATATATATATATATATATATATATATATATATATATATATATATATATATATATATATATATATATATATATATAGGGGAAGGATAAATCGAAAACCCACTTGAGTTGAGAAAACTCAGAAAACCTTTGTAAAAAAACCATGTAAACTCAAGATACATTTCTAAAAAAAATAGGAAATGTAATATACATATATTTGAACATTTTAAAAAAAGAAACACAAAAAAACACCAAGTAGTTTTTTTTTAAAAAAATGTTACAAAATTTCAGGTTACATAATGTGTATGTCCAAAAAAAATGTAACATATGAATTTTCAACATTTAAAAAAAAAAAATAGTAAGCGTTTTTTTCATTTTTTTTCATAAATAGGTCCGTGTACATTTATATTACATTTCCTATTTTTTTTTAAAAAAAATAAAAATGTCACATAGGGTTTATTTGGGTTTTCTCAACTCACATGGGTTTTCGATTTATCTTTCCCCTTATTATATAGGGGAAGGATAAATCGAAAACCCACTTGAGTTGAGAAAACTCAGAAAACCTTTGTAAAAAAACCATGTAAACTCAAGATACATTTCTAAAAAAAATATATATTTCTAACAATGCAATATTTTAATGCTGCTTATTATATATTTATCTGCACAGGTTTAAAATCAAACAAAGGGTTCGAAATATTTTTCCATGAAAGATTTTTGATGCGGAAGCATCCATCCAATACACCGATCTAACCCAACTGGTGACCTGCATGGAAGCTAATGGAAAGTGGCTACTTATGTGGAAGAATTCGTGATGAAATCTTTTATTTGTTATTTGTATTCTAATTTCCATATTTATCTTTTAATTGTTTAGTATAAATAGAGCATCTACAGTTTATTGTTTTTCAGTTTTTGTTGATTATTGAAATCAGGTGGTTGAGACTGTGATAACAACCAACTGGTTGGAACCTTCCAAATCAAGCCTTTGTTTCAACCCGTTGTTCTTTGAGCCATTTTAGTATTACCGTGGATTCGGTATCAATTTTTGCACTCTCTTAATCTCTTTTTCGTTCATACAGACTTTACAAGTTCAAAATCGACAAAGTGTTAATAACAACTACGTATTCGTCCTGACAAGTTGGTCTAGTGGTTAGTCACTTCGTTTTCTCTCCTTGAGGTCTCAAGTTCAACTTCCACTAGCATCACTTTGAAGGACATTGGTGGTGAGCCTGGTGGCAATGAATTTTCGCCAGTTTGAAACTGAACCGAACCAGATTTTACCGCAGCGGGCCTTCGGGCGGCGGGTTTTCCCCGGAACTGGTGGCTCCGGTATGCATCCAACTCTGACCGTTATGGAGGAGGGGATGCATTTGCTCGATTAAGGGCATCACAGGATGCTTATCCAGTGTTTTAGTTGGCGGTTCAAAAAAAAAAAAAAAAAAAAAATTACGTATTGAGTATTGATTATTGTACATTTGAGTATCTTTAATTGCTTAATTGATGTTGCTGATTCACTTAAATTTGATGGTTTTAATATTTAGTTTTTAAAGCACATGGACCTATTATAATTCATAAATATAATAAACTTACCGATTTGATAGAGGAGAGGATATAGTCCGGAAGCACCAGGGCCACCAGGAATATAAAGAAGAAGAGGGTCGTGCAATGGGTCTCTTTGTGATTCAACAAAGTAGTAGAAGACCTGAACCGCATCGTCTTCTCCAATTCCCACATATCTTTCATCAATCAATTTAACAAATAAGAAAAAGTAAATAAATGAACACAAAACAAAAACAGGTTTCCATTATATAAAGTTTTGAAAATACAAATACAGAAATACATACCCAGTTTCAAGAGTGAATGGGAGATCACCATGAAAACCAGGGAGATTCTTGATGATAGACTTGGAGTTTGATAAAGATGTCAGATGCATAAACATGAAGAAAAAGGAAAGTAGTGTTTTGTAACTGGTCTCCATGATACGAGAACTCAACTACTTTCAACTTTGAAGGGTACTGTACAATCATACAATTGGATTCACTCCCCTATATATAGGAATTTCTATTGAAGCTGATTTTTCAAGAAAAAACAAATTATAGGAATTTCCATTTTTTTAACTATTCAATAGTTTTGGCACGTTTGAATTTATTTAATGTAGCATTAACTATTGAAAGTTTTTTTTTTAACGGCCAACGAATCCTCCAAATGGGCTACTGGCGAAATTCACCACATCGGGATACACTCGCCTTCCGAACCGGGGAAAACCCTCACCTAGGGCCGAAGCCCGTGAACACTCGCCCGAAGGCACGACAGTGCGGTGAGGTAAAACCCGCTCAGTTCAAGGATCGAACTAGCGATCGCCGCCTACTCGCCTAGTCTCCCATCATCACCAGGTGCCGCAGAAACTAAATGCTAGGGGCAGGAATTGAACTTGGGTCACTTGGAACACAAGGTCTCTCCCTTACCACTCCACCACTAGCTCATTGACATTAACTATTGAAAGTTACATTGCATTTTTACATTTAATATAAAATCACGTGGAAAAATGGTTGAGAATTCATGGTTGAGTTTTATACATATTAAATGAGGGAAAATAGGAAGTTAATTTTCGCTAGGAATGATAGGAAGCCAGAGGATTATGACATGTGACAAACTTTAAAATAAAGAGAAAGGGTATTTTAGTCAATCCAACTCCTTCTTCTTCCTTTTTCAAAACTCAGTAACTTCAAAACTCACCATTTTCAAAACCCACCATCTTCAACTATTTCTTCACTTTCTATCTCAATAATCACTACATTATAGTGCGATTTTCATCACCAATCAATGATTCAAAACCCGATCAACGTGTTCTTCAGCTTTTTTTTGAAAAAAACCCAGTTTAATTTCATAAAAAAATCTCGTTTTTTCCGGTGATTTTGGAAATAATCACTCGATTCGTTCGGTTCGAGCGTTGATAAGTGTTTCTATCATTCAAATTTCGTCAATTGATGAAGAAATCGGCTTCGATCCATGTAAGAAATTCTTAAGTTTCATTTTCACGATCTGGGTTTTTGATTCAGTCATTGCGTTTTACGATCTTTGCGGGGGTTCGGGGGCGGCAGCCCCTGGTAGCAGGGTCCCAGGGGCGGCAGCCCCTGGCGGGGTCCAAGGGGCAGAGCCCCTGGCTGGGGTTGAGCTAAAAACGCATCAGAAATTTTTCCAGAACTTGGCTCATTTCGAAGACAGTAATTCGTAGACAATTTTTTCGATTAAATTGTTGTACTAAAAACGCATCAGAAAAATTAATTTTCCAGAACTTGGCTCATTTCGAAGACAGTAATTCGTAGACAATTCAGACAGTTCACAGTGACAGACAGTTTTATGTGTCCATTGCGTTTTAGAAATAAGAGAGTTTTATGTGGTTTCTGGCTATTGCGTTTTAGAATGAGTCATTTTTAAGTGTTTTCTGGCCATTGCGTTTTACATATAAGACATTTCTTCGTGTTTTTGGTGCATTGCGTTTTAGGTAAAACACTTTTTTATGTGTTTTCAGTCCATTGCGTTTTAGAAAACAAACATTTTAAGTGTTTTCTGGCCATTGCGTTTTACAAATAAGACATTTCTTTGTGTTTTTTGGTGCATTGCGTTTTAGGTAAAACACATTTTTATGTGTTTTCTGGCCATTGCGTTTTACAAATAAGTCATTTCTTTGTGTTTTGGGTGCATTGCGTTTTAGAAAAATGTCATTTTTTAGGTTTTTTTTTCATTGCGTTTTACGTAACTGGTGGTTTTTCAATTGCTTTTTACGCAACTGGGTTTTAAATTTTTTTTTTTAAATATAGCAATAGTATACTCGTTTTAAAGATAAAAAAACGCTCATTTTTTTGGTGCAATTTTTATAAAAAAATAATGTCGTATGAAAGAGTTATTAACGTTTAAAAAATGGGAGGAATTGGAGGAGAGAGAAACTATTGGCTTGGATTGACGAGAATGCCCTTGAACAAACTCATGCCTCTTTTCTTCCTTTCAATTTCCCTGATTTAATCTTAGCCCCTTGATTAAGTTAATGGATGGTCAAGATCACTTCCTAGCCTTCCTAGCCAAATGAACTTTCTATTGTATCTCCACCCTATTAAATGATTGTATTCAAAATAAAAGTTTAAATATTAAAACATACATACAAGTTGAATAATATAATATATTTTTTCACTTAATAAGAACTAATAGGAAACCCGTATAATGTTGCGACCGTGACAAATTGCGATGTGTTAATATTCATAAAAATTTTGAGTTAGTAGTATTAGTGTGATCTATCAATATCATAAACTTTACACATCTCAATGCATAATAACTTAACATTAAAATTAACATCCGAAATTAGACTATAATATATTTTTTTTTTATAAAAATGAACAAAGAAACCTCACTTGAAAACAAAATACCAAAAGTAGAAAAAGTAAGATTGACCTTGAAATTGTTGTGTATGTAACAATCTCAAATTCCACATGCGAGGTTTTATCGCGAGGTGTGTGACTGACCAGGATCTATCCACTAATCACATTGAACCATTTATGTAAGTTATAAATCATCACAATCAACACGATTAGTGATCAATGTTTAAAAGTCCAAAATACAATTGAAGTTAGCAGCGGAAATATAAGATAAATCCATTATAACGTAAAACCACAAGTTCATTATATATATGTAACATGAAGCTTACAAACCACACACACTCCAACCAATTGCAACGCCCGTCCATAGCTGTACCTAACAACCTGCAAAACTTGCAGTAGCGTGTCAAAATAAAGTTGGCGAGCTCATAGTTTTCGGTGTTGTTACAAAAACAAGTTTGTTTAAATACTTAGGTAGCGTTCGTTTCATGGAATGGAATGGAATGGAATTAGGAAGTTTTTCTTTGTAAAATTGATCTTGGTTGGGGGAGGGAGGAATTTAAAATCCCATGAATTTCTTTAATCAATGAAATTTGTGACTATTTCAACATTTCATTCCATTCCTTCATTAGAGTGAAGGATTTCTAAGGAATGTTGAAATAGTCACAAATTTCATTGATTAAAGAAATTCATGGGATTTCAAATTCCTCCCTCCCCCAGCCAAGATCAATTTTACAAAGAAAAACTTCCTAATTCCATTCCATGAAACGAACGCTATCTTAGTTTATAAAACATGTCTCGCGGCCCCCGACCCCAGCCTGGGAGCGGGTGCCGTGAGCCTAACTGGTGGTATCGGTGTTTATTAAATTTGCAGCGGAATAAATCATCAGGATCGTAATTGGAAAATAATTTCAGAGTTTGTAAAAACACCAAACTTTTTATATTAAACAAATGGGCTAAAACCCATATTCCATTTCAAATGTATTTGTAGGGATAAACCCTGAATTGTTGAAAACAAATATTTTTTCTTTTATTCAGGTAACTATATTCACTTTATTTAAGCCTTCAGTGCTCCATAGCTGTTTTATCACCTTTACAGCAGATTACCTGAAACGCGTTTTGAAAACATTTTATCAGCAAGAAATACTAACGAGTTCATTCCAATTTATGAAAAGACATATTGCTATAACTGTATAGTAACAAGATGGAGATTACAATGTTTATATCTACCAAGAACTTATTCAGTATTTGTCACGTTGGCAGTTACAATGACGATGGTCATATTACTATTGGCTAACTTTCGTCCAATAGCAACGATTGAATAGTAGTGTATACAAAACCCCACACACCGGCAGTAATTGTAAAATATAAATACTCAATCACTGTAATTATAACTGAATAACATTTAGGGTTTTGCAAACAGTTTGATAAAAAGAGAGAACGACTCATGTTGCAAACTTAGGGTTTTACTATAAGCTTCCTGATAATATTTCCTGGTGAATTTTCCTGAGTTCCTAATAAAATATACAATGCACACATGTTAGTATAATAACCCAATTCAACATTATCGATACATCACGAGATCAAAACCCCAACGTAGTTATCAAAGTGTAGCCTTATTCAGGCAACACGTTGACATCCGTTGCTGGGTTTAGGATCGATCGGTAGGGTATCGGGTAGTGATTAAGGGTTAAAACACTTACAACGCGGCAGAGCTTCGCGAATTAGGGGGTGTAATATTTGAAAGAAACAGAGACAAAATTCAGAGCTTTTGTCAAAATTCGAGCGAAACTGTGAGAAAACTTCAGTCCCAAGCTAGGCTACTTATAGCCTATCTGAACTGGCCCCACGTGTCGCGCCCCGTACCCCCTCCCCCGTAGCGTGTTGCGACCGCAGCCCATGAAACTTAGGGTAGCCTTGTTGTGTTTCTAGGCCTGTGGTGTTCCTTTCAACTATTTCTTTAAAGTTATGCCATTCCATGTTATAGACCATGTCACTTCCTCTTGATTGTAGAATGGTATTCCACCATTCTAATTCTTCATATTTGAAAAGATTAGAAGCATACATGATCTTATCCTAATCAGCACATTTACTAATTTTAAGACTGCTTCAGTCTTTTCTATCCAGCGTAAGGCTGAAATAGCTCCTTAATTGCCTGAGAATTCTATCAGTTTACATGATCTTATCCTAATCAGCACATTTACTAATTTTTGGGTCGGTCGTCATTCGGGGCGGGGCGGGCGAGAAACACAATAAAATACAATATCAAATAAAACTATATGATCATTACTCATTAGAAAACACACAATAAAAATGTGATGTCATACCAAATGAAAAAGATTACAAATATTCAAAGTTGTATATCTAACATTGTGTTAAAATTTTTAACCTCATAATAATGACAGCATATAATATTAGTTCTTTCTTCTTCTATATTTAAGTTATGGTATTCATATTTCATGTCCAGAATTTCAATCTTTTTTATCACAAAATGATACCACATCTTATAACTAAGTAAATAAATTAGAATTACCATTTTCCAAGGTATGAATTTTAACAAATAACAAGTATAAGTTAGACTGGAAGGTATGGGGGCCGGCTGATGCCCGGCTAGGCCCGGCGCCGGACCCCCACACCGCCCCCCTGGGGCTCGACCCATCACACCCGGCGACCCACAGCCGGGTCAGCCGGTCCATTGATTTGAAATATAGCCGTTACAAACGGCATTAATTAATAAAAAAAAATTCCCCTTTTCTATAAAATCACCTATTTTCACCATTATTTCCCCACTTTCAACCCAAAACCCTCTCACTTTTATACCAATTTCTCCCTACTTTTATAAAAAAAATATCTTTTCACCCACAATGGCTTCTAATCCTTGGTGGCCCTCGTCTTCGGATGACGAAGAGGAGATGTTTTTCGCAAACGCTGTACTACGGGCGGGACAGATTCTAATCGAAGAGGAAGAGGAAGAGGAAGAGGAAGAGGAAGACTTCTCGTCTGAAAATGTTATCACCAGACGAATACGGATTAACAGAGACCGCTAAGGTTTTCATTACAAAATTTCATTGTCCTTATTTTTTTTAACTCGTACTTATATATTTTATACGACAGGAGCGCACGAGAAATTGGTGAACGATTATTTTTCGGATGAGCCACTTTACAACGCCGACATTTTTAGACGCAGGTTCCGAATGAGTCGCCGCTTATTCACAAGGATTGCCAATGATTTGGCGGGGCTAGACCCGTTTTTCACGCAACGTCCTGATGCTAGAAATTATGAAGGGTTTACAACGTTACAAAAGTGTACTGCGGCCATTCGCCAACTGGCGTACGGGACAGTGGCCGACGCTTTGGACGAGTACTTACAGATGTCGGCAAGAACTACGCGGGAATGTTTGTATCGGTTTTGCCATAATGTGGTGAAACTGTATAGCAAAAAATATTTGCGGAAACCAAACGCGTATGATGTTCAACAGTTGTACCAAGCTCATGAAGCAAGGCACGGGTTTCCGGGAATGCTTGGTAGCATTGATTGTATGCATTGGGGGTGGCATAATTGCCCGACTGCGTGGCGCGGCCAATATACGCGAGGTGATCACGGCTATCCAACCGTGATACTTGAAGCCGTGGCATCACAAGATTTGTGGATATGGCATTCTTTCTTTGGTCTCCCTGGTTCACTCAACGACCTCAACGTGTTATACCAATCGGCCATCTTTACCGATGTCGTTAATGGAACCGGTCCGGACACACGTTTTACAGTTTCTGGGGTTGAGTATAGACGTGGGTATTATCTTGCTGACGGGATATATCCGTCTTGGTCTACAATTGTAAAGACTATTCCGTATCCCGAGGACGAAAAAAGGAAAAAATTCGCCAAGCGTCAAGAAGCTGCAAGAAAAGACATCGAACGTGCTTTTGGTGTCTTACAAAAAAAATGGGCCATCGTTGCACAACCGGCACGTGCGTTCACACCAAAAAGGTTGTGTCTTTGTATGTACGCTTGCATTTTGCTCCATAACATGATTATTGAAGACGAAGGTCGGGCGATTTGTGAGTATGATGAGAATGCATCTTGGGGGAACACTGTCCCGGTTGATCCCCCACAACAGGATTTAAACTCGTTCTCGCTAACAAACGACTTCACGCATGCAAACCTTCAACAAGATTTGGTAGAACATATTTGGAACAACGTTAACATGGTGGACGGTGACGGAGCCGAAGACGAAGACGAGTAGTGTGTTTGTTTTAAATTTTTAAATCTAGTCTTTTTTTTTTCAAATTGTAGGTAGGGTAATTTTTTATTTTTTAGGTTATGTAATTTTTATTTATGTTATGTAATGGATTTTATTATCTTCCTTTATGTAGTATTTTTATTTAAATGTTGAATACTTTTTATAAAGTTAAACAAATAAAAAATAAACAATAAAACTTAAACAAATAAAAGTTAAACAATTAAAATGAATTAAGCAATAAAATAATATGTGGTGGGGCCCCATCCTCCATCCCCCTCCATCTTCAAATTGGCTCATCCCATGCTAGCCGCCTACGTGGAGGCTCATCCCCGTGGGGATGAGCCAAACCATACCTTCCAGTCTTAAACAAGGATTAAATAGTATTACTATATATGTGGGTTCCCAATACCATAAGCAATTATGGCAGCATTAAATCTCTTGGGATTGTTAAAAAAATACAAAATAAAGTGAGAAGGAGTCGAACTCGTGACCTGCTTGTTAGAAAATAAGGAATTTTCCACTGCGCCAGCCACAGTTAACAATATGGGATCTAACTAATTATTTTTATGGGGTCCTTAAAAAATTTAACATACCGGTTCTATTAAAATTTTAAAAAACATTATGGTCCGGGGACCCCGACCCACACCATGTGGGTCCGCCCCTGTCCGCCACGTCACATTCGGTGGAGGACCATCCCTTTGGGGACTATCCAAGGGTGTGAGGGACTACCCAAATTTAATAAAAAAACTAGTATATAATAAAGGATAGAGAGAGAGAACAACTTGAGGGGCCCACCTTTTCATACAATCCCCCAACCAAACACCTCGTCGCTTCCGTCTTCCATCCGCCGTTTGCGACGCGACGACCCCAGAGGGGGCGGTGTGGGACGTGGGGGACGAGCCGGAGATCGGGGGGGGACCCCACACCCCATGGTCTAAGAGCATTCACATCCATTTCATTATATTTTCACCCTAAATTACACTAAAAAACACTATATTTTCTCTCTCCTTTTCAATTAAATAATATTTTTTATACCTTTATCATTCTTTTTTCTCTCTCCTCCTCTCAAAACCACTTTCAAAATATATTAAAAAATTATAGAGGATGAACAGTGTCCCTCAAATATACAGAGGAAGAGTAACATTTTCTCTCTGCTCTACTCACAACCACTTTTTATACTCTTTAGGTTGTGTGTAGTGGGGCGCCATGTGTGCCTAGAAAGCCCCAATGGCGCCTGGAACACCACGATGAAGGGCGTTATGAGGCCAAAAAGGGGGGGGGGGGGAGCGCCATCTCCTTCACGGCGTGATGTGGAGGGGCTTTTAAAAAGTATGACCAATCATAAATTAGTTAGTGTTTTTTTAATTAATTAATATAAATGAAAATTAATAATTAGGTAATGATGGCTAGGGGTTTTATGACTACGGGCTCTAGTGATATAACGCTCACAAAGGGGCTTTATGACTACGGATGACCTTATATTATAAAAACTCTACACACGTAATTTGATGGCATGGATGTGAATGCTCTAAACCCCCCAATTTGAAACTGGTTTTTAGCAATTTAGAAGAGAGTCTCAACTACCATAAACCGCCCAATTTGCGGTTATTTTTTGGAGTTTAAATGGATAGGATTTAAAGTTGAGAAGATCTAACGGTGATGATGCTTCCTGGGAGTGGTTACGTTTTACGCTGTCTATAATATATATAATTAGCAAGATTCAATCGACAAAAAAAAAAAAAAAAAACCTTTATTTACCTTTTGACTTTTTTGACTACTTAATATGTTTACTTACATTTGTATACATTCCTCAATATATTACTATAGTTCAATTAATAATGGATTGATGAGTTTCACATGATATTTTTAGGTAAAATAATGGATGACACCAAAGCGGTACCAATGTGGTAAAGTACCAAAATACCGGTATGGTACCGGTACTGATTCTATAAATACGGTACAGTAATCGGTATCCACATTTCCTCAACAGAACTATTTTCTTTTTTTTTTTTTTTTTTGTTAATATTGTCTGTGGGTACCACATCTTAGGTCTGGTTGGGTGGGATACTTGACACTGGTAAACATTGATCTAAATCGATGGTTGCTAACCATATCAGATGTAGAGTTCGTTAACCTGTTTGTTTTGTCTCCAGTTCAGATAAGGTCATGGATATATTTTTGGATAAATTACACTTTTCGTCCTTTATGTTTGTAGCGGGTTGCAATGGATAACCTTTAACTTCAATAATTACAGTCACAGTCCTTTATTTGGAAATCGCGTTACACCTTTTGTCCTTTATCACTAACCAAGTTAAAATTTTCAGTTATATCTATCCTATTAAGGGTATTATGGTCATTCATGTTTTTATTTAAAATATTCATTAATAAATAAACACATCTTCCCCAATTCCACAACTCTAACCCTAGAATTTCTCATCTTCATCTCTTTCCAACCAACCTCTACCACCACCACTCCCCAGATCGATCGAATTTGAATTTCAAATCATCAGAAGTTTCAAATTATCGATGGCGGAAGAGTGTAATGATTCCGATAGAAGAACTGGTGGCGGTGACGGTGGAGATCGGAGTCTCCAGCAGCAAACACACCTTCTAACGAAGTCTCTGCATTTCCATCTTTAACCAATATATAACCGGCGCTATCAAGGTCAATTTGACCTTGTAACAACTGGTTGTTTGGGGTATGACTGATTCCATAGAACAAGCCCTTAGCTTCCAGCACTGAATCCTCACCGGTATCAAGTTTCTTGAGTTGGGGACATCTATGATATTGTGTAGATACAGGCGAATTGATAGTTCAGTTAAACAATTTCCTCTAAACTTGAATCATTTGAAATGTGATCACATTTAAACTACATGAGATCAAACACTTAGAAATAATAGTTTTTAAGCTTTTTTAGTATATCTGATGAGTTTGATATATGATTATGGTGGACGAAACAAGCATTATTAGGGTAAATTGTGTTGGCCTGTTTTATAGAGATACGTAGCTTTAAAAGTGCTCAACATTACACCGAGGCAGCAACGGATTAAATTACAATACTATGGTGATAGTGGTTGGGTCGCAGGTCAAGAGAGAGAGGGTGAATGTGATGGGGTGGTGATGGCGGCAGATCCGGTGGTGGTGGTGGTTAGGCACGGGTCAAGAGATGGAGAGGGTGAAGGTGAAGGTGATGGGGTGCTGATGGCAGCAGATCTTGGTGGTGGTGGTTAGGTCAAAGGTCAAGAGATAGGGGGGTGAAGGTGATGGGTACAGATCTGAGAAGTTAGGTGTTATATTATTTTATTTTTTAATTTTTCTATTAAAAAGGTGAAAGGACTAATTTGCCCTCATGTGCGATTCATGTGACTTGATCTAACTACAAAAATTAACTTGGTTAGGGTTAAAGGACTTAAATTGTAATAAGTTTTACAAATAAAGGACTGTGACTATAATTATTGAAGTTAAAGGCTATCCATTGCAATCTGATACAAACATAAAGGACGAAAATTGTAATTTACCCTATATTTTTATACTACATTCTGGTGGAGTGACTGTCTATAGGGCACCCTTTGGGCAAATGCCAGCACTGATTAATTGGCTATACTTGGAGATGCTTCTGCATCCTCAAATCTGAATCACGGTATATATACTCATAATTGATAATAAATGAAGTTGCTTAATGGCTTTCTTTCTTTTTTTTTAATAAACTTATAGAGAAATCCCTACAAATGCTTCTCTTCTCTTATGACTTGCCAAAACTGACAGGCAGAGAAGAACGAGCTTCATGAAAATGAGCTTGTTTTGAAGGCGAAAAAGGCAAAAATGGAGCAGCAGGTCAGGCTGAAGCAACCAAGATGCCCATTTTTTCAAGCAACGGTTACATTCCAATGTGGTAGTATTTCCCACCATTTACGTGTGATACATCTCATGATCAGGGGCGGATCTATAGGGTGATGAGGGGTTGCCCGGGATACCCCTCAACTTTCTTTGCGAAGTGCAAATTTTCTTTTATTATCCGTTTTATTTATCTGGGATACCTCTAGACAAATGTTAGGATACCCCTAAGTATAAATGGAAAATAGAAAGAAATGAAATTTTAGATTTGACGGAAACGAAAATTTCCGGTGCAGGACTTGGAGTTGCAGGCGGCACTTCTTGAAGAAGAAGATGAACTTATATTATTAATATAATAAACTAATATAGCATTGGGAATGAAAAGCCATATTCTGCAATTTAATTAATATTATATCATTTAGTTTAGTTAATTGATTGCAAACTACTTTTTTTTTTCACGTGGTTTATTTATTATTTTACATACATGTTCATTAATAATTTTGTTTTTTAATATTTTTACAATACACACGTATTTAACCTAAATAATATATAATTTTAATTATATCTTATTTTAAAACATCATATTATAATTTATAAATATTATTACTAATTATTTAATATTTTTATTCAACTCGTTTAATACATAGATCTATAACCTAGTAATTATATATATAGGGAAAGGGTAAAATTTGAGTTGTGAGAACCATTAGAACTAGGTCTTCCAAAATGTTTTTGAAAAAAAAAATTCTCAAAAATCTTAAAAAAAAAAATCACTTGTTCTAACAAAAAAAATGTCGCATGCAAAAATTTACATTAGGTGTAAAAAAAATTCATCGCCGTAACAAAATTTACATTAGTCATAAACAAAACTTACATCAGACATAACTACTTTTTTTTTTTTTTGCTTTACAGATGTGTTTTTTTAATATTTTCAATTACGTTTGTGCAAAAAAAATTGTGACCCAACTTACACGGGAAGTAGGAGTTCTCATGCTTTTCACAACTCATGGTGGTTCTTAATTGAACCGAAGCCTATATATATAAGGGCCCAATTTTATTAGGCGCATAGGACCCTTTAGGGGCCATCGAATTCTTAAGAATATGTCTAGATAAAAAAAAATTGGGATACCCCTGAAAATTTCTTCTAGTTCCGCCACTGCTCATGATCATGATCTCAACCCACCGTTAACATGATTGTTTGGTTTCACAGCAATAACTAGTTTAGACGATTTTAAATAAAACTATATAACATTAAAACCATGAACATTTTAAATTAATATTATGAATTTTTATTTCAATTTTATACTTGTTAAAGAAAGGAGGGTCAGGCAAAGGGAGCCATCCCTATATGTTCCCACAAATTATGTCAGCCATATGTCTTGATAGCCATATGGCACTCACCATTCAATGGGTGAGCGTGGCATATTTAGCGACCAACCGACCCTTTTAATTTTTAAAGATAACCCTCCTCATATTCTTATACTCAACTCCACTCTACCACATATTTACACCCCGCTGATGTAGGACAATCAACACAAAAAACAAAAATCACATTTTACTCTCATTTTTTCAATACATCAAACTACAAATTCAATCTGCTCATTGTTTCAAAGTTAGTTGGAAAAAGTTGATGAGTAGTGTACCGTTAATAACATGAACAAAAACATATAATAATTAATATATAAGAACTATAAATCATGCCTACAATAAGAAGATAAATATATAACAAACATATATCACCTTATGTAAAGCATAATCTCTTGCATCATGCTGAGACTTGCTGGTGCAGCCAGACATCTACCAAGAACTTTAACCTTTTTCGAAGGGAAAATTACAAGTTTTGTCCTTTATCTTTATACCACTTTTCAGGCGGTATCATTTTTAACGAATGTTAACAGGCGGTGTCCTTTACTAGATATTTTGTTGCAAGTTTAGTCCTTTACACCCAACCCAGTTAAAAAACCCTGCTAATTGTTGGGTGTAAAGGACTAAACCTGCAACAAAATACCTAGGTAAAGGACTAAACTTGCAACAAAGTACCTAGTAAAGAACACCGCCTATCAATAATTAACATGGTTTTTTAACTGGGTTTGGTGTAAAGGACTAAACTTGCAACAAAATACTTAGTAAAAGACACCGCCTGTCAACATTCGTTAAAAAGGACACCGCCTAAAAAGAGGTATAAAGATAAAGGACAAAACTTGTAATTTTTCCTTTTTCGAATTAACAAGCGGAATCAAACACTTTGACCACTCCATTGGAAGACGACCAATCTAAATTCAAAACAGAACACTTTTTTATTTACAATCAAGAATCTTTTCAAATAATCACTGATTCATCATTAGTTCAACAAGAATCTTAAACTATTACCTTTCCGGATCTTTTAGTAAAGAATCTTAAAATCCCACAAGCAGCACTTCCACCTCGCGAATTCGCCCAATAACCACTCTTCACTTTCACATCCCAATTAGACCATCCGTAGTGGGGCGTGATTTTTAAAAAAAAAATTGAAAAAAAAAAACGCCCCCACCCCCACTACACTAGGCGTTATAAGGCGTTTTTTTTTTGAAGAATTTGCATGGGAGCGTTTTAAATAAAACGCTGAAATGGTTTACTGAGCAACTGCATGTGGCCAATGGAGTGTGAGTCTGTCAAGGAGGACTTTGACTAGCCGCAACTACTTTCCTTTTTTTTTAATGACTGGAAGGGGCATTATTAGGCATTATGCCCACTACACCACTTTTGCAATAATGCCCCATGCTGACTAGGATGACACGTGTCGAATAATGCCCCATGGTGGGGGCATTATTTTGTTCCACCACTACACATGATCTTAGGAAAAGCAAACTGCACAATCTCATTATCTTCGAGCTTCTGCCCTTTCGTTGTCGATAACCCCGTAATCGCAGTCCGTCCCACCAACAACCAATCAGCCTCCTCTTCAAAATCCCGTCTCTATTCCTACCAAACTCACCTTCCTATCCTCCACAACTTTCTGCCCCTTCTTACTTAAACCCGACCCGTAACCCGAATCCGGCCTCACCGATGTAATCGGCTTAACTAACTTAGGCTTCTGATCCACCCCATCATATTCTTTTGTCACAGAACCTTCTAGAACCGAACCCTCAGCCTTTGAAGAAGCACGTAAGGTGTTCGACGAAATGTCTGTGTGAGGTTTTGACAAAATCGGGCTAACTAACTTAGGCTTTTGATCCATCATGTAATATTCTTTCTTCACAGAACCTTCTAGAGCTGACCCTTCAAGTTTTGACGGTGCATGTAAGGTGTTCGACGAAATGTCTGTGAGAAATTTCGATTGTTTCACCTCTAAATCATCCATTTTCTCAACTTTACACACCGAAATCGGTTCAGCATCAATCATCTCCAAGCCCATCAGCCAATTCCTCCTTAACAGAATCAACATATCTCGAACATCTTTCCAACAAAAGTAATGGACCGAAAAATCT
The DNA here is from genome assembly GCF_002127325.2 of Helianthus annuus. Classification (NCBI taxonomy): domain Eukaryota; kingdom Viridiplantae; phylum Streptophyta; class Magnoliopsida; order Asterales; family Asteraceae; genus Helianthus; species Helianthus annuus. The sequence goes on along the minus strand of NC_035445.2, from coordinate 161,228,803 downwards.
GCTCCTTTTTTTATTCCTTTTTGATTACACACTTGTCGTTTTAGTCCCTAATTATATGGCTCCTAGTTAGCAGCCTTTCCTTTATTATTTTCTTTTGACCCCTCTTTATAAAGGGTGTCTCTTTTGTATCTAGAATATACGAACATTTGGAATACCAATATCATACCATAATAACAATAGTTATTATGGTATCAGAGCACGATTAAGATCCTATTCTCAAAAAAAAAAAAAAACCTAGCTTCATGGCAGGTGATAGTGACAAGAACCAGGGAGGCGACAAAGGTGTTATTGACCACAATTCACCATACTACATCCATGCCTCGGATTATCCGAGGCAGATGCACGTCAATGACGTCCTCACAGATGCAAACTACAATGATTGGTCGCAAGAAATGATGAACTTCTTGTTTGCCAAAAACAAAATCGGTTTCATCAATGGAACCATTAAGAGACCGGAACCTGATTCGAGCGATTTCATGGCTTGGATGAGATGTGAGGCAATGATTAAAGGGTGGTTTAAACACCGCTATGGAGAAAGAGATTCGAACTAGCGTCAAATATGCCGTCACCGCTCAAGAAATATGGGCGGATCTGAAAGAACGTTTCGGGAAAGAAAGTGGCCCGAGAGCGTATGAGTTGAAGCAATCGCTTAGTACTATTAAGCAAGAAGGTATGTCCATTTCTGCGTACTACACAAAATTGCGTGGCTTGTGGGATGAATTACAGTCTGTTTTTCCCATACCAGTTTGCAATTGTAATAAATGCACTTGTAATATTGGGAAGAAACTAACCGAACTCAAGGAAAAAGAGAAATTGTATGAGTTTTTGCTAGGTTTGGATTCTGAGTTCGGGACCATACGGACTCAAATTCTGGCGATGCAACCAACACCCAGCCTTGGAGCCGTATACCATCTTGTTGCCTAAGACGAACAACAAAGATCCGTGTCTGGTGTCAGGAGATCCACATCAGATTCTGCTGCGTTTCAAGCCTTTGTTCCAGTTAAACGGGACCAAGGTCAGTCACATAATAAATCTGTTAAAAAGGATAGTTCTAAACGCAATGTTGGTGAACCGGTTGATCATTGTGATTTTTGTGGCAAAAACGGTCACAACAAGGATGGTTGTTTTAAGCGAATTGGTTATCCGGAGTGGTGGCCGGGTAAGGGAAAACCAACCAAACCAAAGGCAGCCTGTGTTGAAAATGAAACAAGTCCCATACCAGGACTAAATGAAGAGCAATACCAACAGTTTATTGATTTCTTTGGAAGCAAAGGACAAAACACCAAAGAGGCACCAGTAGCCAACCTTGCAGGTAAAGTTGATAAGGAGGGTAAGTGGATCATTGACTCAGGTGCCACCGAGCATTTCATTTATGATAACTCTTTTCTAAAAAATATAACAAAGAAAAATCATGAATTCCCTGTCACGATACCTAATGGTGCAACAATACCTGTTGAGGGTCGTGGGGATTACACTCTACCAAACGGTGTAACCGTCAAGAATGTGTTACATCTTCCCGATTTCAAATGCAATTTATTGTCGGTTGGTAAATTATCAAACGACTTACAGTGTGCTGTGACATTTTTTCCAAACTTTTGCGTCATGCAGGGCTTACGTTCGAGGGAATTGATTGGAGCGGGTGAATGCATCAAAGGTCTATACAAGATGGGGATGATGGGAGCCGAGAGGCAAGCAATGATGGCAACGATTAGTACGTGGCATAAAAGACTAGGTCACGCGTCTATTTCTAAACATTCTCATGTTGGTTTTATCAAGAATAATTCTTTAAACTCAAAGAGTGTTTGTGACTCTTGTGTTAAAGCAAAACTTGCTAAATTACCCTTTCCTATTAGTACCACAAAAACTAGTGCTTGCTTTGATTTGATACACTGCGATGTGTGGGGAAAGTATCGAACGCCTTCTTTTACACGAGCAAACTATTTTCTCACAATTGTTGATGATTTTAGTCGAGCCGTTTGGGTTTTTCTTCTTAAACATAAGTATGAAGCAAGTACATGTTTAATTCACTTTCATAAAATGGTTCAAGTACAATTCGAAAAAAATATTAAAAGAATAAGGTGCGACAATGGGGGGAATTTACATCGAACAACATGCTTGATTTTTATGCAAAAGAGGGAATTATTTTGGAAACCACATGTCCACACACACCTCAACAAAACGGTGTTGTTGAACGAAAACACCGACACCTATTAGAGACCGCAAGGGCTTTAAGATTCGAAGCTAAACTTCCCACTAGGTTTTGGGGGGAGTGTGTCTTGACGGCAACCCACATCAAAAACCGGCTCCCCTCCGACGTCATTGGTGGCAAAACACCTTATGATTTATTATACAACAAAAGTCCCAACCATGCACACCTAAGAGTCTTCGGTTGCCTTGCGTATTACTTAAGCATGGAGACAAAAGGTGATAAATTTGCCATAAGAGGGAGGCCTGGAATTTTTTTGGGTTATCCACCGAACACGAAAGGTTATAAAATTTATGACCTCCAACACAAAGATTATAATATCAAGAAACGTAAAATTTCTAGAAGATGTTTTTCCGTTCACGAATGTCAGCAATCCAAAGAATGATGAAGAAGTTTTCATTTGGCCAAGGAATTGTGAAGATGAAGTCGCTATTGAAACAAATAAATATTCAGAAGTTAACCAAATTGATGAGCCACAAAATATCTTAAATCAAGAGCCCACAATTGAGGAGCCCAATCTGAATCATAATGATCCCATCATCAGTGAAGAAAGTCAAGAGATCACAGGCCTGGAAGATACAGAAAGTGACCAAGCCGCTCATGTTGGCGCAACATTCGAGAATGAAGATACTGCAAACGGCCCGACATTTTCCGAACGACCCAAACGATACATGTGACAACCCGAACCTTCACGGTTAGTAACGTTTAAATTTTGTGATCTCAACTCCGTTAAACCTAATTAACCCGGTTAGATAACCTGTTGGAATTTGTTGGGTCGTGTATATTGGGCCTATAATTACATCTTGCTAGTATTTTCCATATCGGCCCAAAGAGAGTTACTGAGCCCAACTAGTCCTTAGAAAACTTGGATTGTAATCTTGAGGTGTGTTATTGAACTTGGCCCAGTTAGCATAATTGATTGAATTGGACCAGTTACTGTTCCGTATTTTTATTAATCGGCCCAACCCCTTACTGTTTTACTTAGCAAGGGTAACCGGCCCTATTCCTTATCCATTTAGGTGTATGCATACGTATTATACTCAGATTCTATTCTTGATCAGTTTAAAACTAAAACAAACCCTACCCTTCCCCTTCCCTGATTCGTGGCAGACATAGTAGACCCCCCCCCCCCCCCCTCGTGGTTACCATCACCAGACTCTCCATAATTCTTCGGTTAGTATATCAAACCTTTGTATTAATTTGTGGTTCTTGATGATGGCATGAACATATGCTTATATATGATATTATGTGTTTTAAGTATTATGCATGAACATATGTTAGATACTGGCGGATTATTATTGATGAATTGTTAATTAAACAACATAGTCAGAGTATATAAATGATGAATAATCAATGTAATGGATACTAGTAATAATCTGATGATATTAGTATGTTAGGTTCATACATGGGCTATGTTATGTGATGGTGGAATAAGTGGGCCAATGTGATAATGATCATCACCCATGATCAGACAACTTATTAATTGCATGAAACATGATAGCATATTGTGTTGATCTAATTAAATCGTAGTGCTGCCATATGAATAAAAGTGGCGGCCATGTGGTCTTGATCTAATCAAAATTATAGGGGTATTTTAATAAGGATGTCATTGATTATATTTTCGCTGATTTCGATGATAGGATTTTATGTTGGTAATCTATTTGTAAATTATGGGATAATGATGGCATATTGAAACAATAACTTGGACTGTTAACGATGGGCTGCACGCATCTGTTGGGCGGTACAGTTGACACCGCGCTGATTGGGCCACACACACACACATAACTTATACACTAATGGAATGGGCCGGCTGGATTATAAGTTGTTTTGTATGTGATAACATTTAATCATCTAATCATGATTGGCAATAACTGGAGTTGTGTATAAATGCATAAACCCTACGAATTGGGTCATGATGTGAAGTGTATTCCTTGGGCGGGCCGGAGAAACATGATGGGCTGTTGACAGGTTGGGCCGGCTGGGATGGGCTTAAATTGTTACTTAAGTGCAAACTAGTTGGCCAATGTTTGTAGTATGGTACTAGAGTATGTATTATGGTATGAAATTGTTATGTGAGCAGCATGTGAATAGTTTAAATGACATATGTGACAAATGCTTTCGTGAGACATGATCAGTGTTGATTGACAGATACAACTTGTACAATTTATTTAGTGACTAGTGCACTATTTGTGTAGTATGTACAAAAAGTGTATAACATATGTGATTTATGTGTATGGGAAACTGACCGGCATTGAAACCATACTAGGATTCGGGTATCCTACTAAAAACGAGTAATTAACCTTACCGAGCAAACCAAAGGTGAGTTCACTGCTCTTTTTCCAAGCATGCATCCCGGGAGGGATATCGGGTAACGTTCCAGGGAGGAATGCTAGTTATTGGGATGTTTGTTATTACTACTCAGTTTCTATCACGTAAGACCCCTTACAACTACCGACAGTTGCCGAGGAGGCAACGAGGTTATTAGTTGATAGCGCTATTAGGTTTGGCACCCTCACACCGTACCAGGGTGGTCGGGCGTGAACTAATTTCCTTAAAGCATGACCAATGTTTTGATAGAGACATTGGGGTTGGGCAAACACATCTTGTAGCCATTTCGGTAATCGAGTTAATAACAACATCAAATCAAATTGTTAAACTATTTTATACATGTATCTTGTAAACTGAACTCGGTAACCAAACTTTGAACTCACCAGCGTTGTCTGACACACTTGTTTGCATGCTTGTAGGTCGTTAGCTGTTTGCATTGGAACTTGCTGTCTGGAGTAGCTGGAGAGGTCATGGGTCGACTGGGGGACATAATGCTATTGATTTCTTGATACTATATATTGGTTTTTAAACTATTTAACTTCGTTTAATTTTGCTTCCGCTGAATACTTGGGTTTTCTTTTGAACTTGGATGGTGTTTTATTAATAATCAAGAACTTTATTTTAGAAACATGTATGGGTTCTATGTAATTAGTGGCTCATTGCTGGTACGTCACACGCCTATCAGGGACACTCCCTAAGTGGTATCTTGTGGGTGTGACAAAACAAGGCCAAACCGACTTATTTAAAGGATTTCGAAGTGAAGCTTCCCCCATCTCTAGACCACGAGCATTCATCCACAAGCTCTAATCAAAACCCCTCAATGGTACACCCTTTAGCGCACTTTGTATCTTACGATAATTTTACTAACTCACATAAAGTTTTCTTGGCGGCCATTACCTCAAATAATGAGCCAAAGCATTTCCGTCAGGCCATTCACAACCCAAAATGGGTCGAAGCCATGCAAACCGAAATTCAAGCTCTTGAACAAAACGGGACTTGGACATTGGAAGAACTGCCAGAAGGAAAACATCCCATCGACTCAAAGTGGGTGTACAAAATTAAATATAAGCCAAATGGAGAAATAGAACGTTTTAAAGCTCACCTCGTGGCAAAAGGTTTCACGCAAATGGAAGGAATTGACTTCCATGACACCTTTGCGCCTGTTGCTAAATTGGTTACCGTTCGTTGTCTCCTAGCTGTTGCTGTAAAAAAGGAATGGCATACCCATCAATTAGACGTGAACAACGCCTTTTTGCATGGAGATTTACATGAAGACATCTACATGAAAATACCGCAAGGTTTCAGAAAACAAGGAGACAACCGAGTGTGCAAACTCAAGAAGTCTCTTTATGGGCTCAAGCAGGCATCGAGAAATTGGTACCAAAAATTTACCACATCCCTTCAAAGACTCGGCTTCAAACAATCCAAGGCTGACCACGCTTTGTTTCTATTCAAGAAAGGTGAAATTTTTGTCGCTGCCCTCATTTATGTGGATGACATTATCATCACTGGAAATGACATTCACAAAATACAAACAACTAAACGTTTCCTTGACAAAGAATTCAGCATCAAGGATCTCGGTCCTTTAAAATTCTTCCTTGGCATCGAAGTTGCTCGAACAGCACGTGGCATGGTCCTTAGTCAACGAAAGTACACCTTGGATATTCTCGAAGATGCGGGTATGTTAGGTTGCCGCCCCAGTTTATTTCCCATGGAACAAAACCTAAAACTCGATAAACAGGAGAATGAAGCCCGTGTAGATGCTAACCAATATAGGAGGCTCGTAGGAAGACTTCTGTATTTACATGCAACACGACCTGACATTGCTTACTCAGTCAATGTCTTAAGTCAGTTCGTTAGTGATCCACGAGAGAGTCATCTCGAGGCTGCAAATTGAGTCCTTCGTTACTTGAAAGCCACACCGGGACAACGCATCCTCCTTACTAAAGATGGAGGAATGAATCTCACAGCCTATTGTGACTCTGACCGGCTTGGATGTCCCATTACAAGAAGATCCAGAACAGGGTATTTGTTACTTCTAGGGGGAGCTCCTATATCCTGGAAGTCAAAGAAACAATCAGTTGTCTCTCGATCATCAGCCGAAGCCAAGTACCGTGCCATGGCATCCACCGTTAGTGAAATCTTGTGGATGAGATGGTATTTACAAGAACTTGAAATGACATGTATTGGGCCCACACAACTTTTTTGTGACAGCCAGGCCGCTAGACACATTGCAAACAACCCAGTCTTCCATGAACGAACCAAACACATTGAAATGGACTGCTATTTTGTCAGAGAAAGGGTCGAAGCTAAAGATATTCAACCCATGGCCATTAACACAAAGGGACAAATTGCAGATGTCTTTACCAAGCCGTTAGGGACACAAAATCTGCACGATCTTCTAGTCAAGTTGGGCATTACGGATCTCCATGCGCCAACTTGAGGGGGAGTAATGGACCGAAAAATCTGCTCCTTTTTTATTCCTTTTTTATTACACAGTTCTCGTTTTAGTCCCTAATTATATGGCTCCTAATTAGCAGCCTTTCCTTTATTATTTTCTTTTGACCCCTCTTTATAAAGGGTGTCTCTTTTGTATCCAGAATATACGAACATTTGGAATACCAATATCATACCATAATAACAATAGTTATTACAAAACCCTAGTACTCAACGAATCACGAGACACCACATCCAGATCACTTTCAGACAAAACCCTAGCTTTTTTCGCTTTACTGTAACATAAATCCATACCTTCTTCCGTTTCTTCAGTTTCTTCTTGCTTGATCCTCTGCTTTGTCGATACACGAGTCCCACCGGTGCTCGTAACCGTGCGTTTAACGGAATATTCCGGCGAATCAACGGCCATAACGTCCGCCGTTTGTTTGGGTTTTGAAACGGGTGAGTGTGTGAGGTCTACGATGATTGGTGGAGTCTCCATAGCAGAATAACAGCTACAGAGTGAAGAGGTTTTGATTGGAATTTGGGGGAAATGAATGGAGTGTGAGTGTGAATTGTTTAGAGGAGAATGATGGTATTTATTTGGAGGTAAAATTTGGCGCGAGTTGTTGAAGTTTGTTTTTGCTTGAAGGTTTTCGCGGGTTGTGACTCGAGCGCCAACATGTTATTGGCGGTAAAAATATATAGTAAAAATGGTAACTCAATAAAGAGTTATATTAATTTGATAAAAATAGTTTTATTTTATTTTTTATTAATTTGATCGATATGACTTTTTTTCACTCCCCAAAATCTTAATTTCACACTTTGTATACGGGTCGTATAGAATAATCTAACATAACAAATATTGGACCCTATAATGTTATACGGTTTGTATAGATGAAGAAAAAACATTAGGTCGTATAACATTCTATACAGGTCGTATACATTACATAAGGTTTGGGTCATATAACATTATATGGGTCGTATAACATTGTATACGTGTCGTATAACTTTATACGGCCCGTATACATGGAGACAAACAAACATTCTCTGACATTTCTTTTGTGCAACAATGTCACACCCCTATTTCCACGTGTTTCACCGGTGGGCCCGGTGGGGGATTACCGTGACGTAGTTGGCAACAATATAGTCAAACCACAATATATGAATGCACAGCGGAAGCATAAAGATAAATATATTTCAACCATTTACTGTAATATCCAAATGTATCACAAGTAGTTGAATAGTATCCACAGGATGGATCAAATAAATAAAAATATTGTTCAACAGATAGACATCAAGCTTGCGAGACTTCCTTAGATGCTAGGGAGCTACTACCAGCCAATTACGTGTAGTACCTGCACTTAATCTTTTTGGGAAAATACGTCAGTTTACACTGGTAAATACAATCAACTGACTCATTTTGTAAAATGGTTGAAAATTGGTTTGGATGCACATGGCATAAACATGTTTGTTTAACTTGGGAAAATTATTTAATATTATAATCTTGTGAACCCTAATTACATGTTCCTTCTATGCGTTCAGTAGCCCGGATCCTGTCCGGGTTAAAGATCAATAGACACACCACATTTGCGTAAAACCGAGGCGGGTAAACCATCGGCTACGTCTTTTAATAATATAGATATAATACCGGGTGTACGCCTACACCCGACTGTCAAGGTCGTGGCCATTTCTTCGAATGATGCCAAGGATATCCGGGACATGGTCATTAACCCCCCAAAGGCTTTTAAGTAACAAGACTGTTTAAATGAGCCGATCAAACTATTCAATTAACCACCTAAGCGATGGAATTATTTGATGCTCAATCAAGCGGTATTTTATATACCGTAACCCAAGCCCGTATAAGGGAAAATAAGTTAAAAGTATTTACCTTTGCAAGTACTATCCTTAATCAGTTAAATCACATGCATATTTTACTGGGGCTCCTTATTCTGGAACGAAGGTTTAAATTAACATATTAGAATCCTAACGGGTCTTTATATTAGCCGTAGCCTAGACCGGTTAGTTTCGAGGGATAGGTACGGTTTAATCGCGTGAAAGGCGAAAACCGAGAATGGAATGTGATTCTGCCCCAACAAGTTCGGAGACTTGTTTTATACGGGTTTAATATTCACACTCTGGATTTTGGGGTCAAAATGATATGGTTTGACCCGTATCGGCTAATCTATGTAAACTAGTTACATAAGCCGAACCGTGCGCGCAATGGGCGCAACGGGTAACCGTAGGAGTCCTACACTGTTTTCCTAAGTCAATATACTTTAAAGAGGTTGTGGTATCAGTAGGATACCTCCCATAATGCCCGTAACGAGTTTTAGTTCATTATACGCCCCGTAGGGGTTTTCCGGTTATTTTAAAGACTTTTTAAAGGGTTTTCTGAGTTCTACAGGAAACCTGAGTTTCCCGATCAGTTTGATAATTCTAAAATATCTTATTTATTATTTAAAATCAGTAGCAACTGGAATCAGGTCAAAAGACCTTGTAGAACTCAAGTTTTGGCCGAAAAGGGCATATTCGGTATTTACCGAACCGTAGCCATAACCGCAGGTTATGAGCAGGTTAAAATTTATTAAAAATCTTTAAAAATCCCAAAATATTATTTTAATACAGTGGGTAAAAGTTTTGGTGACGGAATCTTGGTTTAGGTAGGCGTTATGCTAATTGCGCCGTTTATTACAAAAGTTTCTTATAAATGCGCTATTTAGCATAACTCCCATTCTAGACCTCGGATTGGCGTGAAACTTTAGGGACATGCTTAGAATTTAGTAAGCAAGGTTATGGTCCCTTCACGTGTCCGAAATACTCGTTTTATTTTAGAAAGGGCGTTACGGTCAACTTTTAAGTAATTAACGGAAATGCGTAAAAGACTCGGACAAACAACGAACCGGTCACAGAGGGTTATACCATCATGTAACCTGGTCCTAAGAGAGTCCTAAGGCATATCTATATTGTACTAAAACGGGTCAGAACTGAAGTCAAAGCAAAAGTCAAACTTTTGCGACATTCGGCTCCGAACCGGGTTAATATAGCAAATGGCCGAATCAAACGAGTCTCGACAAGTTTATATACTCAATATCATGTTTTATGATCATCAAAACAAGTTTCATAGCATAGACATTACAGATTATGCAAGATTCGCAAAAACGTCTTTCTGTTGACTTTTTAAGTATTCGTTTGACTCGAAATTTGAACTAGTTAGAGTGGTGATCATGGGGAACCCTTTCAGAGGTTTATTACCCAGATAAACACCAACACATAACTACCTTTGATTCGACATAAGACTGAGCCATTGAGGATTTATCTTGAAGTCAAACCGTAGTTACGACGGTTTGATTTCTAGCTATATTACTAAGTAAAACTAAACCACAAAGGATCTAAATGACTTACAGAAGCTTGAACACGAAATAGGATGCTAGAATAAAGCTTGGAAGCTCCAGAGATGATCAAGAGAAGTGTTTGTGGTGTGGTGAAACTTATGTACACAATATGCCTATTTATAGTGCAAGACAAGCTCCTAGATCATCACACATTGGTCTACAAGTGATCATGGATGATGGGCAGGTGTCCTAAGGTATTATGGGTCGAGTAGGGGGCGCCCATGACTCTGGAAAACCCATCCATAATTGTCTTGCCGCTTAAAAGAGCCAACGGCCATATTTCTGTCGCTAGGCGTCGCTTACGGACCGTATGGCTTAGGCCTTGCGATCCGTAAGCCTGTGGCGGATCTAAATCAATCATGCGCTCCCTTACGGTCCGTAAGGCATGACCTTTACGGTCCGTAAGGGGTTAAGAAACAATCTTTTTAAATCTTTTTACAATGATTACCAAAATCTTGGTAATTAATAACCTGACCTTTCGGGTTTGAAGGGGTAACTTTGCGATATGGCCCTCGGTTAATTACAATTAAGGACCTCGCGTTATTTACCCGTGTTGTTAAGCCCCCGGATAGTTTACTTATTATCCGAGAAGCCTTAATTTATATAGTTGACGTTTTTAACCCCTCTCGTACGAATTTGGTCATAAGTTTCTCGTTTTAAAACGGAACTTCGCGGAATTTATATATTATATTCTAGTGAGCGTATTATACTGTTACAAGGCTTCAGGTACGTCAAAGGGTCATTCAGAGGTATAATTAAACATGTTGACACAGTTAACCCCCGCGGCTTGTAATCTCTCACTTTCTTCCGCGTTTCGCTTCCGTACGATCCATGATTTATTCGTTTTAAGGTACGAGCATCTTTTAGGGTTACTATACAGTATACTTACCCTTGTTTGACATTTATAACCCTCGAATTTACATACATTCAAGGTTTGTCAATATTAGTCCTTTATTAAATATTAAATACCACGTGTAAACTCAAGACACGTGTCAATACATTATTGGACTCAAAATTTCGAGGTGTTACAAACAATTAGATATACAGCCCGTATAATTTTATACGGGCTGTATACATGTAGGGGTGTGAAAATAAGATTTTAGGGTGTGAGAATAATAGGAGCCATAATTTATATGAGTTTGATTATTTTTATAAGTTAAAAAAATTGAGAACTTTTGAGAACCTCCTAACAATAAATCATTTTATTTATTTATTTATTTTATACATGTATTATTATTCAAAGGTAGTTTTATCAATTAATATAGGAAAAATTACAAGTTTTGTCCTTTATCTTTATAGTACTTTACAGGCGGTGTCATTTTTTTCAAATGTTGACAGGCGGTGTCCTTTAGTAGGTATTTTGTTACAAGTTTTGTCCTTTAACCCTAACTCAGTTAGATTTTTTTGTTAAATCTGGTCAAACATGGGTAGTTTGATCTTTATACCTATTTTTTTTTTATAAATCTTTTTAATATATAAAACAAAAAGAATTTATAAAATACTAATAACATTTTTCTTTAAATTAAAAAATTTCTCTCTCTCTATAGATATACACAGTACTCTCTCTCTCTCTCTCTCTCAACCTTCATTTATCACCACCATCTCCCACCACCACCACAACAACCATCTGCCACCACCTTAGCCTTCACCTTTATCACCCTCCCCATCTTTCCTATCACAGTCACCACCGCCACCCTTCTCTATACACACCGCCGCCCACTATCCCCCACCCACACCATCTGCCATTGTCCCCCACCCTCTTTGTCAACTGATTTAACCACCATCTTCACCCACACCCACCGTACGCCACCACTCACCCAACCACTACCACTACCACCGCTCACCCCACCACTATATCTTAACTTATTTCAATTGAGTTCAAATCAAATAAAATAACATAATTTACAATTCGACATAAACCCCAAAACCCAAATCGAATATGAATGGTGAAACTTGACCTAGCATCTCGTAATAATGCAAGTGAGATCGTTTAGAGGAGGTAAGGGCATAGGATTCTGTAAATGGGAGGCCATTATTTGCTGAAAAAGCATCTCGTATCTCGTATGCCAAATAGAACCATCCTCTTAGCCACTCCATCCACCCTAACGCTTTCTTCTTCGCTGTCGCCGTCACGGTGACGGTGTTGTCAACTGAGATCGGAGAGTCTGAAACAGCACAGCCTGAAATCGATTGAAAGATGAAATTAGGGCTCAGATATGGTATCAAAGTGATGAAATGACAGAATTGAAGAAGATGAAATGAAGATTTACAGGTACAGATCCAGAAACGTTCTGGTTGTCGATTGTTGTGTAATTGCCGGACATCATTTTGAACAATCTCCGGTGAGATGTTGTCCGCGATTGTTGTGTAATGTCTGTCGGCGATTGTTGTTATACACACACATATATATAATTTTTTTGAAGTACTTTTTAAAGAATAAATTAGGGTTTGTGGGGGTTATAAAAGGGTGAAATGAAGTGGTGGGTGGAAAAGACATAATTACCCTCATGTGCTTATCATGTGCCACAAATTAACTGAGCTTTTTAACCAGGTTGGGTGGAAAAGACAAAACTTGTAACAAAATACCTACTAAAGGACACCGCCTGTCAACATTTGAAAAAAAGGACACCGCCTGTAAAGTACTATAAAGATAAAGGACAAAACTTGTAATTTTTCCATTAATATATGTAATTTGTTATTATGTATATATAATCATAAGTTTACACGTGTAGTAAATAATTTACGTATGTGTGATCAAACAATTACTTATGATTGATAAGATTACCTTCAAATATTATTAAATATATGAGATGAATAATGTGATTGTTTGTTAAGGATTCTTCAAATTTATAAATTTTTTAGAGTTTCAAAATGATCTGATCTAATTTTGTATACTTAAGTATATACCATTTTTAATAGTCCATTCCTAATATAATTCCTAATATAATTATAAAGGAAATTTATAGAACTATTTCACTAAAAAGTATTTGAAGTACGGGCTTGTTTGATTTTTATATGCTATGCACATAAAAGAAAAATTTAATACAACTCTATGAAATACTTTAGGCTAGTGTGTTTTATTAAAACTTTAATAATACTAAATAGTATATTTTAATTTATCAAAAATATTGTAACCGAGATTCTAACCCAATATTTACTGTCATTATCTTCTACATCACTACCAGCCTCAACGCAACCTCAATTTTCACATCCAATTGCCCCAAATATCATGAGACACCACACGTAACACATAACACATTACATCCCCTTATGTTGACGTGGTGAACTAATAATTAAACTAGTAAACTGCACATAAATCGTTTAGGTTTTTATATTCACTTTCGGTAAGCATTATTAAAATACCACCATATAACATCACATCCCCTTAAACAAAAACACCCTTACACATATAACAAGAACGGATTGGGACGCGTGTTGTCTGGCCGCCTGGCGGCGTTGTTCCCGGTCTATCATGTCGACAGCCTCATCCCATGTTGTGTTGGATTGAGTGATGAAGGCAGCCGTCGTATCATATTCGGGTGGGAGCCCCGCCACCATCTGCAGAACCAATCGGGACTCGGTAACAGGCTGATCTACGTTGCTAAGTTGTTCAGCGATGTCCTTCAGTTTTTGAAAATATTCGTTCACGTTTGTGCACGACGCCAGAGTGGTGGTAGTGAACGCATGAAGAAGATTAGATGCTCTAGAGCTTTTATTGTTCTGGAAGATGGCTTGAATACGATTCCAAGCTTGCTGGGCAGTAGACTCGGTTTCCAGGACTCGAACCAACAGGTCATCACTAAGCGTGCCATAGATCCATTGAAGAACTATGGCATCGATCTTGTTCCAGGACTCGTGCATGGGTTTGATATTGGCGGATCCGGACCTTATTCTGTATATTTGTTACAGAGTAGACCGGGTGCAGGGGTTTGATATTGGCGGTCGAAACCGAAGAGGAGGTTTTATTTTCTGGTTTATCTTCCATGGCAGCGATCGGAGGAGCACGATGATGATGGCGGCGAAAATAGGGTTTCTCAGAACCGTAGCTCTGATACCATAAAAGTGTTTATGGTATATTATTTCCTTGACCCAATACAGAGAATATACGAAGTATATATAGAGTGCAGCCTAACAACTTTTCCTATCAGTTATGGAAACATAATCCTTTCCTATACAATATAATATATACGCTAATACTTACACCCCACCGATGTGGGACAACCAACTCAAAAACAAAATCATATTTTCACTCTCATTTATTCAATCATATCATTCAAAGGATCAAACTACAACATCAATCTGCCAGTGTTTCAAATTTAATCGAAAAAAGTCAGTGAGTAGTGTACGGTTAATAACACGAACGAATCGCGTTTTTAATTTCTAGGAGTTTATGTAACACATAGGTTGTGCTTGAAGATAATAAGAGTCCTTGTATTTTCTGGCTCCTGCTATATGAATCCCGTTTTTTATCCAGTCTTCTCGATGTATCCAAGCGTCACGGCCATAATCCATTACACCCAGTATCTGCATGAACAGAAGGCAATCGTTAAGGGTTTAGGTACATTCGTTTGTACTAGAGGTGGCAGAATGTGTGGGTCGAGCATGTTAGGTAGCGTGTTTTATTAAAACTTTAATAATACTATATAGTATATTTTAATTTTTCAAAAATATTGTAACCGGGATTCTAACCCAATATTCACTATCATTATCTTCTACACCACTACCAGCCTCAACGCAACCTCAATTTTCACATCCAGATGACCCAAATATCATGAGACACCACACGTAACACATAACACATTACATCCCCTTATGTTGACGTGGTGAACTGATAATTAAACTAGTAAACTGCATATAAATCGTTTAGGCTTTTATATTCACTTTCGGCAAACATTATTAAAATACCATCATATAACATCACATCCCCTTAAACAAAAACACCCTTACACATATAACAATAAGAACATCCACAATAAGGGATTTTTTTTCTCATTTTTAGAAGCCATGTAGGAGAGAGAGTGGTGAGGTGGAGGAGAGAAGGTGTTGATTAGTTTGTGGTGAAAAAAAATGAGTTTGTGAGAGGGGGAAGGAAGAGAGAGGAGAGAGGAGAGAGGAAATGTGTTTTTATGGGTTGTGAAAGAGGCAAGAGAGAGAAACTTTGTTATTGGTTGGGCAATGCCAACATGACAACCCAAAAACATCAAAAAATGGATGGTTATTGGGGATGCTCTAACACTTCCACCCCTTCTAAAGACCGATACTGAGTTAGATAACTGACTTTTGGTTTAGGAAACTTATTTTAGTTAAAAGACAAAACCGGGCAATGCAAATCACATGTATTGGGCTATGAATTTTCTTATTTGTGCCACACATTTAACAATTAGCTAATAAAAAACATGGGCTATAGATCTCCTTATTTGTCCAACCCATTTAACAAATTTGCCTACTAAAAAACAAGGCAACTAGACGCTGAAGCCATGGACACGAAACTTTAATGGATGATCATCCATCTTGTTAAATTCGCCTTTTTTGTGTTTGAAACTGAACCGAATTTGGTTTTTCGGTTTAGTCATGCCATCTCTTCTAAAGCTGAGCCTTCACAGCCACTTTCCTAGCCAAGCTGAGCTCTTCCCACTATCATGCGCCCAATGATTATCAAGTGCATTTTCAGTTTCATGATATGTTATAAACATTTTAATAATAAAAGAAGACTATGATCTACAAATTTGTGAATATGATTCCATAAGCTTTGTTTAAATAAAAAGACACGTCTGATGCGCGAAGTGCGCAAGGAGTTCACGATTCAGAAAAGCGCCTCGGAGCCTTACAGCGGTACATTATGCACATTTGGGTTAAAATTGGTCAAACTTTGTTAAAAGGTGACATGTAAAAGCAGACAAACGGCTGAAGAATTTTATGAACAGTTGACTTGCTAAAAAGACTAATGTGTAAAATATACGAGACAGGTGCAACTTTTGGTCTTTCATAAAGCTTATTCGGTTGTACATGTGAAGTTCTTTCATCACGCCTTGAAAGCCGGGACCTAAACGTCTATGAGGAAGTTGAGATCCTTGATTCAGGTATCTGATACGCTATGATTTCATGCATTTACATGACCCAATGGAGCCAAAAAAAAAAATGTCCATGGGTGTAATAAGAGACCTAAAGAGCCAACCTACTTTGGCAGATCAACATGGGTCTAAGATCCAACTATTAAACGTAAGTTAGGTTTTAATTTAGAGCACGATCCATTAAGTAATGGGCCAGATTAGATTAGTTCCCTAGTTGTTAAATCCAAATTCAGCCCATTAATAATTAGGGTGAAACAAGGTCACTTGGAATTAATAATTAATTAAGTCTTCATCGTGGATTACAGTGCATTTTGTGAACTGCTACAGATCAGATCTATTTAGTCAACAGGTTACAGATCAGATCTAATTCATTCACATATTTTCTTGTTATACACAGTTTCCTCCATCACCAACCACCATATACTAACAATGGCGGCTGAAACCATTGCAGCTGAAATCCTGAAAGACGTTTTGAAAACCCTGACCTCTGAAGCCTTCAACAGGTATGATCGGTCCAAAGGCATTCATTCAGAGCTGAAGAAACTAGAAACCACATTGATAAAGATCCAGTCTCTGCTTAATCATGCTTCTCAGAAGGAAACAACTGATGAAGCTGTTAAACAGTGGCTGAATGATCTCCAACACCTGGCTTACGACATAGATGACGTGCTTGATGATTTAGCAACTGAAGATATGCGTCGTGAGTTCGACCAGCAATCTGGAGCCATGACCAGCCAGGTAAGAAAGCTCATCCCAACTTGTTGCATCAATTTATCACTAAGTGAGAGGATGCATCCCAAGTTAGATTATATAACCGCCAAATTTGAAGATCTAGAAAAGGAGAAGGATCGTCTAGGTTTGATTAATCTAAAAGAAGAAAAACCGAAAAGACCTTATCAGACCTCTTTGTTAGATACATCTGGTATTGTTGGAAGGCAGGAGGAAATAAAGGAATTGCTAGTGAAGCTATTTGAGAATGGGTCATGTAGTCACAACTTTAGCATCGTGCCCATAGTTGGTATGGGTGGGTTAGGGAAAACCACTCTAGCAAGAATTTTGTATGATGATGCGGAAGTTAAGAAGCACTTTGAACTCAAGGCTTGGGTTAGTGTCTCAGATCAATTTGATATCTTAAATATAAGCAAAGTTATCTTACAATCTGTGAAGGGGGAGGACAAGGAATTTGGGGATTTAAATCTGCTTCAAGTAGCTCTTAGAAAGAAACTTAGGGATAAAAGATTTTTAATGGTATTAGATGATGTTTGGAGTGAGAGCTTTGACAACTGGCAGACCCTAGTGAGCCCGTTTCATGCATGTGCTCCTGGTAGTAAAATTATAATGACAACCCGAAAGGTGCAATTGCTCACAAAGTTGGGTTATGATCATCTAAACCATGTGCAGACTCTCTCACATGACGATGCTGTTACCTTATTTGCTCAACATGCGTTGGGTGCAAATAACTTTGATTCGCATCTAATTCTAAAACAATATGGTGAAGGCATCGTGAAAAAATGTGATGGCTTGCCTTTGGCTTTAACAGTACTCGGACGGTTATTGACGACCAAGACTGAAGAAGAAGAGTGGAAGGAGCTGTTGAATAATGAGATTTGGAGTTTAGGAGAAAAAGATGAGATTGTCCCAGCTCTTAGACTTAGCTACAATGATCTTTCTGCATGTTTGAAGCAGTTGTTTGCGTATTGCTCTTTGTTCCCCAAGAACTATGTGTTTAACAAAGAACTGTTGATTTTACTTTGGATGGCGGAAGGTTTTTTGAACCCGTCATCTTCCAACAAGTCACTGGAACGGTTAGGTCTTGAATATTTTGAAGAGTTGGTGTCAAGGTCATTCTTTCAACATGCACCTAATAACAAAAATTCATTTGTTATGCATGATTTGCTGAGTGACTTGGCTACATCCGTTGCTAGGGAATTCTTTTTTAGATTTGACGATGAAATGGTGAAAGATGTTAGGAAGGAGGCCTTGGAAAAGTGTCGCCATATGTCATTTGTTAGTGACCAATATGTAGTTTACTCAAAGTTCGATCCATTCACAAGAGCTAAAAGTTTGAGAACATTCTTATCCTTAAACGAAATAGGTAGTTTTGAAAAGTTCTACTTATCTAGTAAGATTCTAGTTGACTTACTTCCCGGATTACCAATGTTAAGGGTTCTACGTTTGAATAATTTATGCATCAGCAAGGTGCCAGAGACCATTGGCAGTTTGAAGCATCTCCGGTATCTTAATTTATCTAAAAACCCAATCACACATTTACCAGAAAGTGTTGGCAATCTCTACAATTTGCAAACATTACTCCTTACTTGTTGTAGTGACTTAATTAAGTTGCCCAACAGCTTCTCAAAGCTTAAAAACTTGCGGCATTTGAACATTTACGGAACTCCGCTTTTGAATAAGTTACCTCTGTGGATTGGCCAATTGAAAAGCCTACAGACTCTCACCAAGATCATTGTTGGAGGAGATAATGACCTTGCAATAACCAAGATTAAAGACCTTACAGTTTTTTTGGGGTGGATTCACATCAAGGGGCTGGACAAAGTGGAAATGTCAATGCATGCACAAGAGGCAAACTTATTGCATAACAGGTTTGCTTTCTTAGAACTAGAATGGAGTGATGTGTTTGATGGTTCTCGAAACGAGTCTCTTGAAAAGGAGGTCCTCTGTGGGTTGAAGCCTAATAGTGCTAGTTTGACACTCCTTCACATAGTTTCATACGGGGGTATAGAATTTCCTAATTGGGTTGGGGATCCATCGTTTCTTCAGTTGACTGAGGTGCGTATACATGGCTGTAAAAACTGTACATCTTTACCACCACTTGGCCAGTTACCATCACTCAAGAAGTTGTTTATTGAAGACATGGATGAGGTGAAAGCTATGGGTTCAGAGTTAGTAGGGACTGGTCTTCCATTCCCTTCACTTGAAGTTCTTAAATTAAAAAATATGAAGAGGTTGGAAGTATGGTTAACCAATAATGGGGTTGTGCCGTTTCCATGCCTTAAAAAGCTTGTTGTAAGAAATTGTCCTAATTTGGTTCAAGTGTCACCTGAAGCTCTACCTTATTTGAATATTCTAAAAGTATCTGAATGTGATAGCGCTGTGTTGAGAAGCTTGGTTCAAGTAGCTTCAGGAGTTGTGGATTTGCAAATAGAAAGTATTTCAGGGCTTGATGATGTGGTGTGGAGAGGTGTTATAGAGTATCTTGGAGCAGTCGACTATTTGACCATAAAAAAGTGTAACGAAATAAGATACTTGTGGGAGTCGATGGCTAGTAAGGCTCTTATACATTTAAGGTATTTGGATGTACGGAAATGTCAAAAGTTGGTGAGATTAGGAGAGAAAGAGGAAGGGGATAGTTGTGGGAGCAACGTCATAACAACTCTTAGTTCATTAAAGATACAAAAATGTGAGAGTATGGAGCATTGTAGGTGTCCAAATAACATTGAGGAGTTGGACATCTCAGATTGTCCTTCCATTACATCTATTTCATTTCTTACAACAGCTGGAGGGCAGAAGCTCAAGAATCTTTTCATTAAAGATTGTGACAAACTGTTAGAAAAGGAGCTGCTAATATTTGGAGGGGATAACACTAGGGTGCTTGTCAACAACACAAGCATGCCAATGCTTCAAAGTGTAAGTATAATCAGATGGCCAAATCTGACAAAGATCATTGAATTGAAGCAGTTGATTCACCTTACCTCCCTGGCGATAGGGAGTTGTCCAAATATGGAGTCATTTCCTGACCACGAGCTGCCTTGTCTCACCTCCTTAACCAACCTGGTAATATACAATTGCCCAGGTGCAGATGCTTCCTTTCCTCGTGGGTTTTGGCCTCCCAATCTGCAAAGCCTTAAAATAGGGGGGTTGAAGAAGCCCATCTTAGAGTGGGGACCACAGAATTTCCCAACCTGAGATTCAGATGAAGATGATGTGAGTAGATGCAGTCAGTTGTCTTATCTTCTTCCTTCATCTCTTACTTATCTTGGGTTAATTGGCTTTGAGAAACTGAAATCAGTTTCTTCAGTGGGACTCCAACACCTCACCTCCCTCCAACATCTGTTATTATGGCATTGCCCAAAGATGAAGCATCTACCAGACATTCTGCTGCCTTCACTTTTGAGTTTAACCATCGATGAATGCCGAAATCTAGAAGGAAGGTGCAGTAGAAGAGGCTCCTATTGGTCCCGCATCTCTCATATCGCCTGCATCAGAATAAACGAAGGACCTTCTTCTCTTTTTGAAACTACCTGATTGATTTTGCTAACATTTAACCAACAAATTGTAAGTATTACTTAAGAACAACTATATTATGACTTCCTATTTTTGTACAATTGTATTGCCCATTTGACGATGGCAATTAGTATGTTGATTATCAGATGACCTTTAATTGGATTTAAAGCTAAACCCATCACAGCCTGTTTAAAGGCAAATGGGTTAACTAGGTGGGTTTTTTCATTAAATTGGTCACTCTTGACACTTCTTCATATCTCTGCAAAATTGTTGTGAATAAAAATTTAAGTGTCTTTTTATGTTTACATATAAAAATTTTAGTTTTATGATAATATTTGATTTGAATTGGTGTCAAAAGAATTCAGTTGTCTTTTACTAAAGCTGAGTTAATTTTTATTTGAATGTCAGTTTGTTAACCAAATTGACCTGGAATTATTAAATAAAGAGTAAATTACGATTTTAGCCCCGGTGGTTATATCACTTTTACCCTTTTAGCCCAATTTTTTTTTTAAATCTGAACCCTCAACGTCTTTTTTTCTAACCCTTTTGGCCCCTAACATTTAATGGATGGGGTTAGTGTTAGGGGCCAAAAGGGTTAGAAAAAAGACTTTGGGGGCTCAGATGATAAAAAAATCTTTTTTGGGCTAAAAGGGTAAAAGTGATATAACCACAGGGGCCAAAATCGTAATTTACTCTTAAATAAATAATCATCATGGTCTGCAGTTTGATGTGTTCAAATACTAACAACAAATGTTTTTTTTTCTTGTCTAGTCATTGTTTCAAGGATTCACTCAAATCAAAGATGGATTGATTATAACTAGACCAAACCATAATTTCTTGGAGCCGTAATTCACGCAGCAGGGACAAAATAAAGCATTACTTGAGAGGCCAAGTAAGGAAATATTGAATAACAGGTTACACTTTTCTTTTTCTTATTTAGTGGTTTAGTCTATCCATTTATGTGCTTAAAGATACACACAAACCAAAATAAAACCAACTGTTCAGTAGAGGAGACAAAGTTGAACCATCAGTAGATGACGTGCGTTATATCATATCTCTAACGGATTAAATTAAAGAAACAACGTAATATGAAAGGAGTTAAATCGATTGAAGCTCACCCGGAGCGTATTTCTAAGGCACAAAACCTCATAAATCATTTTGTGTTTATTAGTGAAATGGTATAGTTTTTTTAATCCTTTTTGACACTAATTATTTATTAAAACTTCAAAAAAATTGGTCGAACTGTTTTCGGTCTACCTGTAGAAAACTTATGGTATCAATCACACAGAACAAGAACAAAGCAATAGCGACAAAACAGTGACCAAAATCTTATTATTCACCCAAACCAGAAAACACCCCCCAATACCCAATGATCTTACTAAATGTAAGATCTATATGAACAGATGTTCAGATCAACTGATTTAATCAGTTGATCTATATGAATACAATACAAACAAGAACAATACAGAAAGAAACAACCTGATCTACAAAGCTTGATCTCACAGTTGAGATCTCACCAACAACACCAGCAGATCAGTACAATACAACAACAAGAAATACAAAGGGTGAAACTAGATCGGAGTGAATGTGGAAGATGAACAGAGATGATGGATCTAGAACAATGAGAGAGAAACTCTCATTATATACCACAAATATCTAATGTTACATCCAGCACCCTTGAACTATCTCCCAATATACACCGACTCAATGAAAGTTGCAATAAGGCCCTCCAACTATATCAATCTGTTACAACAACTTTGTCAATCAGTTAGAGATTATAAAATGGAATATTTGAATGAACACTTTATATAAAAACAATATAAGCTATCATTCTTTCAACATCCCCTCTTCATTCAAATATGAAAACCAATTAACCATCCCTAACTTTTCACAGAATACCTTATGCTGCTCAACACTCAACCCTTTTGTAAAACCATCTGCAGGTTGACTCTCAGAGTCAACCTTAACTGTTTCAATAATTCCTGAACCAACTTTTTCTCTCAGAAAATGAAGGTCAACCTCAAAATGCTTGGTTTTTTCATGGAAGACAGGATTGGCTGCTATAGATATAGCAGCTTTACTGTCACAGTATAATTTAACTGGTAATTCACAGTTAACACCAACTTCTCTCAATAAGTTCAGCAACCACATAATCTCACATGTTGCCGAACACATGGCACGATATTCTGCCTCACCTGTAGACCTAGAAACAGTACTCTGTTTCTTGCTTTTCCAAGAAACTAATGAACCACCAAGATATACACAATAACCAGTCACAGACTTTCTTGTAGATAGACATTTAGCCCAGTCTGAGTCTACAAAACCAACTAAACCCAACTTATCATCCTTTTTAAACAGCAAACCACAACCTGGACCTGACTTGAGATACCTTAATAATCTTAAAGCAATCTGCAAGTGCATATCAGTTGGGCTGTGCATAAACTGACTCAGAAACTGCACAGCATAACTGATATCCGGTCGTGTCAAAGAAAGATAAATCAACTTACCAACCAGCTTTTGAAAACCAGTAATATTTTTCAAAACACTTTGGTTTTTAGAAATCTTGGCAGTTATTAGATAACTTTGTTCAATGGGTGTTTTAATAGGTTTACAAGCTAAATACCCAAACTCACTTAGAAGTTCTAAGCAATATTTTCTTTGATTCAAACACACACCAGACTTGTTATACAAAACCTCAATACCCAAGAAATATTTCAACTTACCTAAGTCTTTGATTTGAAAATTCAAATTCAAAACACCCTTAATTTTATTCACTTCATCAATATTATTCCCAGTAACAACAATATCATCCACATACACAAGAAGCACAATAAACACACCATTTCTAGACAACACATACATAGAATGGTCACATTTACTTTGCACAAAACCATAATCAACAAGAACACTGCTCAACTTTTCATTCCACTTCCTAGGGGCCTGTTTCAGCCCATACAACGATTTAACCAATTTACAAACTCTAGTCTCATCAGGAGAATAATAACCCTTAGGCAAACACATATACACATCTTCATTAATAGTGCCATACAAGAAGGCATTATTAATGTCAAGCTGAAACATAGGCCAATCATTTTGAACAGCAAGGGCAATTATACATCTCACAGTTACCATTTTCACTACCGGTGAAAAGGTTTCCCCAAAATCCAAGCCTTCCCTTTGATTAAACCCCTTGGCCACAAGTCTAGCTTTGAACCTTTCTATTTCTCCACTAGACTTGTACTTGACCTTATAAACCCATTTACAGCCAATGGGTTTTCTACCAGGGGGTAAATCAACAAGTGTCCAGGTGTTATTTCTGAATAAGGCCTCCATTTCCTTATTCATTGCCTCGACCCACCTAGGGTCTTTAGCAGCCTCATCATAACAAGTGGGTTCAAGAGTTTTATTCAACAAACTAACAAAGCTAAAGTTTTCTTTAGACAAACAAGCATAATTCACAGTTTTATCAATACTATACTTAGCATTTCCACTTAACACATAATCCTCAAACCTTTTTGGAACAACTGAAGTCCTAGTGGACTTTCTAAGACCTAGACCAGCACCCTCAGATAGGTTGGTCTCATCACTTGGTGTTCCACTGTCCTCTGCCTCGCCATAAAACCCAGTTTCACTACTTCCTTCATAACCAGTTGGAACTTGCTGAGGTTGATCAGCAATACTGGTTATGGTAGATGTGGAGGGTCCTAATGGCTGCTGATCATCACTGGAACTACCATGAGAGCCATTATTACCCTCTTCATCATCGGGCATTTGTGAAACTTCAGGTGTTTCAGTATCATAGCAATCAAAAAAGGTTATATGATTTAAGGTTTTATCAATAAAATCTGAATTACCAACATGTTTATTCTTAAAAGGGTAAACATCCTCATAAAACTTGACATCTCTAGAAAATAAGACCTTCTTATTATCTAGACTCCACAATTTATACCCCTTCTTGACATTAGAATACCCAATCAATACACACTTATCAGCATGATAAGTGAACTTGTCTGATTCATTTAACACAGTGCTAAAACACAAACACCCGAAGTTTCTAAGATGCATTAAAGAGGGTTTAAAACCAAAGACTATCTCATACGGACTTTTACCTAACAGCACAGAAGAGGGTAACCTGTTAATCAGGTAAACAGCAGTCAGAACACAATCAGACCAAAAACTCAGAGGTAGACCACCCTGAAACATCAAGGCTCTAGCTATATTTAATAGATGCCTATGTTTACGCTCAACCACACCATTTTGCTGTGGTGTGTAAGCACATGTTGTTTGATGTAAAACACCTTTACTTCTTATAAAACTACTCATTCGATTATTTACAAACTCGGTTCCATTATCACTTCTGAAAATCTTTACTCTTTTTTTAAACTGAGTTAAGAGTAATTCATAAAAATCAGTTATATTTTCAAAAACTTCCATTTTATTTTTCAATAAGTAACACCACACAGTTCGTGAGTAATCATCAACCACAGTTAGAAAATATTTAAACCCTTCATTACTAGACACTCTGTATGGACCCCATACATCTAAGTGAACTAAATCACCTATTTCTTTTGTTTTATGATCACTTAAAGGAAATGGAACCCTCACTTGTTTTGCCTTATGGCAAACTTCACATGGACCATGGTCTACAGTTTTAATATCTAGACACCCTTTTAAAACAGCTAGAACCTGATCAGACGGGTGGCCTAGCCTACTATGCCACAAACTTGACTTAAACACACTATTCAAACAGACATTAACAGAATTACCATGTTTTCCAACAAAGTATAAACCATTGTCCTGACTACCAGTCACCAGGACCTTCTTGGATCTCAAATCCTGAAGCAAACAATGATTTTCATCAAACAAGACTCCTATCTTATTATCTTTAGCTAATTTAAAGACAGACAGCAAATTCACACTATAACCAGGAACATAAAACACATCTTCAAGAATGACATTATTAACAAGTTTTATTTTACCAATTTTACACACTTTAACATTAGTTCCATTTGGATGACTTACTTTCAGATTATAATCAGAAACATCAACCCAATCAAACATGCCTTTATCAGACTTGACCATGTGTTGATTAGCACCAGAATCAACAATCCAATTATACTCAAACTCAAACATAGCAGAACTTGAACAACTAACAAAACCTGTAGCAAAGCTACAAGTTACAGAAGACTCACCTCCCATATTAGATTTAGCCTGTTCACCACCAGAACTTTCTCCAACAAGACTCAACAACTTAGAAATCTGCTCAGAAGTGAAAGGCATAGCAGTACCAACAGAATTTGAAGACCCAACAGTAGAATTACTTTTATTATTATTATTAGACACATTAGATCTATAAGACTGCCCACCTGATCTTTTCCTAAAACCAGGTGGATATCCAATAACCTCATAACACCGGTCAACCGTATGACCAAGCATATTACAATGAGAACATTTTAGGTTAGGATTAGGACCCCTAGTATTCTTCTTCCTAGAATCAAATGACTGATTTGACTTAGTTACAAAAGACACATTTTGACCCTTAGATCCATTTGAGGCCAGCCTATGAGACTCCTCTCTGGACACAATAGAAAATGCAACCTTAACTGAAGGGAATGGTTCTCTTGTTAACAAATTTGTTCTTACAGGCTGATAAATATCATCAAGCCCCATAAGAAACTGCATTAGTTTAATAAGTGTGGAAAAATCATTGTAATCTTTAGCAGCCTGACAAGAACATGTAGGAAGCTGCACCATTGCATCAAACTGCTTCCACATGGTTGTCAGCCTGTTATAGTATTCAGCAACAGTGCTTCCATTTTGAGAAATACCATTTATTCTTTTATACAAATCATACACAACAGAACCATCCACCTTATCAAATGACTCTTTCAAATCAGTCCAGACTTCTGAGGCAAGTTTAGAAAAAACTTGCCCCAGAAATAACTCCTCAGAAATAGAGTTTAATAACCATGTAATCACAACTGAATTACACCTTTCCCACTGATTTGCTAAGACCTGATCATCTTTTGGTTTTATACATTTACCATCAATAAACCCATATTTATTTTTTGCTTCTAAAGCAAGTCTCATAGCATTAGACCAGACAGGGTAATTTTCAGTTCCTTTTAACTTTATACTAACAATGGTTAGGGTACTAGAGTCACTAGGGTGAAGGTACAGAGGGTCTCCAATATCAAGTTTGCTAATCATAGTAGCAGAGGTACTAGTATCCCCCATGATCACAAACAGATACACACCAAACAAACAACAGATAATCAAACAACAAGAAGACACAAAACAAACACTCAAAAAAGGCTAACTGTGACAGAGGCCAGATTCCAGGTTCGTCACTCTAAAGGTGCCTGGACAAGCGTATCACAGGAGCACAAACAAACAAGAAATATCAAACAAACAACAAACAAGGTGCCGGTCCTCACTACCCCGACTTCAACTAATCAACCAACAAGACAAGAAAAACTAACTACAGAGAAGGAAAGATCTCACAGTGGGTGCAAGTCTTCACACAAGATGACAACTGTAACCTTCTAGGGTTACAAGTCAATCACCAACAGCAATGAACTAACACTGGTTGGTTTGCTCTGAATCCTTCTAGGGTTTCAGAGACCAACGCAGTCTTCTCACAGATTCCAATGAAGGACCCAAGCAAATCCTCCGATTAGGGTTTCACAAACCCTAACTCAATATCACCCCCAAGATCAACCAACTAGGGTTTCTCAAGATCAGAAACCCTAAGACAACCTACAAGAAAAAACACAAAAGAGATATGAAACAGCGGAAGAACAATCAATCAACCAAGAGCTTGTTTAGCTCTGATACCATGTAGAAAACTTATGGTATCAATCACACAGAACAAGAACAAAGCAATAGCGACAAAACAGTGACCAAAATCTTATTATTCACCCAAACCAGAAAACACCCCCCAATACCCAATGATCTTACTAAATGTAAGATCTATATGAACAGATGTTCAGATCAACTGATTTAATCAGTTGATCTATATGAATACAATACAAACAAGAACAATACAGAAAGAAACAACCTGATCTACAAAGCTTGATCTCACAGTTGAGATCTCACCAACAACACCAGCAGATCAGTACAATACAACAACAAGAAATACAAAGGGTGAAACTAGATCGGAGTGAATGTGGAAGATGAACAGAGATGATGGATCTAGAACAATGAGAGAGAAACTCTCATTATATACCACAAATATCTAATGTTACATCCAGCACCCTTGAACTATCTCCCAATATACACCGACTCAATGAAAGTTGCAATAAGGCCCTCCAACTATATCAATCTGTTACAACAACTTTGTCAATCAGTTAGAGATTATAAAATGGAATATTTGAATGAACACTTTATATAAAAACAATATAAGCTATCATTCTTTCAACACTACCTAACCACACCGACCCGTACCAAAAATTAGTTTGTTGGATTTTGTGTTTTCATCACTCTGCACCTCTGCCATTATGCCTTTTAGAGACAAATAAAGCTCTTTGTTGGATATAAATGATATCCTCCTTTAATCTTTCTATCCTAATAATATCTGAATCTCTGTTTATAACATGTTGCCTCTGTATGCTACCAAATACACAAATGCAAGAAAGCTACTCAGATGCCAATAAATTCATGATCGGAGGACTAAGAATGATAGCTTGTTCATGTTTAAGGGTTCATTTATGTTTTCCAATCTAACTTTCATGCACCAGCAATGCAAATTGAAAGTAAAAGGAGTAAAACTGAACCAAAAACAGTAATACAGGCACAAGTACGCAGAGACCGATTCGAAATCAAATTACACATGTGTACGACAGATTTTGCATTCAAAGTTAACAAAATGAAGCCAGGGTTTGTGTTGAGTTCAATTTTGCCATAGCTCGTAACGAGGAAAAAGCTCAATTCATGCTTACTTAAGGTTAATTTAGATTTATGTTGAATTTAACCGAATCCAAGCTCCATCGTTTTTGCGCGGTTTTTCAGCCAAAGGAATGAAGTGGACTGGATTCTTTCAATGATTTTCTTCGGTACACACAGCTTAGCCGAAAAAATAAGATTGTTCCTTGCTGTCCATATTCCCCAACATGATGGATATTGATGATGTCTTTATGCTTTATTGTTATGATTATAAATTCCATTTTCAGTTTCACAGTATGTTTTCAATATTTAAATAATCAGAAAGACTATAATCTACAAATAGTGAACTTACGGATAGAAAATGCTTACAAGTAAAAGAAGGAGAACTAATATTGATAGTTAGTTTATGTTTAAGACCATTTTGCCCTTTGTTAAAAGAGAAAAAAAAAACAAAAAAGTGGATGTTAACTGAAAAATCTGAGCAGATTTTGATTTTAGATGAAAATGGCAAAAAAATTGAAACCACAAGGACCCAGATTCAAAAGGTTTGAGTTTTGGACTAAAATGACAAAAATGACCTAATATTTTGGCAGTTTACTCGTAAGTTTATGTTTAAGGGCTCATTTGTGTTTTACAATCTAAAATAGAAAGTAAAAGGACTAAAACTAAAGAATAAACAATAGTAGAGGGGGGATATTGTAAGCATTCAAACTCTTAAATCTTCCCCGTCTTCATCTTCATCAGGCGGTTTACAGGAGGAGCAAATACGCAGCGATCGATCGAAATTAAATTACACATATCAGTCATATGTGTACCAGATATTTTGCCTGACAATGAAGCTAGGGTTTGTGTTCAGTTCGATTTTAACAGATTGTTACGGCGTGTTCCAAATCCAACGGTTCGATTTTACAATAGGACCTGCCAACTGTTCGACGAAATGCCTCAGAGAACACAAGGTTTATACACTGGGTTTTTTGATGTTCTTAATCTTGTTGAGCGTTGTAAAGTAAGACCTGATCTTCAAAGTGTGGCAAATGTCCATGCTTTAGCATTGAAAGTTGGTGTTGTTGCAGTAAGTGTATTTGTTCAAATGTTGGAGGATGGAATCAAGTTTGATTCTTTAACTCTTTTGATTGTCGTTTCAGCGGTTTTGAGAGTTGCAAAGAGATTAGGATATTTAGAACTTGTTCATAGTTTAGCTGTATAAAATGGTTTGCTTTCGGATTGTGATCTGCAAAATGCTCTGATCAGTTCGTACGCTAAATATGGTGGCTTGGGCTGCTCGGAGAGAATGTTTCTTGAAACAGAAATGAAAGACAAGATTTCATGGAACTCGACAATAAGTGGTTGTTTAAGCAATGATCGGCCCGATAAATTTCATTGGATTTGGAATTTGCAAATTGAACAGAAGAGAATAGGTGGTGGTTTGAAGAATAAAAAATTAATGGGGTGTGGTCGACCCCCGTACCTATGCCTTAGGTACGCCACTGGTAGGGTGGATGAGGTGTGACTAAAGCTGTCTGAAGAGGAGGATGTGGTGGTCCGGTGGAAAAAGAGTTTGTGGTACTAGTGCCATTGCCGGATGAGAAGGAGATTGAGAGGATTGTTTTTTTGGAGAGGAAAAAGATGAGCTGTTGAGCAGAGGTATATGCCAGTGAGAATCTGTTGGAGGAACAGATTGAAGCTAAGACAATGCTCAATATTCAGCGTTTTATCGTCCATATGATTACTTGTTGAGGTTAGTTTAGATTCATATTGATGGGATGATGGTTTCTTTACTCTTTACTGTTATGATTATTAAGTCTAGTTTTGCAGTCTCATGGTATGTTTTCAATTGTTCAATAACAAAAAATACTCTAATTTGCAAATTTGTGAATCTGATTTTATAAGCACCTGATATGCGATTAGAAAAACGCCTCAAGGACTTGAGGCTGCGCTTCATGCATTACTGGGCCAAAATTGGTTAACTTTTGTTAAAATTTGGATCTGTACTTTGTAGGAAGGTGATATGTAAAACAAACCAAGGGATGCAGAGATTATGATTGTTTTTTTTTTTTTTTTTTTGATAAAAATGCTAATATGTAAACCGATGAGACAAATGCAACTTTTAGTTTACATGAAGTTTATTTGGTTGTACACAGAGCAACATCTCGCATACGTGAAGCTCCTGCCTTGGTTTTCGGGACCTAAATGTTTCAGAGTGCCTCGCGCTTTCTAAAGCAGGTGCAGAAGATGTTTGATTATGCTTGCTAGTCGTACTCTTGATTTATCTAATGTAGTTATGATCTTCGATTTAGATCATGTAGCAACTCTCAATTCAGGTGCGTTTCCTATTTATGATCTGCTATTTATGCTTATTTAGGGGTCGGGTTTTGATCTGATATGCTTTGATTTCATGCATTTACATGACCCAATGCATAAAAAAATAAATAAATAAAATTTAAAAAATCCATGGGTGTAATAAGCATGGTTGGAGAACTTGCTAGTTAGCCGGTGAGGTGGGGACTAGCGACTACTCGGGATTAATCGGATCGGGTTTTTATATGTAATTTTCAGTTTGATGTATACATATGCACATTTTTATTGGTAAATATTTTAAGTAGCTAGGTTTTAACTCTTACTCAACTCATTTTTTAAGTATACAAGATTAATTGTTGGAATGCACATGGTTTGGTTGGAAACTAGCCGTAATATAGAGGTTTTGGACGGAATACAAAGGTTTTTTTGTTGGAATCTGGTCGGAATCGCCCATTTTTTCAACACTGGTAAAGTGACCTAGTTGCTCAACCTATTGTGGCAGGTGAACATGGATTTAAGATTTAACTATTTAATAGGTTAGTTAGGTATTGGGCTAGATACTTAAATCATGATCCATTAAATAATGGATCAGATCAAATTACATTTAGATTTGTTAAGAATTAGATTACTTCATTATTTGTTAAACCCAAAACCCGGCCCACTAATAGTATGTTTTAAGTCTTGAATGATTGGATCCAACAATTCTTGGAAGATCTGAACTACGATTTTTAACTGAAGTATACAAATATGATTGACTGCATTAATGAAATAATTCCTAGCATAATTACATCTATTTTCTTATGAATCCTGTTAATAAATCAACCTCCACAAATAATATTTGGTTCTTTTGTATATGAAATTGAATAAAAAAGTCTTATGTATTCTAATCAGATCTTTTCTTTAATTGTAGTTTTCTTTTTTTTTAAATGGTGACTTTCTATGTACAGGACCGAGGTCACCGGGTTCTCGTCGAAGACAATCCCCCGTCAGCCCCGCCTCTCGGACGCGATGTTCTATCAGGCCCCGGCCGCCGCGCAGACTGACCTTCGCCCAGAAATCATACTGCCCCCACATGAGAACCTCGTTGGGGTAACAGCTGGGTAAAACCGGGTTGCCCTCCGGATCGAACCATGCCTCGATAGGAAACGATCCATCATTAGGACCCCCCAATGCCGCAGCCAGGAGTCGAACCGGTGACCTCCAAGGAGGAACCGGCCCAACAACCACATGGGGAACCAATTGTAGTTTTCTAAACACATATAAATACTACGAACATTACTTTATAGAGGAAAATGTTGTCATTTAAAAGGGTATTCTCTATTTATTATTGTTCTTTGATTATTTGATGAAGTAAAGTGGGGTGGTTGGATACTTTTCTAGAAAAAGAAAAATGCTGTCATTTTAAAATAGAAATATACATTCATTAATTAAGTGAAAGTACTTTATTAAATTGATATATGCATTCTTTAAGTAAGTGAAAGTACTTTTAATAAAGTAAAAGTGGAGTCGAATATTAAACATTAACAACTAGGGGGATTAATTAGCATTTGTTGCTTTGGTAGTTGCAGTTTTGTGAGATTTTAAATTTTTTAACAAAATCACAAAAAATTTTAACATGTATATACAACATTTTTTTTCGAAAATATATGTGTATTTAAATTATCGTTGGCATTATAAAAGCTGGTCCATCTACATCCTTGACTAACGATATAAAGTCAAGATTTGTCAAAAAGAAACTTGCAAGATCTCCAACTTGAAATGCCCGCTTTTACATGTTCGAAAAATAATTTAGTGACGTACAAATTTTTAACAAAAATTGGGCATGACCCGTTCGTACTATAAACGATTCCCTGTTTTTAACAAACATCATTCAAACTAAATTCTACTACACTTTTCAAAAGATATAAAAGTGGTGACCATACAAGATTCATCACAAAAGTTTGTCCGAACTTCCCAAAATAAGATTTAAAAATCCAAACTACTTACTAACATCCTAGACATAAGATTAACATTTACATCACAAAAATTACTTTGATCCATTACAAACGATAACTTGAACCGGAAGCACAAAGGGGGCGATTTAGTGTGTTCGAATCCGAGCTCGCCTTCGTCATATATGGGATTTACCTAACATGCATGACACCAAAACATTCATTAGTTCAATTTACTAAAACAAAATTTAAGCTTTTATTTTCTTATCATTATTCGACCCTTTAACCAATTTCATCACTTTGTCAACATTCATGTCGTAATCATCCTTTCCTTGCAAGCGAATATTTTCTTTATAGTCATTCATCCTTACATATCGAAAACATTCAAAACATAGACCTTTCAACCCACCCGAAATGGGTTGATTCTTACCATTCATTACTAACTCACTTTCCTCATTTTGACCCGTTATCAACGAGTCCTTACTTTAACCATTTTGACATCATACAAATCAACATTTCCGACCCATTTAAAACGGGTCATTACACATCCGTCACTACATCATTTCTTAAACATCTCTCTAGACTCTACGTATCGAAATCAATCATGATCCATAATGCAACTTTACACTAAGGCTTAAATACCAAAATTGCCATTCATAAATCCACATGGTTGGTAAATCCACATGGTTGGTGGGTGTGGAAGAGGGTAGTCCTTTGGGGATGATCCGCCATGTAAGTGGCCATATCATCAGGTGTGAAGGATGAGCCCCAAGGAATGGGCCTAGGGTGAGGTGATAAGCCTCCTTTTTTTTTTATTTTTTATTTTTAAGATTTAACAATACATAACTTGAACAAAACATTACATGACTAAAAAATTAAAACAATACATAACATAAAAGTAATTGAACTTATTTGATAACTAAGCTGATTAAAATTTATATTAGTTTAGAAAAAGTGTAATTGTTACATAGGGTCAAACATGAAACATCACACATTTAAAGGACCAAATTGCAAAACCCCAAACCATCTACCATCTCCCTCCTTTCTTAGGCCCTCCGTAGTGGAGCTGCATATCACGCCGGAGAGGGGTATGGCGCCCGACAACACCATTATGGCCGGCGCTATGAAGTTTGATTTTTGATTCCACGCGAAAATTATCACGCCGTGGCATAACCTCCCCCACTAACATACATATATTTACATAGATATGTATGTATAACTGAAGGGGTTATATAACCCCCTTACCACTACATCCTCTTGTGATATAAAGCCCCCTCTTGCGCTTTTTCGCCACTTGTCGCATAACGCCCACTAAAGGGTTTTATGACTAACATGGCCTTAAACCTGCAAAACTCAAACCTTCATCTCCAACTTGTAAGTGGTCAACCACAGTCCCAACCATCCCTAAATTCGTAGATTGAGAAAGTGAGGGTGTAAAAGAAATAAAAAGGGGCCCGTCGAGGAGGGAACGGGTAGGACGGGACGACCCACAAAGGGGGCGGTGTAGACGTGCCTGGACAAGGCTCGACGGCTCGGGGTCGTCCCCCACACCCTTTAGTCTGACTGCACAAAACTTTTTTATTTTAAGTGCATATAATATTGCGTATCTCACTATGATTTTGTTTTTACAATTAAATCATCAATGTAGAATGCATAAGTAGGTTATGCAGTTATCGGAGTTCTCTATTTAATACTAGTTCGACAAAGCACACCTTTGTATGAATATTAATATAATCTATTGTAAAGAAATAAATACATCTTCGTTTACTTATTTTTACCTATAGAAAATACAAAGAATACATGCCCTTTAGAACTCGGGAGATTAAAAACAAAAATTAATATTATCTTATTGCTTCTTTGTGTTATTCACGTCTTGATCAATATCATCAAACACAAACTGGAAATTGTTTTTAAGAAAGAATTTTGATGATCGGTTTTGATTTTAATAGGAACCGTCATGAAATACCCTTTAACAAAAAAATATTTATAAATTATATAAGTGATTATTAAGATTTTTCTTGGTTTTATAAAAAAATGAGAGTTTTTCATATCCATTCCCTTTTATTGTAAACAAACAAGTACATCTCAGTTACTCCTTTGTACTACTAGAAAACACACCCGTTTAGAAAGCAGGAGACGGGTAACATTAGTTTTAACTTATTGTCTTGATTTCAAGCTTAGGGTGAGGGTATATGCATCCGCATCATAATTACACACAGTTAAATAATCGAACACAAATTATGCAACATATATAAAAAAATTACTCACAATAATTACGTGACATATATAAATACTAAGCAAATACAATATATATGATGATGACCCAACCTATGTTTATAATTACACACATAGTAGTGTATTGACGTTTTAAAGAACAGTGAACTATGTTAATCATCTCATCATCTCAACCTCTACTTAGGCGTCTGGATCGCTTTTCATACTTTTTACAATGATCCACTTTTTATTTGATTCTCTATATTTTTCTGCCAAAATAAAGTATATTCACAAAACATGCAAAATAATTTTATAATTTTTTTTTAATTTGAATTAATTTCACATGAGGTCCCTGTGATTTATTAATATTACCAAGTTGATACATACGTTTTTAGAAATTACGCATTAGTCCCCGTCAACATATACACTCTTCCAAACTAAAACTAATGACTATAAATTACATCATTTTATAATTTTTTTGGTATTATTTTAACATATATAAATAATAAATCTAAACTAACCTCTTATCTGTTAACTTAATTAACAACTTTTTATTTTTAATAGTTACAATTATTATGTCTAAACTTAAAAGGTTTTTGGAGCTAGGGATCTTGGTGGGTGCATCCTCTTCATCCACAGAGGTGGGGATAAGGTTTACCCTGTCACACCCTCTCAGTCTATTAATATCTAATATAAGTGAGATTATATTAGCCTATTAGGTACGTTTGTTTGCTATGACTATTATTTCTAACAATCTCAAGTTGTTCTATCTTTAATTTAAACTTTTTTTTACGAACGAATAAACTACTTAGCTAATATATTTGTATATCAGTGGGTCGTCGGGTGGTCGTAGGTTTTGGGGGTTGGTAGGTGGGAGCTATGGGTGGGGCAAAGGTGAAACCGAGTGGGAGGGTGTCGTCTAGGAACTGGTAGGAGGTGGTGGGAACGGGAATGGTATAGGGGAAGACAGTTTCATCGAATGTGACGTGCCGGGAAATTGAGACTTTCCCGGTGGTGGTGTCAAAGAACCGGTACCCACGAAAGTCTGGTGGGTAACCAAGGAAAATACACCTGGTGGACCTCGGGTGAAGTTTGTGTGGTTGAGTAGCGGAAGTGTTCGGATAGCAAGCGCATCCGAATACCCGAAGGTGGTCATATGTGGGGTGCCGAAGGTAGATAGCAAAGGTAGGTGTAAAAAAGTTGAGTCTTTTAGTTGGGAGAATATTGTGTAGGTAAACGGCGGTGTGTATAGCCTTGACCCAAAAACTAGGTGGAAGGTGGGAGTGGATAAGGAGAGCGCGGATGATGTCGTTTAGACGACGAATCATGCGCTCGGCACGACCGTTTTGGGAAGAAGTTTGGGGACATGAGAAACGAAATAATAGGCCGTGTTGGGTAGCAAAGGTTTTAAAGGCATTGTTGTCAAACTCACCACCAAGGTCGCACCGAAAGGTTTTAATTTGTCTGTTGAATTGGGTGGCAATTAGACGGTGAAATTTAAAAAAAGTGGGAAAAGTTTCAGATTTGTATTTTAGCGGGTAGACCCAAGTAAAATGTGAAAAGTTATCAATCAATACCATATAATATTTATACCCAGATTTACTTGACACATGTGAGGTCCAAAGATCACAATGAATGATATCAAACGGTGCAAAAGTATAAGAATTAGATACATGAAAGGGTAAACGTTTGCTATTGGAAAGTTGACAAGAATGACAAATACTAGATGATTTGTTCTTATTACAAGAAAAATTAAAATCAAAATGACGACTGAGGACGTCCAAGACTTGAGCGCCGGGGTGCCCCAAACGATTGTGCCATGGAAGAGAAGATGAGGTGATGTGTAACACCTCGAAATTTTGTGTCCAATGATGTGTTAACACGTGTCATTTGTTTACACGTGGCATTTATAATAAATAAAGGACTAATTTTGACAAACCTTGAAAGTATATAAATTCGAGGGTTATAAATGTCAACAAGGGTAAATATACTGTATAGTATCCCTAAATAATGCTTAAACCTTCAAACGAATAAATTATAGATCGTACAAAAACAAAACGCGGAAGAAAGTGAGAGATTACAAACTACAGGGGTTAACTGTGTCAACATGTTTAATAATACCTCTGAGTGACCCTTTAACGTTCCAAAGACTTTGTAACGGTATTATACCCTCACTAAAATAATATATATGAATTTCGCGAAGTTTCGTTATGAAACGAGAAAGTTACGATCAAATTCGTAAAAGGAGGGTTAAAAGCGTCAACAGTGAAAGTTAAGGCTTTCCAATATAATTAATAAATAAACCGGGGACTTTATAATGCGGGTAAGTAACACGAGGCCCCTATCGGTAAATAACCGAGGGCCAAACCGCAAAGTTACCCCTTCAAATCCGAAAGGTCAGACAAATCATTACGAAAGATTTCGTTATTAATGGCCCGATTCTGTAATCATTATAAAAGATTTGAAAAATTCAGAAAATATAACCTCACGCGACCCGCGTAAGGTTTAGACATAAGTCAAAGCGGGCCGCGAGCCTCCTCACTAACTCGCCTGATTTCTTAACCTTTAGGCGACCCGCATTAGAAAGCATGGGAACTCCCATGCGGGCCGCGTAAAGTGCCCAGATGCAGAAACTTTGTAGTTTCTTGACTTTTGGAGCTTGTGAACGATCATGCACATAATTATGGGGCATGGGCACCCTATGCTCGACCTATAACACTTAGGGGACACCTACCATCACCTCTGGTCTGATTGTAAGAGTTGTAATGATCAAAGATGCTTGGCATTGGCTATAAATAGCCACCTTAAGCTCATATCATTCACACAACTCAAACAACTTCCATCTGATTATTCTAAGTGCTCCCAAGTGTTCTTCTCTGCTCCATATTCAAGTCCTAACTTCTGTAAGTTGCCTTGATCATTCATACTTCAGTTTATGCTTAGTATTTAGCTAAAAACCAAACCGTCGTAAGTACGGTTTGACTTTAAAATAACTCAGTGATGGTTCAGTCTTATGACGAACCAAAAGTAGTTTTGGGTTGGTATTTATGTGGGTATTAAACCTCTAAAAGGGTTCCCCCTGATCACCACTCCAACTATGTCAAATATCGAGTCAAACGTGCGGTTAAAAAGTCAACAGAAAGCTATTTTGGCGATTTATGCATAATCTGTAATATATATGTTATGGAACCTGTTTTGACAATCATAAAACATGATAATAAGTATGTAAACCTGTTTGCGCTCGTTTGAATCGATCCTTTACTATATAGAACCGGTTCGGAGCCGAAAGTCGCAAAAGTTTGACTTTTGCTTTGACTTCAGTTCTGACCCGTTTTAGTGAGGTATAAATATACCTTAGGACTCTCTTAGGACCAGGTCACATGTTGGTATACGCCTCTGTGGTCGGTTCATGAGTTATCCGAGTCTTTTGCGCAATTCCGTCATTCGCCTAAAAGTCGACCGTAACGGCCTTTTAAAATTAAAACGAGTATTTCGGACACGTGAACGGACCAAAACCTTGCTTATTAAATTATAAGCATGTCCTTAAAGTTTCCCGTCAATCCGAGGTCTAGAATGAGAGTTATGCTAAAAGGCGCACTTTTAAGAAAGTTTTGTAATTAACGGCGCAATTAGCATAACGCCCATCTAACCCAAGTTTTCGTCACCAAAACTTTTACCCACTGTGGTAAAATAATATTTTGGGAATTTTAAAGATTTTTAATAATTTTTACCTTGCTCATAACCTGCGGTTATGGCTACGGTTCGGTAAATACCGAATATGCCCTTTTTGGCCAAAACGGGAGTTCTACAAGGTCTTTTGACCCGATTCCAGTTGCTACTGGTTTTAAATAATAAATAAAGTATTTTAAGCTTTATAAGCTGTTCGGGAAACTCAGATTTCCTGTAGAACTCGAAAATCCCTTTTAAAATCTTTAAAATGACCGAAAAGCCCCTACGGGGCATAATATAAACTTAAACTCGTTACGGGCATTACGGAAGGTATCCTACTGATACCAAAATACTTTTAAGGCATATTGACTTAGGGAATAAGCGTACGACTCTTATGGTTAACCGTTTCGCCTATTTGCGCACACGGTACGGCCCATGGAACTAGTTTTCGTGCAATAGCCGATATGGGTCAAAGTATACTATTTGAACCCCAAAAATCCAGAGTATGAACTATAAACCCATATAAAACAAGTCTCTGAACTCGTTGGGTCCAAATCATACTCCATTCTCGGTTTTCGCCTTTTCGTGCGAATTAACCATATCTATATATCGGAATCAACCGGTTTAAGCTACGGCTAATATAAGGACCGTTAGGATTCTAAGAGGTTAATTAAAACCTTCGTTCCAGATTAGGAGCCCCAGTAAAAGCTATCGGTGACTTGATCTTAATTAAGGATTAATACTTGCAAAGGTAAATACTTTTGACTTATTTCCCCTATATGGGCTTGGGTTACGGTATATTAATACCGCTTGATTGAGCATTATATAATTCCATCGCTTAGGTGGTTAATTGATTAAATATGATCGGCTCATTTAAACAGTTTTGTTGCTTATAAGCCTTTGGGGGGTTTAATGACCGTTGTCCCGGATATCCTCGGCATCATTTTACGAAATGGCCACGACCATCGACATCCCGGTGTAGGCGTACACCCGGTATAAAGTGTCGACATTAAAACTAAAAGACGTAGCCGTTGGTTTCTGTACTACGGTTTTACGCAAACGTGGTGTGTCTATAAATCTTTAACCCGGCACGACCCGGGCTACTGAACGCATAAAAGAACATGTAAAACGTTCACAAGATCATTATGAATTTTCCCAAGTTATAAAAGAGTTTGTGCCTTGTGCATTCAAATCAATTTTAATAAACATTTTCAAATGTGTCAGTTGAATGTATTTACCAGTGTAAACTGACGTATTTTCCCCAAAAAAGATTAAGTGCAGGTACCTAAACGTAATTGGCTGGTATTAACTCCCTAGCGTCGGGATAAGCCTCGCAAGCTTGATTGCAGTATCTAATGGAACAATACTTTATAATTATTTACGATCCACTGTGGATATATTCAACCCTTGTAATACATTTTGATATTACGATCAAAGGTTGAAGTTTATATATTTATTTTATGCTTCCGCTGTGCATTATATAATTGTGTGGTTTGACTATATTGTTGCCAACATCGTCACGGTAATCCCCCACCGGGCCCACCGGTGAGACACGTGGAAATCGGGGTGTGACAGGTTGGTATCAGAGCCAACATTGAGTGAATTAAACACTATCCTATTGTGTTTAATCTCAGTGACACAATTGCACATACTTGAGTCTAGACAAGAACTTAGGACAAATTCGGATTGATACTCCTTTTTGTCTTATTTTCGATTTGATTTTTAATAAGTTTTGGAGCAGGAAAATGCCACCTGTTATATTCCGAGGAAGAGGAAGGGGACGTAGAGGCCGAGGAGAAATCGTGACACATCACGATCAAGAAGCTGGACCATCTGGTACAAGACATCCTTCGATGACACGAAGCGAAGAGCCACAACGACGAAGAGATCTTTACGAACCAGCGAGGCATTCCATTTCGCACAGCTCGACGCCATCCCACCGGCACTCCTTTGGACCAGATTCAGAAAATAATCCCAACAACCCACAACCTTCCTTCATACCTCTACAACGTTCGGTTTCGCACCGAAACTACGACGACCCTAGTCCATACTACGTAGCTCAGTTTAATCCGGCTGACTACATACAGGAACCTTCAGGTTTTGTTCCACTAGGGCCACAAGACCATTTTTCTGAAGATCCCATGGAGGAAGATGAGGATCCAACTGAACCAGCTCGTGGTACGCCCACGCATCCAATAGAAGTATCTGATGGATCTTCATATCATGGTCCGCAGTATCAAGGCCCAGACAGCTTTATGGCCTTGTTTGACCGACATGAGTGGTACAACACACCATCTCATCAGACATCGCAACCGAGACATCCACAGGATCCCTCTGAGGATTCACGCTTTGAGGCAGTTACGCCACCACCTCCGCCACCGGCACAACCAGTAATACCTGACCCGCCGAGGCGTAGGAGGAGCAATGCTCGTATGTCTACACGAGGAGGAGGGGGTATCCCCTTCAGCACTCCTCGACATTCTAGTAGTAGCCACTATCCGTCACTACATGAAGAAGGACCTTCAAGTCCTATACAAGAAGCGAACTCCGCACCTACTGCACGAAATTCGCCACCATTTGGGTATGACCAACCCATACCAGCTTACACGGGTCCAACGGCTTACAACCCGTTTGAACCATCACAAGCCCAATACAACTACGGCTATGAGCGCGACCCATATGTGGTGTCGACTAGATATAATGCGCGCTACCCTGACGGAGCACATGGAAACATGGGACCACCGGATTACTCAGCTCATGGGTATCCAATACCTCCCAGACCTCCCGTTCCGCATCAAGCGCCACAACCACGATTTTCTCCTCCTGAGCAGGAAGAAATACTCCATCGACTAGATCGTGTGGAGAGAGAGTTCGAGGAAGAAAAGAAAAGCCACCGAGGATTTCTCAAAGGCTTGGCGAACCTACTAAAGGGCAAAAAGAAGAAACGTGACCACTAGCCCTTAATAGTAGTACGAATGTAAATTCTACTTTAAAATAAGTCCCTGTGTGGACAACTTATCATATTTCAGTCCCTATGTGGACTTATCTTTCGTCCTTGCACGGACACCTATCTTGTATTAGTCCCTGCGTGGACTTGTCACTTATTTTAAAACCTCTCTGGAGGTATGTACTATTTGAAAGACCCGTTTAGGGCAATATGTAATTGTATTTGAGATTTTGGAATGTATGTTATGAGTTTTGTTTTAATATATATAAAAATAAATCAAAACCATTCCTTTTATATTGATCTGCCTAAATAAAGAATCTTAAAAAGGTGAAACCTAGCTTGGGGTCTTTTAAGATCTAATCAAGATGGTACGACCTAACTGAAAAGATTCTGATTCCCTGTTAACCTCTGTACGCATGTTAACATTCATGGCAGATGTGATTCGTTATAATCATGCACGTCATTCTTATACAATAATCCTTTGAGGATTTCAAAACCCAACTAAATGATTTATAAATCGCGGGTTAAATCACCAATGAAGGTGATCAATATTATTAAGACATCCAATTGTGATGCAATGCCTACGGGCCAGTACTATTAAAACATCCATTAGTGATGCAGTGCCTACGGGCCAGAATTATTAAAACATCCATTAGTGATGTAGTGCCTACGGGCCAATATTATTAAAACATCCATTAGTGATGTAGTGCCTACGGGCCAACCATATTAAGACATCCATTAGAGGTGTAGTGCCTATGGGCCATAATAATTGTCTTATAAGACAAAAGGCAGTGGTAGTCTATGACTCTCTGTCAGAAAAGAGATAAAGAACTACGGTTCAATTCTCTATGCCTTTGATTCGATGAAATCTCGGCTGATATTATAAAACATCATCATGATTAGGCTTTATGCCGCCAATACTATTTATATAGTTAGAATAGGATATATTCAGATCCTAATATTTAATGAAATAAAAAGTTAACCAAATATGGTCTCTGTACCATGGTTGACAAATTGTCATAAAAGACAATCATATAATAATCTCCAAAATTAAAATTTTTGTTATCTTCTGTAACAGATTCAAGTTACAATGGCGGATCCCAATGGAGAGAACAGCCACACAAACGAAGATGACTATGACAATGCGTCAGTACATTTGACAGGCGCACAGCTAAAGGCTCTGATCAACAATGCTGTCCAGGCAGCTATTGATCGTCAAAATACTGAGTCTCAAGGCAGATCTGTGTCAAAACCACCCTCTAAACCAAAGACACACTCCAAACCACCCTCTGAACCCAAGAAAGATGACGACAAGCATTCGTCTACTGAGCACAGCGTTCACC
The DNA here is from genome assembly GCF_002127325.2 of Helianthus annuus. Lineage (NCBI taxonomy): Eukaryota > Viridiplantae > Streptophyta > Magnoliopsida > Asterales > Asteraceae > Helianthus > Helianthus annuus. Next base: position 161,185,839 of record NC_035445.2, on the reverse strand, counting down.
GCGATAGAGAATATACTGATGCGTCCAGTGCTAAGGGTTGCACCTACAAATACTTTGTATCATGTAAGCCCCGTGAATTTACAGGGGAGAAAGGTGCTGTTGATTGTATCACCTGGCTGGACGAGATGGACACGATTGTGGACATCAGCGGGTGCGCCGAGAGGGACGTGGTTAAGTTTGTGTCCCAGTCATTCAAGGGCGAGGCCCTGGCATGGTGGAGAGCTCTGGTGCAGGCTTCAGGTAAGTCTGCCTTGTACAAAATGTCATGGGGGGAGTTTATTACCCTCATAAAAGAAAACTACTGCCCTCAGCACGAGGTTGAGAAGATTGAGGCTGATTTTGTCTCACTGGTGATGACAAACCTGGATTGTCAAGCTTATCTGACAAGTTTTAACACTATGTCACGCCTGGTGCCATATCTGGTGACACCAGAACCTCGAAGGATTGCCCGATTCATTGGGGGCTTAGAGCCGGCGATCAAGGCCAGCGTAAAGGCCTCTAGGCCAACGACCTTCAGGTCAGTTACTGACCTCTCCTTGTCTCTTACACTTGATGCTGTCCGTCTGAGGGCACAAAGGAGCAAGGAGGCTGAAAAGCGAAAGCGTGAGGATGATACCTCACGAAAGCCCGGTAAAAAGCACCGTGGAAACGGTGAGGGCAAAAGAGGGTCGGAGGCAAGAAAGGAGGGGCAAGCTGATGGAAGACCTCACTGCAAGGTCTGCAAGAAACCTCACTCCGGGAAGTGTAGGTTTGCGTCTGGTTCGCAGTCGCAACAAAGGACTCCACCCTGTGGGCTATGCAAGTCCAAGGATCACAAAACAGTGGAGTGCAAAAAGATAAAGGACGCAACCTGCTATAATTGTAATGAAAAGGGGCACATAAAGAGTAATTGCCCGAAGTATGCCAAGAAGGCGGAAGAGACGAAGAAGTCGAATGCGAGAGTTTTTCGCTTGGATGCAAAGGAAGCGGTCAAGGACGACAATGTGCTTACAGGTACTTTTCTCGTAAATAATATATTTGCAAGAGTACTGTTCGATTCTGGCGCTGACAAGTCCTTTGTAGACCAGAAATTTTGCCAACTACTAAATATGCCAATCAAAACCCTTGACGTAAAATACGAAGTAGAATTAGCAGACGGCACGATAGAAACCGTCTCTACCGTTCTAGAAGGATGTGAAATATCCATTAGGAACCATTCTTTTCCTTTATCTCTACTTCCTTTCAAACTTGCGGGTTTTGACATCGTGCTAGGCATGGACTGGTTATCCCATAACCAGGCCCAAATCATTTGCGGCAAGAGGCAAATAGTCTTAAAAACTCCGAGTGGTGAATCTCTTACCATTCGAGGGGATACGCACTTCGGATTGCCCGAAGACGTATCTATGCTGAAAGCTTCTAGATGTTTGAACAGAGGCTGTGTAATTTACATGGCTCAAGTGATAATTGAAGAACCAAAGCCGAAGATCGAGGATCTTCCTGTCATTTCTGAATACCCCGAGGTTTTTCCTGAAGAACTACCTGGTTTGCCACCAGATAGACAAGTGGAGTTCAGAATTGACATCATTCCGGGAGCAGCTCCGATAGCCAGAGCACCTTACAGATTAGCGCCAACGGAAATGAAAGAACTGAGGACCCAGTTGGATGAACTGCTGGCGAAAGGTTTTATCAGACCTAGTTCATCTCCCTGGGGAGCTCCTGTCCTATTTGTAAAGAAGAAGGACGGATCGATGCGGTTGTGCATCGACTATAGAGAACTGAATAAAGTTACCATAAAGAATAGATATCCTTTACCAAGGATCGATGATCTGTTCGACCAGCTGCAAGGAGCAAGCTACTTCTCCAAGATCGACTTAAGGTCGGGTTATCATCAACTAAGGGTCAGAGATGAAGATGTACACAAGACTGCATTTAGGACTCGCTATGGTCATTACGAGTTCCTAGTGATGCCTTTTGGGCTCACAAATGCACCGGCTGCGTTCATGGATCTCATGAATCGCGTTTGCAAGCCATACTTGGATAAATTCGTCATAGTCTTCATCGACGATATCCTTATCTATTCTAAAAGCCAAGATGACCACGAGAAGCATCTCCGTTGCATTCTCGAATTACTTCAGCGTGAGAAACTCTACGCCAAGTTCTCGAAATGTGAATTCTGGCTACGAGAGGTTCAATTTTTAGGACACGTTGTGAGTGAGCGTGGTATCCAAGTGGATCCCGCTAAGGTAGAGGCAGTCATGAACTGGCAAGAGCCAAAGACGCCTACCGAAATCCGTAGTTTCCTGGGGTTAGCAGGGTACTACCGGAGATTTATTGAAAATTTTTCAAGGATTGCTGCGCCCTTGACTTCCTTGACCAAGAAGAAAGAAAAGTACATTTGGGGCCCGAAGCAGCAAGAATCCTTTGAAATACTGAAGCAGAAGCTAAGCAACGCACCTGTGTTGACATTACCGGAAGGTACAGATGAATTCGTAGTTTACTGCGATGCATCACACACAGGCATGGGGTGTGTGCTTATGCAGAAGGGCAAGGTGATTGCCTATGCTTCAAGGCAATTAAAGGTGCATGAAAAGAATTACACCACCCATGATTTGGAGTTGGGTGCCGTTGTATTTGCACTGAAGTTATGGAGACACTACCTTTATGGTATTAAATTTGTGATTTATTCTGATCACAAAAGCCTCCAGCACCTGTTCAACCAGAAAGAGTTGAACATGAGGCAACGCCGTTGGATGGAAACCCTGAATGATTATGACTGTGAAATCAGGTACCACCCCGGCAAGGCGAATGTGGTCGCCGATGCCTTGAGCAGGAAGGAAAGGGTAAAACCCATTCGAATCAATGCCAAGAGCATTGAAGTTAAAAATAATCTGATAGAAAGGATTTTGGCTGCACAGCGAGAGGCTGTGTTGGAAGCTAATTATCCTAATGAAAAGCTGGGAGTAACTGAGGAGCAGTTGACTCTTAGCAAGGATGGAATCCTAAGACTGAATGGACGTATATGGGTTCCAGTTTACGGAGGACTACGTGATGTTGTTCTCCAGGAAGCCCATAGTTCCAAATACTCGGTCCATCCTGGTGCTGATAAAATGTACCAAGACTTAAAGGCAAATTATTGGTGGATAGGCTTGAAAAAGTCTGTAGCCGCCCATGTAGCAAAGTGCTTGACTTGTGCTCAAGTCAAAGCCGAGCACCAAAAGCCGTCTGGCTTGCTACAACAGCCTGAACTTCCCGAGTGGAAGTGGGAATGCGTAACTATGGACTTCATAACCAAGTTACCCAGACCAGGAAAGGAAACGATACAATATGGGTCATAGTCGATAGGCTGACTAAATCAGCTCATTTTCTACCCATCAAGGAGACGTATAGCTCCGATATGCTAGCCCAACTATATGTTGATAAGATTGTAGCCTTACACGGCATACCTGTGTCTATTATCTCCGACAGGGATACTAGATACACGTCTCACTTCTGGAAAAGTTTCCAGCAATCTTTGGGCACGCGTTTAAACTTTAGTACGGCTTACCATCCCCAGACGGACGGCCAAAGTGAGCGTACTATCCAAACGCTAGAAGACATGCTTCGTGCATGTGCGATCGATCTAGGTGGTAATTGGGATAAAAACCTACCCCTGATCGAATTCTCCTACAATAATAGCTACCACACCAGCATAAAGGCTGCGCCTTTCGAGGCATTATATGGTAGGAAATGCAGATCGCCTGTTTTGTTGGGCGGAAGTAGGAGAGGTCCAATTATCGGGACCAGAGATTGTTTTCCAGACGACGGACAAGATTGTCCAGATCCGGGAACGTCTCAAGGCTGCCCGCGATAGGCAGAAGAGCTACGCTGATCCAAAGCGTAAGGATTTTCACTTCGAAGTGGTGAAAAGGTATTACTTAAGGTGTCACCCTGGAAGGGGGTGATGCG